>NW_017728980.1:8879736-8896159 GCF_001723915.1 Gavialis gangeticus | reverse complement strand
TGAGTGATTTTCCAGTGGAAGAGAGATCCCAGTGCCTTAGCTGACCAGTCTTCACTGGCTAGGGATGAGCCCAACCAAGATCAACCCTCTGCTAGCTCAGGTGTTCTCCCGGCTGGGTGTTCAACCTGCCTTCCCGGCGGCACGTCACAAGAACAAGGGTGCTGTCCATGGAAGGGGACAGAGTCAAACCTGAGCAAAGGAAATGCTTTGTTCATGCAGTAGGTGCAGGTCATTCGACCATCAAACTCATTGCCACAGGGAGTCATCGAAGGCAGAGGTTTCAATAGTGACTATTTACATGGACTGGAAGGTTATTCAGGCTTATAACAACTAGTGCCAAACAGCAAGGATTTGGGGAAAGGCTAAAAATCTCCCGTTCCAGGCATTCAACCTGCTCTCTAGCCATTAGGATGAACCTTTGTAACAACAGATTTCCCTACAGCCACCTCCTGCGAGGTTCCTGCACTTTCATCTGAAGCCCCTGGAGTTGGCGGCTGTCAGACAGACAAGTGGGCCGGGTGGACCTGGGGTCTCATCCACTGTGTCCATTTCCAAATTCTTCTGCATGCCTTGTTAGAGCCCAGTGTTTCTCAACCTGGGGGTCATGACCCAAAAGTGGGTTGCAAGAATATATGGAAGGGCCGTGAACGAATTTAAGCAACAGATCAAACTTTTAAAAATGGATTCTCCTTTAAAGAAGAAAAACATGGGAAGCCGTGGCTTTTCCCTTGTAGGCTGGCAGGGGTCCAGCTTGCGAGGGGTTGCTTGGGGCCCTGCACGCACCCCTCTGCCCCACACACTAGGGCCTGGGGGGCAGCAGGTTCGGAGTGAGGGGCACTGGGTTGGGACAGGCCATCGATGTTTACAAATGGGTCCTGGTACAAAAAAAGTTGGGAACCACAGCGTTGGACAACATCAGCTCACGTCCACTGTCATCACTTCATCATCCCTTGATTCACTTTCAGCATTGGCTTTCTCGGTGCTTTACCCGTTAGGGGTTGAACCACAGATTCCCCTAAGTAATCTCCGCTACAGGACAATCGTGTCACGATGCCAGGCCGCTACCTGGATGCTGCAGCGAAGCAGCAGTGTGCTGGCAGCTCTTGGCAGCGTTCCCGCTCTGCGGTGGTGGGCCAAGCCCTGCGATTTCCCCAGTGCAGTGGTGGACCAAGGAAGCTGTTTCCCCCAGTGCAGTACTGAGCAGACCCCTCCATAACTCCCTGTTCCTCCAGTGTATCCCAGCTCATGATCCAAGCTATGCAGGACAACTTGTCGAACACTGACATCCGGGCCACTCTTTCAAGCTGAAGACAGCAGGTGAGGCAGCGGGCCAGGTACAACGGTTGAGACAAGGAGTCCAGCTCCCTCCTAGAGAGGCAGGTTGTTGTAGCTTCTCCAAGCCTGCCATGCCCCTTGACAAGCTGGGCCTGTCCGGCAGCCCAGCTGCAGGAGCTCTGCCTCTGCTAGGGCTTGCAGAAGAACTCAAGCTGCATTTTTATTCAGCCCTGGGTTTTCTCCCCATCACTGCTTCCACCCGCGCCCTTCCAGTTCATCCCAGTGGGCTCCCCCTCTCCCATTCCTGAGCTGGGGATATGCCTGGGCCCAGTATGAGGGGGCAATATTTGGTGTCAGACTTTCAGCTCCAAGAAGGTATCGACATCCAAGCCAGTTTTAGGGGGCGAAACCAGAGGCCAATTTTGGGCCCCACCAGGCTGAATTATCCCAAGTCACCCAGTGAGCAGATGGGTGGGGGAGAGGGCCCTTTGCCCAAATCCCCACTTATCTAACAGCATTTCTGGGTAAACCGGAGTTTTCCACTGAGTGCATTGAGGTCCCCGGGGAAAGATACTCCTATGTCCTTTCTGCTCGGGGTCCTACCTCTTGGCTCAGCGCTGAACTAACGCTCCTCTTGTCCTGTATCAAAGGGTCCTCGGGCCAATTCAGAGCAGATCGGCTGGAAGCATGGCTGGGGTGATAGTTATCTTCTGATTCCCAAACCAGATGAATAAATAAAGACAGTTGTTTAAGGCATCCTAGAGTCCTGCTGCTTCTCAAGCAGGCTCGGCCCCGGCTCCGTGCAGCCGTCCGAGCTGCTTGGCAAGGACTTCCCGGCAGATGGGAGTGTTTGCTTGAAGGATGGCAGCGTGCAGAGAGGGAGGGGAGGAGTGAAGGCGGCCAGAGAAACGGTGGGAAGCTGGAAGAATAAGAGAACATGCCTGCCTGCCAGAGGACTTGCCCTGCCCAGCGCCCGCTGTCTGTCTGTCCCTCAGTCTCTACTTAACCGGCTGGTTTTTATCTTGGCACCTGAGATGCTTCAAGAAGGGATGGATGCTCCGTGCCCCAGTGCTGGCTGTTTTACCGTGGGCAAAGCTGGAGCGATTCTTGATCCAAGTCCTGTCCGTGCCCTGAAGGCGGGGTGGGGGGCAGCACTGGCAGACAAGGTTCTGTGGGTAGATGTGATATTTTGTATTAGACCAACTCAATACTTGGGGAAATTGTTCTTTGCAAGCTTTTGTGCACAAACACCTTCAGGCATAGAGAGAGGTGGTGGGGACTTGCAGATTTGCTAAGGGGATTAGGGATAGCAACAGTCCCCCACCTGCCCTCTCCCTCGCAGAGGTCATTCATTGCTGTGGTATTGAGACCGTCCTTGTGAGGTTGCATTTCCCATCTCGTAGAATCATAGATCCAGTGAATCTCATAGTTCCGGTATAGCCTGTGATGCATGTGCAAGTTTCTCCCCAGAGATTTTGCCTTCATGTTCCTCTGTGCATTTGTGTTTGTGTTGTGGCAATGGCCAGAGGCCTTCCTTATTCGGGGAGCAGGGCTTCGCTGTGCCTTGGGCCATACAGATCCCCAGGAAGACACAGGCCCAGCCCTGGAGAGTTGTCCATCTCGAAGAGCAAGCTGCTGCTGGCCCGCGGCGTGTTAGTTGTGCGTCTATATACCAGTACTTCCCTTCACAAGGTTGCTTATATTCTGAATGCTGGGAAAAGGGGCTCTGGGGATCTTCAGGGAAGAAACGGGAGCGAGAAGAGAATCACTGCATTGAGAGATGAGTGTCAAAAAGCGGGCATGGAGGAGGGCGCTCTTACCCCTGCACCTATATCACGTGGTTCCTGGCTGTCCTGGCCATTGGGCCCCATTGAGAGAGCGGCACTGGAAGAAACACAGAAAGGTCTTGCTGTGGAAAGGGCCAGCCCTGCTCCCATGCTCCTGTTGCTTGTTAAGCAACAATGGCAAACACGGAGCAAGGGAGAAGATGAGGGCAAAGCCATTACCGTTGTTATTACCGGCTCAGCGTCTCCAAGACATTGGCAGAAACAAAGTCATTAAGTGGCTCGAATGGAGCTTTGCTCCATGCATGATTAAGCTGCTTGGAAGGGGAGGGGAGCTTGGAAGCAATCCGCCAGCTGCACCTGTAGTACAGGGGGCACCGATTCACGCTGAATTAAAACGAAATGAGTGGCAAATTTGAGGTCGTTCAGCCATGACCAAGGCATTTGTGTAGCTAAATGGGGCTGAAAGAGCTAATCAAGGTGTTTGGGATCATGGATTTCGCAGGGGCACAGGCCCGTGTGTGGCTGGGCGCAGGGGGATGTTGAAGGGCCCACGGGAAGCCGCATCTGAGTGCTGTGCAGGGGCAAGCCCTCAGGCCTGGGGTGATCAGGGCACCCCGATGTTATTTGGGCACCTCACTGGATCACTGCAGAGGCCTGGGGGCATGTAAGGCCCTCGTGGGGCCTTTTACCTCCATGCACGTTTTAACCCGAGTTCCTTAGGGCTGGCAGAGGGATCCTGAGCACTGAGCAAGCTCTGCTGCATGGAGGAGGCTGGACCTCGAGTGCCAGGTGTGAAGCATGGGAGCAGAGGGCAGCAGGCTGGGGGAGGCCTGGATCCGGGGGTGGGGTGTCTCTTCCTCTTTGCCAGCTCTTTCCAGCTCAGTCAAGGGAAGCATCAATTGTAACCCCACTGTACTACTGTGTAACAGAGAGCCTGGGGGGTCCGTGTTACCTGAAGGTAAAAACACCCCAGCCAGGGAGCTCTACAGGCTAGGCAGGGCAACAGGGCTAATGAGGCAATTAGCAACCAGCCCCGGTGCTCCCCTGACCAGAAGTAGGCAGAGCCCTGGGAGTACATACATCTGGGGTTTGGGTTGGCAAGCCAGGCTAGCCCTGCTCGCTGCAGGGTTAGGAGCTCCTGCCCAGGAGAGGCTCCTAGGGACATGGGTCCAATCACTTAGCCGCTTGTGGGAACACGGGGGCTCAGGGAGCTCACCAGGAGCCAGGCTGGGAGGTTTGCAAGCCCCAAGGTAAAGAAGGTTTGCCCTCCTCAAGGGACAGAGGGCTGCTTTCTCTGTTGCTGTTATGTTATAGCTCTGGGGCTTATGTTTACTTTACCATTTGTCCCGGCGGCTTAGGGTTGGGACTATAGGAGTGGCAGGAGGTCCCATTAGTACCCAAGGCACATGCAATCACCTTGAGCATTTATTGGGCCCATAGTGGGCCCAGAGTGCCTGGTGCAGCCAGATGGGGCCTGGTGATGGAAGGGACAAACAGAGCTAGAGCCAGCACAGTGAGCCTCTGGCTAGAAGGCCTAGCTGTATTAAAGGGGCAGAGGACAAGGAGGCTGAAGCCCTGGTAGAGGGAACAACATTTTCATTACACACACGAGGCATGGGGCGTGGTAAAGGGGAGGATTTGGAGCCATGCAATTAGTCCTTGAGGCTTGGGTTGCCCTTCAGTGGCACAGTTGCCCGTGAAGCTCAGCAAGGGGCCTGGGTGCAGGCACAGACCAGCGGGGTCCACTGGGACTGAGGCCCAGCGAAGGCCTGTGCGCAGCCTCCCTATATACGATAAATGACACCGATGCATGGCAAGAAAGACAGGAAGGCGCCCTGGGGCAGAGCAGGGCACAGTTACAGAGCCACCAAGGGCATCACAACCGCCCCCTGGGACCCAGGTGTGTTGCATGCTGCCAGAGCGGGGCTTCACCAGTCTCTGCCCATCATGCCAAGCTGCCAGGGGGTCTATGAGCTGGATCTGCCAAGTGCTGCAGTGACTGAACAGCCCCAGGGCCCAATCGCTGAGTGCCAGAGGCCTGTGCTCTGTCCCTTCTTCCCAGGCGCAGCCGGCAGGGACATGAGAAGCTGTGGCAGGTAGCCCAGCCCATGGCCTGCAGCTCGATGCCCAGACCTGAGGCCAGGTGGGAATGTTTCTAAGGCAAGCCCCAGTGGCTGCCACAGGCAGACACCGTGGCCAGAGGTACAGTTGCAGTACAGTGACTTATTGATCAGAGTTAACGCTACGGCTCTGACAACACCATTACCAACTTGGACTTCATGTTTAAATCATCACTCCAGCGGCTCAGAAACACGCAATCTTTTATTGAATGCATGCTCGGCGGCTCTTCCTGATCCCATCCCTCTGTGTGTTCCCTGTGGCGGTGCTGGGGGGGCCGGTGGAGAGCAGAGATGATGATTCTGGAGCTGTGTGGATGAGGGTCTCAGGCCTGGGCCAGCTGGCTGGAGAGGGCTCGCTGTACAGGGCTTGCCTCTTCAGGTCCTTCCACCTTGCAGCAGGCAGGGCAGTGGGTTTGACATGAGCATAGTAACAGGGCAGAGATTTTGCTGGGCAGAAACAGGTCTCGTGGCCAACAGGTGAGTGCACTTGGAGCTGGGAGTGGATAGCAGTGTGCAGCATCCGCGTGTGCATCTTTATTGCAGCCCTGACCAGGACTGAAATGTCACCTTAGTCTGAAAGGCTCAGCATTTCGTGTCTAAGGCACGGAGTCCTCCCGTCCCCCAACAACCCGCTTGCTATGAGCTCCGGTTGTGGGGACACTTGCAAGGTGTGCTGAGACCCAGCAAACCAAGGAAAATAGTTACTAGTGTACTGTGTTTCCTGGCTGCTGGCTAGGCTGTTGAGCAGAGATCTGTACTGGAAAATGAACGGGACCATTTCAGTTGTATTCCCAGCTCTGCCACAGACTTATTGTGTGATCTTGGTGCTGTCTCACTCTGCCTCAGTTTCCCGAGTCGTACAATGCAACCCAGCCAGGGAAGCGATTCCACCCTGTGCGGTATCAATTCTGATGCCACCCTGCACCCTCCACCCCTTCATATCTTGGCACCTCCTGCAGCTGTGAGATGCACTGTAGTTTTTCGGTCCATTCCCTTGTCCCATGGGGGTGTTGCCTGGGCAGCGGGGTGTTTTTGCAAGGGGATGTTTTGCTTTTCAGTCTGTCCGTGCTGCTCTGTGCTTAGGTTGAGGCTGAGGAAGTGGTCCTGGCACCTGGAGCAAAAGTGGCAAGGTTTGTGAGGGGCCCTCGATCTTGGTGGTGTCTGCTCCGTGGTATGGCTCCAGCTCCTGGAGAAAGCACTGTCTCCTTCCCAGAGGCTCTTGGCCCCGTGCTGGACAGCTTTCCTGGGCCTGAGAAGCAGAGCTGCTGGCTGCAGTAGGTATTGCTGAGCTAGCAGCCCTCTAGGATCCTCCTGGCAGCCTTGGAGACCCTGCAGAGCCTTTGACTTCTTCTGGAGGCCAGCGTGGGGAGCAGGGCAGTGTGACCTCCTCTACAGCCTATGTCACTGAGACCTGTGCGAGGTTTGGAGGCCTGCGCCTCCTTTGGTTTCCCTTTGGCTGCCAGATGGCGCTGCGGGCCCAGCTCTGAGAGCCTTCTGCATCCCTGGCCTTTCGGCTCTCAGCTCCCATCCCAAGCCTCAGGCTTTTCTCCCTGCACAGACACTGCTAACCTACAGGCACCTGGCTTGGAGACCCTGCCAGCCTGCAGCCCTGGAACAGCTCCCTGGGACCCTGCATGAGCTGTCAGCCCCCTGCATCCAGGGGAAGGGTCTGGGAGGACAGGACTGAGCGCTGGGGCCCTGAAGAGACTGGACTCATGCTCTCCAGCAGACTGGACCTCCTCAACATCTGGAGGAGCTGCTGTGAGCTGGTCCTTGAGCATGAGGGACACAAGGGAACATCAAGCGTTTGACATCCAGGAGCTGGGGCGACAGGAGGCAGGGGTAGACTCACCTGCCCTGTAGCTCCTTATTCATGCGGCAGCTCTGTGCAATGCGGGCTGCCCCAGCCCAGAAGGGAGAGTCCTGGGCAGAAGGGGTCCTTGTTGGGGGCGGTATTTTGCCCAAAAGATTGGAGCCAGGACATGAGCTCTATCTCCAGCCCTGCTCCTGGGATCTCCCTTCCCCTGCACCTTGCTTTGCTGTAACATGGGGGAAGAGGGGAGGCGTTACGCCAGGCTTGCATCCTTCATGGCTCAGGGGCACAGAGCAGTGGGCTTCATCTGCCCCCTGCCCCACCTTGCAGCCAGGCCCCAGCCTGTCTTCTCCCCTTGAATGTGGAGCTGCCCGTGTCTTGTTCCTTCTCTGCTAGCACGGAGGGATCTTTCCCCACTTGCTCCTCTGATGGAAACAAAGATCATGGAAGACATCAAGTGTAATTATAATCCCTGCCACAGCAATCAGTGCCCCCTCTCCCCGCCGTCCCAGGCACGGCACTGGAGCTGCGTGGCATCTCCTGCACTGCGCACAGCCCCGGGGAGCTGTGTGTCAGAGGAATCGCACTCGGCCTCCGTGCAGAGCGTGAGAAAATAAACTTTGCTCTTTCACGCTTAAGATCAGATGCAAGATTAAAGGCAATTGGGAAAGGCAAATGTGCTAATCTGATGGAGCAGGGGCTGCAGAGGCAGGTGTCCTCATCGTATCGCTCATCACACTGACCCCCGTTCACTCCAGCCCCACGGCCCTCCAGAGGCCTGTGCCTTGCCATGGCCACGCAGGTGCTCAACTCTGCCCCTAGTGTGGCCTTGCTGCCTGTGCCATGCCCAGCCTGGCTGGGAACACCTGCCAGTGCCTCCCCTCCATGCGTGGACCCCCTGCCAGTGCCTGCCCCTTGCTTCCCTTTATCCATGACCTCTCAGCCAGACGCTCCCATCGGTCCGTGCCCCTCGCCAACCCTGTGGCTGACACATCCCCTCCGCCTCTGACGCCCGCTCCTCTCTGCTCCGAGCTCTGTGTCCGGTGCTTACCTTCGCCCTGTGTTAGATACCTGCCCTGTTTCCCCTTCACCCCTGACCCCACCTTCATCCCATTTGGCCCTGTCCCTATATCTCCCCTCCATTCAACCCCACGCCCTGGGACAATGCTCACCGCCCATCTCCCCAGCAAGCGCAGGTGGCCCTCAGGCTGGGTGGATTGGCACCCGCTCCTTTTTCTTCAGTGATTGCCAGCTCTGAGGTCACTCTGCCAGGCGTGCTGTTTATCCTTATTACCCAGCAACAAAAGTCCTTTTCAGGGAAGGGCCAGGCAAACACAAAGCAGCTCTTAGCAGTTCCTCCGTTCCAGACTCTTTCCCCCTCCTGTGCTGTATCTTCTTGACAAATCCTGTTATCAAAACTGTAACCCAGAGCAGGGTAGCATCTCCCTTGACCTCCCTTTTCTGTGGCTGGGAGTAAATGCTGGCGATCCAAACACCTGACAAAGGCACTGACTGGGAGCGCCCCTGCCTGGAGCATCCTCAACTGGACAGCTCAGTGCCCTTTGAGTGCTGAAGTGCCAGCCCTCGCTGGCCGCCTGCGCAGCTCGGAGGTTATTGTTACGCTTGGAGAGGGCTGCAAATCTGAGCGATGAGTTTTGTGGTTCTGGCCCAGTTGCCTGAATGGAGCATGCATCCATTGCTCGCTGTGGAGCTGCGTGCATCTGTCAGGTGGGGTGTGGGGTGGCACGGTGTGGTACCATGGGCTGAGGGGCACTGACAGGTCTTGGAAGAGGGCAGCTGGTGATGAATCAGAAAACAGTGGTGCTGGGCTGGTGAAAAAGTCAGAAAAAGTGCTCGGAGCTGCTGGGACAGAGTTTAATAGGGGTCTTGCTTCTGCCCTGGAAAGAGCATCTGCTTAAGTCTAAGAGAACAGGAAAGGGCAAAGCAGACAGCAAAACAGGGGGGCTCACTCAGGTATCATGCAGAGGCCACAGGCGCAGGAACGAGCATGGTGACAGCACCGGAGTCCCTTTCAGGATAGCTGGGGCCTGAGACAGGCGCAGCTGCCCAGCCAGACAAGGGTTTGCTGCCCTAGGCGACTTCTGGGTCATTTAACGATGTTGATAAGGGCCTGGAGATGTGTGTAGTTGCTGCCCCTTCGGAAAGGGAGCAGGAGCTTCCTCATGCAGGTGTTTGTGGCACAGGCCTGGTGGAGTGGCAGCTGACGGCCTGGGGCAGGGCCAGCGGGACACCGATGTCCTCTGCATGCTCACACCAGCCGCTGTCGATACAGTCCTCCTTGCGTTTTTATCAGCATTACCATCCAATATTCCCTGGCCGCTTTGTCTTTGCTTTGCATTTTATCGATATGACTGGCTCATCCTCCAGTCCCCCTGCATGGGTTTATTAATATTGCCCTCTGATCTGTGGGTAGCAGCTGCTCTTTATATTCCAGCCCCATCTCCAGCTCCTCCAAGCCCAGTCGCCATGTTTAATTAGATTTTCCCCTTGGCTCAGGCAAACACAAATTGAGCTCCTGGTATCTCTCTCCTGTGCTGAAGCTAGTGCCTGGCCAATGCAGACCGCTCCCTCCTTGATATTAATATTCCACCATGGTCCCGTATTCGTCTCCTGGCGAAAAAGTCCAGGGAGAGCTCTCACATCACAAGTGTTTGCTTGAATAGCAGGGAGCTGATTTATACAGCGAACCTCTTTATGTAGGAACAGGGCGCAACCCAGGACCAGACAAGGACATACTGTGCCCATCTCTAGGAGTCAGACTCCTCAGGTTCAAGTGTGTTATGTAATGATTAGACCTGGAGGATTTGAATCTGGATGCCTGGGTTCTGGTCCTGGCTTGGGACCCTGGGTCCTGGCTCGAGTGTCTAGTGCTTAGACCACTGGATCAGGAGTCAGGGGTCTTGCGTAACAGATGGTTAAATGGTCCTCAGATCTGCCATTCAAGTATTCAGTTGCTGTTGCTCTTTGGTTAGTAAAATCTCTGGTATCAAACAAAGTGTTTGCGTTTTTGGTAGTGGATTGACTCGGGCCTGAGATTCTGTTCTTGGACCTGGGTGGCAATGTGTCTAGTGACCAGAAGGTGGGGGTAAACGTGTCAAGGCTCCTGGGGTCTAGCCCCATGTTTGTAGTTGGAGCAGGGCTCTCGAAGTTAGGATGGCTGGGTCGCTTGCTGGGGGACCTTGCATGGACTCATGGGTCCTGATCCTGAAATCAGACTCTAGCAAGCTGTCTGCTTGCCTGAAGCAAGGTCTGGCTTCTGTGGGTTGAACCTGCAACATCAGATGCTTTTAAGCTCTGTGCCTGGCACCTGCCTTCATCAGGATGGCCTGAATGGCAGGCACCCCTTTCACCAGCAGCAGGAGGAGCATTGCTCAGGGAGGTGCTTGGAGATCACAGCGTGGGACGTCCTGTAGGACTATGAAGCACCCCAACAAACCCAGGGGCTGGGGAGAGCTGGCAGCGGATGTCAGGGGTGCCTCTGACCGATGGTTGGGAACCTTTCCACGTCAGAGGGAAGGCAAATTGTTTATGCAAAGTTTGTCGGCTCCTTCAGGCATGACGGGAGCTAATGATTGTTCTCTGCGTATCTCGCATCTTTTGCCAATTTTGAAGATTAAAAATCATCCCTGCATGCTGGGGGAAGTGTCTGGCGTCCTTTTTTACAAGGGAGACGTGTCTTGTTTCTGCTGCTGCCCCTCTGGGCTTCTTTGGGCTCTGGGTTTTGTCTGCTTGGGTTTCCTGTCCTGTTCTTTCAAGCTCTGTCTGTTATTCTAGGTCCGCAGGAGTCTGCACCACTGTTTGCAACAGAGACTTATGATTCTGGATGCCTCGGTTTTGGGGGGAAGCGTTCCTGGAGGGCTCCTAAATAGGTCTCCTCTTCACCCACTGCCTTTGTGCACCCTCCACTTGCCCCCCAAATCTTGGCTCCTGTAAGATGCCTCAAGGTGGTCGCTGAAAATCGCTCCTTGCTCGTGGTGGTCTTGGTCTTAACCCAGAGCTCTCCGGTGGCTGCCTTCCCTGCCAGCTGGGACCGGGCTGGGACGTTTCCGAGGTGGGAGGAGGGTTTGGAGCCTTTGAGTTTGGGTTTCGTCATGCCCATCTGCTGGGTAGCTGGGCGGGGGGCTGGCAGCACCCAGCACTGGTCCAGGCGCCCAGACTGACTTCAATCATAAGCACTGTGCTCCTTTCACAGCAAAGTGAAGGCGAGCCCCTCGAGTGGGACGAGTGACTCATCTAAATCAACTTCCCCGAGGTGAAAGACTCTCTCTCCAACCTAATCAACAGAAGGTGCTTTAATTAGAGGCTGATGGTTCCTCAAGGACAAGTGTCACTTCACAGCAGGAAAATGGACGTGGGTCTTAAAATAGTCCACTTCTCCAGGCAGGAGGCAGAGCCCCCTGTCGTCTCCAGCTCGGGACCAGTCGCTAAGGCTGGAGGCTGTGGAGAGGGGCAACCGTGCAGGGTACTGCTCCGCGAAGGGGCAGTGCCACCAGCCCTAACAGAGACAAGTGACTCGACGCCCCCCGTGGTCATGTGCTACGTTAAGTGTTGGAGCCTATAGCAGAACCCAGTGCTCCCAGTTTCCAGTCCAGTGCTCTGCCTACTGGACGCCTAGCACCTCCCTGCAGTCAAAGGCGAGGAGTGAGAGGGTGTGTATGAAGGATGCTTGGATAAAGCCGAAGCGTTCCCCCTTTCGCACGTTGGAAGCCCAGTTCCCAGCCACAGCCTCTGGGAACTCTCCAGCTTCAACCCAGCAAGGCCCGAGGAGCTTGTCGCAGGTCGTTTTACACAGCTGCTCCTGCTGCTGCTGATTGTCACACCTAACAGTCTTTAAATTAGCCCCAGCTGGGCTGGCAGGGATGCTCGGCCTGCTCCACTGAGCCAGGAGCTGGCGGCATCAGAGTCCCCAACCGGCCTGGTGCTGGGGCTGCAGCCGCGGAGAGCGGGGAATGACCGCTGGGTCCTTGCATTCAGATTTGCTTTCCCCAGTTGGGATAAATGGAAAGGAAGGAGCTGGCTGCTGTGCCGTGCCAGGGAGAGCAGATGTAAGGAGAGGCTAGGTAAGTCTGCCTGTCTGCTAGTTTCTTGGTAGAGGGGTCAGCTAAACATAGTCATTTGTTTTACCATTTTATCCAGGGGCCTGGCTCCCACTGGGCTAGGCACAAACACCAACTGAGAGACAGCCCGATGCCCCAGAGTTTACAGTGAGGATTATTAACCCATTTTACAGACCAGGCACTGAGGTCTACAGGGGTGAGCTGACTTGCCCGAGGCTCTATAATGAGGCGGTGGCAGAGATGAAGCTGGAACCTTGATCTCTTGAGCCCTAATCCGTTCCTAGTGGCAGGACTGTCCCCTCTTCCGGAAGTAAGTGAGAGAGGGAAGAGCCAAAGGGAAACAAGCCGGAGCAAAATGAGACAGGACGTGCTTTTCAATTTCCTCGGAGTCCCAGTAATTTCCTCCCCATCCCAACCTGAGAAGACAAGTAGGAAGGGAGCATTGCCACTTACCTGGTTCGGTAACCAGTTTACAGTTTCTGTGACTCACTCCTGTTAAATTTCCTACCTACTGTGGGATTAAAATCCAGCTGTAATGCTTGAGCACCACTGCCTTGAAGAGCATCATCACTTCCAGCCGGAAAATTACATGTCATCCTCTCTGAAAGTCCTGAGGTTGCTTCCAGTTTTGATTTAGTGGTGGAAGAGGGAGGCTGCCTTTCAACACCCATGTGCGTAGTGATGATGAAGGGCTGTTCAGTCCAAATGTGGCGCCTCCTTCCTCACGACTTTGATCTACCTTTGTGTGAGTCATATGCAGCTTAAGGTAAGTTAGTAAATGAGTTGCCAAGTAATGAAATACTTTCCCAACTGGAATGTTACTAATATTATGGAAGCACCTCGTTCTAAAGCCAAGATCAAGGCCCTCTGACACAGCCACTGTTCAGATGTGATAATGGGGAGTCTGTGGCTCAAATGGCCTGCGAGCCAGTTAGGCCAGGCTGAGGAAAGGGAATTACTGTTATCCCCATTTTTATACATGAAGAACTGAAGCACAGAGTCAAGTGGCTTGCCCCAAATCCCAAAGGAAATGGGAATCGAACCAAGGCCGCTGGAGTCCTAGGTCAAGAAGTTATTCTGGCCGGGTCCTTTCCTGGCCACAGAGCTTCAGTAAGGCAAGCTGGGTTGTGGTCTGGCACGTGCGTGCGCGAGAAAGGCCAAGAAAGAGCGCAGCTTGCCTTTCGCACATGAGGCAGAGTTGCACAGATAGTTAGAAAGCTTTCTCTTTTATGGGCTCCAGCAAGATTTATTGTCATTGCTCTGGCAGCTGAGACAATAAGTAGAGAACCCTGAAGAGTCGTTTTTATGAAGTTTCATGAAAGGGCACAGAGAAGTGGGCTGGGAAAGGGTGGGGGAATTTGGAATAAATCTTGATTTGAGTCCCTGTGGCTTACTGAATGGGTAATAGGAACATATATAACCTCCATCCAGCTTATCCTTCTAACGTTGATTTGGGGCCTTGGAACAGTTCAGGATGCAGCAGCCAGCTGCAACGGCTGTTTCCAGTCCGAGTGGACCAGCGGTCTGGTTCTGTATCACACGGCACTAGTCTAACTTATTATCTGCCCCTGGATCTCTGTTCTAGCGAGGATTTGGGTCTGGGTTTCAAGCCTAAACTGTGGAGACTGTGGCAGTAGTTTGCCTTTAGGCATGAGAGTCACCCCTGGGTTGCAGTGGAACGACTCATGACATAGTCCCCTATGGATCTAGGACTATAGGTTGCCAGGGTCTCCAGATAAATGTGATATCGGCAATGGTCATCACCAAAATGTGCTTGGTGCTGACTACCTAATGCATGCAACTCAGGTTGCTTTTGACCATATGAAGACAGTCCTAGATTTCCCCTCCCTCCCCTCTTTAAAGGGTTCATCTGCATTAGAAATGAAGAAGTTAAATGGTTGTCCCCATTTTATTGTGGGGACCATTATAGTGCTTTTATATTTGGAGAGCTATCCTCGTATGGAAGGGGACTAAATGACTCTGATATAAGGCACCTTTCTATAGCTGCCCACCCTAGGCATTGAGTTGGTATAATTATTATATGGGTCAAAGGAAACATCCCAGTGCAGACTGAAGCATTGAATAGTATAAAAGCCACATCATATCTTAATGCTGGCCTGTCCAGAGGAGCACTGCTCTGTTTGCTGTTTTGCTCTGGTGAAGTGAGTTAAGTCTCCCAACTCTGTGCGTGCAGGGTTGGCTTTGCTTACTTTCTCAGACCCTGACTCTTTAACTAAGCAGGCTGCACTCTAACTTTAAATTGACTTTTCTTTTCTAAGCCCTGGGAGGCTTTTTCAAGGCGTGCAGTCTATTCTTTGGGGCTTTTATAAGCCTTTAGTGGCTTAAGACAAAACTAAGTTTGCCCTAATCTCTCATAAAAACATGTAGGATTTTGCCCTTCGATTCCCTCAAGGTCTTAACCCAAGGTTTTTCCTTCGCTGTTGTGTTTGTCTCTAAGATTGAAAGGAAATGCCTCTAAAATCCTCCTTTTTAACAACCCCAATCCTCAGATAAAAGCAGACATTGGGTAGGGTGGGCAGGGGAGGGCTGTCTTCATGCAGGACCCAAATTCCCTCTCCCACATTGGCAACAGGAAGAGACATTGGAGAAAAGGGTACTTGCTCTGTTCCAAGCACCAGCCGGTTTCCCAAGAGCTTGTTTATATGCCATCCGACCTGGAGCATCGGGACCCTGCTGTGCTTGGTGCTGTACAAGCATAGGGAAGACTGTCCCCAGCCTGAAGGATTTGCAACCTAACCAGAGAGTTGGGGGTGGAGAGGAAACAGCCCACAAGCAAAACAGCCAGAGGATGGGGCAGGGCTGGGAAGGGGGTGCAATAGGCACGGCAGAAGTAAAGGGAGAATAGGGGCTGTGATGTGGGGAAGGAGGTTGGGATGTGGAGGGTAAAAGATGTGAGCAACCGAGTAGGAGGAAGCTGGAGGGACTGATCAAGACCAGTGCTTGCACCTTGCAAAGCCTTTAGGGTCAGCAGCTCCAGGCCCCAAAGTGGGGAAGGCCCCTTGGCAGCAGGGCTTCGGGGAAGCCGCCTGCCCCTCTCGGCAGTGGCAGCTGCTGCAGGGGACCCTCCAATAGTCTTACAAGCTAGCCCCAGAGCAGCTGAAGGGGTCCTGGTGCCTGGGCTCTGCTGGGGGGCTGCCAAGAGGGAGGACAGTGGCACTCTGCTCCCTACTCCGAGGAGGAGACTGTGACAGTCCCCAAAGAAATAAAATGCAATTGTGGCCCGTGTTCAGCAGAGCTCCTAAGTGTTGGCTTAAATGTGCCGGGGCGCAAGCTCACTCCAAGGTGTGTCACTGGGGCAGGGCCTATGTTTATAGGTCCCACAGTGTCCCACACCCCTCACTGATTTAAATGAAAGCCAGTTGCATATTTTAGGGAGTGACCGCTTCGCGTGCAAGAAACCCCCTGTGCCCAGGTCTGAAATGCAGCCCCCTCTGGAGTAGAGTGTATTAATGCTGATGCTACCTCCCAGTCTAGAAAAGCAAGAGTCAATGGCCTGGTGACAGTAATCGTGATGAGAACTGATGCTGCCACGCGCATGCTTGCAAGTCGCAAAGTCCAGGCTCGGTTAGGTGGGAAGCAAACAAAGAAGACCGAAAGGCAAGTTTTATTAATGAGGGCTGGGGGATCGCGGAAGAGATTCTAATTATAGTGAATTGTGTCTGATCTGATTATGGTAATAGGCTGTTATGCTTTGTAAGTGGTAACAGTGGACTCTGTTGATGGGTGAAGTGGGATGTTGGAAATCTAGTGAGGCCCTTTCACGCTGCTTTGCATCTAAAGGCAGTTGGTTTAATGATCAATCATTTATATAGCCTCTGGGAACGCTCCTCAGAGCATCGCAGGACATGACACGAGCCCAGCCCCAGAGAGCTCGCAGCCAAGCCCCTCTCTCCGCTGTATGTGGAGATGGCGAGGAACGGCACCAGACCTGTATCCGAGCCTCCCATGCAACCCTGCCAGGTGTTTCCCAGCCCCTTGTGAATCGGGTGTAGCCTAAGTCCCTCGCGGCTCCACAGCCTGTCCCTGGCCTGCCCTGCCAATCCTCTTCATGCCAGGCTCCAGGGCTACCATCTTGAGCCCACCCTGCTTGGCTTGGGCAAAGATAGCCTTGCCAGCCACAGGGGAGAAGGAAGGGAGCAGAGGGGGAAACTGCATTATTAAAGCTGGGATGACTCCCAGTCTGGCTTGGCTATATGGGAGAGACCTTCCTGGCCGCCCCACCATGTGCCTTGAGCGAGAAGGCTTGTGGTTTTTTTATAGATGCTGGATTCATAGATGTTGGGGTCAGAAGGGACCTCAACAGATCATCGAGTCCGACCCCCCCCCCCC
>NW_017728980.1:8861699-8879637 GCF_001723915.1 Gavialis gangeticus | reverse complement strand
CCCCCCCCCCCCCCACACACACACACACTTCTCTCTTAATGGGCAACCTGTTTCCATTCGGTTGTAACCCCTGGTGTTAGTGAGTAGTCACTTGCCCGTGGACTACTGGTGTGCTGAAGTCCTCATTTCCTTTCTTTCACTGTCTTGTCCTACTGTCCTTGTAGAAAACCCTTGCAGGAGCTAGCAGCAAGCTGTGAGAGAAGAAGGGCATGACTGGGCAGCCAGGGATGCCTGTGGGGAAGCTGCCCACAGGCTGAAGGCTCTGCCCCTGCTGTCAGCTCCATGTGGGTCCCTGCACCCATGCAAACCTTGGGGAGTCGCTAGGCTCTGCCCAGGCACGGTGCCTGCACGGAGCATCTCACCAGTCCAGGACCTGTAACCATGAGCAATGTATTTGCAGTGTATTTGTTCAGAGCCAGAATGGGACTCTGAACCTGATTGAGGCCATTCTCTCAGGTGCTGGTGGTGTAAATTCCCCATATGGATGATTACAACGGCAGCAGCAAGAAACCACACCATATCCATCAGGTTGCTGCTCACTCAGTACAGAACTGATGGCTGTAGATACTCGGGACCCATGGATGGGGTTTGGCACCTGATGCTGAATGATGTATGGGCTGGATGCGCAGGCAGGGTCACGTAGGGTTGGGCTCCCACCTGTCGACTGTCACGACCGGGTCTACAAAGCCACTTTGAACTGTGGCTGGGATTCGTTCCTTTGGACACCAGTGGAGGCTTTGAGCAGGTTGGGGATGGTGGCAACGTCGCTCTGGAGAGCTTTAAGGTGTTGTTGGCTTGGGACAACTGGATGTGGGCCATTGCGGCGGTGCCTGGGCGCAGAGCGCCAGACCGGGGAGCCATGACTGGCGCTGAGCCCTGCAGTCGGGGGATCTCTCACAGGGAATCGCCAGCTGTGGGGAGTATGAGCCGGGCTCATACGAGTTGTTTTTTCATTTGCTTAAGAGGAGAGGAAGAAATGGAAATGTTCAGAATCCCGCCCGACGATTGGTGCTGTGGCTAGCAAGGAAGCATTTAGCCGGCTGTATCTGAAATGTAGTTTGTGCAGCCAGCACATCAGCTGCTGCAAACACTGGGTTTCCTGTCACTTCCAGACTTTGCAGGAGACTAAGATTTGCGTGCGTTTGCTCTTGGAGAGGAGAGGAGAGGAAGCTTGGAAGTGGCGCAGGGGAGGGGACTGTATTTATATTTTTTTGCCGAAAAACAGAGGCGGCAGCAGCTAAGTCGAAGCTATAGTTCAAAGCCACCAGAGCAGAACGTATAAACAAGTCCGTCGCCTGAACGACATCTTTGTATCCACGCCTCGTGTATAATTCATGAGGCGGGGAGCGCTGCGTAATTCGCAATTAAGGCTCAGCCAACTAGCTCCATGTTTCCTGCTGTGCACGCTCAACTTTGTGGTTCCTAGCAAGGAGTGAGACAAGCCTGTCTGGGACAGCCTGTTGGGAGCTGCTGGATTTGCATATTACTAGAGAGCCTATGAATTATGCAGCCACTGGGGCACGGCCAGAGGAATCTGCTGCAAGCAGCCAGCTCCAGAAAGTGTATTTTTTCTTTGGGTTTGATTGCTATATATATATATATATATATATATATAACTTTATTTTGTTTTTAAATCTCCCCCTTTTTGAAAACGCATGATCCGGCTGCATCTGAAGAGGGAAAACAGCCCACAGATTTTTGTAGGCTTCTTGAGTCGATCTTTCTTTCCCTACCAGCTAATCTCTTCAGATTTGCCACAGCTCTAACATGACATCGCGAGGCGCTGGCAACCGCTTTGAAATAACCCAAGTCCTCTGAATATTTTTGACAGTGGCTTTGGGAGAATGACGTTTTTGGGGAGCTTTGCTGGAAATAGTTGGTGCTAAAGTTTCTTGATGGCTGTGAAGAGTCTTGTAATAAGGGAATTGGGGGGGGGAGGGGGTCTAGTTCACAGTCCTTGCTAGGCTGAGGTGCTTGGGGATTGTCAAATTGCTGTTCAGTCATCTGGCTGCAAATTCTCTCTCCATCTGCTTATACACTCATTGCTATTAATTATTTTATCATCATTCCTTGCATTGCGGTCGCAGCTCGGAGTCTGCGTCCAGGACCCCGTGGCGCGGGGACTGTAAGGACGCAGAACAAAAGGCGGTCCCTGGCCCAAAGTACTCGGCCGCCAAGTTTATCTGTCCAGGTGTCTGTCCTTCATTTTGGTGGGGTGGTTCCCTGCTGTCTTGGGGTAGGTCAAGGGAGTTGGCACTTGTGCCTTCTGTGGATGGGATCCAGAGTAAATGGAGGCAATGGGAAGACTCCCTCCCAGTAACATCACACGGTTTAGGAGCAAACCCTGCATTTCTTAGCTCTGCCGAGTCTCGCTGAATTTGTTCCAAGGCGAGTCTCAGAAGGACCGTGCAGGGCCTGGACCGTTCTCGTGTCGCTGTGCAGCCTCCTGGACCCTCAGACTGCCCCCAGAGGCAGTTACCTGAGAGCGGGGACCGAAGCCATCGGCTCTCTCGCCTGCGCTACAGCAGAGATGCCCGACGAGGCGGGCGTAGCAGGCTGCTGCTGGAACAGCTGCTTCAGGTCACTGTTGCACGTTTGTACATGTGGAACGGGTGCGTGACAATGTGTCATCACGTCCGTCCTCTTCTGGGGAAAAGAGCAGCCATGCGTTTCCCCCATCCACCCCCTGTCTCTTGGTCCATCTATTTCTCCTTTCCATTCATTAACTCAACCATCTGCTCCTTCATTTATCCTCTCTTCCAGTCACTAAATCAGTCCCTGTCTCTATGGACAGGCTCTCCCCCCCTCACCCATCTTCTCCCTGCCCATAGATGCGCCTCTGCCTTTGGAGCAGCTGCATTCCCTCAGCCAAGGCCGGTGTCGGCGTACTTTCCTGCGGGCCCAAGGACACTGCAGTCTGATGCCAGCAGGGCTTTCACTTCTTCGACCACTGGATGTTGTTGCAAGAAGAAGGATTGCTAGGTAGAGATGGGATCCACCTGACACAGGCAGGGAAGAGCATCTTTGCAGACAGGCTTGCTAGCCTAGTAAGGAGGGCTTTAAATCAAATTTTACCGGGGGATGGGGACCAAAGCCCTGAGGGAAGTGGGTGACGTGGAGAAAGCACAAGCAGGAGGGGGTAACAGGGGAGGTGTCCTCATTCTCCCTGACAAAGTAGGGCAGTCGTCCAGGTACCCCAGGGTCTGTACACAAATGCACCAAGCCTGGGAAATGAGCAGGAAGAACTGGACGTCCTCACACTGTCACGAAACAATGACATTATTGGAAGAAGAGACTTGGTGGGGGCTTGCATGACTGGAGTCCTGTCATGGATGGGTACAAACTGTTCGGGAAGGACAGTCAGGGGAGAAGAGGAGGAGGAGTTGTGCTTTATGTAAAAGAGCTGTGTGATTGCTCAGAGCTCCGGTATGAAGCTGGAGACAGGCCTGTTGAAGTCTCTGGGTTAGGGGCAGAGGGGAGAGGAACAAGTGGGATGTTATGGTGGGTGTCTTCTTATAGAAGATGAGGTGGGTGAGGCTTTCTTCAAACAGCTAGAGGAGGTTTCCCAATCGCAGGCCTTGGTTCTCATGGTGGGGACCTCAATCACCCTGACATCTGCTGGGAGGGCAGCACAGCAGTGCTCGGGCAATCCAGGAAGGTTTTGGAGAGTGCTGGGGATGACTTCTTGTGCCAGTGCTGGAGCGGCCAACTAGGGGCCGTGTTGTCCTTGACCTGCTGCTCACAAACAGGCATGAAGTAGTGGGGACTGTAGCAGTGGATGGCAACTTGGGCAGCAGTGACCATGAGATGACTGAGTTCAGGATCCTGAGGAAAGGAAGGATGGAGAGCAGCAGAATAGGGACCCTGGGCTTCATAAAAGCAGATTTTGACTAGCTCAGGCAACTGATGGGCAGGATCCCCTGGGAGGCCAGTCTGAAGGGGAGAGGAGTCCAGGAGAACTGGCTGTACTTTAAAGACACCCGACAGGGTGCAGGAATGAACCATCCTGATGTGCAGGAAGACTAGCAAGTACGGCAGAAGACCAGCTCGGCTTAGCAGGGAACTCTTCAGTAAACTAAATCACAAAAAGGAAGATTACCCGAAGTGGAAATGGACAAATGACTAGGGAGCAGCATACGAGTGTTGCTCGGGCATGCAGGGATGAAATCAGGAAAGCCAAAGTGTAATTGGAGTTGTAGCTAGTAAGGGACATGAAGGGTTTCCACGAGTATTCAGCAACAAGAGGAAGACCAGGGAAAGTGTAGATCCCTTACTGAATTGGGCTGGTAGCTTAGTGACATGATGTGAGGGGCTGAAGAACTTAATGCCTTTTTTTACCTCTGTCTTCACAGGCAAGGTCAGCTCCTAAACTACTACGCCTGGCAGCACAGGTTGGGGAGGAGGTGAGCAGCCAACAGTGGTTGAAAAACAGATCAGGGACTATTTATGCAAGTTGGCCATTATCTTTGAAAACTCTTGGTGACTGGGAGAGGTCCCAGATGACTGGAAAAAAGCAAATATAGGACTCATCTTTAAGAAAAGGGAGAAGGTGGATCTAGGGAACTACAGACCAGGCAGTCTTGCCTCATTCCCTGGAAAAATTGAGGAGCAGATCCCCAATGAATCCATTTCTAAGCACTTGGATTCATTAAGGGAAAGTCATGCCTACCAACTTGATTGCCTTCTATGATGAGATGACTAGGCTCTGTGGATGTGGGGAGAGCAGTGGATATGATATACTTTGACTTTAGCACAGCTATTGATATGGCCTCCCACAACATTCTTGCAAGTTAAGGAAGTACGGGCTGGATGAGTGGACTGTAAGGTGGACAGAAAACTGGCCGACCATCATTGGGCTCAGAGGGTAGTAATCAATGGCTCAATGGCTAGTTGGCAGCTGGTATCAAGTGGAGTGCCCCAGGGGTCGGTCCTGGGGCTGGTTTTGTTCAATGTCTTCATCACCGACCTGGATGATGGCACAGAGCGCACCCTAAGCAAGTTCGAGAAGACACCAAGCTTGGGGAGGGGGGAGTAGTAAATGATATGCTGGAGTGTAGGGCTACGATTCGGAGAGAACTAGACAAATTGAAGGATTGGACCAAAACAAATGTCTCAGGAGGTTCAACAAGGACAAGTGCAAAGTCCTGCACTTAGGACAGAACAATCCCATGCACTGGTACAGGCTGGGGCTGACTAGCTGGACAGCAGCTCTGCAGAAAAGGACCTGCGGGCTGCACTGGACAATAAGCTGAATATGAGCCAACAGTGTGTCCTTGTTGCAAAGAAGGTTAATGGCATCTTGGGCTGCATTGGTACAAGTGTTGCCACTGGATCAAGGGAAGTGATTCTTCCCCTCTGCTCAGCACTGGTGAGGCTATACCTGCAGTACTATTTCCAGTTTTATGGCCCCCTCTACCCAATGGATGTGGACAAATAAGAGAGAGCCCAGGGATGGGCAACAAAATCATTAGGGGGCTGGGGCACATGACTGATAAGGAGAGGCTGAGGGACCTGGGCTTATTCAGTCTCCAGAAGAGAAGACCGCGGCGGGATTGAATAGCAGCCTTCAACTGTTTGAAGCAGGGTCCAAAGAGGATGGAGCTGGACTGTTCTCAGTGGGGGTAGATGACAGAACAAGGAGCAACAGTCTCAAGTTGCTGCAAGGGAAATTTGGGTTGGATATCGGGGAAAAAAATTCACATGAGAAGGGTAGTAAAGCATTGGAACAGGTTACCCAGAGAGGTTGTGGATTCTCCATCCTTGGAGATTTTTAAGACCTGGCTTGACAAACCTTGGCTGGCATGATCTAGCTGGGGAAGGCCCAGCTTTGAGCAGGGGTTGGACTAGATGACCTCTCAAGGTCCCTTCCAGCCCTAATTTTCTATGATTCTATGACTCGCCCTCTTGTTCATCCCGTGCAACTCCAGTTGTGCCCCGTGAGCCAGGGTAACAAGAGGAATCAACTACGTTGCCCTGTTAGAAAGGCCTGTCCCTCTCATTCCAGCTCTGCAGGAGTGAACTTAGCTGTGGTCCCAGAAGGCTCTGGCCATGAGTGATGATACTGGCCTCATATTGTTGCTTCACCTCCAGCCAGAGCAGCCTCCTTGGAGCTGCTCCAGCACCTGCCTTGTGCTGCTTTTGTGCAGGGAAATGTCTGGAGGTTCACATAGAGGTGGCATCGGTGCCCTTTCTGATGAGACGCCTCTATCCACAAACCATGTTGCACCTGGAGACGCAGCCAGTCCACCTCCTTAAAATATGTAAGGCCTGACCCTCAGAAAATGGGTCTGTCTTTTCCTTTCTAGAGCACTTGGTCCTTTTAGCTCCCACTGGAGAGGTTCATACTTTGGTCCCTGGCTGTCCATGCATAGCTGGCCAAGCTGTTGCTCAGTGTAAGTGCTTAGAAGCATGCAGTGATTTCAGGCCCAGCTGACCTCATGCAAAGCTATCTCCACTGCCCCCTCCACCAGCGCTTTCCAGGTGCACGGTGGAAAATGGTTGATAGGGCTGGGAAGCAAAGGCACACAGGTCTCCATCAGAGGTGTAGTTCATAGTTCCTCTCTTTCAACATCCTTCCGGGGGTATTTGCCTTGCAGTCTTCTCTCCAAAGCTTCCAAAGAAAAACTTGCTCGCTTGACAAGGCAGCAGATGTCTTTCCTAGCTGTCGGCTCTGAAGATCCCATGCGGGATCCAGAAATCCAGCTGTGCTCCTTCTCACATCCCAATGTTGGGCTGAAACGACACCTGCAGATTTACATGCCTGTGGTTCTGAGCAGTGACTCAAACTCCTGGAATAAAGGCTGTGTCAGGAGCCCGTATGGTACGGTAGCTTGACCCTGCCTTGGGGGCACGGACAGAGGGGTACATATGCTGGTATCAGTTCCCAGGGTTTCATGCTGATGTGAATTGCTCTGGGAGTGGGAAGGGGCAGGTGTGGGGCTCCCTGGGGTAGCTGAAAAAGTAGGGGGCTATTGCTGGGCCTTGGCACTGGGTGTTGGGGAAACAGGCAATAGCTTGTTGGGCTTTAGCAAATGATTACTTAAGATGCATGTGGACAGACAACACCTACACTGATGTCGCTGCCACCGGTGACGCTTTAATCCTCATTCTTTTGCAGGCAGGTCCCCAGTGGACTGGGCAAAGTGACCCTGGTTGAAGGGCATGTGTTTATCCACCACTACATCTTGCATCAGTGTGATGCCAGTTGCTCCCATATAAATGTGCCGTCTGTCCAGACTCATGAGGCGTGGATGAACTTCTGCACTCGGGATGCTCTATGTTGCAGCCAGAACAGATAGACTGGTACCTGACTGCCATGGCTGGGGCTCACTTTCTTACCCTCTCCACCTCCTGGTGTGCCTCTGCATTCGTTTCTGTGGGTTCAGTCCTGGCTGCAGAGCCCAGGCGTGAGCATGTTTGCTGTGGGCTGGACTCCATGACGCAGCGCTCCCGTGGAACTGGCCCGAGTTGGAAAGTGGGTCAGTTAAATTTGGTTCTGGATGAGGGCTGTGCCCAGGGAGCCGATGTGTGCTCTGTGCCTAGTTTTTGTCTGGCTATAGAAACTGCCCATCCTCTTTCCCCTTTATTTTTAGAAGGAAAAAGTTAAAGGAAAGGACTTCAAATGGAACTGGCCCTCGAGTTAGCCTTTAAAAATCCTGCTGCTTCAAGGTAATATTATCTCTCTCTTTCTTCTCTGGAAAGGCCCCTGAAGTCCCAGTTTCCTTGGTCTCTGGTCCTGGCTTTGTTCCCTCCAACTCACTTCACCCTAGGCTTTCTCTGCCAGGGTGACCTCCCTCCTCCTCCCAAGCCCTACGGGTCTGCTGTGCTGCACTTCCCCAGTTGCCTTCCTTTCAGTGGGAAGGCTGGGGCAGGGATGCATGTGCCCCACTGCTCCTTCCCACGTCCCAGCTCGTGCATCATTCCCTGTGACCATCCCCAGTAGCTCATTTCGGCTTCCCCATTGCTCTTGCACTCCTAGCAACTTGGAGTGAGCAGGGATCAACCAGAAAGGGCCTCAGGAGCTGCAGGTCAGTTGCTGCAGTGTCCGGGCTGGATCTGAACCAGCAGCATGGAGAAGAAAGGCTCCATAACCCAATACCAAGCCAGCCTCCTCCTCGCTGCACCATTGAAATGACCAGCCGGGCTGGTGACAAACTTGCTCCATGGCTGTCACTACACATCGCATCGCACTGGCAGCAGGGGTGCAACTCAGACCCTCCTGCTCCAGCAGCCAGGGATGGGAGCTCGAGCAGAGTTGCCTTTAGTGCCATGCTCCCAGGCCTAAAGCACAGCTCTGACCCCATCTAGCAGAGGGCAGCAGTGCACACAGACACTAGCATCCCATTCATTAGCCAAGGGCCAAGCATCTTAGCTCTTCCAGTGTCCTTCAAACCAGTTTAGAGACTGGAAATACCTATGCTATTGATTTCCCCCCGGCCAGGCTGCTTGTCTCGGCAGTCAGCGGGGTTGCTCCGGCAGGGAGCTTGGCCTTCCATGCTTATCTAGGCTTCCTCTTGCTCTTGCAAAGATTTTTCTCTCTCTTCCTCAACAGTCCACAATTGGATGCAACTGGTCGCTGGGAATGGGCCCCTCTTACACTGTAGTCCCATGCAAAATAGCTGCTTAGCCTCCCTGCTTGCCCGCCGGCCTCCTGTCTCTTCCAAATGCACTTCTTCAGAAATGTTGAAAGCAAACCCAGACTGAAGCAAGACTTAATTCCATCCCAGCTCTTTGGACAGACACGCCAGCCGCCGGTTCCCTTGCTCCAGCTTGCAAAGGGCTCCGAGCTGATTAGAATCCGGGGGAGGAAATTGGAACCTGCCCGTTCCTGAGCTGCAGTGCGGAGAACGGCAAGCGCCCGATTTCACCTGCTTCCCCGTTATCCTCTGCTGGCCGAGTCACGGGGCCTTGCCCTTCCCTGCCTTAACTTTTTCCCAGTCGAAGGAAAGGTTAGCTGAGATCACACAGCCAGCCGGAAGCCCAGATTCCAAGTCCCTGGGGCTAATTATGGAACAACATTAGATAAAAGTCAACATATGTTGTAAAAGGCACTATGTATCACTGCCTGACAGCTCTTAACAATATGCTCATGTAACAGCTGTCAGACTGCAATGCTAGAAAATGAGTAATATGTTGATTTATGTATATCAGATCTGCCCTTACATTCCCCAACAGCAACACAAAAAGCTCCTGTACTATCAGCTTTGCAGGGGTTGGAGAAGAAGTTGTTTCTTGAAGGTGCTTTTGGAGATGGCCTTGGCTTACCTCTCTTCTGTTAGCTGTTTTGCTATGGTTTTCATCAGGTCCAGGCGTGAGTGGAAGCAGGAACTGGCAGATCCAGACCAACTGCATGGGAGCAAATAGACTCACCCTGGGGATGCTTGTGAGAATTACAGAGATTATGGGAGCAGTAGCCAGTAAGGTTTAAATTCCACCCTCAGATGTACCCACCTCCAAGCACTAAGCTGTGGGGTCTGGTCTCAGCATCATAGGATCCCAGAAAATGAGGGTTGGATGGGACCTCAAGAGGTCAACTAGTCCAACCCTCTGCTCAGAGCAGTGCCATCCCCAACTACATCATCCCAACCAAGGCATTGTCTATCCTGGTTTTAAAAACCTCCACCAGCACTCCGGGTAACCTGTTCCAGTGCTTTACGACCCACCTAATAAGACCATTTTCCCTAATATTTAACCTAAACTTCCCCTGCTGCAACTTGAGACCGTTGCTCCTTGTTCTGTGCTGTGCCACCACTGAGAACAGTCCAGCTCCATCTTCTTCAGAGCCACCCTGCAGGGAGCTGAAGGCTGCTATTAAATTCCCAGGGACCTCAGTTTTCTCTTCTCTAGACTAAATAAACCCAGTTCCCTCAGTCTCTCCACATCGTGCATGTGCCCCAGCCCCCTCACCATTTGCATTGCTGGACTTTCTCCAATTTGCCTACATCTTTTCTATAGCGGGGAGTCCAAAACTGGACACTACTCCAGACGTGGCCCCCTCAGAGCCAAATAGAGGGGAAGAATCACTTCCCTTGATCTGCTGGCAACGCTCCTAATAATGCAGCCCAGGATGGTGTTAGCTGCCTTTGCAGCAAGACGGTCATCTTGTCCCTATTCAAGTCAATGGCAGAACTCCAGTGTGGAGCGGACTAGGGTCCACGATACTCCGGGGGGATCTGAGGGCTGGTGCTTTCCATTAGCTTCTAAAAAGCAGCGTTGCCTTTGGGGCGTATTGTCAGCCTGCAGGATTTGCGCTGCAAATACAAGCTCGGTTATGATGCTACAGGGCTCTCATCACCCCAGCAGCCTTTAACCACCACTACTGATAGCACAGCTCCCAAATATTCACTCTCTTCATGTACCAGGACGTTACCCCCAGAATATGCAGGTATCCTCTTTCCTTCCCACTGCCTCTGTCAGAGACTTGAATGCTGGGTGTGGAAAGTTGGGCTTGATGCACTGGAAGGAGAAAACCCAGCTTCTCTGCAGGTTTCTCCATTCCGGTCAGGCTGGGGACATGTGTTTCCATTTCACAGGAATTTCCTACATTCAAAATTATTCTAGTCTGAAATGGATCAAAGCCCAAATATCTGAGAATTCCCACAAAACAAAATTCTGAAGGAGAAGAAAAGATTCCTTTTGGGTCAATGAAGGAAAATACCATTAAAATTAAAATGAGTCTTTCTGATTTTTTTTTTTTTTTTTTAAGCATTAAAACAGCATAATATAAAATAACTGAAGCGATTGTTTAGAAAGAGAATGGATCGTGTTGAGTTTCTGACCTTAAAAGAATCCTGTTTCAATTATTTTATCTCAAAGAAATGTTCATTGAAACGGGGATGTTCTCAGACAGGTGTAATAATTGTATCAGTATCATTTGATACCACTAGAAGCTGTTGCAACATAAATGTTATAGCTGCAGTAAATGTAGGAAAACCATGGCAACTTTTAATGCTGTTTCCTTCAGGGTCAAAGTCAGAGGGAGTTAGCCAAGTCGTATCACTACAGGGTGGCCCAGACATAACAGTGGGGTCCTAATAGTGGGCTCTCGAGTGGCAGCTCCTCCTTAAAGCCAAAAAACAGATGTTTGTTTGTAGCGTTTTGCTTCCTGCAATGAAGCATTTGCAGATGGCCAAAAGGTAGCAAGTTGGAGCACAGCTGAGCAGAAGTCTCCCATGCCACCAGGTAGGGTGCAGAGAAGCCTGGGGGCAGCCGTTCAACCCGGGAGTTGTCTGAAGAGTCCAAGGGGAGCACACTTCCTAATGGGATTCAGGGTAGGCAAGTGCTTAAGCGCTGCTGAAACCCCCACCTTGTCAGCTGGTGACTTGAGTGCAGCCTGTGACTGGCAGTTGGAAAGGCTCAGGCTGTGATTAAGCTCAGAGCCAGAACTGCATCGGACCCCTGCCAGGTGAGGAGCAGTGGGGGAACCTTTGCCACCGGCTGTCAGCAATGGGGCCTGTTCCTAGCAGACACCGGGCCTCCGAGCATCTGCCCGCCTGCGCTCCTTCCCGTGTTGTGTGCACCCAAGTGCCCTCCCGAGTGTTTCTGGGAGCCCGGCTCCACTCCTCACCTAATGTGCACAAGCTGTGTTTGCTTTGCTGGAGTTGACAGGTGTTTCTAAGCATTTGGAGCTGACTTCTCCTTTTGCACTGGGCTGGCTGGGGGATGTGGCACTTCCCTTTGTTCAACTCTCACTAACTTAATTACCGCTCTGTCTGCTTATTAAGCCATTTAATGGAGCAAACTGGTAGCCATGCACAAGCCCCAGCCTTGCTCCTCTAGCCTGGGGGGAGAACCTGCATGCAGCCACCAGTCGGAACTAGCTACGGCTTAATGACAGCTTGGGGAAAGCCTTAAGGCTGATGGAGGCTCTGAGCAGCAAACTGGGTTTGGGAATGTAGGGCCCAGTAAATCCACCTCCAGCTTGAAGCCAGTGCTTGGTTCAAACACTGAGCCGAGGAATCCAGCGCTTGTTCACGGCAGCATCTCGCCCTTTGGAAACGCTTCCTCCTGACCCTGCCTAGCCAGACACTGATGCCTCGAAGCGCGAGGGCTCCTCTCTTGGTGTGTACGTGTATTTTTAATCCTTCTTATCATCGTTCTGGGTGATCTCGTTCTCCAAACTGAGCAAGGAGATGGTCTCTAGCAGGAAGACGCGCTTGAAATGGCCTGAGTTGACCTCAGGACTTGGTTCAAGACACGGCTTGTATCTCTCTTGTGATAGTCTCTCGGAGGATCCTCTTCTGTCCTCTTCCACTATCCTTGACAGCCCAGTCCTTCCCTTCTATTAACTGTATTGCCATCAGATTCATTATAAAAGAACTATGTGTGTGTGTGTGTGTGTGTGTGTGTGTGTGTGTGTGTATATATATATATATATATATATCACTAATCAGACCTCACAAATGGTGAAGTATTGGCCCGAAAGTCATGTGGGTTTGCTTTTTTTTGTTTAATTAAAGATTTGTGGTTGTTTCCCTTATTTATTTTTGAGCATTTTAAGGTTCATTTGAGCCGTGTGTATTTCAAGCCTTCTCTTTACGCTTCTCGAATAGTTACAGAGAAATCAGTGGTTTTGCATGTGTGGGTGGATCCCGCCCAGTCGCACGACTCCAGGGCCAGAGAAAAGCACCAAGTTCCTTGCGATCTGCGATAAACTTGTGAGGGTTCACAAAACTGTTTGCACGATGCACCGCAACTTAGGAGTCAGTGTTTTTAAATGGCTGAGCACTCATGTTGCTTGGAGGACATGGAGGCAGGAAGGGTCTGGATCTACAGCTGAATGCCCTGCTTTGATATTTCTCAGTGTCCAGATTTAAGACGCAGCCTCACCTCTCTCCTTTTTCTTAAGGTTTTCTTTCGAACAGTTGCATTGCAAGTACTGGCTTAAATTATTAAAGCTCCCAAGAAAGAGCCTCTAGTTTTACTTTTAACCACTTTGCATTTTGACTGTCCATTCGTGTTTGGAGCATCAAAACAGACAAGCTCATTTCACTTCCTCTCTCCATCCATTTTGGTTCCTGGCTGTCCCCGGAGCACAGGTTTTCCCAGGCCGAAGCGAAAGAAGCAACTTCTAATGGACCTGTTTATCTCCATAAAATTCAAAACGAGCTGGAAACGGTTGCGTCATGTGGTAAAATAAACATCCCCCCGCACCTCGCAACACGTTAATGTTGCAGCACTACAAAACCATAATGGCAAACTCCATTTGCTGAGCTGATGAGTGGTTTTGGAGCTAAGCATTCAGAAAAACCTCACACAAAACTAAACAAACCAAGGCTCCACTGTAATTTGCTTTTTACAGAGTGATATTTAGCAGCCTCGGCATATCCTCTGCTTCCTAAGTGAATATATTTTATTTTTCTAATACATATTCATTATTCACTGCCTTGTTTCCATACTCAGATTTCAGCTTCTTTGTCTGATTTCTCTTGGGGATTCTTTTAATATGTAGATTCTGTATAAATATATATATGCATATGGCTACATAATTATCCAGCGCTATTGTATTTAATTCTAAATATAACTTTAAAATTCCCCAAACAAGGACTCTATTTCAGGGTTTGTGTTTATGGATTTAGGTTTTGTTTTTCCTCCTTGTGGGAGCCTGTTTTATCTGGCATTGTTTCGATGTGGACTCTTGCTGGACACCTCCCAGTCAGTGTTGCTATATCCCTTTTGGTTCGGTAGGAGTTTGAATTCAGTTTCGTCCTCTTTCCAAAGGCTGTAGCCCCAGGCCAGTTGCCTAGGCACTGACCTGAGGTAGGAATAGCCTTTTTTTATATTTCACAGAATAACTGAGCCAGAAAACTGTCTTCCAAACTCCACTGGAGACATTTACTTACCTAGGAAGGTCCCAGGTAAATCTCTGACTCGGCTTCCACAGGGATGGTGTCAGGGGGATGGAGAGAAACACCCCGACAATTAGATTAAGAGCAAGTCCTCATCTGTTGCCTTGAGGAAGCAGCTACCTTGTGATACGCTGTGGACAGACCATGCCTACTCTGGTGTAATGTTATGTCTTATCATTTTGGGGTAATTCTCCCCCAGATTACATGATGCAAACTGTATCATCTGTCTGCTACATTTCCACAGAGGTCTGCCTGTCCCATGGACAGGTTTGCTGTTCCTGAAGTGGCCAGGAGGAAATGGCCATCAAAGGGCCAAAAGCATTTATGTATTTTATTTTATTTTTTTTGAGCTGGGGATTTGTCAAACCTGGAAATGAAGTGAACAATGAAGGGCGCTGGAAGCAAACTTGGGGGTTCACCATGGGGGTTTTGTACAGCCCTGTTGCTTGTAATGCAAGTCATTGCTTCTGGGAGAGAGTTAGGGTTAAGATATTGATTCCCTGATAACCATGGCAATCCAGTGAGAAATCAATAAAACAAGGGTCTAATTTAATTTGTTTGTATTGTCCCACTGCTGGAAGGTTTTTGTAAGAAGTAAGCGGGAGATAGTCTGGCTGAGGGGGACCACCCTCGGGGTTGTCAGGTTGAGGTGACAGCAACAACAGGTTAGGATTTTTAGTCACTCAGCATCATCCCTTTTAAGCTTGCTGCAGTTTGGGGGCTGTGGGGGAAGAGAAATGAGGGAAAACTGACCAGAGGAGAAAGTCTGACCGACAAGTAGCTATTAGTTTGTGGCTCCTTCAGCACAGCAGGAGCCGATGCCCAGGGCAGGCAAAGGATAAGTAATTGCAAATGTGCAGCTGGAAATCTAGCTGGAGCTGATCCACACGCTTAATCCTCCAAATTTCCTTCTGCATCCAGATCATCTGCTCAGCTCTTGCCCTTTTGCAAGTGGTGGTAGCTGCCACTGCCTCTGTACATACAGCGGGAATGTTGCTGTCCATGAAAGGTAGTCTAGATGGCTTGAAGCGCATAAAAGTTGAGATTCCTCTATGGTTGCTTGCCTTCATCTATGTGGGGTGATGGACCTGCCATTTTACCTTAATGCGGCTGTCTCTTAGTGCTGCGCAGCACCTGGCACCCAGCCTCCGTGCTGGTTTCTGCCCATTGAACAAGGATGGCAAATGGAGAGTGTGGAAAATGACAAATGACTTTTGGTGTTCAGCTTTTAACACCTGTTTTTTGGTTTGTTTGTTTTTTAATTTTTTAGGTGTTTTCTTTCTCTTTTTTTTTTTTTTGTCAGCTGGGGCCTGATGTTTCAGTCATGTACTTTCACTTCTGAAATTGAAACTCCTTTTACGGCATCTCCAGGTGGCCACCCAGACTGGGGAATTGCTTTAAAAAGTGGCCGTTTCCCCCCCCCCCGCTATTGGGACTGTGTTTTCTGTCCAAGTCCCACAAATTGGTGCTAACATCTTGCAAAATGCAGTGTTCATGGCTTACAAGTTCCCAGGGTAGAAGAGTGAAGCCAAACTAACCGATCAATTTCCCATTTTATTTCTTGTCATTTTCCTGGGTTTTGTGCAGTGGCACCAATATTACATATTTTTTTAGGTTCAAGGTTGCCAATCCACCGAACATCCCACCCCACTCCTGCTGCCTGCAATGTTGTTTTCATTTGAACCATACTAAACATAAATCAAGAGGTATAGCATAGTCATCAATTATGTCATAGTGCTGCAAGCTCCCTCCATGCTGTGCCCTCACGTGATGCCCTTGTAAAATCTGACTGTAGTGGCAAGATCCACCTGTAACAATTTAAGTAGTACTTACCACTGCTGTATGAAGGCTGAACAGTGTTATGCTGAACAACAAACAAAAAAAAAATCTATACCATTGCAACAGACAAGTACTTCGTCTCGTTGGCTAAGTAGCATATAATAAGGGTTATATTGCGTCTGTCACAAGGGCTGCTTTGTGTGTTGAATGAAAGGTGGAGACTTCTGTTTGTGGGATCAGGGCCTGTCTTTAGAGACTCTGTCAGTAGCAAACACTTTTTTGCATGCTTAACTTATGTAGGTGAACAACACCATTGATTTCAATGAGTACCTCCTATAGAACAGACTCCCATGGGACTACTCGGGTCAGACCCTTAAAGCATCTGTGTGCAGGAGCAGGAACAGAGCTGCATCCAATATTTTGTTATGGATGATGGATTCCCATAGTCCATGAGACTTTTTTTGTGTTAAGCAGAGATAAACTGTAGTTATTATTGTATCACCAATGTGTCTATATTGTCACCAAGAATTGGTCATATACCAGGTCTGACAGAGAATTTGGAATCTGATTTGCACGTGGATGCGAAGGAAAGGGGTACTTGTTTAAAGTTTTGTATGTAGAAGCAAAACAATATCTTGTATGACTGGCCTTTTCTGAGCATTTTCTTATAGTCATGCAAGTCAGAGCTGGAAGAGAGTTACAATATACCATAGTAAAATGTTCAAAAGTGAGTAAGTGATTTAGGAGCTTAAATTGCACAGGCTTTGAATGAGACTTAGGTTCCAGAGTACCTTATGTCACCCGGAAAAATGGGGCTTGCATTCCTGAATCACAGGGGTAACGTTTTTTGACAGTGCCTATATCATATTGTTACCTCGGCAGAATCCTATGCATATTGGCGCTTCAATTCCCTATGGCCACAGTGCGTGGGTTTCTTCCAGTTATCTTTCCAACTCTCTGGCAGGGGAGGGGAAGGAAGCCCCAAAGCGATGAAGTGACTTATGCAAGTTCTCACAGGAAATCTGTGGCAGAAAGCAGTTTGGACCCCAGATTTTGCAAGCCCCATCTCAGCTCCTTAATCACAAAGCTGTGCCATGCTTTGTCCTTCCTCCCTCGCTGAGTCCTGTCTCTGAAATAAGCAGCATCTTCCTCTTGCTCCTTTGGAAATGCCAGCAATGCCAGTGAAGGAAGTCTTCAAGAGGAGACTGGATAGACACCTTGCTGGGATCATTTGATTTCGGCAGTATTCCTGCCCAGAGAAGAGGGTTGGACTTGGTGATCTTTTGAGATCCCTTCCAGCCCTTAACTTCTATGATCAGCAGACAGAGCAGGGTGCTGGTGGTGTCAAATGTGCAGCAAACATGAAAACAATTAATTTTCAGTGTAAAGAGATGCAAGATCAATATTAAAACCCTGATTACACATCTTGGGGCAGCTGCCAAGGGACAGCACCTCCTGTTCTGCACAGGGCCTGATACTGAGTGCAGTGGGACCATTCACGAAGGCTCAGGCTAGGCTATTTCTGGGTATGACAGAATAAATAGGCCTTACAACCCTGTGCTACCAGCAGGAAGCCATGTCGGCCACGTGATGATGGTGTAGCTACCCTTGTGAATTCAGTGAAGGAGCAGGGCTCAGGTGACAGGCTCCCGTGCTTCCTAGCATCCCAGACTGAGGGGTTTCCTGCTCTTGAGTGCTGGGAGGAAATCCTAAAGGGACAGACCTTTACTGTCTCCTCGGTGTGGATCAGGACAGACAGGCACTGTGGCAGAAAGCCACCTTGGTTTCTCCCCAAAAATCTCTGCCCTGTGACACAGTGATTTAAATCTGTGCTGTGACCATTCAGTTAGGATGGACCCAGCACCCAGGGGACCACACCCTCAGCCTGGCTCTTTAGGGAACTGGAGCTGGCTGCATTCCTGAGGGAGGGGGAAACCTGCTCCCTCTGCCTACGGGACTTGCATCACTTACCTGGGTGAGGGGTTTCTACCTGGGAAGCTGGGATCTGCCCGGTAACAGGTGATGCATTTCAGATTGGTTGGCTGACAGCCAACTGGGGCTGACCTCTGCTGGCCCAGGTGAATGAGGTCACAGGGGCTATATAAGTTAGGACGGGGAAGGAGGCGGTCTCTCCTCTCTGGCCATGAGGTGACGCAGCAGCCAGGCAGGGGACAGAGAAGCCTTAACATCTGAAACTGGCTCTCTCCCCCCAAACTCACGAGCTAGGAACCGCCTGCCTCCAAAGGGAAACTTCACCTGCCTTTGGAAGATGCTTGTGAGTAAGCTACTCAATCTGATTAGATATTTAGCTG
>NW_017728980.1:8845133-8856699 GCF_001723915.1 Gavialis gangeticus | reverse complement strand
CATAAGGCGCCCCTAGGGAGGCATTCGGAGCCTGGAAGGTGGTCGGGCGCAGGGAGGCGGGTGGCTCAACGCAGGAGCACCCCCTACTGGCCCGCCTCACGTGGTGGAAACAGCAGAGGGATACGAATACCCAGCTGTGTTCCTGAGGTGGGATCTCTGCACCCGCCACAGGCACTGTGGATGTAAATCCCTTCCATAGCTACATTGTGCAAAACTTACCCCTCGGACAGACTGAAAGCTCGGTGTCCAGAGCCCTGGGCTTCTCTGCTGAGGCACCTGCTGCTTGGGATGGCTTTCACTGGAGAAGAGACTGCGCCCCTGTTTCATACAAACCCCTCAGCAGCTGGTACTAAAAGGCTGGTGGTGCAGCACTAGAATAAGAGTTGTGTGACCTGGGTTTGAGTCCTGACATGGCTACAGCACTCCCTGGGATGGGTCACTTCACCTCTCTCTGCCTCAGCTCCATGATGTTAGGAAGAGAGGAGTGACAGTGTCTCCCTTCTGGCACCTCCTGTTCTCCAGGACCTGGCTTCTCTCTGCTTATATCTGGACATTGCTTGGGTCAGGCCCTGACCTTGGCTGAGACCTGTAGTTGCTGCTGTCCTTCTAATTATCCCTATGTTGCCTTCAGCCAGGCTCTAAATAGGTGGTTAGGGCTGGTTCCCCATTCCTGAGCCCCTGTGCCATGTGGCCGACTGAACTTTATTTAAGTGGATGGGGAAGAGGGACAGCGAGGGAGCTTACCCGTTTGAAGTCATTCTCCCCACTCTATAGAAGGGATATTTGCTTCAATTAGGCAGTACGTGCTAGTATGGCAAGAGCAGCCCTTTCAAGAATTAGTTCTCGGTACTCTGTCAATTATGGTCTGCAAATCTGGCATGGTAATTAAATGCCAGCTGACAGTAAATATCAAACTGCTCGGGAGCTGTTGTGAAATAGAGACAAGTGGATTCCATGCACTTGCTTTGGTAATTTGCTTTTTAATCTTTAATACCATTTAAATGCAGAGGCAGGAGCCAGCCTGGCATGGCTGAGTTGGGGCATTCGGATGAGATGTGGTAGCACGTGATTCCCTTTAGATGCTGGGAGGCTCAGCGGAGATGAAGCGGTGGTTTCATGACTGGGTGGGCCCTAAGGAAAAGTGCTGTGTGTGATGCACCAGCAAGGGCTCTGGGGCTGGTAGTGTGAGCTCCATTAAGCTGTTGTCCCCATGCCAGTCTCCGGGTGAGTGAAAATCTTGGCAGCTCTTTGATCCTTCTTCTCAGACACCAAACGCCCTGGGACAGGAGGCACAGGAGAACCCCAAATCCCAGGTCCCAAATGACAAGTCTCACCCACTTCACCTGACGCTTGTCAGGAGTTGTCAGGGCCTTTGTACCAGCTCCTCCGGCCTTTCTCATTCTCTGTTTCAGCCCCACCAGGGGCCCAAGCTCTTCCTAACAGGAGTTATTCAGTGTAATAGCGGCTCCTCTCCCAACAGCACAGCTGTGACTAATATGCGCACAAGTCCTGCCCTGGACGCTGTATTTCCAAAGAGCCTTGACATGAGACTTCTGTTACCTTCCAGACATACCTCCTGCACTTGTACCTAGGGTGCATGGCTCTAGCTCCCTCGGGGCATCTGAAGCTGCACATACAGCCCCTCTACGTACCAAATTCTCACTCGGGTAGACCCTGGGTGCTTTGGGGTCTCTCTCACATACACTCTGCTTGTCGCTAAGCCTGGGTGGGACTGGAAGAGAAGAGAGAGAAACTGCAATGGCTGAATTACTGGAGGTCTGGGAAGGAATATGCATGTGCATGGAAAAATAACAACATCGACACAAAGTTGTCTAAAACAAATATTTCCATCCCTGTAGGAGGCAGCGGGGCTGACTGGAATGCTAACACTGCTCCCATTTGCATCTTTTAAATAGGAGCCGATAAAAGCAAATACTCCACTACAAATAATTATAATATTTTAATTGCATTTCTTCAGGGCTTTTGTTTTTTTTTTCCAGGAGACAAAGACTGTTGTAAACTGGAAAAAAAAAAAAAAAGTCCCTGCCAGTCTCATTTCAGTGGAGCTTGCAAATATGCCGGCAGTGGTACTGCTGGGCACCTTTGATCACTATCATGGTCCCCACAACAGCCCTCCGGCCCAGAGGGTTCAGTGCCAGGCAGCTCCGGTTCTGAGTGACAGCACCTTGTTTTCTGGTGTGTCAGAGTGCTGGCAAGCTGATCACGAGTCCTTGAGTCATAACGCCTCTTTGCCTCACTTTCTTCTTCTGTAAAATGGGGGCATTAGGCTGTACTGCTCTAGGAAATGTTGCTGTTCATTAACCCCAGCAAAGTTCCTTGAGTGCTTAGGAAGTAGGTCCAAGGTATTATCACTGCCTCTGGAAGGTGCCCTAGTACGGTCCAGTAGTTTGCAAAGGGCTAGGAGCCACTGTCCTTGTCCTTCTCTTGGGATTTCTCCAGCAGTCAAGTCTTCTGAGCTGGGACCTGCTCTTAGTGGCAGAAGTCCAGCGATGATGAGGGAGATGCGTCTTACTGCACCTACACTTGGCCTTCCTGTTCCCTTAGGTCTCATCCCAGCCCCTTCCAGAGGTGCAGTCAGTGATGGGACTAATGCCACTCGCTATTCTCTCTACCCTCTTGTCTGTCTCTCTCTTTTATTCAAGGGAGAAACAATACAAGAGTATTGAAGCTCTGCTCTGCTGCGGGATCTGTGGGTTTGAAGGCAGTGTCATTAGAAGCGTTTTCTGCACGTGGACCAGAAGGCTTTGGATGGCGTTTTGGTCCCGAGGGGATTCATTCCCTGACTTCATGCTGGCCCTGCTCAAAGGTCTCTCCTTGGCTGTGCTCAGCAACTTGTGCCCAGATTGTGTCCCTTACAGGGACACAATCATCAGTCTCAGATGATTGCCACTATTAGCTGTGCCTCTGTTTCTGAGGTCTTGCTATGATTCCCCCCGCACCTGCAGTCTTGTATGTAAATCCCTTTCCTGGATGCTGATTGGAGTCAAGTTAAGCCAAAGTGGCCAGCAGAAGACAGCGGGTTAGCAGCAGCTTTGCCAAGACAGAGCAAGAGAGAAGTACTCAATCTAGTGACAGCACAGAGCTGCTGTGTCCCGCAAGGACGCATGACTGAATCTCACATCGCCTCTTCCCAGTCACCCTGTTACTTGTGTCACTCTCTTGGAGGGGTTGGGAAAACTCGGCCAAAAGCCAGAAAAGATTAAAGCTGTTCTTCATTGTGAGCACTGGGAAGGTAAATGGCCCTGACGCTCCTCCCCAGACCCATTTGGCTTCCTTTTTGCCTTGCGGAGTGAACTCCTAGGCAAGGATGGAAGATTTCCATCTCTCAGAGCAGAACTTGGGTGTTTTGTTCTGGGCAGAGCTACAACTTCACCATCGTGTTTAAGGATCAGCAGCTCTTAATTTGTGACACAAAGGAGTATTCAAACTCTGGCCTGGAAGCTTTTTCCTAGGTTGTGGTATTCAAAATTCATGAGGCGGATCCCATCAAAGCAGGAAACCGGCCCATCATAGGATTTTTGTAAATAATGAATTTGGGGGCATTTTGTCATTTGTCCTCTGAGCCTTTTCAGACTTTCTCTGCAAATACGATGTCTTGGAACTCCCTTAAGGCTGGGGACAGCAAATAAACCAGTTTCAAAATGTAGTATCAGACTTAATTGATTTGGGTCAAACCAGTTTATGAAACATCTGTGCCAGACCCCTACATGTTCTAGTTGAATCACAGTCCCCAGCATGCTTTCCAGCCCTGAGCTCAGCTGTGCTGTCTGCTCCAGCAGAGAAGTGTTGTGGGGGGAGGGGAGATGGGGACTACCCCTCCCTCAGGGAAACCCCTGCTAGGGATGGGGGTTAAACCCTCCTTCCCCCAGTTAAACCCCTGTTCCCTTGAGTACAGAGCTGCCTGCCCTGCTAAATGTATGGAAACTTACTTCTGGCTGTGGTCTACAGATGGACTACAAATCCCAGAGGCACCTGGAAGGAGGAAGAGGAAGTGATGAGCAGCCCTGCAGAGTCCTGCTGCGCTGACCTTAGTAGCAGCAGGAAGAGGAAGTGAGCACACAGCCCTTGCTGGCTATGTGCCAGAGATCTGTGCTGTAGAGCCTCCCAGCTTCTGGCCTGAGCTACTGCAGGTATGTGTCTGAATTTCCTGAATCAAAAGTAAAGGTCTGTCCAGTTGTCTCTCAGTTTAATCTTTGCAGCTTAGACTAACTTGTGAAGGCTGAATTGATTCAGCCTTGGGCTTTTTGTCTGCCTGTACTTAGCCTAAAAGGTCTGGGACAGACATTGCAGAAACTGGTTTGAACCAAGTCAGTTAAGTCTGATACTACATTCAACCAGGTTTATCTCAAACTGGTCTAAGCCATTTTGAAACTGGTTTATGTGCACAAAATGCCTGTTCTGTTACAGGCTTAAACCAGTTTCTGATAATTTAAACTGGTTTATGTGTAATGTCTGTCCCTAGCCAAAACAAGAGGCTAGAAGTGCTCTCTCCTCTAGTCACTTGAGGCTAGGAGCTGAGGCTTCCAGATGCCAAGAAATGTTCAATAAATGCCTGGGGACAACATTATTCTCGTCTCTACCTGCTTTCACTTTACCTATAGGAGTGACTGCTCTCTGCCAGCAAAGACTTGCATTCATTCAGTCATCCCTGCAGATAGAGACATAGGGCCTGTGCGGGTGCATCGTTATCATGGCTGCAAGTGCTCCTAGTAGGGAGGTCCACCAGGACCCTAGAAGGAAGCTTGAAGTACTGCTGCTTAAGCTGAAAAAGCTTGCACTGTTACCCCAGGCTGTGGCAAGCTTATCAGCTTCTCTGTGTGGCATAGCTACTCCCCAAGGAGATAGATCAGTGTGGCAAAGTGCATGGGATACATAGGAGGGTCCAGCACCCAATTACACAGGACTCTGAGCAGAGAGAGGGTCACCTGCAGGGAGCATGTTGCAGGATCATGGTTTTGATTTGCTATCTATGATCCTTAATAGCTCTTCCTCCATTAACTCCCTCCCCACTCTAATTATCCCCACAGGTTATGCAAATAGTTATTACTGCCACTTAATGCAGGAATTCCCAAAGGCCTACTAATTGGCTTTAAATAAACCAATACTACATACAGCAAAATGACCACCTCACTACATTTCCCATCCAGCTGCAGGACAAAGGTCAGAGGTCACCCCACACTCCCAGGTATAAAACCTCCCAGTTTCTACCTTTGCCTCTGTTACAGGGAGACCTAGTTTGCATGGAGGGAGTTTGGGGGGGTGAGTAGCAGCTTCTTGTCTTGCATAATGAACTCCATGAATGGCAGGAGATGATGCTTATAACCATGTGTATGTTGTTGTGCCCTGCGCCTGCCTTCTCTGGGTTCTGAGGTGCTACCTCCATAAATTACTTCTTAGGGATTCACTCACTTTGGAGCTGATTTTTCCAGGTCTGCAAGAGCCATCTAGCATAGTTCTGCTCTCCAGGAAGGGGCTGTTCTCTCACCCTCCTCTTTCTTCCTCATGAAGGGTGTGTGCATGTGAAGTATATGCTTTGACTTAACAGAGGATCTTCCCCCTTCAAAGCAACTCACTACCACGTGTGCCTGCAGTGCTGGAGTCTCATGCTTGCCTGAACTCCAGAGCTTTCCTGGCCTCCTAGGTGCATTGCACTGAACAGCCCTGAGGTCCTGTTTATTGTTTAAGCCATAACTGAAAAGGTTCCTTCTTCATTTGGATGCATTTTACTATTCAGAGTCTGTACTGACAGTAACTCATGATTGCTATCACCTGCATCTCTGTGCCCTTCCCTAGATATACTATTTAAAGCAAAAGCACATCATCTAATACCTGAGCTCTTGAAGTGCAACTGCATCAGTACCCTTCTAATTGCAGCCTCCTTTGCCTTGGCTTTTAGAGGAATGGGGCCTCTAGCCAAGTAGACATGGAACCCTTGCCCTTAGCATTTCCCTGGGGGTTGTTATTAGCAAGCTCAGAGCACTTTACAGAGGTAGGTGACCCCTGTTTGCAGTGAGGTCCAAAGAAGTGGAAGTCAGTAGTAGGAAGCTCGCACAGCAGGACACTGGCAGGGCCAGCGTCCAACCCAGAGCCTCTCATTCTCCATCCTGTATCCTGTCCGTTGAACCATGTTACAGCCTACGCAGCCCTGAGCTAACAGCTTGGGTCTGAGTCTCCTCCCATGACAATACATAGCCAAAGCCCTGTGGGCTTCGGTGTTCGCAGACTGACTCCTCAGCCCATTTCTCCATTGCCCTGCATCTCCTGCAGTCAGCAGTACAAATGAGACACCAATAGCACAGTACAAATGAGACACCGATGGCAATGGCTCGTGCTTGTTCTCTGCAGTGTAATTGTCAGCCTAAGGGCGGGGCAGTGGGCAGCCAGGTCCAGCATATCTGGCACTGTTGGGGTGAAAGGATAGAGAGAGACACCTGCGAGGAAAAGGAAGGTCACTGCCCGTGTAAATGAATTACAGGCAGTGTTGGTATCGGGATGCCAGTGTTGAAGAAAATAGTATGTACTTGTGTAATTGCTCTTTAGGGGAGTGTGAAGCTGCTTCACCATTTCTATGTTCTGGCTTGTGAGAATACCACCTTGTAACCTCGGCGCGCTCTTAATGTAGTGTAACCTGCATGTGTGAATGGCTGGGTATAAACATTTGTTCTCTTCCTGGCAGACTTTCCCATGGCCTCCTAGGCTGTCCTTGGGATATACCAGCCTCAGTGCGGGGCAGGGAGTCCTTTGGGTAAAAGGGAGAGGTGGGTTCACTTGCATGAGCACATCCTCCCTGCTTCTGCACCCCAAGAGGCTGTGCTGACCTTGTTTTGCCCAGGCTGAGAGGGAGGAGAGCGTTTCTATGGCCTCGTGCTTGCTGAGGGCCTTGACACACCTCAGCTGGAGAGACTTTCCACACATATGCCGTGCACTGGATAATGATGTTTTCTCTTGTCCCATGAATCTGTGTTTCCTCACTGCTACCCTGTCTGTACCTGAGTCTGGTGCCCGTGGACCTGGTTTAATGCCTTAAAACTGTCTGTTCTCTGCAATCCCAGAGCTGACCTGCTATAGATGCCTTGGGCAGTTAAATGCACGGAGGGCTGAAATGGCCCCTGGGCTGGAGGAGAGTGAATCTTATGAAAGGTCAAAGAAAGGAGGGTGGCGGTTAGATCTGGGTGAGATTCTTCCACCAAATAACATATTCGCTGAAAAATGCAGCATCCAGCCGGCTGGGTTATTTGCCAACCTGATCCAAATTCAAAAGTGACTTCGATAGTGGTTACATAAAACAACTTCACTTGAGCCAGGGAAAGTTTTCTGTCATGTTTGGACAGAGAACAAAGCCTTTGTTTCCCATTATCTTGAAACAATGAGGTTTTTGTTCACCCAAACGACATGGCTCTTGGAAAAGCTGGTGGGTGATGACAGGTGGGCTGTGGTGTTGTCCAGAGGGATGACTGTCATCATTTTTTACCTTTCTGACTCTCGCCTTGTCCCCTCACCAGCTTTCCCTTTCCTCGGGTGTTCATGAGGGAGAAGTCAGATACTGTTTTTTAGGGGTCCCGGGGTAAGTTCTCCAGCGTCGTCCCAGTGCCAGCTGAGAAGCGGCATTGAACCGCAAGGTTCAAAGGAGGCTCGTGAGCGGTACATCTGTATAGCTCTATTTCTTGCATTTGTCAATAGGATGAAAGGCTTTGGCTCAGCTGTTGCTGGCGAGCCCCGGTCCTGTGGCAACCTTTAATGGGCTGTGCCTCAGCTGCGAGCCACTTATACCATCATTAGGCAGCCGGCCAGAGCGGGCACGGCTTCTGCTCAGCAGACATCTGAAGCTCTTGCTGAACTGCTTTGCTGAATCGGGGCCTATAGCGAGACATAGCTGAGCAGCCACATTAAAAAAGGGACAGGGAGGTTTTGGGCTCTGGGAGCATATGGAAGAAGCAACTATAAGTGGTGAGGCTTGAGAGTGGCCCATCAGAGGGTGAACGAGGAGACTGAGGTCTGGTTCCACTGTTTAGCTGGGGCCGGTCAGCAGCATCTTGGCAGCTAGCAAATGCCTCCCCAAGACCGTCTCGTCCATTGTTCCAGAGCAAAAGGAAACTGCAGAATTTGTCCCATTGTGACTAATTGTGGTTGATATGTCAGTAGCATCTGTGAGCCACAGGCGTAGGCCACCACCCCACAGTGGTAGGAGATGTAAAATAGCAGGACCAAAGGTGGTCAGTAAAGAGCTTGGCAGTGGTCACTCTTCACCCACCTTCTCTGGTGTCCCACAACAGGGGTGGCCTTAGGGTGTTGGGGCCCTGGGCAAGAGAGTCATTTGGGGCCTCTTAGAGGCTTACTTTTGATGACCTATAAGCAAGTTGGACATTTGTTGCAAACACTGGGGGCCACGGGCAGTCACCTGGTTTGCCGTCCCCTATGGCCGCCACTGCCCATGACCAGTGTCTGCTGTTACCATTGATGGGCAGGGAGCGGGAGGCATGTTCGAGTGCTTATTGCTAAGAGTTGGCAGAAACTAGATCTCATTGTATTCCCGGTCCTGACTCTGATTCCCTGCGAGACATCGGACATGTCGCTTTCCCAGTCTGTGCCTCTGTATTTCCACCTGCAGAACAGGCATAGAAAAGACATGGGGAAGTAAAACAAAATGGTTTGAGACCTCCAGGCAACCTTTGCCCCCCAAATCTTCATGGCTAAAGAGGTTTTAAAATGGGCAAGGAAGGGAAAAAACAAACCAGGCATCCGGCAAAAAATATGGAGACTTTTTTTTTTTTCCACCCGCTGTTTAAAACAAAATCAAATGTAATCCAGAAAAAGCTTAGCACACTTCTTTCACCAGCATAAATTACCCAGGCAGTTCAATGTTTGCAGAATTGGGGTCTAACAGTATAAACGGCCAAGCAAAATGAATACATGTGGGGGGGAACCCTAGGAAGATGCAACAATGTTTGCTTTTCCAATAGACACGCAAACACGCACACACCAATACAAACAGCGGCAGGAGGCGATGGAGATTAAAATGATTTTAAAAACAAAGGATGTAAATCCATACAGGAAGTGGTCTTTCCACTTAATACTGATACAAGTTTCTAAATACTTCCCAGCTGGCTGAAAATGTTGCTTTCCCTCCAACGTGGAAAATATTGACCAAAGTGAAACAGTTTTAATTTTGCATTGCCATTTTCCGCAATGAATTTTGACTTTGTATTAATTACCTCCAAGAAACTGAGGAGGGTTTTGGCTGGAAGATGGCCAAAACCGAAACCTGTGTTGTTTTTTTGTTAATTTTTTTTTTCTGCATGGTGATACCAGACTCTACAAACGGTGCCACTTACCCGTCCATGATCTGTTTGAGAGGATCATGCAGTGATCTTCAGGATGGTTTTCAGGAAGTTTTGCGATGGTTTTCAGGATGATTTCTGCAAAGGACTCCTGCTCTGTGGATTGTACCGGTGCCATTAGTTACAACCATGTAAGAGCTGATACATGGAGTTTACTTTTGATTTGGGCCCCCCATGTGCTTCGTTTTCCAAAGTGCTGAGCAGACACGACTTCAGTCGAGATCAATGAGGACTGAAGGTGTTCAGCATCTCTGACAGGGAGGCCTATAAATCTCAGGGTGTTTCTGTTTGCAGGTTGGGTGACTGTAGCCTTGAAGTCAGGGGCCTTTCTCCTTGTGTGGCTCTCATTGCCATAGCGTACAAGTGGTGGTTGCAGGTTTACCCTGGGTGTACTGTGCTGGAGAGGGCAGCATTATTTTCCCTATTTTGCCAGAGGATTGAGGTATGGAGGGGCTAGGGACAGACATTACACACAAACCGGTTTAAGCCATCAGAAACTGGTTTAAATCTGTAACAGAACAGACATTCAGTGCACGTAAACCAGTTTCAAAATGGCTAAAACCAGTTTGAGATAAACCTGGTTGAATGCCCACCCTGGGGCTTAGATGGCTAACATTGTATTTTGTGTAACCTGGTTGCATTCGCCTCCTCGCCCCCATCCCTCTTCTGTTAGTCCCTCACTCGGGCACTCTGTATTTCCCTACTGGCTTTGCCATCTTTTTGGTTCATGACACTTAACATCCACTAATAAAATTCAATCTGATTTGGCTCAAACCAGTTTATGCAATGTCTATCCCAGACCAGAGAGACTGAACTTTGGTCTGTGACCCAGTGCAATGCTTTGACTGCAGGCCTGTTTGTTCTTCCCTGATCACGTGAGACTGCCAAACTCAAATTTCCTTAAAAATCGGGGTTTTGAAAATATATGTTTTAAATAATTAGTACATCGGTGGGAACTGAACATCCAAGCAGTGTGTATATAAGCCAGGAGAACTTGCTTAAACATTTAAGCAGACAGTCGCGGATATGCCTTTTTAAATGGCCTTTTTCCAGTATTGCTCAAAAAAAGAACAAGTCATCCACATGCCAGGTAGGGACTGGGAGCTGAGATGGTGGATGTCGCAGCCTGAATGGATTATGGAGAAATGTTTGAAGGCATCCCAAAGTCGGTTTGTGCGCACGTAGCTGGGATGCTACCTGCAGTAGCATCTCCTCTGTGAGTATCTGTCAGAAGCCAGTTTATACTAAAAAGTACCACGTCCTTCCTTGCTTCTAGCCAGGACACAGTACACCAAGAAAGAGGAAGGAGGTTGGCTTTGTGGTTAAGACTCTCGACTGATCCGTAGACTCCTTGACTAACATTGGGCAGGCTGGATGCTGTTTTAGTTCCTTCAGTAGCATGGGAATGAGGGTGCCCTTCTTGGCTCCTGGGAGGAGACATTATTTCACATCTGTTGGGCTGTCAGGGTGGGGGGAAAAAAAGAAACGTTGCACTGTTTTCAGCAATATCTCTAATGCCCATTTGTTGTTAAAGGAATCGGAGCTCTGGGCAGAGGTGATGTCTTTTATTAGACCAACTAGATATTTGCAAAGAAATTCCTTCATTGCAAACTTTTGGGCACACTCGCCCATCTTCAGGCATGGGAGAATGCAAAGATTGTAAAATTTCTCCTTGGTGGAAATGAAAATCATATTTCTGGGTGAGTGTGCCCAAAAAGGTTGCAAATAAAGAATTTTTTTTGCAACTATCTAGTTAGTTTAGGAAAAGATATCGCCTCTGCCCCGAGTTCTGATTCTTTTTGTCGGTAGACGAATATGGCTACAACCTGTATCCCTGTTTATTGTTAATGTCCTTTCCTGGAGGTGTCAGGTAGTCATGGAGGTGTCAGGTAATCATGCTAGAGCTGCATGGGAAACGTGGGCTTTTTTCCTGTCCTGGGGAAAAAGTTTTGAGCTTCCCAAACATTTTACTACTGTCTAATTGTGTTGAAAAATTGAAATGTTAGAAAATTTCAGAAAGCAACAATTCCCTTCCCAAAATGTGGACAGGCCAGTTGAAATGTTTCCTGCTGACACATTCAAAATGTTTTGCTTCCACTTTGATATGTGTAGTCTAACCGTTCGTTTCAACGTCCAAGTTGATTATAATAAAGTAGGATTGTTGTTTTTTTTTTTTTTTTTTTTTTAAAAAAAATTTTTTTTTTTTT
>NW_017728980.1:8838025-8840133 GCF_001723915.1 Gavialis gangeticus | reverse complement strand
GAAAGCAACAATTCCCTTCCCAAAATGTGGACAGGCCAGTTGAAATGTTTCCTGCTGACACATTCAAAATGTTTTGCTTCCACTTTGATATGTGTAGTCTAACCGTTCGTTTCAACGTCCAAGTTGATTATAATAAAGTAGGATTGTTGTTTTTTTTTTTTTTTTTTTTTCAAACAGAATTGATGTTTCTCATTTAGTAAAATATAACAGGACATTTGAACAGTTTTATGACCTTTTTTCCCCCAAGATTTCTTTTAGAATGAGGACTGCAGAAAAGACGGATCATATTCTGACAGGGAATGGATCATATGTGACAGGACACATCAGTCCTTGCCAGACGGTGCTGCATAGCCTTGTACAATGATTGTGCTGCATGGGTATTGTGTGCATGTCTTATCCTAGGACAGGAGGGGATAAAAGGTGGTACCATCAGCTGATTAATTGGGGGCAATCAGAGAGGGGTAATTACTCCTATAGTTCACATTAACTGATGGGGGAGGGGGCCTTTAGGCACATGGTCTCCTTGCATTCATCAGTCCATCCCTTAAGGCATTGGCAGCCAAGTCCTTTACCAGCTTCAGCTCGTTCAACTTGGGGACCCGCAGCCTGAGAGGGAATTGTTCTTCCCACGTTGCCAATGGGGGAGCTGAGACATGGATGTGGTGCCAGTCGGGTAGAGCTGGTGGCAGAGCCCAGGAGTCCAGTCGGCCGGCAATCTGCTCTAATCACTAGGCTCAATTTCCCCGTCTCTAGACCCAGGACCCAGGTGTTGTGACTCCCACCACTGTCACCGCTCAGTAGCCCTGTTCTCATTTTTAAATGGGCCGGGAGGAAGCTTCTTCCCCAGCATGCACATTTCCCCTCCACCCAGAACCGAGTGAGCTGCCTCCCCTGCTTCGGCAGCGGTATGCGAGTCAAGGAAACCTCCAGTGGCTTGCATTAGTTGAGCAGATCCTGCTGTGTCCCCCTTGCCTTCCTCTTCTACCGTTTGCTCCTTGCTTTCGTTCCATGGAGCCTGGTCCTCCACAGCCACCCGTCCCCAGCCCGCTCCAGAAGGCTGGAGTCTGAATTTGAATAATGAATTCTGTTTAAGACTGAAAAACTCTGAGTTCCATCTGTAACAAGACTCGAAATAATTACAGCTGATGATTGCCTGGTACCTCAGCCAGAAAAAACAGAACAGATTTTGGCCGCCAGCAATTACAAGCGGCACCCGCTTGAGCACAGAGAGAACTTTTAAATGAATACATGAATACATTTCGGCACATCGGAAGGATCCAGCATTTTGGGGTGGGGAGTGGCAAAGGGAGAAGAGAAACCCAGGGACTTCATGGTGCCCTGCCACTGTCACCCAAAAGCTGACCAGAGAGTTGGCCTCCCACATGGGACATGCCAAGTGGTAGACGCATCTCTGCTTTAAAGCGAGGGCTCGCCTTGGGTAAGTGGGTGTTGATACGATTTCTTTGCGTCCATTTTTCTGAGCAGGGACACTCTCTCTCACCCCATTCTCATTAAGAAACTGGGGGACTGTGGTGTCGACACCCACACAGTCAGATGTGTCGCCAACTGGCTGGAGGGCTGCACCCAGAGAGTGGTGGTGGACGGGTCATTTTTGACCTGGGCAGTGGGGTCCCCCAGGGCTCGGTCCTCGGGCCCGCACTGTTCAACATCTTCATCAGTGACTTGAACGAGGGGGTAAAAAGCCCCCTGTTCACATTTGCTGATGACACCAAGATGTGGGGGGACGTGGGTACGCTAGAAGGGAGGAACAGTCTGCAATCGGACCTAGACAGGTTACAGGGGCGGGCGGACGAGAACAGGATGGGATTCAACACTGACAAGTGCAAGGTGCTGCACTTGGGGAGGAAGAACCGGCACCATACCTACAGGCTGGGGACTCCCTTCTCGTCAGGGCAGAGGCAGAAAAGGATCTTGGAGTCATCATTGATGCCAAGATGAACATGGGCCGGCAGTGTGGGGATGCAGTCAGGAAGGCCAACCGCACCTTGTCATGCATCCACAGATGCATCTCGAGCAGGTCCACGGAGGTGATCCTCCCCCTCTATGCAGCACTGGTCAGGCCGCAGCTGGAGTACTGTGTCCAGTTC
>NW_017728980.1:8827863-8833025 GCF_001723915.1 Gavialis gangeticus | reverse complement strand
CCAAGAGAAGTGGTGCTGGCTCCTACCCTGGGGGTTTTTAAGAGGAGGTTAGATGAACACCTTGCCGGGGTTGTTTGACCCCAGTAATCTTTCCTGCCATGGCAGGGGGTCGGATTTGATCTGCACAGGTCCCTTCTGACCCTACTAACTATGAAACTATGCTAGGGAAGGGTGCGGGTGTGGGCCTGATGACCTGACTTGGTATGGAAGGATTGAGCCCGGAGGAAGAGGAGCCCTGCTGGAGATCCCAGAGCAGGGCAGAGGTTTCTTCGCATGCTGCCAGTGGCCTTGGAGACCTTGGAGGGAGGGGGTATTTGTCTTTGAGAAAGTGAATGCAGGAGCCAGGGAGATGTTTCTAGCTGGACCTTGCATGTTGCTCAGAGGAGCTGAGTGCTGCCTTATTCGGGGACATGGATCTATGTAGGGAGATGCTCTTCATGCATAGTGCAGTCTCATATGGCCGGTGGCTGAAACAATGTGGGAAGAGGGAGGAAGCAGAGACTACTTTCTGCATGGACCAGTTCCCACTCGGGCTCCATGCCCAGTCTCCATGCTACATGCACTGACACAGTGCTTGGAGGGCACCCACGGGGTACAGGGACCCCTGCAACAGGATTCACTGGCTCCTACGAGCTGCTGAGAGCATGGGGCTGCTCCTGTGATGCTGCTGTCCCAGTGCCTCTGACCTCTGTGGTGTGGAGCCTGCTAACAGTGCTTTGTGTGGGTCTCCTTTGTGCTGTTACTTTCTCCTCTTTAAAGCTAATCTGGGGTTATTTAAGGTTAGAAAGTCCTGGGTTCACCAGGGGACCACTGACTGAAGGACTCGACTCTCATCTGCAGGCTTCAGGATGGGAGCTCCTTGCTCTGTAGAGCAAGAGTCAGAACAAAATGTTGCCCACATCGCATGTCAGGAAATCTGGAGTGCAGTCCAGTGTGCCATGTGGTGGCCCGACTGCTTAGCAGAAGTGAAAACCTCTGCTAGGCCTTATATACTAGGCTGGACCAGCATTGCTGCCTGGGACGTGTGTTGTCCATGTTGAAGGTGAAGGCAGCTGTTGTCTGCTGGATTTCATGCACAATGCAATGACCTGAGGGTGCTGGCTAAGCTGCTGACAGGGCAGCAAGTGAGCAAAGTTTCTGGTGGCTGTGACCTGAAGGTTAGTTTTACTGCACCCAGAGGCAACCTTTAAACAAAGTGCAATGTGGCTTAGTCAATAGAAAACTGGTTTGAGATGCAGAGATTTGGCCTCTCCTCTTGGCTTTAAAGCTAGCTGGTTGTATAACAGTGGGTAAGGCATTGCCCTTCTTTAAGTCTCAGTGTCCCTATCTATGAAATGGGGTTATTGATAGACACATGGGAAATGTTTTGTAACCTAGGGATAATAAGAATCAGAGATTACTCTTTCAGTTAGTGAAGAATAGTCTTGAAGCACTCGTTTCCTTTCTGTGTATAGCATAGAAGGGAGGTGGGTTTGGTGAAACTTTGCAGACAAGTCGGGGGATAAAGTTTCTCTCCTGAGTACTTGCAGCTTGTGTTAGACACAGAGGTTATTTACATCAGTGATTGGCATCTTCTTTTATTCATGCACAGCAGTAAGCACCCAAGCTGCTGGAGATGCCATCAAATATAAAAATGAGAAAGGGAAGCGTTATCCCATTCCATAGCTGCTTTTCTGAGGCTTGAGTCTCTGTGTTCGTGTAAAGTTGCATAAGCTGACCACCTCCGTGGTATCCAGGTGTCTGGACAAAGCTTAGCTCATTTTGTCCCCCTTATATATCTAGATATCTAGATATCTATATAGATGCATACACTGAGACATATAATTTTTTTATTGAACTTCCTGGTTCTTTTCAAGACTGGAAGTGCCAAAATAAAACCTGAAAGGCTGTTTCTATGGGCTTGCCAGACTCCTGAGGGTTTATTTGGTTTAATTATACTTAGGATAAGTATCTGAGCTTTCAAATAACAGGGTGATCCCAGGACCAAGCCTGGAGTTGGGAAGTCACAGAATCGTAGAAAATGAGGGTTGGACAGCACCTCAGGAGGTCACATCTAGTCCAGTCCCCTGCTCAAAGCAGGACCAGCCCCAACTAGATCATCCCAGCCAAGACTTTGTCTAGCTGGGTCTTAAAAACCTTCAAGGATGGAGAGTCCCTGTCTGGGTAACCTGTTCTTGTGTTTTGCTGTCCTCCTAGTGAGTTTTTCCCCCCTAATAACTAACCTCAAACTCCCTTGATACAACTTGAGCCCATTGCTGCTTGTTCTGTCATCTGCCACCACTGAGAACAGTCCAGCTCCATCCTCTTTTGAACCCTCCTTCAGGTAGTTGAAGGCTGCTGTTAAATCCCCTCAGTCTCCTCTTCTCTAGACTAAATAAGCCCAGTCCCCTTGGCCTTTCTGCACAAGTCATGTCCCCAAGCCTCTGACTCATTTTTTGTTGTCCTCCTCTGGACTCTCTAATTTGTCCACATCCTTTCTGTAGTGGGGAACCCCAAACTGAACACCAGACTCCAGATGAGTTTTAATTTGATTCTGGAAAGGATCTGACACCGTAGCATATTTTTATTTCCCCTGAGTGGCGGCAATTCTGCAGCTCAGAATTTGTCTGGATGGAGAGTCCAGACAAAGAGGATAGTTTTGATGGAAGGAGCAGCACCATAACTATTCCCCAAGCATCTCTGCAACACTGGACTTCCCAGACATTCAGCTGAACAGAAATGATAAGATGCTGTAATAGCATCGTCTGGTGGCTCCCAGCCCATTTACAGGCTGCTGCTGCTGGTCTGGCCCTGTGCGGTTCTTCCTGGACCTCTGCTCAGTTTGCTCATCTGTAAAAGTGGGATAAAATAAGAGGGGGGGAAAAAAAGTGTTGTTTCACTGAGGTGGATGCTTTCTAACCAGGCTCGGCTAGAATATTTTAGTTGACTGCCTTGTTTTAGGGAAGGTGGAAGAGGTCGCGAAGACAGTTTAACATCTGCTGTGTGCATTGAGCATGTGTGCTGCTATGCGAGCTGTGTCCTGTTGCAGTCCAAACCCCAAACCTTTCTGAGTTTCCCTGTTGCTAACCCACCATGCTTTCTCTCCTGAGAGTGCCTGAGTTTTGACAGTGTTTAGGAGGCGGTTTTCTTTGCCCCCTAGAGCGTGACTGCCTCAGGCTGGGTCACGTCTGCTCAGGAAACACATGGACGGCGCCTGTGGAAATCGCCTGGGGACTGTAAGTACATTACACTGCATCTTTTCTCTGCGCACCAAAATCCCATGTGCTGTGAATTGTCCTTGTGTAACGTGTCTATATTCATCACTTCTCCCTTATCTTGTTCGGCTCCAATCTACACGAATCTGCTTAGTTCTCCTCTGTACCTTAAATTCTCTTTTATCTCCAAGAGTGTCATCGAGGAGCTTGGAGGCACTGCCCGAGTCTCCGTCGGACACGGCTGCTAAAAAGTGCCCAGCAAGGCACGTGGCATGCTGGCGCTCCTTAGTCTGGAGTGGCTGCTTTAGCTATCCTTCTGTGGCAGAGCTTAGAGAAGAAGGATGACATCCTCTCCTTCATCCCTCCCCTTCTGCCGTAAGGCCTGTTGGAGTCGGGTGATCAAGTGAGGAGGGCTCTCTGTTGCCGGTAGACCCGAATCTGCTGCCCGTTCAGTATTATCACTTCCTCCTCGTGGGGCGGCTCTCAGTTGTCACGTCGAGGTGTGCTACTGGTGGGAGAGATCATTTGTGGACTTTGATAGAGCTGGCAGCTAGAGGGCAGGAGCCTTGTATCAAAAGGGATGGTTTGGAGAGAGAGCCTGGGGTGGTGCGAGGCTGCGTTTTTTTTTTTTCTTCTCTCTGCATGGGGCTTGCAATCCAGGGCAACAGGGGAGATTTCTGCCGTGCTGCCCCTCCAAGGAGAAAAGGGATGGGATTTGGTTGTAAATAAATACAAAAAGGTTCTTCATCAAGGCTGCAGGACACATACGGACTCTGTGGTTTTCTTAGAAACTGAGTCTCCTTAAGTCCTGGCTCCTATAATCGGGCACGGTGCTGCTAGGTATTCCACGGTGCTCTTGCGGAGACTTTCCTTCCCGGCAGAGCTGGCAAAGAGGTGTTATGTTTTTCAGAGGAGTTGCTCACTCCACGTTGCACAGGCAGCACAACTCTCTCTTTCCATCCAAAACGGCTTTTTCAAGCCAAAAATCCTGATTCCTTTTTAAATGCTCCAAACTGGAAACACTTCTATTTAAAATAACTGTAGAAAACTGCTGCCCGCTTCCTTTCCAATTTACCAAAAGCTCCCCCACCCTGGTCCAGCCCTCCTGCCCTTGTGTAGGATCTGTTGTTTAATATTTTCAAATTTTTTTTGAGAAAAGCTACTTGGCATTTTTGACCGGCTCTTCTCAACGCAAGTGACTTGGAGAGAATGGGAGTCATTATCAAAGCGGGCAGATGCTGTTCAGCTGGAGGGAGGGGTGTCAAAGTTGTGTGTTTGTGGATGGATTAATAGCGAGGAGATGACTTGATTGCCTTTCCCTGAGTTCTTCCGTGTGCTTCGCCTTCGACAGTAGCAGCTTCCAAAGCCGTGAAACTTGTGAATCGGCAGTTCCCCTCTCAGCGTGCCACCGCTAAGCTAACCCCTCTGTTTTGGCTAATTGCCGCTGTGTTTGGGAGGACGGAAGGCAAAGAGCTGTGTCTACGGTGGAAAGGGGAATTGCTCAGGTCCAAGGGGGGGCGATTTTCATCTGTATCCTGAGCGTTTTCTTTTTCTGTAGGTTTTCCAGGCACTTGCATCATTTCCAGCTGGATGAGGGCGAGCGAGAGATCAGCGATCCATCTGACTCTCTTCACTTTGCTGATGACAAGGCTTTTTGCTACCGCAGTGAGAAATTCTCAGGGTGCAAAGCTTTCATGGCAACCTGGGGTGACTCTTCCTGCGGTTGAATTGATCCTTTCTGTGGGCCTGCTCCTGCTCCCCCGAGCTCCCGCTACATAATTCCTGCAGCTCTTTGCAGAGTAGGTTTCTGCTGAACTGCAAGCGGGGTGGGGGGTCAGTGATTTTTTTTTTCCTGGCTTATTGATCATGTGCCAGTTGTCTGCAGGGGAAGGGAATATCTGCATTACCTGCTAGGACTTTAGGCTTCTTTATTGGGCCCATGTGGTCTCGGGGGCTGGTTCAACAAAG
>NW_017728980.1:8820030-8822863 GCF_001723915.1 Gavialis gangeticus | reverse complement strand
CAGTGATTTTTTTTTTCCTGGCTTATTGATCATGTGCCAGTTGTCTGCAGGGGAAGGGAATATCTGCATTACCTGCTAGGACTTTAGGCTTCTTTATTGGGCCCATGTGGTCTCGGGGGCTGGTTCAACAAAGAGTCAGTCTGCTCCTGTGGTTTCTTTCCTCAGTCCTAGGCATTCCTTTTCATTTGTTCCATTTGGCTATTAGTGCCGATACCTAGAAAGTGCGGGCCATGACCTTGAAACCAAGGAGTGGCTTGTGGGCACGCAGCTTGAAACCTCTTAAAATGGCCAGTTCTAGGATCTGTCTCTCGCTTGCACTCTCTCTGTTGCCCCGTTCCAGTGCATTGCTAAGCTCAGGCATCCAACAGATTCAAGCTGGTGGTTTTAGTGCTGTCCTCAACAGAGATGCTTTTCTGAATCAGATCCTGGACATCTCGGGTTGTACCATCCTCCTTTCCGCGCTGAGCGGCCTGCGCAATATGGACAAAGCAATATCACTTAATCGGAACCCAGATAATGGAGACATCTGGTTAACCTGTCCGAGTGGCTGGGAACCAGTTTGCTGCATATTAAATACCCTTTGATTTCATTTAATTGGGACATCCCTGAGACCCTGACGTCCCATAATAAGGACAGTGGGAAGCCGATCAGACAGCTCGTTAACACTCAATTAATGTCACTCTGTACTGCACAGCAGTAACTTTTTAAAAATGTATGTGTGCAACAGAGGCGGAATGGGATGGTGACAGCCGGCGTTCGGCGCGCACGAGGTGGCTGCGGCGGAGGGCCCCATGCGCGTGGCACTCTCCCCGGGCGGGCGTGCGTGCCGTTGGAGCGGAATGAGACGATGAACTGCAATTTCTCGAGGTGAATGCCACCACTTTACACAGTCCAAAATTAGCTCATTTTTAATTTATATGTGCAATTAAAGTGCGCCAAGAATAAAATGCATAAATCTTTAGCCAGGCGGCTGGTTTTTTGAATGCTCCCTTTGTTCTTCCTGATGCAGATAGTTATAAGGGACCTGTTGTGTTTGAAATATAATTATTAAGCTGCTCTGCTTTGCACTTAAGATGAGTGGGGGGGGTTTCAGGCTGATCTGATCTCTGCCTGCCCTTGTAACACCTGCGCATTTGCAGGCACGGGCTGGCGCCCACCGGTGTTTACAGGTATAAGGGATTTAAATAACAGGTATGTGGAGGAAGCCAGGTGCTGAGGAGTCTAATTGACCTAAACTGTGGCAGCAAAATGATCTTCTTTGCTTCTTGTGCCGCCAATTGCCAGGTATAAAAACAGAGGGCTAGTTCTGTGGTCTTGTCACCTCACGCCCCTTCCCTTCCCTCCCCATGAAGCTGGTAATTCGCATTGCCTTTCCCATTTTACAGCTGAAGTATAGAGAACCTGTGACTTACTCAAGGATGCTGAGCGAGTCAGTGTCCCAGCCTGAATTAGATCTCAAGAGTTTACTGTTTACTGCTCCTGGGCTTGGAGACCTCTAGGCTGCACCTCTCTACTGTGATGTGTATGTGACTGAGTGTTTGGAACGAGAGAAAACCGTGGTGCTCAATCTCCGGCTCCAAGCTTGTCATTTGGCCCTCTGAGCTCCCTGCGCATCTGGAAATTTGGCAGCAGGGGAGCAGTGGGAGCATTTAATTGCTGTGGCAGTTAACGATGCCGCCACACCCCTGCCACCGCCACATGTCTGGACCTTCGGGGAGCCCAGGGACATGGATTGTGCTGTTCCATGGAGCTGGGCCAGTTCGTGGGGTCGTTCTGCAGCTGGATCCACTGGTGCGGCTGAGTCGACTTAGCAGATTGCACCTGTGTACTGGCACCGCATGTTGGTCCAGCCTGCACGCTGGCCCCACAGCACTCATCCAGCCCATGAGAGCGGATCCGTTGTGCACCACTGAATTGAATGAATGAAAATGGAGGATTTAAGGAGTGTTAAAAGGAACTACGCTAAGTGGAGAACCTCAGTCTATGAGCTTCTGTCCTCCCCAGTCCCCCAGCCACGTGGGAACGTGCTGTCTCTCCCATGCAGTGCCAGGTGAGGAGCATCCAAGCCTGCTTTCGTGGGCTAATGCTCTTCTATGAAGCTATAAATTGGCTTCTCATAGGTGCCACATGCATCCCGCAAAGCCCTGCCTTGATAGCAGAGATAACCCGAAGCTTAACTACTGGACTGAAAGTCTGATGGTTTTCTGGAGCATAATCAAGGGCTAAGTGTGTCATGCAGCTAAGAGTAGAAATAAAATCTGTCTGAAGGGCCCCAGCGCCTCTGACTCCTTTAGGTTGCCCTGTATCTGAATTGAACCCTGAGGGGTTACCTATCTCTGCAAGGAAGCAGCGGGGCAGGTTTCTGTTTAAAGGCACAGGATGTTGAAACCAGGATTGCAGCAACTCTTTCCCTTTCCGTAGTCAAAAATGCATCACTGAGCATTGAGGAGAAGTAGAGGGCTTCTCAGTCAGATGGGCCTTGCCTTCTGCTCTTTGAGAGCTTTCTGTCTTTCCACCCCATCCCCTCGGATGCCTGGGCAGGCCCCACACAGTGTGTTATGGTCGAAGACTAATTTAATGACTCCTTGTTTCCCTGAGGGGTCCTGGCTTGCTACGGAGCCAAGCACTCCTTTACGTACAGGTGCCCCTCACCTCTGCTCTGGGGCTCTGCGAGTCTGAGTTATCCAAGCAGCATCTCCTGGTTCCTCAGGCAGAGGGGTAGGGCTCCAACACCAGCAGGTCTGTCATTCAGCTCCTTTTACCTAGTTGTCTTTGTCAACTGTGGATTCATTTAAGGTCCAGGGTAGGTTTTTTTTTTTTTTTTTTTTTTTTT
>NW_017728980.1:8818823-8819927 GCF_001723915.1 Gavialis gangeticus | reverse complement strand
TTTTTTTTTTTTTTTTTTTTTTTTTTTTCCTTTCTTTTTTTTCCCCTTTTTTATTACATCTGCACGCTCAGTCATGCAAAAAATTACATGATTTCAGAGATGCAGCCGACTCCGGACTTGGAACGCAAGGGCTGCTTAGTACTGCCATAACCATTCAATTAAGCCAGGCCCACAAAAGAGATGTACTGGAATAATATGGCCTTTACTTAAAAGCCATTCTGTCCTGTTCTGAGCGCCCCGCTGAGGGAACGTGGCTTTTCCTGCGATGTGCTGCATGTCTTGGTAGTTAGCAGACACCGCTCACCTTCTGCAGGGGAAATCCTGTCCTCCGTGTGAATGTGTGGTCATGAGAAGGGGGACCCTAGGCTAGAGTACAAGGATCAACGTTATCCCTTGACAGTGACTGTGAACCCTAGTAATTTCCCTTCCTAGCTTGAAATAGCTTTAGTTGTATTGTGGTAAAGGTCAGAGGGCCCCAGCTGGGGATTGGGACCCTCATATGCTGGCTGCTGTGCCCATGCATGGTAGAAAAGCAGTGCCTACCTGGAGGAGCAGTTGATTTGAGCATGTGATGGCAGACAGAAGTGGGGAGAAGGTGAGCAAGCAGGATTATCTGGGTCTGTTTGCCTCCTTTCAAGGGAAATTTTGGAACAGCTGGAGCAAGGGCCGGGGCTCCTTTCCTTGGTCTGCTGTGGTTTTGCTACGTGACATCAAGCAAGTCGCTTCCCACTCCCTGTTGGCTCAGGTTGCCTGTCTATGCTCAAACACCTGCCCTTTCAACAGTTTTTCCCCCAAAGGCATAGCAAGCAGCCTGCTCACCTGTTGCCCTGCCGCAGCCGAGCTGAGCTGCTAAACCTGGTTGGATTACCAGCGCTCCTGATTCACGGCACAGTCCCGGGGCTGAAATAAGGGACAGCATCACAGGTGCTAAAAGTTGCCCCCGCAGTATCATTTACCTGAGTCACTAAACTATGCAGAAGGTTGGCAGAGCACATGTCAGGCTTGCAGTCTAATGCCCTTTATATTTAGGATCGTGATTATTGAAGTAAATCTGTGGTTACCATGTGAAGGGCAGGGGTGGGCAAAGGGAAGCGATTTCTTTTC
>NW_017728980.1:8805415-8818695 GCF_001723915.1 Gavialis gangeticus | reverse complement strand
GATAAAATATTAAGCACAAAGGCTGGAGTGACACGGATGCAGCAGACAGAATCAGATGAGTAGTTAAAGGTCTGGTATCCTTTGGGGACGCAGGTGATTGATCAGCCCCTGCAAAAATAAATAACCCAGCTCTTTAGATCTATGTAGCAATTTTAAATTTTTAATAAATCTGTATGTATGTGAAGGATAAGTCGTCACCCTGTGTGCTGTGCCTGTGATTCTGTGGGTGAATTTATCACCCGCTCCCTTCCAGGGGACTTAAGATCCACCTGATAGACACTGGTGGCGTAATTTAAAATTCTTGTCCCGTCATTATCTTGCCGAGGCTGATGGGGAGCCAAGCTAGTTATCAGCCTTTCTTGGGATGCTCTGACTCCAGAAAGGGTGGTGGAGTGGAGGTTGTGGACCTTGCGTGCCGCATCCATCACAATCTAGGGATGTGCTGAGAGCAAGGAATCGGTGGGATTGTGCACTCGCAGAAGAGCAGCACCGAGCATTTCTGGTAGTTGGAAGCTTCTTGAGTGGCAGGTAGAAAAACAAAACTGTGCAAGGGGCCTGAATTAGTCTCTCCAGACATCAGGTCTGGAGCTAGGTTTTCACTCTGGGTTTATCTCTTCTGTACGTCAGGGAAGTGGCACTTGATAAAGGCTTGTTTCTCAGCTGCTGGGCTGCGTGGATTAGCAGAAGCAATGCACAGCTGTGCCTCCCAACTGGAAGGGTCCTTTTGCCACTGCATAGAATAGCAGAGGCTGATCTCACAGCTGTGTAAGGTTCCCCACGCTCCCGTATGATGGGGCAGTGAGGCTGTGCTGCCCAGATGTTGCTGGAGAGAGAACGGAGGCCAGACAGTTGGGCTGCACACAGCTGTAAGCCCCTAGGTGGTATACTGCAGAGAAGAACAAGAGGGACACAGCGGTGTGTTGTAGCTAGTAGTTTTGCACCTGACAACGCAACCGACTGCTGGGTCTTAGAGCCAGAAGCCTGCAAGCAGAGGGGGGATAGGTTAGGGTCAGATCTGAAATGTGCACATCCTTAAATTGTTTTGGGAAGGGATGGTGTGAGCTGAGCAAGGGAAGAGAGGGAACTTGGTCACAGTTCAGCTAGCACTGCGACCTTCAGGGCACCGGGAAATAATGGCACCAGAGGAACTGCATCTGCAAACTAATTACGGCAACTTCTCCCATTGAGGGCATTGCCAGCCTTTCACCTGAACTTCCCAGCAGATGATGCGTCTGGCAGCGGGGGGATGGAAGCAGGTGATATTAGCAGCCGCATTTGGACGCAGTACAAAACGTTGTTTAATTTGTTTCCTTGGCTGCTTAGAGTGAAATGTGGAGGTTCATTTCAGACTGAGATGTGTGGGGAAACAGGCACAGCCTCTCCAGAGTGAGGGCTGCAGATGGGGAGGCTGGATTTTTCCATCCTGCCCTCTCCCTTCTCCAAAAGAGGAGCAGATGGTCTCTTCTCTACACACGTGGATAGGATAATCAAACAGTTTTTGCTTAGGGGGGGCTAGTGACTTCCTCCACCCACCTCTACACTTGGAGTCGTTGGCCTGGGCAGACAGTGCAGAGTGGCGAAGCTGAAAGGCTGTAGCTTTCTTGAGGTTCAGGAGAAGGGGAAACGCTTTGCTTTCCTACAGGGCAAAGGGTGGGTCGGAGAAAGGGGAAAAAAACCTTGTCTGGGCAAGAGCCTCTTGCCTGGGTGGTGATGTGCAGTCTTGTATACTAGAGGTTCCCAAACATTTTCTTATTGCGTACCCCCTTCCAGATTTACTGGCTGTCCGTGTACCCCTACCAGCATATATTTGCACTTCAATACCAAGTATTATTATAATGAAAATTAAATCCGCCACTACACAAGTTCTTCCACATACCCCCAGAGATGTCTTGAGCACCCCCGGGGGTACAAGAACCACCGTTCGGGAACCCCTGCTGTATACAAATGACCTTTCACCTTCTATTAGTGCAACAAGGGGGTTTTCTCTTGGTAAGAGCCCCGGTACCATACATCTACCCTGGATGAGCAGCTTGCCTACACCAATGCTCACGAGATCTGGGATTGAGATATTGTATGGAAGAAGAGAGATTCAAGGGGCATCACACTGACTCGCTTTACCAGAGGGACAGCTGGTGGGTTGAGGTACTTCATGCCTGCGTGTCAGCAGCTGCGGTGCCTGGGTATCTGTGCAAAGGCTGGGGATTTTCGGAGAGCAAAGCAAGCAATGTGAAATTGCATTAAATTAATCAGAGCGTTCCCCTTGCTTGCTAAAATTGCAGGTGGAGCTGCTGGTAATGCCTGGAGTTAAAGGTGCCTAATACTTTCCAATCTAAGTCCCAGTTTCTGGCTTTCAGGGTGAAATTGTCTGGGCTTGCTCTCTGCCTCGGGCTGAGGGGATTTCTTTAGAAAATATCAGCAGAAATGCTCCGGCCATTTCTGAGCCCAAGGTTAAGCAAAAATAGATGGTTTTGCCAATGATAACACTTCCCTGTAACTGCTTAAAAAGCTCTAGTGCCTCCATGCTTTACAGTGTGAATTGGCCAATGTCTGGACAATCGTCCTGAGGTCAGAGAGGTGCCTTTCTCTCTGGAAATCCACCCAGATTTGGCAGAGTTATAACGCCCTGGTTATAGTGCAGTTTGCATGTGCTTGGTTGGGTTGGACCTGTGCTAAGCAGGTCCTTGCCCTACAGAAATCTTGCAGGTCTCCTGGGGGCCAGAGGCAACCAGGATTCAGCATTTCTGAATGTGAAGGGGTTTTCCTTTGCAACATTATGCTTCTTTTGCTGTATCTTGTATGTGTGTATGTACATGTGCATGGAGGTTGATCAGTCATGTGGTCAAGGTGAAACACCACCAGCAGTTGCTGACACTTTGATATGTAAGAACTGGCTTTCGCAAGCTGAAGGAGAGGAGCTGGTAATGAAACTCCGGTAGTTTTGGAAGTCTCCTAATGAATCTTCCTAATGCCTAGCAATTGCCTTAGACAGCTGGAACCAGAGGACCATGATGTTTGGAGCACGTGATTGTTTCTGGCAGGCAGGACTTAGGCGCAGTGTAGATATAGATGTAAGTGCATCTATAATTTTAATAAGATGATACAGACAAGTTTCATAGTAATTGGGTATCAGCAGCCAGTTGCCCTCCTGAGGCACAGTGAAGTCTCTCTTCCTCCAGAGAGCCAATTCTTAAGGTTTCCCTGGGGTAGCATGTTCTCCCTGTCCTCGACTCTGACCTGTTTGAGGGTTTGATAGCTACTTGGACAGTGCGCTTCTCCCAGGCCTCCTGTGTAGCATGTAGCTTGTGCACGCTTGCTCACATGCTTCCAAAAGTAGCCAGAAAATGCAATGTCCTAAGAGGCTGTGGGTTTGCACACTGCACAGGTGGCTCTTGTTGGACTGGCGGCATAAACAGGGAGGAGAAATCCTAGACAAAACCTTGCTGCTTTTCACCCATGAGCAGGCGGTTTCCTACCCTTTGGGAGGGGTGAGTTTGAGGCTGCTCTCTGTGGACCCAGCTGTAAGTGGGCACCTGGTCATTCAAGCTGAATTGGCCACATTGCTACCTTGTGTGCAGCTGGCTTTGGAAACAGGCATGCTCCTACCCTTGCCAGCCTGATGCTCTGTTGGTCTTTCATTTCCCCTTTTCATTTGCGGTGTTTCCAAGCAAACTGGTCCCAGGTCAAACCAGCTCTAGAAAGTCCAATCTCCAGCATGGAGATGGGAGTGCTGCCTGAGCATGGCTGACGGAGGCATAGCGTTCCCTGCTCTCCTGAGTGATGCTTGTAGTGTATGTGCCGGCTAGACACGGGACACTGGTGAGGCAAAGAAGAATTGCACAGAGGAGAAGAAACAGATGTTCTCCCTCAAGGACAGTAAGTGAGCAGTAATCACAGGCACAGAGAGACTACTGTCAAGAACCAGATGGGCTCTGTCAGCAGCTCTCTGAAGCACCATGAGACTCGCAGGACAAGCCTCAACCTTCAGACCAGAAGGAACGCGCTCAGATGAATACGTCGCTTTGGATGTGACAGTGGCCTGACAGGGCTGTCCCAGCGCAGCTGCCAGGAATGCAGCTCTTCTGGAGAGAAGAGAGCCCAGAGCATGGCAGCTTTCTTCTAAACAGTGAAAGATGGAGGGGCAAATTCACTCCATGGCGCTGTGCCTGTGAAGAATTTGGCCAACGATGCAAGCATTACCTGGACTGGGTTTGTTATCTCTGTGCAGCACAAGAGTGCCTGAAAGGTGTCTGCTTTGGATCACGTCCCTTTGCTGAAGGAATCACTTGGGAAGCCAACAGAGCTTGTTCCTCCTTTGAACCAAGCAATTGTGGTGATTGAGTATGGAAAGGTCCCTCTTCGCTCAGTGGTTTGGGGCTTGGGATTCTGTATTGTGATGAGCCTGAGCAGAGAGCTGGCCATGGGGGAGATGGGCCAAGTCAAGAGGAGAGCCAGGGTGGGAGGCCATGTGGCCTGGGACCCTGGAAAGCTGGGTTGTTTTATTTCTTGTTCTTACCTTGAGGTTTTGTTGGAGTTGCTTTGCTTTCCCCTGCCCATTTTTCCCCATCACTGTTAGTCTACATTGTCTATTTGGGTTGTAAGACTGCCTCTTTTCAGGACACTCAGGGTCTGGGTAGCGCTGACGTCCATGCTATCCTGATTTGCTGTGCAGCCCCTGGCATTACTGTGTCTTGTCTCCTGCTTTCCTCCAGAGGGAGGTGCAGGCCAGAGCCATCCTTCTGCAGTGACGTGGGCAATGCCTGAGTGAGAAATGTGGCCCTGGCTAAATGGAGAATAATGCTGGTACCATCTAGAGCAGGGATGCACCACTATTTCGGGCAGAGGGCTGCTTATTGAGCTTTGGCAAGCCAACAGGGGCCGCATGACGGGTAACCAGGGGCAGATAAATATTAATTTTCTAAATTTTTTAGGATAGAATGGCCTGGTGGGCCACACATGGCCTGCGGGCTGCGTTTTGCCCACCCCTGATCTAGAGAGCGACAGGCCTGCAAGCTTCAGGAGGTGGCAGGGCAGCAGAGGAGCCAGCACCAAAACCCCAAGTACCTCCTTGCTGAGAAAAAGAAATGCAACGGCAACAGGCCAAGTTGGGCTCTGCCTGGGAACTGAAGAAAATGCAGCAGGGAAGCTCTGATTCTCCTCCCAGGGAATGGAGGAGAGGGATCTGTGCGCTAGCACAGCCCAGATCAGGCCCAAATTCTCCTCTTTGAGCACGGTGGCTTACATCCAGAGAAAGCTCCATGGGTAGCAAAGCCGTTACTCCAGACTGAGTCAGTGCAGCCGAGATCAGAGGATGTGCAGGCTCTAAACGCCGCCGCTCAGACCTGTGAACAAACTTATTAAAAGCAAACGTGATCTCTTGCCCCTGAGATAATTGAGGGCTGTCCGGGCTCTGTAGCACACTCTTAAAAACAAAACTGGGCTGGGGGAGGGGCACCCAGGGAGGAGGCTAAAGGAGCTTTTAATAGATTGCAGGTATTGCAAAAGAGCAAGCAAGGCTTGTTCTTTCCATGTCCTGTCTCCGAGGCAGCCCTCAAACTCTTTTGTGTGGGGTGATCTTTTATGTGGAGCTGTCGCCTGTTTTTTCAGTTTCATGATGTCATCTTTAACCCTGTAGAGGCCTCAGGAAATTCGAACGTTGCACTAATAGAGGCAAAATGAGGTGCAAATGGGTGTATGGGTGTCTGTCTGTGTGCATCAGGCTGTATATATACTCATTTCAAAGACTGAAGGGGGGGAAAAAAAAAAGCCAGGAGGTTGGCTGTAACGCTTGAGGGCCTAATTGGCTGTTGGTGTAGGAGCAGCCAGGACTCTCATTTGCTGTGGAGTGGCAGCCGTGTACGCCCGGGGTGAATTTGGCCCTGTATGTATTGCGGAGCCTTCCCACTGATCGTTAAATACTCTCATCAGCGGAGCCCTGATGTGGCAGCCAGATTCCTTGCTCGAGTTTAAATGACTGATTGCATCCCTACTGCGCTCTGTTTGTAGTCTCCATTTGTCTGATCACCGGCAAGGATGTTTTTAAGGCATTCTGGTTCTTGCAGATAACGACCCTGCCGGAGCAGGCCCAGTTCAAACATTTCCAAGTCCCTTCCACGTACACTGGCTCTGTCCTGCAGTCCCAGCCCCTGAGACCAGACCTCGGTCCGGCCGTGGCAGCAGTCCTTGCTCCGTCTCTCGCTGCTTGTACCCAGTTCTGAGAAAACGGCCTCCCACCTAGTGCCAGACTCCTAAATGAGAGCAGCATCCACAGTGGAGGCCTGGGTTTCTGCTGTGCCTGGCTCCCCACCGCTGCCATTACCCTGAGTGGGGTTGAAAGAGGGGATTTTCTGTTGTGCTGCTGGCTGCTTGGCCATTTTTTGAAGGCCTGGCTTCTTTGTTGGAAGCCCACCTAGAAAATGAACTCTCCTTGACGGTCTGATTTCTCCCCGCTGTGACTGCTAAGCCCTTAGGAGTATCCTGGGTATCAGATGCTTATCTCTGTGCTCTCACTTGCAGCCTGCTGCAGAGGTGGGTGGAGGGGCAGGGTCCCCCCAAAGTACATCAGACCCAGAACATTTTTGGGCCTATTGAGCATCTGTATTGCAGACTCCTCTGGTGGCTTCTGCTGCAATAGGACCCTCTTTTGCTGGGTGTAGTTCAGACACTTAAAATGAGATGGCAGCAACCTTACAGGGTTTTTCCCTTCTAAACTGACAGCAGGGAGAAGAGTCCAGTTCAGGGAGAGAGGAAGTGGCTTGCCTTGGGTCATAGAGTGAGGCAGGGGTGGGAGCAGAGCCCAGGGGCTTGTCTTCATCTCATCAGTGGTGCATCTTAAGAAGGGAGGAAGGGGCTGAGCATGCTCCATCCACCTGATGACACCGCACAATCAGTCCTTCATCCAGGAAGATGCTCCAGTCCCAGCCCCAGAGCCTGTTCCCAGACTTGCTTGAGAGCAGGGGCTGGGTCCTGAGCAGCCTCCTGGGTGGACTGCCAGCTTGGCGGGGTGTGGAAGGTTTGGTCCCACTTGGACGAGAGGGTTACGTTCAGTTCCAGCATCCACAAGGCCTGCCACCCAGGGTCTCCTCACCCGAGCCTGGCCCCCCCGCTGTGGCAGACTGTGCTGCCTTGTTTCACTTAAGGATTGTGCTGGGATTTTGTTTTCATCTTGCATTCATTGTTTCCTGCTGCCCTCCCTGCTCATCTGTCATGAGCTCCTTTTTCCTTTTGCTCATCACCAAATGTACGTGCTTGCTTGTTGCGGTATCCCTCCCTGCTGCGGCTCCCGTGCTGACTGCGGTAGCCCTCCTCTATCTTCCCTCCTCATCAATTTGCACGGTCTCTCTTCTCCCCTGCTAACACCTCTTTCTCTCTTTCACTCTGCAGACTTTCCCTTTGACTCTCTCGCTGTAGGATTTAATTCTGCAAAGCATTTTGGCATGCGGTTGGCGTGGCGATCGCTCTGCAAGATAAAAGTACATTGTCCTGGTTTTCTTCCTCAAATATTTGCTGTTATTTGCATAGAGTTGGCAAAGTTGGCCTTTGCAGGGAGGAGAACTTTATCAGGGGCTAGACCCAGCCTTGAGATGAGCTCCTCAAAAGGTCTAGAAAATGTTGCAAACCTCCCCCATCCCTCCCCTTTTACTTGGTGTTTACCCCTTCCACAAGGGGCATTCCTCTATCTTACAGTCCATAAAGTATAGGAGGATGTGCATGTTCCTCTGTATATAGCTGTCATAAGCATCCAACAGGAGACCCACCACTGCACACGGTTTTCCCTTCAGGCCCAGGGTGAGAGAACTAATACAGGGCAGATGTTAGTCATGTCACTTAATGTGCTACTGGGAGGCCTGTGGTGTTTTGGTGCTGAGGCCAGCGCAAGACCCTCTATATAGGACAGAATATTCCCGCGCAATCGGTGTAGCCCGGAAAAAAAATACCCGGCATCACAGCACTTTCTTTCAGGACCTGTTTTAAGGACTGGTCTAACCCAGGGGTGGGCAAAACGCAGCCTGGGGGCCAGATGCGGCCCGCCAGGCCATTCTGTCTGAAAAATTTAGAAAATTAATATTTATCTGCCCCTAGCTGCCTGTCATGCAGCCCTTGATGGCTTGCCAAAACTCAGTATGAAATAATTGCCCACCCCTGGTAACCAGTAGCATGCCTGGGTCTGTACAGGATGCAACTCACCTGCAAGGAGCCTAGGTGCATTGACATCATGGCAAAAACCAAGCTGCCAAAAAGTGCACTGCCCCTAATATCATCGAGGCCAAAGGAAAGCCAGCCTAGGCCATGAGTCTTCTAGAAGGTGTCTCTGAAAGCTCATTTGGGCTATCGGTGCAGATGGAGAGGGAGGTGTGGATGTTGGCTGCTGTGGTCCTTGCCCACACAGGGCTCTGGTGAACGGAGAGCTTGCTGGCTTTCTGTTATGCAGAGGAGTTGGAGTTGGAAAGAGATGAGTTTGGACCTCTGTTTTACAAGGGCATGGGAGGCGTGTGAGCCGCTCCATGGAGCAGACAGCTGGGGCACACAAATGGGCGGTGGATTTGGCAGAGTGGAGTGGACCGGGGGCGAAGAGCTCACGCAGCATGGATGGGCAGAGTGGGCCGAGCAGAGCCAGTTAGTCAGGGATGGCAGGAGAGGGCTGGTAGGCAGACAGGTTCGGCAGAGCAGGGTGGGGGAGTGGGAGGCTAACCATGTGCTGGTCCCTGGGCCCAGAGCTGAGTGGAACAGCATTCGAGCAGCATTTCCAGTATGATTTGCTCCCAGCTGTTCGGAGCTTTCTGGGGTTTGTTACCATGCAAGGCCGGGGTCTGCGTTCTCAGGAACATTTCCATTTAGCTGTGGTTCTGTTACTGCCCTTGGAGTCTGGCTGAGGTCACTCAGCCCTCACTCCTTTCATGCCAGAAGCCGTGGCGTGTGGCATCTCTTTCCTCTGACTTCTTTGCATCCCTCCCTCTCGTGCTGCATGTAAAAGCAGCTTTCATCTCCCGGCTGCTTTTGCATTTGCTCGTTTTCCCCCTTTTCATTCTTTTTATAAACCAAAATTTTTGGAAATTAAGCTGGAGAAAGAAAGTGCAGATGCAAGTTTGTGCATGAAAGGAAAGAGACGGAATACAACAAATTAAACAGCTACCCGGGGAGAAAAAGGGAATTGGAGAGAGAGAAGGGGGAAGAAATAAAACCCAGATCAAAAAGGCATGCTGGAGCCCGAGTGTGCCAGACAGTGATGGGAATAGAGGCATAGCATGGTGGTAAAATAATTGCACCCCTCCAAATGAAGTCCACCAAGTTGCTTTCTGCCTCACTAGCCCAAGTCTGCCATCCTCTGTTAGCTCCTGTGATATGTGATCTGCCAGCTCTGGGTCGTCTTCACCAGAGGTGGATAGGACTTGATTAATTAGAGGAGATCTCTTTTATGCAGTCAGCCTGGCTCTAGAGGGATGGCTGGGAACTATTTAAAGGGATGAAGACATACAGCAGCATCTGCCACCTCCTCTCTCTCTCTCTCAATTTTTTTCACTTACCTATTTGGAAATCCATCTTCCCTGCCCTCGTCCCCCTCAGGTAATTTACAGAGACCCCTAGTGCAAATAAATAAATAAAGGCTGGCCACAGGTGTAGGGCAGTATGTGCGAGAGAGAGGCATCGTGCTTACTGATATAGGGAGATGGGTCAAGTTGCAGGGCAGGGGAATGGACATTTACTGGCACAGAGCGGCCTTAAATCAGCTGCAAGTTGCCTCTAAGCTGCGTGCTCTAATGTAGAGCTGGGCACGCATGAAGTCAGCGTGTGTGAGCGAGAGATTATCCCCAGCGTGATGGCTCGGGAGCCAGATGATTCCCCGCAAGCCTCACCTGCCTGTTCTTTTTTTGTTGTTGTTGTTTGCAATCGCTCCACTCAGGGGAACGTGTACCCCAGGGGCTGGGGTCTTCCCTGTTTCCAGGACAAATGCACCTGTCTGAGACTTGCAGCAGAGCCAGGAACCCCCCACATTCCTCAGCTCATTAAAGCAGAGCCTTGCCGACGAGTGGCACAGGTAATGAATCCTCTGCAGGGTGCCTGCTGGCTTTAATAAGCCGGAATGAACTGAGGAAGAGAATTAACCTGGTAGGATTAGCTTGCGCTGCAGCAGGATGCTGGAGCTCTCGCCTCTCTGCCCGTGCCAGGAATCTTAACGTCTCAGCCTGCCCGCTGCCTGCCTTGACCTGGGGCGGAGGCAGGAGACCATGCCAGCACAGCGGGGGCAGAGGACAGAACAGGAGCCAACGGGAGCTCTCTGGAAGACGTTGTGGGCCAGCCCCGTGTGCCTTTTTATATTCTGGATCGAGCCGAGGGGCCTTTGTCGGGTGCTCTTGAGCATGCTGGGGCAAGGTCGCGGTAGTCTTTTTGGGGGCCATGGCATGTCTGAGATGTTGGGGTCCACTTCCTCTGTTGGGTCCCAGTGGTGCTGTGATGCATCCCGATCAGGACAGAGCTGAGGGATGGTTAGATTGCAAGCCACGGGAGGAGAAGCTGAAGGAACTCGGTAGGTTCATTTTGGAGAAAAGGAGAATAAGGGGGGACAAAAGCAGTTTTCAAGTCTTTGGAAGGTTGCTGTAGAGGTGGAGAAGAGACGGTCTCCTTTTCCACAGATGGCCAGACCCAAGGTGATGGGTTTAAATTGCAGCCAAGCAGAGTTAGGGCAAATCTCAGGAAAATCTGAGCAGCAAGAACCATTGGGCGGGGGAACAAACTGCTCAGAGATGTTGAGGAATCTCCCTCATTCGAGGGTTTCGGGAAGTGGCTGGATGGGCATCTGTGCAGGGGATGGGACTAGACCCTTGAGGTCTCTTCTAGTTGTCTGATCCCATAAGAGAAACCAGCAGGGTTCCCTATATATGAAGGGGCATGGAAAGAAGGCAGTTTTCTCCAGGGTTTGATGTGCAATAGGACATACTCATACTTGAGAAATGGTTTGGGGAACAAGAGGAGTCTACAGGACCAGAAACGGGATGTTGAACCTTTCTTCTCTCTCCTCTCTCTTTGCTTGCAGATGCAATGGGTGCCTTGGTGTGTGGCAGAGGCTACCATTGGAAAGTGCCATAGATTTGACTCCATTTTACAAATGGGGAAACTGGGTGGAAAATCCTTGACTTGTCGAGGAACACCGAGCTTGAGTTGGGAAAAGAAGAGCCAGGTCCCCGGACTCCCTTCACTTCCAGGCAGTAGAGAGAATATACAAGCTTGTGAGCCAATGGCATCCATGCCCTGATGTCCAAGGGAGGCTCCCAGGCCAGGCTGAACCTCTCTGTGGGTTTGGCCTAGGCCCACAAGCTTCATTCATGCCTGGGATGTGTTATCTATTGGGAAAGGAAAAGCAGAACAACAAAAAAGGCAATCCGGGCGTGTTTAGTCCTCTAGATGCTGCTCATGCCCTTGCTTTGCTCTCCCCGCTGCCTCTGCATGAGCTGGCTGTGGTTGCAGGGTTTGGGGAGGTGGCTGCAGCATGAAATGGGCCCCACACATGCTCTGCTTTTGGGATGAGCTCCCTAAAGAAGCTTGGCTTCCCTTCCCTTGTGCGGCCTTGGAACAGGAGCATCTTGTGCAGCCAGAGGGAGGAAAGGGCTGACAGCAGCCCTTTCTGCTGGCTCAGGGGAGTGGGAGAGGCAGTGGAGGGCACTGCTTCCCTTGTGGGGTGCCCAAGGCACACTGAGCCCTGGTTTAGAAAAGCACTCGTCATCCAGGTTGAGGAAGCCAAACGGCAAGAAACCCTGTAGTTCTGGGGCATTTTATATGAGCATTTTTCCTTTTATTTTCAGTAAATGGCCTTGTAATATGGCCCCCTTAGCAGGACTGAGCTGAATTCAGTGGTCTGGGCATCAGCGAGAAGACGGGAGGGCAGTGGTTATATCACCCTGACCAGCGGCCACAGACCAGGCCCCTCAAGGAGCCCAGGGGAAGGGTTGGGTTTTCACACAGGCTTGGCTGGCACGAGTTTGCTCAACTCAGGAGCTGCGGTTCAGAAAGCAGAGCATGGGAGTGGCTTTTCTGAACTAACGCCTCTGTGCACAGCAGCCTGCTCTGCCTCCTATCCCCAGCCCTGTGCACTGCTCAGGCCTCCCTAGGAACACTTTCTACCTGAGCCAGGTGAGCCAGAATGGTTTTCAGGTTGCTCGAAGCCCTCTCCAATAACTCCCTGCGTTTCCCAGAAGCTTTCTGCCACAGGCCAAAGCCATGGGCTGCAATTCGAGCATCAGGGCTTGAAAGCAAGGGCCTCTGCTTTCCACTATATCAGCAGCATGTGACCCGCCAGCAGGACTCACCCCACCTGTTCACCCTGCCTTTCAGAAGCAAGGTCGATGTTGCTGTTGGGAATCGGAGACTCTTGAGAGCCGGGGTGCCAGGCGTCTTAGTTCTGGGACGATTGCTGGGTGCTGGGGGAGCAGGATTCCCAATGGCTGTGCCGAGGGGCTGCACACCCGCTGCATAGCACGGAGCCATGCCTCCTGCAGGGGCAGAGAGTGATGAGGCATGGGGCCAGGAGATCTGCTGCTGTACCTCGCCCGCCTGTGCTCTTCTCATGTGGCTGGAGCAGCTCCCACCATTAAGCTGGCAGAGCTGACTTGGAACGGCTCCACTGCCACACCGCAGTCCCTGCTCTGGGGAGATTGGTGGTGCCCTGTCAAGCTTCAGTGGTGGTCTCTGCGCTGAGGATTTGCCCTTTATAGGGTAGGGGAAGGAAATGGAGCCAAAAAGCCCCAGCTGAGTGCATCATGGAGCCCATCCCCTGGAAGAGGCAGGATACAACCTCATAACATAGGTGCTGCGCACAGCTTTGAGCTAACTGCATACTTCTCTCCTGACTCGGTGCTCTTGCAGTAGGGGTCGGAGGAGAAGTGGTCCAGCGTGGGCTGGCTGGCCTGGCCAAGCTCAGCACTACAAAGTGGGCTGTGGCAGGTTTCTCTAGAAGCACGCAGTAAATACCCTGCCCCCCCAAGTATTCCCTACAGTTCCCATCGCAGCTCTCCATGCTGGGGTGTGGGGGGCGGCTGTGCTCTTTCCTCCATCTGCAAAGTGCGTGCATACTAATGCACTGCTCTTGCTGTACAGAAACCTTTCCCTGACAGATTCTTTAAGAACAGACGTGGGTTTTGAAAAGCCCTTGATGGCACTGCTTGTAATTATAATGTAATCGGTGTAATTGAGAGCCCAGGGCCTTTTGTTGGGGCTGATTTGCATATTTTTAACATCACATCAAGACTTGTTGGGTTATATGCTACCCTTCCCCCCCCCCCCCCCCCCCC
>NW_017728980.1:8802998-8805313 GCF_001723915.1 Gavialis gangeticus | reverse complement strand
CCCCCCCCATTTTGTGCATCTTTTAGTTGCTGTTGGAGTGGATTCAACTATTGCTCGTTCAGTCTTGACACTTTTCAAGAAAGGGAAGAAAATAGGGGGTGATCTGGTTTTGACCAGGGCTGAGTGAGCCAATGCCAATAAAATGATAGCCCTAGATCCCTAGTCTAGAGCCAGTCAAATGATTCATTACTGAAGATGCCTGTTCTGAATTTAGCTCCCATTCTGGATTAGCAAATCACTTGTGAATGGATTTGGATTTTCTTAAGATGTCTTTATTGTTCAGGCTATGGGCTATTGACAACCTCTGCTATTTTCAGTACTGTGGATGGTCACCTGAATTGCAAGGTGGTGTTTATGCTTCTTGATTGGCTGACAGCTTCTTTTTTTTAAATAGAGAGCACATGAATAATGAATGTAACATCTTCCCTGCCCATCTCCCAAAGCAAGTAGCAGCCGGGATCAAACCTTTGCATTTTTTTTTTTTTCAGTTCTGAACTTCAGGCCTCTCACATGCGAGCAAATGGAGCCTTATTCAGAGTGACCTCAAACATGCTATTTGCCCATTTGGTCTTACAGTGACGGACCAAAACCTCACAAATGGCCTGACTTTATGAACAGCTACAAACCAAAATGAGCTTTTTATGCAGGAGCATATTCATGCATTTGGGTGGGGATTTTGAACCTCCTCAAAGGGGTGTTGGGCTCCAGGGTTTTGAGCCGGGTCCATCACTAAGGTGAGTTCATTTCCTGGTTTCAGGCCCAGATGTGCATTTGATGTTGGAACAGCCCTTAAATGATGAAAAGGATTTTGGCTGAAACAACTGGCTCAGGGAAGCAGAGGACTGTCTATCACTTGAAGGCTTTAATTCAGACTGGGGCTTTGCTCAAGGAGATGCCACAACTCAAACAGAAGTTATGGGTTTGGTTTCAGAAACAATTGGATGGGGCTCATGGCCCTGCTTTACGGACCAGGTCAGATTATTTTATCAGAATGGTCCCTTTTGGCCTTAAAACCTAGGAGCTGCCATCTCAGGTACCAACTGACCATCCATCAGGTCAGATGCTCCTTTCCAACAGTGATCAAATCTAGATGCTTCAAAGCTGACTAAAAGTGTTTTGATTTTGGTCCTGAGTCTTACTGCCTTTCTTCCCAGTCCTGATGTAAAACCTAGGTGCAAGACCCTTAGAGCCAAGTTAATTTTCCCAGCCTCTTAAAAGTGAGGTGAGGTGGGAGTGCAGCTTCAGGAAGGAGAATTCCTCTTATTCAACCACTTTTACCATCTGCTGCTCCAATCCATTCAGCGAGGGAAGCAAAACAACCAAATAAAAATGTGCGAGATATTTTCTTCCTTAAATCCATTAGGGAGTTGAGAGAATATTATTTGTGCCTCTTGAATAATGGCTTTTGATATGTAATAATATATTGTGGAATTTTTGATGGCCAATATTACATTTATTTTAAACGATATAATCAGTGCCTGGTGTCTCAGCTGATTTAGTCAATTAAGTTTTTAACCTCGTGTCTTCAATCTCGTCTGTGAGTAATTTAAATGCAGCGATTTTAATGAAAGTGCATCTACCTGTTCATTTATCCAGCATTTTACTGCCCTTTGGTTCTTTTGTGTCTGACTATGATGTTTCTTTTCTTTTTTTTTTAATTCTTCACACAGACACGTTTATTCATGGTGAGGAGACAATAAATTGATTGGCATTAGCAAGCTTGTATATCTGAGTAATCCAAATGTAACAAATGCAGTGATTTTTCTAAAGGGAAGCAACTTACGTATTAAGGGTTTCTAAAAGGACTGCAGTCTTGCCTTTAATTTCAGGGCTGAGTTTAACAGCAAGAGCAAATGATAGTGTTTAGATTTCCAATGCTGATGTGCATACAGCTGAAGTCAGACAGTTGTGGAAATGCTGCCATTTGTACCCACTATTAATTGCAGGTGGAAGATGCACACCCTGCAGTTTGTAGCTGCAATATTGCACCTGTACAATGAAGGGATGCCTCTGAGTGTCACTCTTGAAATGCCTCTCTGCCTGTCCTTCTTGCTCACTGTGAGGAAGATGGTTTGGCTCAAAGGCAGCTTGGAGCTACTGCTCCCAGGAGGTGTCCTATAAGGAGGTATTGGGGGTATCCGAATCCCAAGACCTCTGGGCTTGGGCCTGCAGGTAGGATGCCTGCCAATGGATTTGGGAATATCTGAAGTCCCAGGGTGAGAGCCTGGGATGGAGGCTGCTCGCCGGTTGTAGCAGTGTTTGGAACAGTTGAGTTCTGCCTGCTCAATCCATACGGTTTTTGGGCTGAGTGAGTT
>NW_017728980.1:8794801-8797998 GCF_001723915.1 Gavialis gangeticus | reverse complement strand
GGAGGCTGCTCGCCGGTTGTAGCAGTGTTTGGAACAGTTGAGTTCTGCCTGCTCAATCCATACGGTTTTTGGGCTGAGTGAGTTCTGCTCAGTCAACACGATTTGGAACTGATTTGGCTCATTTGACCTGGAATATGAATTATATTAATAATAACAATTTTTTTAAAAATCTCCTCGCTGTGTCTCTTCTTGAGTCTCCAAGAAGAGTTTTGCTTGGATGAAGCATGGGAGCGTTGTCTGCTCGGCTCCCCTTTGGTGCAGCTTTTGTGCTGCCTGTGTATCTGGTTAAATTGAGAACCAGAAAACGCAGCTCATGTTTTTTTTAGCTCCAGGAAGTATTGGTAAAAGAAATAGAGATAAATGGCTAAGTGCTGCTTGCTGGGCTGGAGACAGTTTCTCTGCCCGTTTCCAAGGCGTGTGCATTCTTCCTTTTAGTCTCTCCCTGTATTTCTTTTGCTTAGGACAGAAAGGTTTCCTCGGGCACCCTTGGGAGAGATCCCTGAGGCAGTCATTCTGCTCGAAAGTTGCCTTGGGGCAGAAGGCAGGTCATAGATGTGTTTCCTCCTTTGGCTGGTTGCGTTTTAACCTGCTCTTGCTGCTACTTCTAAGCTGGATTCCACCCAGGTAGGGGTGGAAGGGACGCTCTTTCCAACTCCTGGTACAGCCACTGTGGGCATATGGCTTCTGCTTATGCTCAGCTGCATGGCTTAGATGTTCTCCTGGTAGCAGAGATGTTGCTAGTTTGCCTTGTGAGGCCCTGTGCTTCTGGAGAAAGAACATGCTCAGCACCTTTGAAAAAAGCAGGCTGACTTTAAGTGGCAGCGAGTGACTAACTTACCCAGCTAAGTTTGGAAATGTCAGCTTTCATCTTCAGGCACAGTGTTCCCATTCTTTGGGGATAATTATAGATGTGGTTGACTTTTTTTTTTAATAAACCAAAAATTGCCTTTTTATATGACTTTTTTTTTTTCAGGGAAACTCTTAAAAAAAATAAAAGCAAAGTAAAATAAAACTAAGGTTGCTAACACCATGACTTTATTGTAAATGGTATCAATGGTTTTTTTTCTGTTTTTAACTTTTTATTTGTTTGTTTTTAATTTCCGAGGACAATACTAATTGCTTTCTGATTACTGCTAGATGATTACGCTGCTTGCTGGGGTCTGGTAAGGAATAATTATTGTTTGGCAGGTCAAAAGCATCAACTGATCTTTAAATGTTTGAAATGGCAAGGAATGGTCATGAGATAATTAGGGAGACAATGGAGAGAAAAATTGAATATATATATATTTTTTTTCAGTCAGGTTTAGACCTTAATTGTCTGATTGGAAAAAGTGCTACAGACACTTATTATGTTAATTATCTTGTTCTTTTCTGATGCATTGTTCTCCTAAGGTTTATCTCCGGTTTGAGCAATGATGCTTAGTCGGGATTCTGGACATATTGAAGAGCTGGTCTTGAACTCCTTCCATGCTATTAGCAGGTGAAGGTCATTCTGCCATGTCTCATTGAAAAGTCGATTTCCCCTAGATTTTCAATAAACCTATAGCCTTGCTGTTACAATCTCCATACATATAATAAAACACCGAGACCCAGTGACATTGGCAGTGTTTGCATGGAGTTAGTTCAGTAATAACAAGCTATTTATTTAGCCATTTCATTGCTAATATCCCATCCCTTCTTTTCACAAACAGTTTGCGGCCAGGTTCTCCTTGGCAGCCCTGTGTGTACTCATATTTACGGCCCAATATCAGTGGATGATAATGTAAAGCTGAAGACAAGTGAGCGGTTGGAGCGGCTCCCTTCAGCAGGCTCCACAGGTAAATTGGGAGGTGCTGCATTGACAGTGCAATTAAGCCAGGCCAGTGGACCCCATTTGTTCCCAGCATGCTCCCAATTTGTTCCATTTTGAAGGGTCCCTTTGACTCCCAGGGCCCCATGCCCCTGCTCCCAGCCCTCTTACTCTTGTCTGCAGATCGCTCTCTCCTGGTCTCACCTGGGCCTTAGACATGATGCTTTTTCTGTTCTGCCCTGGCTCTCCTGGGAGCTTTGTCCTCCTGCCTGTTGTGGCTGCCTGGCTCTAACTCTTCTGCTGCTCTGGGCTCCATGCAGCTAATATTTGGGTGTGAAAACTTAATTGCTGGCAGAACTGCCTTCTAATCAACTAAGTCATTTAAATGTCAGTCCAGCAAATACAGCACTGGTCTATTCCAGCTCTTATTGTTGTTGGTTTGTTTTTTTTTTCCCCCTTCAGTTTAAACAACTAGTGGGAAGGCTAAATTTGGGCCTGGATTTTTGTGGGAAGAGCTATTTCCCTCTCTGATGGTAACACACTTGATGCCAGGGAGTGTGTTTGCAAAGTTTGTAGTGCAAGAAGATTGGCTTGTGCCATTTTCCTTTTAAGCAGCTCTGGAAATGGAAATGGAAGTGAGGTTTAATCGCATGAGCTCTGAAAATACAATAGATTCAATCTTTTTAAGGAGGGTGGCTAAGTACTTTATTTGCTGTGCTGGAATCTTCAGGGGGTCAGAGACCAGAGAACTAGATTTAAAGCTTTTAAATATTTTTCCTTGTAAAAAACAAAAATCTTTCACAATGCACAGTTGGACTGGAAAGACTTGAAAGTGAAGGTTTAAAAAAAAAGAGGGAGAGGAGGGTGGAATGGGAGCACTTGTCAAAAATAGACATTAATAACGCTGCATCGAGTTGTCCCTGCTGCAGCTAATCCTTAAAGCGCAGTTCCACTCTGGGAAGTGATTTTTGCAGAAATGGCATCATGGGGGTTCCATGTTTGTGCCTCACTGGCTTCCCGAATGTGGTGGCTTAGTTTACAGATGATATAGTTGTTTATTTTTTCTCCTGCAAACTCACTCGAGCATCTGAATATCAAGCTGGGGGCGCTCCCTGGCTCATGCAGCATTCCCTGTAGTAACGATGCTGCTGGCCACAGTCTGCTCCTCCATTATACCCGTGCGACCTCAGCAAAAGGTTTGCATGAGCATTATTGAAGACACCCTACAGCCTTGGGCTGGAATATAGAGGTCTGATGTTGGTGACATGGGAGGCAGACTGGCACTTAGCCCTCTGTCCCATGCCTCTGCAGGGCTACTGTGAGTGACTTGTAACACCAACTTCTTTCCTTCCCCGTTGTGGCTTCTCGTGGTGGGACTCGTCCCATGACTGGGCAGTTAACGTTAGGG
>NW_017728980.1:8777076-8794790 GCF_001723915.1 Gavialis gangeticus | reverse complement strand
CTACTAGGTCCCTTCCGACCCTAAATCTATGAAACTATGGTGTGGCTGTGCCCATTTCTAAGCTGCTGTCCTCTGCTTGCGGTGCCATTCTTTGCTGCCCATTAGATTTCCCAGTTTTCTCTTGTGCCCCCCCTCGTGCCCAGCAGATCCCTGTAAACACCTGCAAAGCTGCTCCATTATTCTCCTTAAAACCCACCTCTGCTGTAATGCCCATAAAAAATCTTGGCAGTGGCTACACAGCTGGTGTTCTGTGACTGCTGCGTATTACACTGATCATAACTGGCTCCCTCTTACCTTCTGTTGGCCTGTTGTATCCTCCCGCTGTCACCCAGCAAGCCCATAGGTTGCAAGCCCTTTGCAGCAGGTACGGCCCTCTCAGGTGTGTACACAGCCCTAGTGCGATGTGACCTTGGCCCTTTCTCCAGGTGTTGACTCAATAAGTGGTAGTAACCATCCAGAGACAGCAAGATATTGGGTGAGGGTACCATTTGTGCATAATCATTAATTTTTTTGAGTGCCTCACATTTCACGTGGGAAAACTTCAGGCTCCAGGTCCTAAACCAAGCTAGGAAGCACCTTTCCTGAAGAGGAGTTTATTGCCTAAGTGTCCGTTGTGGGGATTCCTCCTCCTTCCTCTCTAGCATCTGTTTTGGCAGAGATGGACTCCACGACGCCATGGGTCCCAGCAGCATGACTGAACCTAGTGGTTTCCATTTCTGCGAGCCCATCTAGTGCGTTCTCACAGGGAGCTGTTCCCCGGTGTGGTCCTTGGCCCCCTCCAGGGGTTTCCAGCAGTGGCCCAGGAAGCTTGGACTGCTGCTCAGGCTCACGTGTCTTGCATTCAGAGGGTTGTTTGCTTCCATTTTCCTGTGTCCGTGGGACCCTGGGTGATCTGTGAAGGGGTGCGTGAGGAACAGGAGCCTGCATATTGCTTTGCTGCAGGAGTGGGGACCCCACTCCCACCCTGGCAGCTCTGGTTCCTGCTTCTAGCCACTGCTCCTTGTGCTCCTTGCTGCTTTAGCCACTCTGCTGCATTGCGTCTCCGGTCTGTGTCTGCTTCTACCCCAGGCTCCGTGTACCAGGGAAGGGGTTTTCTGGCAGTGCTCTGCCCAGGCCCAGCGGGCTGGTATATTGATATCTGTTGCTCTGACAGGCCTGTGCTGCACTCTGCTCAGGCAGATCTGCCTAACCCCAGCCATCCCCTGGAAGCCGCCTCTCTGTCCATCCATCCTTTCAGCAGCTGGCAGCCTCAGCCACCCACTCCATCTTTAGAGCTTGCCACCCTTTGCTTTAATGACCCACTTCCACCGAGCAAATGAGGCAGCGCCTCCGATCCCTCCCCTTCGCCTGCAAATGAATTAGCACTCTATTAGCTTAATGAGGACTCTCCCTGCCTCCCCCAACAGGGTATTTGACACTTCATGAGCAGTTGGAGGGGAGGGTCATGCAAACCAGGAGCCAGGCTTGCCTGGATGTGAGTAGTGAGTGCTGCTGCGGTGTCAGAGCCTGGGAGCTGGGGCTCTGTTGAATGCTCTGCTTCTGTAGCTTCCTGGGCAGGGCAGAGGAGCTTGGATAGAGGTGTTCTTCTTTGCTGAGGTGCTGGTGAGGGCAAGTCCCACTTCCAAGCACCTCTCTGCATAGGACACAACCTCTTTCCTAACCCTCCACAGGCCACTGCCAGGTTTGGGTTAAAGCTTTGCAAAGTCTTCTGGGCTGGCTCTGAGCAGGACCTGCCCCAGAGGCTCTTTGCTTCTATCTCATGCTATGGAGCCAGCCCAAGGTGACTTAGTGCACAGGCACTATAAGCTCATGCTGACCATCAGCCTGGCTTCGGCAGATCTGATCTGCACTGCCATGGCTCATTGCTGAGCCCCAGTGGCAGCTGGAGAGAAGGGCTGCTAGCTGTACCCTCATCTGTATATGGAATAGCTGTACTCACCAGGCCTCTTTCCTGGCTCATGCCCTTCCTTTCAGCGATGGAACCTGGATGCTGCAGTGATGGGCACTTGTGTGCATGAGCCTGTATGGTGCCAAGCACCCGTGGCTCTGGCTGCTCCAAATGGGATGGTCAGGGTTTCTTGGTGCCTTGGCTGGAAACCCCAAAAAAGAGCTGCATTGTGTGGAAGTGTCCAGCTCTGAGGATCTTGCCTGAGCTGGATTATTTCTCTGCTGAGCTGCACTGTGGGTGGCAAGACGGAGAGAGTGCCACCTCATTATGTAAACCATGCCATTTCAAAATACCATGATGAGTTTGTTCCTCTTTTCATGATTGAATTTGCCACAGGAGTTCTTTGCAGAGCCCACCTGGGTCTGCAGCTGCTTGGGAACTTCGGGCAGGAAGAGGGCCAGGAGGGCTCTGCATCTCACCCCTCCTGGCAACTGGAGTTCTCCACCAGCAGGTCTCAAAGCTGCTGACAAGCTGCAGCAGGAAGTGGGAGGCAAAGTGGCAGGAATGATCTAAACGAATATTAACCAGTTAATATTACATTCAGGGGAGCTCAGAGGGAATAGGAAGGGCAGGCTAGCCAGGGGCTATGAAGCCATCTGATACCAGGCCTGCATTTTGATGCATGGGCTCTGTGGGGCCTGAGCAACAGCCACCTATGCTCTTCGGGGAGAGAGTCTGCATCCGTGTGTGTGTGTTTGATTTACTTGGCTACAGAATCAGTCAGAAGCTGTTGTGTTTCCTGGTTTCGCATTGACGGGTGAAGAAACGCAGGCAGAATTCCCTGGAAATACCAGGCTGCTGATGTTGCTGTTCCCTGCAGCTAAAGTGTTATTAGTCACTGAATGGTCTGTCACTTCAAACAACTGTGCATAAACACAGGCATAAATTAACACTTGGTGCCCTTGCCCCAGGAAACCTGGGCCTGCCAGTGCTTTGCAGTTCTGTAGAATTTTTTATGAAGGTCCCACATGCCCGGTGAGGGTTGGGTTAGTTACCATCATCATCTCCATGTTACAGCTTAAGGGAAATGAAGCCCAGGGAGGTGCAGGGACTGTCTCCAGCCTGCCCAGTAAGGCAGGAGCCAAGATGTTCTCCATGATGCCGAGAATCTGCATGGTGGCTTCCGAGAAGTCCCCTGGACTCTTGCTCTGATCACAGCACTGGGAATTGAGTCCAGGAAGCAGCTCTGTGTTTAGATGCAGTTTTGCAGATATAACTTATGGGGCCTTCCCGTTGGTGGGGATGTGGCTGGGTCACTGGAGGGGAGAGTACAGGCTGCATTAGTCCTTGTGTTCACATGATGCTGAAGGCCTGGGCAGGAAGGGGCATAGGCCCCATGGCACATGGCAGGAGCAGGCTGATTGCAGGGACTTGGCTGGGCTTAGGCAGGAGCTATCCAAAGTGGAGGAAGAGTCCTTGTGTCTCCCTGCTCCTCTCCCTTCAACCCTTTGTATGAGGTCTGCTGGGTTTGTGCCCTTTGTGTCTGTGCTGGTTCCCTTTCCCCATGCTCCAGTTGTTGCAACATTGGTTGGTCTCTCCAGGGCAGGGGTTGATCTTTGAACGTACATACCCAACTTTATTGTATGCATCACACCCTGAAATAAAATATGCACCTTGTTTTTGGAAGACCAACTGAAGGAAAAAAAAATCTTTTCATGCAGTAGGTAACTGAGTAACAGCAGTGAGGGAGCCAAGCCTGCTCATTGTTCTGTTTCCTGCGAGTCTCATGCAGGTTCTGCTTTGGCTTTTACCTGGTAACCAGCAGAAACTGCTCTTGCCATATTTCTCACATACGACACACAGTACAATTTCCAACAGTTGCTTTGTGGGGAAAAAAAATATGCATTCTAGGTGAGAATATAAGTCCCTGTTACCCTGATGTATAAGCCCCTTGCAGTCTTCAAGAGTGTTGAAAAAAACCCTTTGAAAGAGACGGGGGCACAAAGACATTACATGGTTCGCCTAAGATCACAGAGGAAGTCTGTGCAGAGCAGAGATTTCATAGAATCATGGAAAATTAGGGTTGAAAAGGACCTCAGGGGATCATCTAGTCCAACCCCCTGCTTAAAGCAGGACCATCCCCAGCTAGATCATCTCACCCAAGGTTTGTCTACCTGGGTCTTGGAAACCTCCAAGGCTGGAAATTCCACAGCCTCTCTGGATAACCTGTTCTAGTGTTTTAGTACCTGCCTAGTGAGACAGGTTTTTCCTAATATTCAACCTCAACTTCCCCTGCTGCAACTTGAGCCCACTGCTCCTTGTTCTGTTGTCTGCTACCACTGGGAACAGTCCAGCTCCATCCTCTTTGCAATCACTCTGCAGGCAGTTAAAGGCTTCTACTAAATCCCCCCTCTGTCTTCTCTTCTCCAGACTAAATAAGCCCAGTTCTCTCAGCCTGGCCTCATCAGTCATGTGCCTCATCCCCCAAACCATTTTTGATGCCCTCCGCTGAACTATCTCCAATTTGTCCGCATCTTTTCTATAGTGGGGGCCCCAAAACTGAACACAGTATTCCAGATGTGGCCTCGCCAGGGCTGAGTAGAGGGGAATAATCACTTCCTTCAATCTGATTTGGACTGGACCTCCTGATCCCTGAGTTAAGCTCTAGGCATTCTGCCTTTCTCCTCACCTGTGTGCCTTTTGGACACTTGTACACTCCTGGGTCTCGCATAAAAATAGAGTGGTGATGTTCACTGAGTTGTCTGCTCAGCTTTACCAATCCACTCTCAGATGAATGGCTGAGGTCTCAAGCAATGAGACTGCCATGTCCCCAGGTCTGCAAACACATTTGCCAGGGCTTGAGTCACATTCCCATCCCATAATACCCCACTATCTCTGACTGCAGCAGCAAGGCAAACAACAGAGCCAGGGGGTGGTCAGGCATGGGGCATTCCTTTGTGCAATTAAATCCATGGGTGACACGTTGCAAATAGGTGGCAGCTGATTCTTTTTTCATCTCGCAGGCCTCCAGTGCCACAGCATTAATCATCATTAGCCCCACTGACCTCGGCGTGAATGGCACCCGTAAAGCAGTGTTCTATAGGAACCACATTGTCATTGGCTTGTAATTAATATCCGCTGATTGGGAAGCAGGGACTGACCCTTTTTTGTTCACAGAGGTCTGCAAATGCTGCTCAGATAAACATGCAAAATGAAAGGCGCTTGCCAGCCATCGGATCACTGCTCCAGATTAAATTTCCAAATGTCAGAATGGAAACGGTGGCTCATTAAAAGTGCAGCTGTAAAAAAAACAAAAATCCCCACCAACTTTGCAGGCAGAAAAGTGATTACAGAGCAGGCCTGATTAATTAGGTGTGAAAATTTTAGCACCACTCCAGCAGCAAACGATACAACTTGCCCAGCCGCCTGCTTCCCTTTCCACTGCGCATAGCAGAATGGCCCATATTCCACTTGTCTGATGTACGGCAATCACATTTGGAGGCACTAAAACGTTTACAGCCTTATTGTTGAGCCAGGGGATGAGGTATTGGTGAAGATGAGCAAGCAGAGTAGTTCTCTGTTGTTTTTTCTGGTGCCTTCTGCTTGCTATTTCCTCTTCTCCCTCTCTCTGGATATCATCTTAGCACCCACCACCTCCAGTTTAATTAAATTAGTGGAGCAAAGTCTCCTATGGAGTTCTGGAAGTCCTGGTTTCTCACCTCCCCTTTGGTTACAGGAAGTTTTGCTGGGTATTGTGGCCTTCTCGTTTGCACCTCCCTGTCTAGACCAGTAGTAGGATTACATCAGAAAAGCTGGAGTTTGAGAGTGAAGGGTCCGTGTGCAAGTATTTGGTGGATCGCAAGCTGCTTCCAATGGACACGGCCAAAATTCCCCCAAGTGGATGGGTAAGGACAGATGCCTTAACCCATGTTTAGACCCCCAGTAACCTGGCTTTCCAATATGCTGTATGTCCATCCAGCTTTATGAACTCCAGCCCCTGGGTAGGACTCAAGTTACTGAAGAATTAGGCTAAGATTCAGGAATGTTGGGCTTATTTTGGCAAAGGACTTGTGTGATTTGAGCAAACCCTTGCTTCTCTCTTCACTTTAATTTCCTGTCTGCGAAATGCGGAGGGTAGTAATTCGGTTCACCCCTCCCTTCTCTGTCTTGTCTATGTTGGCTGTAAGCAGTTTGTCCGGGACAGTCCCTCACTTTATGCTGATCTCAGGCGGAAAATCATCCATGAGTTTCATGTACCTGGTAGACCATAGCATAATTGTCTTAACTGGGCATAGCTGCATCCCACTTCTAGAGCACAGTATGTCTGAAACAGGGTCAGCATTGTTAGGTGCTGCTTTTGGGCATGTTTCAAATGTTTTTCTTTGTGTGTGTGGGAGGGAGCTTTTAGTCCTGAAAGTCACACAATGGGCAGCACTGGGGTTTTTTTGTTTCTACAAGGTGATGGGAAGTGGCAAATTGATCTGTTTTCTGCCTTGGTCTCTTGTAGGAGCCAGTTCTAGAGTTAAAGTTGTTCATAAGGTACAGGCTGTTGCTATTCGACTGAGATTCCTGATATAAGGAAGTGTTCTACATTTTTATTTTGGGATCTGGGAATCTGTGTGTGGAAACCGTTACACTTAACCCATACCCTGTAAGATCTCAGGGAGCCTATATTACTTAGTATCAGGGTAACACTTGTGTCAGAACGTGACACTTTTACCTATGGGGAGCCTGACTTGAAGAGAAGTGAGGCATCCTCTTTGATGTGTCTCAAGAAATCCGTACTGGAGCTAGGACCACCCCCTGAGACCAGACCTCCTGGAGATCGCAATGAATTGTACTCAATACAGTATAAAAAATTTAGTCTTCTAAGAGGATTATCAGGTGTCTGCTTGAATTACTTTGACAGGAACAGTCAGTCAGAAAATGTACATTCATTTGAAAGGTCACGTAAATCTGATTTCTGCATTATCCTTTGAACTTTTCCCTTCTTAATGAGATTCTTGTTTCAAAGTGTTACATTGCACACACAGGATTTGATGAAACCAGTTGTGGTAAATATATATTTTGTGTGAACATAGTTATTCTTTTAACTGACTGTCCTTTGAAAATGGGTTTCACTGCACAGGGGACAATGAAGCTCCAGCAAGATAGGTATACAGGGCTAGGAGGGGAGAGGGAATAGAGGTTTTTACCATCTAAACCAGTGTTTAGGATGGGATTATGAAGACAAAAAAACAGAGATGTGCCTGCGGTAGTATTTTACTTTGCATGCATTCGCATTTTTAAACTGATGTAACAAAGACTCATGCAAATGATGAAGGGACTCTGAGGCATTATCATCACCTTTGAAGGACCACCAGTCCCTACTGATTGCTTTGGAGAAACAGCAAGATGTCAAAAGTTCGCACAGAAGCCTCTGTGGAAATAAATCTGAGTTTAGACTGGAATGGCAGAGTAGTGTTTCTTGATTAAATTAATGTGTATTGATATTTCTCCTGTTGTTTTGACTTTGCAGGCTGTTTAAATTCAGTCTTGTCACAACAAAATACAAAGGAGGCTGCTCTGAGATTGATTTTTTTTTTTTTTTTAATCCTGTCTCTGAAGAAGAGTATTTTTAAATTTTTATTTTTTATTACTTCCAGGTTGACAGCCACAGAAGACAGCCAATGTTAAAATTGTTGTACAAATAATTATGTTAAAATGTCGAGCACGCATTATCGAGGGAAATGCATGTTGATTGTAAGTACGAATCAATTTTATGCGTCACAAAATTACCAACATCAGAGTTTGGTGATTTGTTTCCGTGAATGATGATTTCACAAGTACCAGGCTGGTTTCTCTACAAATAATTTTGGATAGTTGAGGCTTTGGCTGCTGCTTTGTTGTCATCTCTGAATGCATCCTTCTATATGCTTGCAAAAAATGGAACTGTCTAACTTTCTTTAAAGAGAATCTTTCATGCAAGCTGTATGCCCAAACTCTTTGCTGAGTTAAATAATGTAGTCACAATGTTAAATATTGAATAATGGCTAGGGAAAGGATGTAAGGCAGTTAGTCAAGGAAGAAAGGAGATATTCTCAGCAGAGTTTTGAAACACTGATAATGTCAATAAGACAGAGATAGACACGGGGGGTGATTTTTGTGGTGGCAGAGGAGAAGGTTCTTGCAACAGAGGAAGGCGATTGTAGTCTAGAAGAACACACCAGGAATGCTATTATCTTATTTCCCATACAAAAGAGGATTTCATATCTGGCTTCCACCTCAACCTGCAGTGCTCCTGGGATTTATTAGGAGTCATGAAGTTTATTCAGTACCAGGAACAGCACAGGCCCCGGCAAACAAGTCCATTGGTCAGCACCATGGAGAGCAGAGCTCTCCCTGCGCATCGTCACTGCCTTTCTGCTTTCTGGAATCAGGACTCGTGATAGAGGTGGTATCTTTTATTAGACCAACTAGATAGTTGGAAAAAAATTGAAAGCTTTTAGGCACAAGTACCCTTCATCAGGTATCAGAGAAAAGGCTGTGAAAGTTTTCCTGGTTAGAAATGAAAGTTCGTATTTCATCAAATGAACTTCTCCAAACAGGAGATTTTACCATAGCTTCATCTCCTTTGAAATACGAACTTTCATTTCTACCCAGGAGAACTTTTACAGTCTTTCCTTCAATGCCTGAAGAATGGTGTTTGTTCCCAAAAGTTTGCAAGGAAAGGGTTTGTTTTGCAAACATGTAGTTTGTTTAATAAATGATATCACTTCTGTCACGAGTCCTGATTCCTTTTGCCACTAGACCAGGGGTGGGAAAAATGTGGCCTGGGGGCCAGATGTGGCCTGCCAGGCCATTCTGTCTGGCCCATGGGGCCCCTAAATATTTAGAAAATTAATATTAATCTGCCCTGAGCTGCCTGTCATGTGGCCCTCGATGGCTTGCCGAGACTCAGTAAGCGGCCCTTTGCCCAAAACAATTGCCCGCCCCTGCACTAGACCAATATGGCTACAACCTGGATACCTTCCTGCTTTATAGCATTCATGGGACTGGGCAGCTAGGCTTCATCAAACCAATTTTTCAGTGAAAAATGCCGTACTTGCTGAAGTTCTTTAAATGGGCCAATTTTGAATATTTTTGATTAAAAATTAAATGAATTGTTTTAATGAGGTCAAATTGGAAAGGGAACTTCAGTGTCATTTCATCTAACCCCCACCACAGATGCAAGGATGTTTTTCCTAAATTACCTCTATCAAAGGCTTACCTAGATTCTTCCTCGAAACCTCCAATGAAGGAGATTTCCTAGGCAGTCTATTCTACTGACTAATATTCTAGAAGTTTTTCTTGAGATCTAATCTAAATCTGCTTTGCTGCAATTTAAAATCATTGCTTTGCGCCTTGCCCTCTGTAGCAAGGGAAAACATTTCTTCTCTTTCTCCTTCATGGCAGGTTTTGAAATTGTTGAAAACTGCAATAATTTCTCCTTTCAATCTCCTGTTCTTGAATTTAAACAAAGCCTGAGCTCACATTTTCACATTTTAGGGATGAAAAATTGAACTTTTCTTTTTTGTTTTGAAATACATTTTTGAAACAAACCTCTTGTATTTAAAGAATCTAAAAGGTGGTAATGAGACTGAAATCTTTTGATTTCAAGAAACAAGTTTTTTTTAATGTGAAATTGTTTTAAATTTCTTTTTCTGTTTTTTTGTTCCATTTTGCAATGAAAAAATATTAAACATAACTGAATTTCCCATGAAATGTAAAATCCAGTTCTAGTTCAGCTCCAGATATTTGTATTCCAGTAGAATAGTGAGTTCTCAACACAGAGCACCACCCACATTGTGCAAAGTATATACACAATGAGAGACAGTCCCCTGGCCTGAAGAATTGGGGTTTGCAATTCTAGCTGTAACACAGGCAAGTAGAATGGTAGTGGGGATAGAAAGAGTTCCAGAATGTCTTTTTTTTTAACTTATAAATGGATTTTAAAGTTCTTCCAGATTTTAGAAAAAATGTTAAGAAGCCAGATATGTCCCTGGAATGGAGAACTCCCAGTCCTAGGTGTGCAGATTGCTGTTTTTCCAATGTTGCTGTCTGAAAAGTTGGCAGTGTAACTTAGGATACGTTCTGAGGGACTGTTTCAGCAGGCAGATGTCAGTCAGACCAGTGATACACAGAGAAGGTATATGGCTAAATGTATTGACCATGTGCCTGCAATTTATTATGTTAACACCTTTGCGTGTTCATATGTACAAAATAAATATACCCAAAATGGGTGAGGAAGAGTAAGATTATCTTTGCATGGCCAACATGGGCCTCCCTCCACCCAAGACTGGCTGTCTGAAAGCCTTGCCCTTTGCTGGTTGCTGCTTTGAATCAGAACATGCTATTTGCCTATTCCATTCAGCTTGTTCCCAGTATCCCTTCTTCCCAGGAAAACCTGTCATTGCAGACAGGGAAACTCCACCCTTATTCTTTTGGGGTTATCTGCCCTTATTCAAAACCAAAGTTGTTGTGCTCTCTTTACATTTCCTGCAGAAGGGTGAACATAGCGTTAGTGATGAGCCTATGCAGCACAAGCACTCTTCCAGCTATGGTGGTTGACCTCACCAAAACACTGAAGGTTTTGGCTACCCCAGAGGTATTCTGGAAATATTGTGTTCTTTGCTTTGCAAGTGTAATAACATTTTCAGCAACTCACTACCGCACCAGTTGACTTGTGTGACCTGTCAGGTGAGCAGCACTGCCCTTGCTCGTACCTCTCACACATAGAACGCGTGCACCAGTGCTTTCTGTAGCTGTTTTTGAGAGACGGCTGCAAGGGGGTGACTCTCTTTTATTTTATGCATGTATGTCCAGGCTTAACGCATGAGGAGATCTGTCTCCAAGTACATCATGCTTCTTCCTAGTCTGTATTGTGGTGATGCAAGCCTAAATGATAGTTCTGTTTATATAAAAAGGTGCACATATGGTATAAAACAATTTTAGGTGTAAAAAGATTCATCTTGTCTCCAAAATTTGTTCAGCTTTTAACACAATAGATGGTAATTTAATCCCAGCAAACCCATACATTGTTTGCTTCTAGTTTTACCAGCAAATTTTACCTTCCTCAAAAGATAAATCAATTTGTAGCAGCTATTGGCAGCTATTTAAGCTGGAGAATTGAACGGCTTAATTAGGGAAAGTATATTAAAGCATCTAAGTCACTAACCCATTCAGCGCTGCCTTCTGTGTACGTGTCTGCACATACTGCATGTGTCTTTTCGCGTTTGCAATAAGCCTGTTTCTGAGTTGTGGTACCAAGAGCCCCGAGCCAAACTCCACTGCACTTTGGAAGAGTTAGAAGTCAGACCAAGGCTTTTCAGCTCAGAGTCACTGCAGTATGTACCACTGAGGCTACTTAATTTTTGCTCCTCACTTAAGTTTGCTTACCTTTAAGTGTGTTCTTAAGCATTTATTTTACTTGTGCACATGTGATAGGCTGCTGAAGGATTCTTTCTGGGTGCTTTCTGGGTATTTAGCATAGATTTCTCCTTACTATGCTTCATTTGTATTATGGTAGGAAGTTCAACTGTGCTGGGCACTGTACAAACAGAAAAATATGTCACAGCCCTTGGCTCAGAGCTCACAACCAAATAGACTGGGTAGATGAAGGCTGTCTAGGATTTTACCCACAGAGTGAACCATGGTCTGGTCAACAGGAGCCATAATTTGTGCAACATGGCACGCAGAGCGGACTGCGAGGGGGAGAGGGCAAGGGCATTTCTTAAACGTTTATCAAGCATTGGAAAATGATTCCCTAAATATTTTTATGGGACATTGAAAACTTCTAGTTTTCAGATTTAAAAAAAAGGCATTTTCTACCAAAATAAAATCATTTAGTGAAAAACTCAATCGCAACATGACAGATATTCCAGTTTGGGGATTTTCACAGTAAATCAGTTTTCCACAGGGGAAGCAAACAGCTTTCCCACCAGTGGTGCTATTGGATTAAGTTTACTACTGTGTCCATGTTTTTGGGAAATAAACTGTGTTGAACAAAGGAAATCTGTGAAACAGTGAGGGTTGGGGGGTGGGAGGAAGATCTCCAAAGCACAGCTCTGCATCCACATTTGCTCTGAATATTCTTATTGTCGGAAATTACTGGCAGAGATGCTTAAAACAGACTTCAGAACAGCTGCCCCCACCTGCTGAAATCCTTTTTCGTGGTTATTAACTATATATATACATCACTCCCCCAATTCAGTTTTTAGCCTGCCTCCGAAATGCATTGAAACACCAGACTTAGCTCTCTAAATTTACATAAGGACATTCCAAAATTATCCTAAAGTACAAGCAGTGCTATAAATATAAATAATGCATTGCACTGCTTACGGGGTCTGAGACATGGGAATTGCTCTGTGGGATCAGGGATTGATTGTTCCTGATTGCTGCACCGTGCCCTGGAAAGGGAAAGGTCCTTCAATAAGCACTTAGCTGACAGTGCACAGCTCTATGCTGGATGTGTGTAAGTTTTCTTCCTGACCCCATTGGTGACCAGTTGACACACTGAAGCAAGGAAGTTAATCTTACTCTTCCTCTGCTGTAAGAACAAGCCTTCAGTGTCACGGCATTTCCTGCGAAATGGAAAATCCTGTGCCTTCCCAGCTGTGCTCATAAGGGTGTCACATGAGTTGACAGTTGTCTGCTTGGTGCTGTGCAGCCCGTGACTGGAGGGCCTGGGGGAAGTGCAGTCTATGACACCTTGCTCCCTGATCTGCCTGCCTTGCGTGTGGCTGAAGAACAGGGTGTCTGCTCACGTGTGCTTTGCTGCACAACACACTTGGAAAAAAAAGTGCCTGATGAAAATGCAAACAGCAGGAGGAATGTGAGTCAGGAGGAATCTGCTGTTGTGCGTGTCCTCCCCATTAACAAACAGTGCAGACGAGTGAGGAATGAAGGGGGAAAATATTTCCCCATCTTAAGTGACAGCTTGTTTCTGTTGAAAGTTCATTAGCAACGTTCCTTTCAATGAATGCTCCCACCCTTGTATCTTCTTCATTAAGTTATTAGTACTTCTTCCCAGTATCTCCATCTCTTGTGCAGAGCCCCTCCCTCTGGAGGTGAAAGCAGCCAGCAGGGTACTTCCTCTTGGTTTGCATCCTGCTGTTCTGTTTTCAGTCTTTCCAGTTCCACGGCTGGAAAGGCAAATGCCTCCCTGCTGGACATTAACCCAGTTCAGAGCAGGGAAGTCTGCATGGGCAGTGCCACCTCCCTGCACTCCTGTGGTATAAAACAGCCCATCTTTCTAAATTGCGTTAGATGAAAATGGAAGGCCTTGGCTAAGATTTCCAAAGGCGTCTAAATGACTGAGAAGTCCAAGCACCCATTGCCAAAGAGGATTCAGGTGTTTACCAGCCCAAGTCCTATTGAATGTCAGTGGTCCAGGCTCCAAAGTCCCTTAGATGGTTTGGACAGCTTGACCCTTTATCTGAAATAGCAGACTCTCCTGTTCTACAGGGAAAGCATCTGAGTATAGATCGAAATCCCAACTTCTTGCAGTTGTTGGTACTCATATCTGTGTTTATGAAGGTGCAGGGGATCAACAACCAAAGTCTGTTGCATGAAGTGGGTTTCTTGCTTAGGTTTAATTTACTTGTATTTCAGAACCCAAAACCACATTTCCTCATGCTTTGGAAAAAATCACAGCCATCCTCCATGTTTGAAATGAAGGTGGGTTACAAATAAAAGCTTTTAGTTTACTTCTTTAGATGGATCACAGAGCTAGTTGATATGGGAGGCTGAGATGAAATGAAACCTGGATTCGGGATAGCCTGACTAAGAAACAAAGGAATTCCCATATCCGCCAGTCCTGTGGTCCATCTAGTGCAGCATCTATTGCAGCTGATACCATGTGCTTCCAAGGAAGGTCTAACAATCCTCAAATGGGGAAGGTATAACCTGCATCTGGAGAACACTTCTACAAAGCCCTTGCTGATTTCCAGCCTGAATCACAAAGACAGATTCTGATGGACAATGCTTTGTAAAACGACAGCAATCCCAGCTCATCTCAAATTCTCCACCAGAAAGGGCAGAGCTCAGGTTGGAACATTCTGTTTTTGGCATTTGTGAACTTAACTGAGATGCCCATAAAAAATAAACAAATAAATAAATCGCAGGTCAGCCTAAATAACATTTTACCTACTGTTTTTTTTGTGTGTAGTTAAGTGCAGTTGACCACAGTTTGTGTAAGTGCAGTGTCACTCTTTCCCCTGACTGCGCGCTTACATTTGCTGTTCGTGTGCGTCTTTCAAACAAGAGGGCAGGTTGACTGGATGGGTATTTTAATCAAACTTTAATTGAAAAAGTTGCTGGGGACTTCAAGAAGGAGCCCTGAAAACTACCATGGTCACAATTAAGAATAACATCTTGACTTTCAATTAGTGACCTTCTAATAGTGGAATGTTGTTGGCAGAGGGTCGCATGCACATATACATGCGTACATACATGCAGTGCATGTGTATATACATACGTGGGTACTCTTGCTTCGGCACAATGATTTCCTAACGATCTGTTACCCATCTAAGACAGATTGCTTTTCATGGTTCAGTGGTCGCAGCTCAGACATTCATTTTAATCAATAAAACAGTCAAAAGAGAGAATAGATTTACTTGTTTCTGGTTTTTTACATTTAATTGAAAATTTTCAGGTGATTACTAACATAAATATTGTATAGATCACAGAGTTTAGAAAACAATAAAGGCTTTAATCTCCCAGTAACTTAAAACTAAGCAAAAAAACCCATAAACAGGCACAATGCAAGTCAATGGTTAGTGTAGAGCGAGGTCATAATGCAGGGTAACTCCTCCACTCTCACTGCATGCAGGAACTCTCCAGGGAATGAATGGGAATCCTGCACGGACATCAGAAAGAGAATATATGCATCATTCTGTAATTAGCACCATTAAATCCTATTACTGGTGGCTAAGGAGCCCATCCATTCACATAAGTCACTGTTGGTTTGACTGAGTTGAGCGCTGAGTGAAAGCTGGAGGATGCCAGGGTCACACAAACCACAGGATCATAAAACCTCTTTTCTTCATGTGCAAAGTCTTACTGGAAAAAGCCACTAAATGGAAACAAAGGTGGTACTTTTTCTCAAGACCTGGATGAAAAACAGTTTCACTCCAAAACAACTTTTTGCCGCAAAAGAAAAAAAAAATATTTTGGACAAAGTTTTCAGGGTTTTGGATAAGCAACCCAACCTGTTTTGATCAGAAATGTTTTCTTGAAGCTAGGTTATTTTTTGATTTAAGCATTGTTTTTCATTTGGAAAAAAATGGAATATTTGCACAATATTTCAACACAAAATCAAAATTGTCTGTGGAAGCCAAATTGTCATTTTTATCAAATGTTGGTTTTCTGTTCTCTGATTTTCATCTTGGATAGCTATCTGCAGTGGTAATGAGCTATTTCTTGACATGTTACACCAGTCTATAGAAAGTAGGTAAACTGAGTCCAAGGGCCTTGAAAGTATATTGAAAACTGGACTTGATCCTTAATATTGGAGGTCTAGTCTTTTCTCTGCCGTATTTTGACTTTGGGTGAATGGCATCGCTGATCTCTGCCGTGTTTTCCGTTTTGTTAAACATGGTGGTAGCTGTTTGCCTTTTTAGAGTCATGGGTGAAATATCCAAGTACGCATAAGGCCACTGCTTCATTATTCATTAGCTTTGATTTCTGGTGTTATGTGGTAGATGCTTGGTCCTAATGGAAGTAGGCAGCCTTCTCGCAGGTTTTCTTGCCACATGTGAGAGGGCAGAGGAAGCAGGAAAAACTTCTTGCACTTACATAGCAGCAGGATATTTTTTAAGAAACCTCTCCATGCTTTTACCTTGCTTGACTCAAATTATTACTCCAGCACCACTAGGATCTCTGAGGCTCCAGCTGGTGACAGGATATAGCCTGAGAGTTGGTATTGCAGGCAGGTCCTGCATAGCCTCACGGGAATCTCCCAAATCAAAGAAATCCCTTTTTGCCTTCAGTGCCATCACAGTTGTTGATAATCTGTGCCCTGAGTGGGTTGCTGCCTTTGGCTTAGTCCATCCACTGCATAGAGGTGAGAAGTGAAGAATTGTAGAAATTAGCCCAGGGCCCCCCTCTGGCACCTCCCTTTGGTCAGGAGAAGATGTCTGCACCCTAGGGTGTGTTTTCCAGCAGAATTGCAAATGCAAATAGCTGGAGTTGTAGTGCTTTGAAGCTGCCTCATTCCTCAGCAGAACAGATTGCCCAATTAGTGGGTTTGTCCTGATACTGTTTTATGTCCAACCCTCGCCTCCAGCTCTGTTGGCTGACGAAGTGGGGCTGTTCCTCAGGCTCCCGATTCCTCTTTCCAACCCCTTCCCATTGCCACCTTGCTCCATTGCTTTTGTCAACACCGTTGTCCTGTGCCTCCATCACATGGGCTCACAGTCCTCCCAAGGTCACTTTCTACTCCTTTCCCCACCCATCTGGACTATGATTTTTCCTGCATCTCGCCCAAATGCCTCTTGAAAATCCAACCATTCCCTGCCTTCCCAGACAGCTCAGAAGCTTGTCCGCAGTTTAAACTTGCTTTGCCCACTCGACTCTCCGATACCCTCATCACCTGCTAGCTAGTCTGCCTAAAACTTCCGCTAACGTGTCCTCTCTCCGCAGACCGCATCACTGCTGTTCCATGACTTCCACACCGCCTATCTGGCCCTTCCTGTCTTTTGTGTCAGGTTTAAATTTCACATCTGCTTCAGTGCAACACAGCCCCAGCTTACATCTCAGCCCTCAGCCTCTTCACCGGTGCCTCTTGAGTCTCCTCTTCATTTCCCTACCCTACCTTCTCTGTATCTTCCCCTGGACTCCCCCATCCTCATGATTTGTCATCTTAGTCTGAACTCTTCTTGTCACAACTTTTGGATCTTTCCGAAAAATCCTTTTTCTGTAATGCCCTCAGAAGAATGAGCCAATCCCTTTGTGGACAGGGTATGCTCAGGAGCCTGGGATGGGGTATCGGTGTACCACAAATGTAAAGGGGCCCCATAGTCCCTAGCAGAGTATGCTGCCACTGTCTGCCAGTGATGCTGTGAGCTCTGGGGGAACTTTTTTCATGTTGTGTGGCCTGCAGCACTGAGTGCATAGGTCTTGAACTCAGGAACTGTTGTGGGACTCAGTAAAGGTGCTCTGGCAGGCTTCCTGCCCTGGTTGTGCTGCTGAGTTGGGGAATTATTTGGACCACAAAACTCTACCTAGTCTTGCACCTGCCTTACTTGAGAGAACAGCCCTCTGCCCTGGAGACAGTGGCACGGCTGAGATATTGGGATGCGGCTCCAACCCACATGGTATAAGTGTAGGAGTAATGACAGAGCAATCTCGCGGAGGGTGACTTGGCCCTGGAGTCACTTCACCTGCTTTAGTCCAGATTCACAGCACATGGCTGTGATAGAAAGAGGGGTTGCTTGGAGGTTAGAGTATAGGGCTCAGGTTTGGGACTGCTGCTGTTGAGTGCCTTCACCTCTCTGTGTTTGCTGTGTGGCCTGGGTGATTGCCTAACCTCTCTGCATCACGTCCTCAGGGCCAGATTAATGCATAGGCAAACTAGGCACATGCCTAGGGCCCTGATCTTGGGAGGGGATGGCAGCAGAGACTGGTCCTTCTGTCTGTGGTGGCGCTGCAAATGGCCCCATCCACCAGGGAAAGCCCAGAGCTGGCTGCCTTCCCCACCCCTTGCCATGCAGACTGCGGGAAGCAGGGGGCTGGCAGCGAGGAGCTGTACATAGGCTGTGCAGAGCCCCATGTAAGAGGCTGGCAGGGCTGCACTCTTTGCTACCAC
>NW_017728980.1:8756589-8772076 GCF_001723915.1 Gavialis gangeticus | reverse complement strand
CCCCTCCACTGGCCTCTCACTGCTGCTTTCTAGCAGTGGCTCTGAGCCCCACTCCCCATGGGTGGCAGCACCAGGGTGGGGAGAGGGGTCTTTACTGGCCTGGGGCTCACAAGTTTGTTTGCCTAGGGCCCACTAAAGGGTTAATCCAGCCCTGCGCATCCTTACTTCACAAGGGTGCTATGAAGATTAGCAATTGGGAGGGGCAGAGACACTGGTGGGGGGGGGTAGGTGGTGAGCACCTGAGATTGACAGGTCCGTCATAGGACTCCTGAGGATCTGAGCTGGAAGACAGCATATGTGCCACCACGGTATTTCTCATTTGCTAGCTGATTTGCTAGCCTTTTCCTTACTGTACCATGTGGCTGAAGATAATTTTCTTTTTAATCTGTGAATTTTAACTATTTTAACAAAGGATCCAGAGAGGTTTTTTTCTAAATATATTTTCTTTATGTTGGAATAAATATATTGATTTTATCCAATAAGAAAATGTCATACTGTGTGTTTTTTTTTTTTTTCCCCATGTGGATCCATGGGACACGGCCTCCAGGCCTCATATTTTCCCCAATTGTGACTCAGAATGATGTCTGAGAGATGTTGCTTTCCTCCAGGGGGTCTTTGAAAGAAGAAAGACCAGCTTGTTGTCTCTCTGCCTGGAGGTTTAATAAACCTGGGATCGGCATGAGAGCTGAGCATCTGCGAGTCAGAGGCTGTCAACTCCAACAAATAAAGAAAACTTTTAAAATAGTTGTCGAGACCCTACGCTCCCTGCGAAATGAGATCTGATTTCTCTTTAAGCTGTTTTTAATAGCTGGAATTACTGAAGATTGGTGTTTACCAGTTAATAGGTTTGTGAGCATGCTGCCTGTTTGGTGCCCATGGTGATATCATTTACACTGGTATTCATGTGCTAACCTCTTGAGCTCACAGGTCTCTTAACAAATTAAAGTTGAACCTTGTGCTCAGTATGTTCCGTCTCCCAGACAGAGAATTTCCCAGATACTTTTATTGTCATTTCTGATTTACTCAGCTTTACTGCCTGCTGGGAACATATTTGCTCTACTGTGGGCCAAAATTTAACTCTATGGCCACAGCTGTCGCTCCCAGTCTAGTCAATAGGAACAGTGCACATGTATCTGAAGGTGACTTGGGCTGCATATGGCTTAGTGCTATTCAAACAGAAGGAAGGATGTGGTTCCCTAAAGGAGAAGCCAGATCAATTTCCCAGATCAATTGGTGAGAAGAAAGCTGGATGAGACAGTTTACGGGAGGAGGGAGATAACCTGGTCCCTCTTTGCTCATTTGAGGAGATGACTTGAGTCAGAGTTGTTTTCTTTCTGTCTTTTGTCTTAAAATACCCAGGGGCCTACCTCAGGATGGCGCTGGGTGCTGTGCCGACATTGAGTAACAGGCAGTCTCTGTTGTGAACAGTTAGCAACTTATGGAATCGTCTTTTCCAGCAAAACTATAGTGTGAATGTCTGGAGCTGTGTAACAAGGTGCCGCTCCAAGGGTGGCTGTGATGTGCCTGGAGCCCCCTCAGCCCTTATCAACTTCACTGTCTTTTGTTGTCTCTGGGCAATCTCCCTTTCTCCTCATCCGCCATGCCTTGATGTTGTTATGATTTTAGAAAATGGGAGGCTGCCCCAGGGATCTCCACGCCTGGTCTCACACTCATGAACACAAGTGCTCATGATTGCTGCCTGCAGGGCTAAGTACATAGGCTCTGTCCTCCTCAGTACCGGTACCCATGCCTCACAGATGTCACACAGCCCTATGGGCTACAGGCTCCTGGCTCTGTTCATCCTTACACCAGCCCCTCTCTAGTTTATGATCACTCCAGCTCCCTCGGTCTCTGGCTTTGGCCTTTGGTCCTCTTTAGACCCTGGTCCCCCTCCTCAGCCAGTTGAGACTGATAGGCTCTCCAGCCCTGCCAGTGTCCAGCTGTGGCCCTTCAGCTCCTCCTGAGCCCTGACTCTGCTCCTAGGCCACTGAGGCTATGGACACCCTGTCCTCACCTGCTCCCCAGGCCCTCCACTCTTTCCAAATCCTCTATCCCCTGCTCTCTCTCTGAGCCCTCTGGCCCTCCGTTCCTTCTCTGAAACTTCCTTACGTCCCCTTAGTTTAGGACTGGGCAATTATTTGAGCCAGAAGGACACTTAGGGAGTTTTGGTGAGCTGCAGGTTGCGCACCAGGTAGATGGGATGAGGCCTGTGGGTGGGGAACAGTGTCTGGTTGTGGGATGGGCAGGCAGGACTGGGATTACGGGGCAGTAACAGTACAGGGCTGGGGCAGAGCAGTGATCTGCTCCCTGTACACCCCTGCCTGCAGAGCTGGTGCCAATTGTAGGGATGTGCCGTGGCCCAGGCTGTCACCACCCCATGATCCTTATTTTGATCCCAGCCTAGGCCCTGCCTGCCTCTGCCGCTCCCTGCCTATCCACGGCTCTATCCCTGCCTGCCTGGCCAAGTGCACCCTGGCTGCACAGGTCCTGTGCCAGTCTCTGTGGAGAGCCTGCCGGCCCACTCCATTCAGTGCCCCTGGCAGCGGGTGTGGGGCAGAAGGGCCGGGGTGCCCAGGCAGTGGGGCCAGATCCAGTGGCGGTGGCAGCTGGGGGTGCTGGGAAGTGAGTCCAGCTGCTGCACCACCTCAGTCTTGCTGCTGCACCCGGGGGGCACGCAGAACAGCCCAGCCTGCCCCCTGTGCCTGGGCTGGATGGGGCCAAGGGGCCCATTGTGGGCTAGACAAAATCCCTTGGCAGGCTGAATCTGGCCCATGTGTTAAACAAACAGCAACCAGTAAAAACATAGATCGACAAGACCACTACAATCACCTCTGCTCAGCAGTGGTAGCGGCTTGTCCTGTCCCAGCTCTCTTCCCCTCGAGGGATACCGAGCTGGTGAGGATTTCTAAGCCTTTCCCCTTGCTTTGGTCCTTTGCATTTCACTTATTCAACATAAGGTGATATGTTACCAAATCCCCTGTAGAAGAATGGGTGGGCAATCACTCAGGACCACCTCTCCTCAGGTCTGGTAAGTCTCCCAGCCTGGAGGAGAGAAGGCTTAGGGGGGGCTTGGTGGCAGCCTGTAAGTACCTAAGGGGCATGTATCAGGATCTGGGAAAACATCTGTTCACCAGGGCTCCCCAAGGGATAACAAGATTTAATGGATGTAGACTGGACGTAAGGAAAAACTTCTTTACAGTCCGAGTGTCCAGGGTGTGGAGCAGGCTCCCCCCAGAGGTGGTGCAAGCACCTACTCTGGACTCATTGAAAAGGCATTTGGATCATTGGGGACGCATAGGGGGTGCACGTAGGTGGAGGTGCACCCCCTGAGTGTGGCGGTGCATCCCCTGCAAAAAGCGCCGCAGCTGCCTGCAGGAGCTCCCTGCTTGCCACCGCCAGTGCCACTGCCTGCAGGAGCTTGCTGTGCTCCCTCCCTGCAGTGTTCGTGGTTTGGATGCTGATTTTGCTGGGATCATTTGACCCCAGCAAACTTCCTGCCTATGGCAGGGTGGCTGGACCTGATGGTCTCGCAAAATCCCTTCCAGGCCCTAATGTCCATGGTGGCCGAATCCACATAGCGCTCAGACCCACGACTAACCAAATCCAGGACAGACAACTCCACACTGCTCTTCCTCACGCCACGTCGCAACGATATAGTCTCCCGAACAGTCGGCACCGACTCTCGGGTACCTCTTCTATGCCCCCCCAGCTGTCACTCAAAGCATCCACCAATCACAACGCTGTGCACACCTCTCCCCCACCTTTGCACTCGTCACTCTCACTCTGCACACGGCACTCCATCTGTCAGTCGACGCTTTACCTCGGGCAGTTTTCCCACCAAAAACGACAGGTGCTGCGCATGTCCCGTCGACGTAAGTAGGGCCATGTTGTCATTCAGGTGGAAAATTCAGCCCCTCTGGACCCTCACACCTCGAGTCAAAGTGCGCATGCTTGGGAGGGAGTTGAGGCCAATCCATCTCCAACGCCGGGGCTGAGTCTCCCTGGGGCTGTCCATGGGTGTCCTCAGCGTGAGACGGTCGCTCTCTCCCTATCAGCCTGGTCTAGAACCTTCTCCCCTCGTAACGTGACATGCACTAAAGCCAGTTGAAAATTCTCTGCCAGTGGGGGGGGAAAAAGCCAGAAAATGGCTGAAAACCATTAAAAAACGTTTTTTGTTTGTTTTGGGAAAGAAACCTATTTTAGACTGTCTCATAAAAAAGAAATGTAAATTTTTCTGGGCCAGCCAACACCTGCTAAATCACTGAACTGAATATATCCAGTATTTCCTTGAGAAAAGTTTCTCGCAGGGAACTAGAAACTGTATTAGCGGGGCTTAATTGCCTTGATGAAAACCCTTTGCGATCTGCAGATGCAAACTGCAATGTCAGGGCTACCTATTAGAATTAGGAAGTGATTTGTTTTATGGAAAGGTCTGTGCGGTGAGCACGGGGTGGTGATAAGGTTTTGAAAATGCTTGTTATAACGAATTACAGCGATAAGGATCCCAACGTGCTGCTCGTTTTCAGGACCAGCCTAGGATTTAGTGGGTTTAAGCAAGGAGGTGATTAACTTGTTTGCTTAAGCACTGGTTAGTCACTAATCATTTTGCAGGAGTTTTCTTTGAAGCGGGGAAAGAAACCCAAACAAACTCAAACTTTAATCTGAACTCCCTGGGGGGGGAGAGTCTAAACAAGAGAGGTGCAGCGTTGTTGCCTGCTGGTAAATAGCTGCTGTGGCAGGAGAAATGACTCTTGTACATGAAAAGTGTTTTGAGAACCTTTGAGATGAAAGGTGCCATGTTGATAAATTATCAGCTTAGTGGTTTGGTAATATTAAGGGCCTGGGTTTTTTTGAATGGCACATACACGCCTAATAGAGCTGGGCAGGAAATGATTTTTTTTCCCCCCATCCCATGAGAGCCAATTACATGTTGACAGGATTCCTCATCCCACGTCAGGCCAGAATGCCAAAACCTTGAAAGGTTTTGCAAATTGAAGATATGAAAAAGAAATGGAGGCTGTGGCAGTCAATTGTTTTTGAGCCAGGCGTTTCAATAGGGTTCATCTATTTTTTTTTTTTTTTTTTTTTTTTTTTTTTTTTAAATATTCTTTACTGTAGTTTAACTTAAATTTGAAATAAGTCATTTTGCTAAAAAAAATAAAAATGGAACACTTGATTTAAAACATGCTAAAATGGGATGTTCCAGCCATTTTGATTTTTTGTTTTTTTGTTTTGTTTTTTTTAATGGGAAATTCATCAGAACTGATTTTGTATTGTGAACAGTTTCTGTTTTGACAAATTGTCTTTAAAATATCAAGCAAATCTCATGCCTTGATGAAAACCCTTTGCGGTCTGCAGGTGCAAATTGCAATGTCTGGGCTACCTATTAGAATTAGGAAGTGATTTGTTTTATGAAAAGGTCTGTACGGTGAGCGTGGGGTGGCGATAAGGTATTGTCGTATGTGGTAGAAACCAGGGATTCCTTCCTTCAGGACTAGTAGGTGATTGCTATGTCGTGGAGCATGTGTGAGTGGCATGGGAAATTTTGCAACCTTGGGATACAGCTGGAAAATTGTCATCAGTTTTTTTTTAAAGAAAGGGGTGGAGGTGGGGGAGGTCCTCTCTTCTGTCCACTGTCTCCCCATCATAGCTCTTGAGTCCTTCCCAGTCAAATGTTGGAGCTGAATCTAGCTCATCACTCTAATGACAGTCCTGACCTGGAGAGTCAGAAAGTGGGTCTGGATTGGAAATGTTTTAGCATGATGCAGGAGCTGTGAGGTTGGAGTCTGACTTCTGGCTTAGGCCTTGGGTGTAAGCATTTTCTTCAGATGTGTCTGTGCAGATGGGCTGAGACCAGCTAGCTGTAGAAGATAAAGGTGTGGGTAGCAGGAGCCTTTCTGCTTTGAATGTGCTCCTCCTGATCTGGAGGAGTTGTTACTCCCTGGCAGCTATTCTGTGGCATGTGGGAAATAAGCTGCTGGTCTCAGTCCAATTCCCTGGTGTCCTTGTCTCAGATGTCCTCACACCTTTTTTGGCAGCTTCATTAGGGAGGCAGTATTCACCAAGAAGAAAGACTGTGCTCCTTTTCCAGACCTTAGAGAAGGGGTCCTGTTTGAGCCCTAAACGATGCAGCTGCAAGTGTGGGATGATTTCCTGGGTTGTGCCTGCTTTATGGATAATTGGAGGACTTCATTCTTCAGGGATGTGAGATGCCATCCATCTTTTGTCCCCCTACTTGGGCTGCTTTTGGGGTTTCACGGCCCTATATTGTTCCCCAAAGGGGGAAGGTCCTCTATTGCCTTGAGTTCTGCCTACCAATGCTAGTCACTCGAGATGCTTGTACCTTTGAAGAGCACTAAAACAATGTGGAAAGAAGCAAATGGAGGTGGGCTGGCTAGATGGGGTTAATATTTGTCAGGGTAGGGTCTCCCTCCCCCCACCCCGTTCCGTAAATACTACCTTAGGGTTTTTATGTCAGTCCCTTCCTGTAGCATTCCCTTAAAACAACAGACTCATTTTTAGGAATACTTCGGGATGGTTTCTAGGAAGCCGAACTTCTCCCAGCTCCCCCAGAACAAAATCAATTCTACATGGCCCCTAGGAGCCTTATGAACCCTCTGCAGTGCCTTAGGGACCAGGTGGATCAGCACTGGCAATGCGCGGTACCAGAGGCAGGCATCGTTCTTCGCTGCACGGAGAGATATCTGTCTTGTCTGGATTCCTTCTGCTGTTCTGATCCACGGTTGCTGTTGGTAATGAGATAGGAAGACTGGGCAAGGAGACAGCTCTGGCGCCGCCCTGTCCACCCCCACATTATCCTGACTTATTACATTGTAATAAATTGAACCATTCCACTTCATTATTTCATATTTGAGGAGATTTATAGATTGTCCTGGTGGCTGAAGAGGCAGTGATTAAAGGAGCGGCGTGCTAATGAATTAGCCGCGGCACAAAGCCTTTCTAATTAATGCACGGCCCAGGGGCTGTAAACTGCTTGCTGATAACAAACCTTGCCCATTCAGGAGTTGAACTGACAACTTTCCACAGAATGAAGGCTTACGTGGAGACACGGGTAAGGTATTGAAGCAGCAATTAGGGCTAATAAAGCGATTGGCCTGCCCATCCGTTGTTGAAATGCTGGCCTGCCAAAACCATCCGTATCCCTTTCCCCTTCTCAGAGGAATGGCGAGTGGAGACTGTACTTGGTTTCTGTAACTACTTTATGCCAGGCGTTAATTTATGGACTGGCTCATGTGTCTGTTCTTTTCTGTGACTTATACAATAGTGTTATACAACGATTTTTACTCATGGTTTCTTCCAATCCACCTGAGATTTGCCCGAGTCAGATTGTTTTGTCTGACGTTTTCCAAGTAGCAAAGCTTTTTTTTAATGGATTGCCTTGCTGTGGCTTTTGTTGAGAAGACAGTGGATTTGTTCACAGCTGTTCATCCATCTTTGGGTTATTGCTTTGTCACTTTGTGTAGCTAAGCTGGGGTAGACCTGTGTTGAGGCTTGCATGGGAGACTGATGGAAGGTGGGGAAGTGCTGATCCCCTGAATTCTTACTGAACCCATGGAGATGCATGGCCCTAGTGGTAGCTCTGCTGCTGGTGGCATTTATGTGGAGGAGATATACAGCTTAGATCCATTAATGATCCCATACTTATTCTTCTGCTAGGCTTGGAGAGGCAGCCCTCATCTCCTGGATAATTACATTCTGACTCCTGCAAGTTCCTTTGTCGCCTTTATCAGCACAATATCTTCCCAGACTGAATCTATTCTGAGATGCTGCTTTGTGCTATGTTGCACGCTGGAGGTACTGTAGTAGAGGAGACTTGCAGGGCACTTTGTGAGATGTGAGAGAAGCTTACTTCTGACAAACTGAAGACATCCATAGTGCTCGCTGGCACCCCAGAAGTAAGCTCATGTAAGTACTTAAGCTCCCCTGCAGGAAACTGTTCCAGTACATCATGATCTAGACCCTCCTCTTCTGGTCCATGCTTCAGAGGTATTAAACACCGCGCCTCATTACCCCGGTTGTACAGACACTAATTGTGGTGGCCTGTTGTCCACTTGGTAATTATAGGCCAGAGACATAGCAGGTGCTAAGTGTCACTGCTCTGTTGAGATATCTACCAGACTTTGCATCTGTTCCTTCCTGTGTGTCATTCCTGAGGCCATTTCTAAGCACTGTATTTCATGATGGTTGCCAACACAGGAACAAATACGATCTCATTCTGTTAGGTAACATGGAAAGAACACAAGCTGCTGAAGGTCTGCTGATTAGCTAGGCCACCTTCTTTTGAAGAGGGGTCAGTGTCTTTCTACCTTATTTGGAAGATGGATTCCTATGAATTTCCCAGGATCCTGGAAGAGATCCAAACCATGAAGCCCTTGCCCATCCTATCTCTCCGTTGTTCTACCCATACCTCTCCTCCCATGTATAAGCAACGTTTTTTAGAGGGAGGTAGCGGGGGTGGTGGTGAGAAAGTAGTGAGCTTTTAAGAACATAAAATAAGAAGAAAAAAATAAATGATGCTGCCTGCGGCCTGCAGATTTAATGATATTTACCCATTTGATTGATGAAGATGATGAACGAGGCTTCGTGGTCTGTTGAGGGTGAAAAGTCTAAGTACCAGAACGGAGAGTGAATCAATCACCCCTCACGCTCCTCTGCCAGATGGGTTCATCAGTTAGCTGCTGTTCCCAATAGGGTTATAAATTACCCCTGGCTGAGGGACGGCATGTCAGCCATGGCTGCTGACTCTTCTCCTGAGAGATCGATAGCCCACGGTGAAAGGAAACAACATGGCTTAAATGAAACCACTAAAACCTGTCTCCCAATTTATCCCTGTTCTAAATTTTGTTTGCTAATGTATCATCACAATAAAACAAATCAGCAAGGAGTGGATCATGCCATTGGTCTGCTAAGTGCTGGGTCCTTCAGAACTGGTCAATAGAAAGGAGCTTGACAGGACTGTGAGGAAGGTCCCATCATGGCCAGTCATGGAAAACTCTGCCACGTTCCTTTCCAAGTATCCTAAAGTGATCAAGTTCTCTCTGCCCATCCCTCCCTTTATATAAAGTCTTTCAGGCTTGGAGTATATCTTGATTCATCTCCAAGCATCCCTTAGCCCACTCTTGGAGGCACCGCAGCAATGTATGCATCCCCTATATCAAAATTAGGTAAATGAGGTCTGAGAAATGACCTGAAGGGTCAGGTAATATTCATCCAAAATATGTGTTGGGGGCGGGGCAGGGGGGAGGGAGGTGGGATGTTATATTTCTTAAGGCCCACAAATATTTTAAGTAAAGCCAAAAGTATGGCTTTTCTGCATGATTTATAATTTCGTGTTACACATCAGTGAAACTCTCATGGTTTCAATGCGAATTTCTCATTGACTTCTTATGGCTTTAAATGTCGAGTGTTAACTGAGTCTTGCTATGAGCCCATTATTCTTTATGTTGTTGCTATAGGCATTTCTGAAGAGCTCATCACTCTGGGTATTGTTTAGCTCTGGATAACCATCACTTCATCCTCCCTGGTATAGAATGCTCTCCCATTTAAAAAAAACCCAACCAATTTCTTGTAAAATGCAACAGTTTGCTGCCAAGGGTAGATGTTCTGAATGCCATTCAACATGATGGGTTGAGGAAATGATCCATTACAAATGCACCTCTTGACACGTGATCTGAAGCCTGCATATGTAGTTTCAGAACCAATCTTCAATGTAAGTAAGAATCGGAATGCCCTGGCCCTGACTATCACATGTTCAGACTTGGGCTCTCTTATGCAATCTGTCCTTGACAGCAGCAGAGATGTTTACTGATGCTGTAATAGTAGAAGGAGCTGAGAGACGATGGGAGGTGAAGGATCTCAGCAGCTTTCCTGGCTGGTTCTGAGATAGGTAGGCCCTGGCTCACTCATGGCCTTTTAAGGCTGAAGTCTTTTAATAAGCATGTTAGGAATTTAGTTGAAAGCCAAGGGAGAGTGTCAGGCACCCTAGTGATGCTGTCTGGGGGAAATGATGTAGCAGGAATGGGTAATTTCATGGTTAAACTGCCAGACTGGGACGCAGCAATTCTGGGTCTCCTGTAGCTTTGTTGCAAGTTTTCTGTGTGACCTTAGACAAGTCACTTAATCTTTTTTTGACTCTGTTTCTTCCCTTACCCTTTGTTTGTCTTTCTCATTAAAATTAAAATTCTTTAGAGTACAGAGATTGCCTCTGACCCTGTGTGTGTACAAAAACTAATCTAATAGGGTTTTGATTTCAAATTGAAGCTTGTCGGCACTATGCTAATACCAAGAACAATAGCAATGAGTGATCCAAATGAAAGGAAGTATTCCTATGAACTACAGACTCATGTTACTCAGCCGCATTGCTCATTCATGTGATACACAATAGACGTAGAGTGAAGTATAGATGGACCATCAAAGGTTCTCAGATCCTCTTTAATAGACACAAATGAACTTCAGGCATTTTCACGTGTCATCCACTGCTCACAATGCCAGAGGCAGTGTTGATGTGTATGTGACTAGGCAATTATTTCAAGGTCCCTCCTTTTTGGAGGAAACATTTGGCAGAACTGTCCAGAGGGATTGGTCGTGAATTAGAACAAGATTCAAATTAGCCTCAGAAGATGCTTTGGAAAATGCTGAGATAAAACATAGGAGATGAAGGGCAGTGAGCTTGCGAGCAAAGATGGGGTGAGCGTTCACTGAAGGGTAGGAGGTTTTGGCTCTCACGTGAGATGTGCGCAGTCAGGACCGGTCACTGCAAGTCATTCAGGGGCAGCTGGGCTTTGTCTTGGAGGCTCCAGCACAGTCACTAGGACACAAGAGGATCCTGTTGGTGAAATCAGTTTTGCAGTGCCCCCTTGGTTCATTCCCTACAAGGAGGTGTGAGGGGGAAGTCTCTTCTCTTATGGAGCTGACTGGGTCTTGCTTTTTTTTCAGCAGGAGTAGCAGAGTGGGTTTACCATCAAGTGCTGAAATAGTTCTTGAGGAAACCCTACTACACTGATGTTCCCTGGCTGGTCAGGACTCCCCTCCTGGAGGAACCTGGAGAAGAGACAGCTGTTCACAACCCATTCTCCTGTGTCCCTCTGGTTATCCTTGAATATGTTGCTAAACTCGTGGGATATCTCTGGCCCTGTATATCTGAACATGTTGGATCAAAGGTGCCAAAAATAAAAGAAAAAAGAATTGGCCGATGGCAAACCGTTAATACTCAGAGATTGGTTTACTATCCATCATTTCCTTTCCCATACCTTTTCACTGGCATTAACCATTAAACCTGGATAGCCTGGTTATTCACATAAATGCCTTTGATACCATCTAAGCTCTTGGCTTTAAGCCTATCTTGTGGCAATGAGGTGCATTAGTTATAGGCTAGATGCATGCTGTGGGGATAAGCATCTCCTTTCCTCAGTTTTTAATTTGCTACCATCCAACTGCATCAACTACTACCCCCACCCACACTGTTTGTTCTAAGAATGAGCCTTTCTGATTTTCTCGTCCCCCTCCTGTTCATTGTTTCAACATTTCTCTTCTAAAATAAACAATCAGTCCATCCAATCTTGTCTGAAATGACATTTTTATGGGCTGTCTGTCATTCTTGCTACCTTTCTCTGAACCCCCTTCATATTTCTTCTGCATCCCTTTGGAGTAGCCTGACACCTCCATCCCTTTGAGTGCATATTGTAGGATTGCACGGCCCATAGGACAGTCCTGACGTACAGAGTCCTTTCACCTGCTCCAACAAACAGAGCAGAAGATGCGATTCTGTGAGAAGATGTTCTGAGGACTAAAGCAATTTGCTCCCTATTATTGTTCATCCCATTCCTTGTTGCATCCACATGATTGATTTGCTTTTTTGATGCTTGCTGAAGTTTTAGTTCGTGTTCCACAATCGGGGTTTCTAGGCACTGCTGCATTGCCACCAATGCGTGGGATCATCTAGGATCCTCTAGAATGCTAAGAGCACAAGAAGTGCATAAACTTATACACCCAGTTTTCTTTTTTAAAAGTTTGGGTTGTTCCCCCTGCAGGAAACTGGAGACTGCCCCAAGTTCTCCTTCACATCCATCCATAGCAAGTGTCTTTAGTGACCCAATGGCTATAGAATGTGAAACAGGAACCCAGGACACCGGGGTTGTGTTTTTTTTTCTTGGGCAAGTCACCTTACTTCCCTGTGCAAAGCCTCAGCTTTCTCCTCTGTAAAATAAGGGTAGGAACATTTGCTGCTTCTGTGAGACATTCTGGAGCTTAAGAGAAGCAAAGTGTTATCTCCATTGCTAGCTCTGTTGTTGTGTTTCTTTAATGTTTTAAGGTTTGGAAATAAAACCCATTCCCAGAGTTTCTGAGTCCTTCCCGGGTTAATCAGGAAGGTCTGAGATGGAGTCTGCATCTCCGCGTCAGTGCAGTAATCCTATTGTAAAGCACAGCACTTGTTATCACTAATAATAATTGCTGTGTAAGTGCTAAGAATTTCTGTGCAGAGTCAAAGCAGTATGCAAACACCGGGCTAATCCTCCCAGCCCCTCACCTCCCCGTGCAACACTGCCAGTAATTAGTTAATCTCTGCATAGTTTGCTGGGATTGTCAAGCACAACACAGGGACTGGCAATAATCATGGTTACTGCAGCAGGAAGGGATGGATCTGGAAGGTCCCAGGAAGATGGAGCCAGGTGTGTGTCCATAGGCTGTGCTGGATAACAGAGGAAGGACCGTGGTGGGGCTGGAGGAGCCAGCGGGTGCAGCCAGTAGCACCGCCACAATCCACCAGCCACTCCCAGAGCTTGCTTGTTTGCCAGCTCGCCGTTAGCTCAGATGGAACAAACTGCTTCAGAAAACTCTCCATGCAGCCAAGCCTAATTTGTCCTGTCAATCTGACGCTTGCAGCCTCACACTCGTATTTAGCACCATTGATCGCGGGGAATATTAAGACCCTCCAACTCTTTCCTGATTGCAACTTCCTTGCAGCTCCCTTGTGCTGCGTGTCTTGTTTGGGGCCCTGCGATCAGGGACTCCCCCGATCGCAGGGCTCCAGAAACTTTATTAACTTGATGCTCCACACTCCCTGCTTCCCACGCTCTCCCCCTTTTTCCTTCTGATGGGCCTTTTCCATGACTCTCATCACGATAGCCCATGAGCCTTCCAGCCTCATTCAGATGGAGACGGAGGCATGGAGAGACCAAGTGACTTGCTCAAGGTGACAGGCAATCTGCAACAGTGCCGGGAGTTGAACCAAGGTCACCTGAGCCTTGTCATGTGTCTTACCCACAAAACCATTCCCTCCTCCCTTCTCTGCCCTTCCTCTTCTTTCTTTTTCCTTTCTCATTTTGTACTCCTCCAATAATTAGCACTGGCCCTTCTTCCCTCTCCTTCAATCCATTCCCTAACCATGGTGATGTCTATTTCAATTTGACTGCTCTGGATAGATTTCTAACTTCTCCTCAGCCCTCTCTGCCTCCTAAATGCTACTAATAAAAATCAGGTCATCTCCAATATCGGCTTTTACATCTTGAGAGCATGAATGCATTTAACTCCTGTGGGGAGAATCAGGTGCTAGCTGAGAAGAAACCAAAGGGGCCAAAGGGTCTGTAGCCTGGTAAATGTTTTTGCTCACTGGGATTTCTCTCCACAGGGGTGTCTAACCAGGGAAGGGGTAAAAGAGGATCCTGGGGAGCTAAGTCTGTAAAGCTGGAGGGGCACCAGCCCTATAGTAAACCAATAAAACAGGAGTCTTCCCTGCCTGGAGAGGGAGAAAATCCATAAGCCACTGTGGGAAGGGGGAAAGGAGGCCAACGAGTCTGGGGTGGGAATGGGGCACATCCATGTTTCCATCTCTCCTCCTGTGTGAGGAAATACCTTGAATCCCGCTTGGTGTCTGGGAATCCCTGGCTGTGCTGTTTTGATCTGTCCTTAAGCATCACCACTTGCTTGGAATGACTGATAGGTGCTTCGCGCCCCCCGCCCCAGCGCTGTGCATCCCTGACTCCATTTTATTGTGACGTAGCTCTTTCTCCCTGCAGTACATCTTATCCCACCCCAGTGGCCAGGCTGGAAGGAGGCAGTTTGCAGAGAGCACAGGGTAGCCTCTGCAAAGCAGGGCGCGAAGAAAGAACAGTTAGGAGCACTGGAGCTGCCCCACGCAGGGTCCCTCATTCCCCTTCCTTAAAACCAGCAACTGTGCCCTACTTTTTGCATCAGGGATGCCTTTCACAGGCTGTGCTTGGGGTCCAGGGTAAGGTGCTGTCCCTCTTAATGGGTTGGTGGCAGATTCCTGTAGTTAGAGCACCAGTCTGTTCAGTGGTCTTGAATGGGGCCCTTCTGTAGCCCTGAAAGCCCCTGGCACATTCTTGAGAGAGGTGGGGGGGTGGGGGTGTGTGTGTGTGTCTGTCTGAGGGCCATTTTCATAAGACCGAGCTGCTTGTGTGTGGGTGTGTTTCCAGGCACCGATCTCAGCGACACAGAGCCGGGTGTGTGTATTTATGTGCGACTGGGGGCTGTTTTTGCCATACAAGAACCATTTGTGCATGTGTTTAGAAGTCACTTGCTTCAGATAGTGATGGAAATGGATGTGCTGCCTTAGAGAGGTCTTGTAGCTCCTTGTGCAAAACACAGCTCAGGAGTGTGTGTGTGTGTGTGTGTGTTTTGCAGGCTGTTTTCTTGGGGACAGAGGTGAGTGTGCTGTGGTTTAGCACTGGAGCAATAGGTACCTGGGGGTCATTCCTACCTTGGCAGCACTTAGGATATACATATATTTTTTAGGGGGATCAGTGCCTCCGTATGTGTGTGTGAGAGCTGCTTTTGTACTGAGAAGAGCAGGGTATATGTGTATGTCCACAGAAGCTGCTCACTCGGCGATGGGGGGCAGTGTGCATCTTGTGTGTGTTTCTGGGGGTCGGGTTCCCAGTGCAAGAAGGGGGGGATGCACATGTAATTTGGTTCCACGATGGCAGAGTGAAGCACGTGCATACCCTGCGAGCTGCTTTCTTGGTGACAGTGGCGTGTGTGTGTGGGTGGGATGTTCCCATTTCTGGGGAGCTGCTCCTTAATGAGGAGACGTGTGTGTCCAGGGGCTGTGTTTGCAGTGGCAAATCTGCTCTTGTGTATATGCCTGGGGGGCTGTTGGTGCCCAGGCTGCCTGGATAATGGATGAGTTTGTTTATGAGCTGGTGAGCTGGAAGCTGACAGAGTGCCGGCAGGTACCTTTGTCACGGTGCCCTCCCATCCATCTTTATCAGCTCTGCCAAGCACTCCTTCTCCCTCTGCTTTCCCTTCACACAACCTGGAGCAGGGAGCAGGCTTTTCAAGAAACGGTTTCCTGAGCCAGCAAAACCTGCCCACATTGTTGGCATGGTGGCATTTCATTATTGACCCCTGATTGCACGGGGATGGGTGAGTGATTTTGGTTTGGGCCATAGGTGATTGGTAGAGGGTGCATACGTCCCCTTGATGGGGCTGGTGCCCCCCCCCCCCC
>NW_017728980.1:8753823-8756410 GCF_001723915.1 Gavialis gangeticus | reverse complement strand
CCCCCGACAGCTGACACTGATGCTGTCAGCAGGGCTGGTGCCCCTCCCCCTGACAGGGCTGCTACCATCGGTGGCTTCTGCGGGTGCCTCCCCAGATTCAGGAGGCACCAGTCGCTCATGGTCTGGGCCCTACAGCCAGCAGTCCCAGCTGCTTTTGTCAGCAGATGGTAGGACCTAAGTGAACTTAGTTCTTCTGCAGCCCGTGCCTGCCATCCCATCCCTTCAGCATCTCACTGAACTGCCCCAGGCCATCCCTTCCAGCAAAATGTGATGTAAGATGCCAGGTGTAGTGGGGTGGCTATGAACTCCCCTTCATGCTGCACATCCACTCGCCTCAGTCCTGGGAGATACACAGACAGGTTTGGCCTGGAGCAGCTGCTGGCATCCTCACAGCTCTCCGCAGTGCCTACTGCAGCATACTTATTGCCAGCTTTAGAAACCTCCTTGCTTCTGAAGTGACATCCATGACTCTAGAGACCAGTTTGGCTGCAGCCCTCCCAGAAAAGAAGCTGCCTAAGAGGAATTAATTAGAAAAAAAAGCGCTTCATCCTTATATAACCAAATGTGAAATCTCCATGTTATTTATGTGGATGATCAGAGAGGCTCTTACCTTTACAGTGTCTTTCAAATGATGTCAGATGTTACAAAGAAGCCAAGCGGCTGGGATCCAGCCCCCTGCCCAGAGGTTGCCAGCTGTTTAATGCTTTGGAAATGATGTAATACTCAATGCTGGATGAAGCACGGCAGTGGCAAAAGCAGGTTTTCAAGGCCTGGTGTCCTCTATGTGTCGGCATCAAGGAGCATGTTAAGTCACAGCGTCTGCTCAGGCCTGGAAATGAATAGGTTCCTCAATTGTTGCCGGCAGTTGGAGAGGCTCCATTGGCTAATGTACAGTTTTGCCATCCCTGCTCCACATGGAGAGCCTTGTAATTAGACACAGATGCCTGAACCCATCTTTCTCCCTTTGCAGAGGCAGGTTAGACCTTGGTCTCAGGCAACATCAGGGCTGATGCTGTAGCTCTGAATGAGACTGGTTAATTGGCTGGCTGGTCCAGATCCTCAGTCAGTGCAAATTGGTGTAGCTCTGCTGACTTCAGCACATGCTTATGCACATTGCTGATAGGAATGGTGGCTTGTTGACTCAGCTGGTGAGAGCTGGATAGACACCCTTCCTGGCTGGAGGCCGTGCAAGAGTTGCAAATTCTGCCCACACAGAAGGGCTCTGCCATTGCATCTCCACAGCCCTGACCTAGAGGGACCAGCTTGTGCAAAGAAACTCTGTCTTCAGGGCCATTTGGTCCTTTCTTCTGAGCCTGTCAGCAGCTGTTTCAATGGAAAGGACTACATTCCACTTGGTGTGCACTCACCAGCTCATTTCAATGGCACGTTGGAAGGTAACAGCTAATATACCGGGGTTTGAACCAGCAAGGTGCTCTGTCATGTTGCCCAGGCCCCACAGCAATCCAGTGTCCCTTGCCCAACAGAAGCTAATATACCACAGGGAGGAGGAAAAATAGGCTCCCACTGTGATCCCTTGTGCCAAGCCTGTTATTGCCAGCATGGCTCTAAAATGCCCTGTTACTTGCAGGGTGGTAAATAGATACAGGGAACCTCAGAAACTAGGAACTGCTTACCCCGAGACTGGAGAGACTGAGCAGCAGAGGACTGGCACACTGCACACACCCAGAGCAGGCAGTCAGTGAGGTAAAGCAGCTGGTGGCAGGGCACTTGCTGCAGTGCTGAAGGCACAGGGATAGCCATTGGGGCTGGACTGAGAGTGGAGGGGAGACTCCAGCAGGGCCAGCCTGTCAGCCTACTGTAAAGGACACAGGAAAAGCATGACTCCAAGGAGATACAAGCAGGCAGAGACTATCAAGGGGGCTGGCCACCGAGGAAAGTGCTTTGCATAGAGGGGAAGTGGAACTGAGTGACCCGGTGAGTCCGTACGGTCAGGAAAACTCACAGGAAGGAGCTGGGGCTCGGGAGGAGCGTGGTTTTGTTATGCTGCCAGAGAGCTGATACTTTCTGTTGTAGCTGGGGCTGGGGCTTGCCTTTTCTTTGGAGCTCATTCTAGAGGACCAGATTTGGGACTGAAGGAGTAAAAGGAGGTCCTATTTTGGGTGCTAGTGAATGTGTGAGAGTTTGAGGATACTGCGGGCAGATCTGGAGCCTGTGGGTGCCCTTTTTGGAACGGGCAAATAATGTATCTGGGGATAGTGAGAGGGAAGCCAGAGCCCTAGAAGGGTGGACTGGGGCCAAAAGCCCACCAGAGGTTTAAGGGCCCAGGGGCTTGAGGGGAGTCATCTCCCAGATGGGGCCCAAAGGCCAGCTGAGCCTCTTAAGGGCACAGAGGCCTGGAGGGGTCACTCCTTGATCTGGGGCACAATGACTGGCAAAGGTTCTTAAAGATGCAGCATCTGGGAAGAACCCTGTGTTGAATGGAGAGGCTGAAGGCCAGCTGAGGCTTTTAAGAGCATAGGTGGTGAGAAGTGGCTGGGGGTGTTGAACTGGACCTGAGCATCCACCTGGCAGAGCTGCAAACTGGGGCTGAGTACCCCTTAAACTGAACAGGGGCTGAGTGCCCCCT
>NW_017728980.1:8715423-8748823 GCF_001723915.1 Gavialis gangeticus | reverse complement strand
AGGCACAAGCAACCTCATGTGCTCAGCACGGCCCCCTTAGCTTCTGCTCTCTGCACTGGGCAGGTAGTGCAGGGGCCAAGGGCTTGAATGTGTTCAGGCTGTTGGAAGCCTGGTAGCATCTCTTTTTTCCAACCTCCATGCTGAGTCTGATGCAGGGAGGCTGGAGAAAGCAGAAGGAGATGAAAAGAGATGGAGAAACAGAGAGAGGAATAAATGAAAGAGAGATGGTAGGAAGACATGAAGGGGGTTAGAGAGATCAACTACTGTACTACCTGCTGCCCCTCTAGGCTCTGGTTCATCTCTAGTTTTTGGTTTCCAGTTCCTGTGACCCTCACTCAGACACCTGAATTAAATCCTTAAAGAAACCTTATGGGCTACAAAGCATGTGATCCCTCCCTAGAGCTTCAATATTGCCAGAGAGAAGGTGAGGTCCTGTGGGTTGATCCAACCTTGATTTCTCAGCAGAAAGCTACTGACAGCAGTATGGCTCTTGAAACCCTTTCCCTTGGGGTATTGCATGGGCTTTCTGCAGTATGCATTGGGAGAGAATGGTGGGATGGCCCTTGGAGCAAAGCTTCACTCAAGCCCTGAATGAAGCAGAAGCTCTTTCTCCCTTGCTTGCTCAGAAGTTTATTTTACTACCAGAACAACTGTGACTCAGTGGTAGCTGCAAGCAAGAGTGTCTTCAGCCTGCGTTGGCATTTCCCATGGAGATCTGTGAGGAGTTTGCACCGTATGCATTAAACATTGACCAGCAGATCCCAGGGTAACTGAGCACAAAACTGTTGCATCCTTTGGCCGTGTCCTCTTCATTAAACCCTTCTCTCATGGAGCAGCATACATAGGACTAGCTCAGCAGTCTCCATTGCTTCCTGCTCTGGCTTCTTGGCAAAAGTCGTCTTCCTGTTTCCAGGCTGCAAGTACTGCCAGCTTAACGGCTGATAGATCTGTACAAATAAAGGAGGACAGGGCTGGCCCTAAGGCTCTCAGGGACCTTGTGTGATGACTCCTCAGCCAATTGTAATAATTCTGTAGTGTGTGTGAGAGTGGGGTAGAGGGTGTGTGGGTGTGGGGTAGAGGCGGTGTGGGTGTGTGTGTGGGAGAGGGGTAGGGATTTTGGTTTCATGGAGGAAATGGAGTCGGTTATTCCTGGAGTCTATACCAGATTTTAGGTTGCCTGAGGAATAGAGAGATCCAGCTGTTTTACTGAAGGGGAACTTTGTTTCCTCTTCTAGTTCAGCACTGGAAGCCGAGGGAGCCTTGATGACTAGAGAGCTCCTAGCTTTGCTTTGGTGATGGGGGGGAAGAGTGGGGTGCAAGATGAGGGTAAAAGTCTGTAATTCCAGGGGCCGTGTTGGCCAATGAGTCATCCAGCCACAGATCCTCTTTTGATATAAGAGACAGTTCATTCTCTTTGGCTCTGTTCAGTTCTTAGTACCTTGGCTGAGCCTAACAGTAAAAAGGAGGAGAATCAGCACCACTTGTGATGTTGAATATTGTGAGATGTGTGCTGGGAGAGTGGACTGTGCTGTACCTTCATATTTAACCCAGAGCAATGACAGGCATTTCATCTGCTCACACCCAGAGCAGGGTTTGAGCCAGGAAATGGCTGCAAATAGCCCCTGGACACACACGTCTCCTGCATAAATAGCTTTGGTCCATTTCCAGCTCCTTGAGCTACGCATTCCCTCATCGCTCTTAACCATGTCCCAGCCTCAGGTGCTGCACGGCTCCACAGTTGGGCTCTGCTCAGTCTGTGTAATGATAGCGTGTTTGCCAGCCAAGGAGAGCAGTAAACGTGTTGCTTCAAGAGCAGCCAGGCTGCTTAAGGAGCTAAATTTATTTCATTTTCCGAACTGCAGCTGGAAAAAAAAAATAAGGGACCATTAGGCTGTCAGTCGTCAGAGAGCTCTCCAGGAGCATCAGTATGCTGTGTTTTTTTTTTTTACTGAGACATTAAACGTGTCAAGACCTGTGATGGAAATTCTGGATTGCATTCAGAGGGCAGGCAGGATGGAGACAGGGCAAGCAGACCTCGCCACTCCGAGCAGGACTGTGTAATGGCATGGGGCATTTTCTTCAGAAAACTTAGGACTTAATTCCTCAGCCTTCCTCTTCTCCCCCACTTCGAGGGGGCTGAAGGGATGGTACACACCGCACCAAGGGAACTCGCAGTGAAAGCTGGAATCAGAAGACGCTGACCTTTCCATGAGAGATGGTACCTGAGGCAAAACCCTTGGCAATGGGGTTATTTCTCGCATCTTCTGTGCATTCGTTATTTGAGACTGACCTCAGTTTGTTAGTGACTCCTGTCCCTGGCTCAAACCCTGCTGTTTGTCAGGCATCCCGAGGGCTCTTTTATCTTCTACCCACTGATAAATCCATGCTCACGCCCCTCCTGTTAAATAACTGTTATGAGCCTGAGCCAGCTGGGTTATGCCTGTTTGCATGCCAGGCTCTTCTTCCTCTGATTGACCCATGTGTCACTGTGAGTCCTGCTTATTATCTCCAAGCTGGGACTGGGGGGGCTCCATCCTGACAGCTGTGAGGAGGCCTGGGAAGAATCTATTGTAGACGTGAGCCTTTTGGTTACTGACCTGGAGTTCAGGAAAGACCAAGTGGCTGAGGGGGGCAACTGAACTATTAGTGTGATTGTCCACATCATAATAATGATGGGAGAGTGAAGTGAGAAGTAACAGGAAGAGTAATGGAAGCCCCTCAAGCTGAGCTGTGCTCTGCACCTCTTGAGCCATTGATTGCTCCTTTAGTTTGGGATGCCTTAGGGGCCAACTTCCTCCTTACAAATGGTGAGACCAGCATAGTGAGGAGTATAACCTACTGTCTGAGATCCTCATCACTGCTGCTGAGGCTGGGATGGGCAGAGGGTTGGACGCTGCATAGCCTCTACCACATGGCATTGCTCAGGAGATGCCGATTCTTAGGTCTCCACCGTGCTCTCTCTTCTTTCTTTCTCCATCTCTCTGCATTGTATTCGGTGAATCCCAAGGATCTCTGGCAGACTGAAATGCAGTCTTCTATCTGTAGGTTGTTGGCACTGGATTTACGACCTAGATACCTTGTTCCAGGTGGACCCAAACCCTTAAACCAATCATGACCTTTCCATTTGATAATAGTCAAATTTTATTGATACACAGTGATAGCAGGTAAGAATAATACAAACAATTCTATATCTACCAGTTCTAGGGATGTCATCAAAGTTGATGTACGTCTGGCCAGGGCGTGAGCTTCATTCTGAGGTTCTCCCTTGAATGTCAGGTGTCAGCAGCCTGGAGGTCGGAGGCCAAGGTCCACCTTAAACCCCCGGTGGGGTGGGTGAGACAGGTTGGTGGTGTGCCCTCTGTCCATGGTGGCCTGGGGTTCCCCTCTTGGGGACCCTTTGCTGCTCTGAAATCATTTGTTTTATATTCTTCTCCCCTCCTGGTGACTCTTGATTTCTGGCCATTGCTGTTTGGTCTTTCTGTGGTTGTCATACTCTTCCCATTCTGTCTGGTCAGCATGATCCTTTGTTTCATGAACCCATCATATGCACACATCCAAATTTGAGCTTTACCAGTCTTCTCCTAATTTGGTCTGCTTTCCCAAAACTGGAAAGCCTGAGGGCCCTGCAGTTAGGCAGTATGATCTGGTGCCACCTTATCTTATGTTATGGAACAACATGGTACGTGGCTTCAATTCCCAGCCTGTGTGTCTACTTGCTGCTTGCCTGTGTCAGACACAGCAGGCCTTGAAGAAACTTTGTCACAGACAGGCTTTTTAGAAATTAACACTTGCTATTGTCCTGGATCATTATTCTAATGCATATCTACTTTGCCTATAAGCCAATTCCCAAAAACAAATCTCTAAATACCATTTTCTAGCTATCAGAGATCACCAATTCAAACCCATCCTGGGGCAGCAGTGACTAAGAATTCTTACTATGCCCAGGCAGCTTGAAAGGATATATAGGGATTGGCCTGGTGTTCAGTGGATGAGTGTCTGTATCACACCAGTGCCATTCACCAGCTCTGTCTTCAGTCGCAACCAGCACAAAAGGCAGGAAAATGAAGTCATTTTTCAGTCCTGAAAGTTGGATGTCCAAGTGCCTGGATGGAGCATCTGGCATAGGCATGTGTGAAGCTATCTTGCCCTGTCTGCTAGCCATGCTGCAACTGCCTTGAGGATCCTGATGTTCTGGGCCATTCAAGCCAGGCCAACATTTTACCATTGAGCTGTGTTCCTCTGAGCCAAGGGGAGTGTGAAAGTTGATTATCTTGGCGCATAAGCACTTCTCTGTCCTCAGCTGGACAGATGGTCTTGAGCCTGACGGTATAGAGACAACAGAGCAGAGGAATCAGCAAAGTAGGCAGAGCCATCAGGACTGTCTGTTGCTCTAATGGTCAAAGGAGCAGTCTGTAACCAATGCCATAGGTTGCAGGCAGCCACAGCCAGGGCTGCAGAAGAGGGGCAGCATGTTGCTCAAGCTTGCCATGGCAAGGAGACCTTGTAGCTTCTTCCTGTAAGAGAGGTCACCAAAAGCGTAGTTTGGCAGGCAGCCCTGAGTAAACAGAGTGAAAAAAGCCAGTCTGGATGTATAATAAAAGCTGACTGTTGCTTAGAGGGCTTTACCCTCATCAATAACCTTCTAGGTACCCTTCACATAGTGCTTCAGGGGTTAAGGGCAGGAGGAAAAGGCATGGAAATGACCTTGAGGAAGAGTCATTGAGAGGTGGGAGGTAGAACGCTGGTTCTCACAGCTCCCACTACTGGGAAGCAGAGTCCTGGCATATGCCACAGTCCATGTGCTATGTTGAGCTCTGTGTGAATATGTTTGAGAGGTAGTGGACCGTGGGTCACGTCCCTGCCCTCTGCCTCAACTTCCTCACTTGTACAGTTGGGCTAAAATTGCTGACCCTTCCTTTGAAATAGCACTTTGGGATAACCTATGAGAAAAGGGCTGTAAGAAGGTTTGAGGTATGGTTAAATTGAGGATTGGATTGGTACTGATAATTTAGGGGGTTGATGGTTAAAGAGCATTAGATTTCTATCTTCTTGGTGTTATGTTGGTGGTTACTATGCTATATTCATCCCTGGTGTGTAATGTTATTGACTTAAGAAGTTCCACTAGGGATGAATTTGGCTCAATGGAGAGGCAAGGCTGCCTTATGGTTTGGATTTTTTAGTGTTTTAGCTTATGTGTGGGAGGTAATTGTTTCCCTGTTATGTTCCTTATAGTATGGTTCTACTTCCCATTGGTGTGAACATAGGTTTTATTGTTTTCCAAAATGTAATGGGGATATGCAAGAGTTTTTAATGAATTTATAGAGTCTTGTGTGTGTATAAAATATCCACATCAGTGGAGTTGCAAAGATGTCATGAAGGCAGTGTTTGTCCTGCAAGCAGATGAAATATTTGGCAAATATTTTATTTCATATGCTAGAGTATTTGCACTGGCGCATACTGTATTACATGTGAGTAATGAGAGGCCCTGTATAAATATAGTATTTGCATCAATATTGATTACACGGTGATTGCAATTGTATTTGCAGTGAAGCTGACTCCATTGCTTGACATTGCACTGGCGGTGATCATTAGTGCTTGACGGTAGAGCGTGTGCTGCTCGTCTCAAGTGGTGTGAGCTGCAGGGACTGAATTGGGGGCAGCAAGGGCAAAGTTTGTTTTAAGCCTTTCCATGGTTGAGGACCATCCAGGGCCCTTCTAGCAGCAGGGCTCCATTAGCTTGTGCTCAGCTGCAGCAGCTTCCCTTTGGGGAGGTAGGAGAGGGTGTGGTGACGGGGTTGCAATATAAAGCAACTCCTAGAGCTACCTGGACAAGCCACCTTGAGGCCCTGGGAATTGGATAGTAGCCAGGAGATCATATCTGGGATCAGAGCTCTGTTGTGCTAGGTACTGTACATAAAAATAGGCAGGCAGCCTCTGCTCAGAAGAGTTGATAATCTAAATAGGGGATAGGAAGAGGAGCAGGCACATGCAGAGGGAAAGACCCTTGGCTCAGGTCATACAGCAAGTTGGATTTGTGAATGCAACCTGCTTATGAATCCCAAAGCAGGCCCAGGCCCCTGGGCCATGCTACCTCTCTGCTGCCCAGCTCTCTCTCTCTCTCTTTTCTTTATCAGAGGGACTCTTGCAGAATGCAGCTGCCTCCATCATTATGCTGTCCTAGAAGAGCAGTCATTTGTATAGCTTGATACATTGGGACCTCTCCAGTTGTAAACTACTGCAGCAAGGGCTCTTTTCCCCTCTTGTGGTCTTTAAGGAAGCTGATTTTTACCCCACCCCCACCCCGTGTTTGCTGTCCTTTGTTTGTGGGAAGAGGGAACTTGTTTCCCACTCGATCTTTGTCTTGTGTTGTTTTTGATGTCTGCAGCGCTGGGGCATTCAGAGGCAGTTAATCCCTGCCTGCTCCTTGCTTCCTTAAGCTCTTCTGTTCCCTGTTGAGTTGCTCAACTAGGAGAATCAAAGCCAGGGCCTGCAATTCTGCGTGATGAGTTCATCAAAGGCCCATCGGTGGCTTGGATGAGTGTACTGGAAGTGGGGTGGAGCGAGGGCATCCACACCCAGAATGCAGGGGGGCATGGCAGGATTCACGCTGTTGGGGGCACAGATGTTTCTTTTCGGCTGCACTGTCCAGCTGTGAAACCAGGCCGTGGGCTGCTTGGGGCCATTAAAAATCCCAGGCCCTAGTATCCTGGCTATGTCCCAGCTTATGCATCACATTAGGCCACCTAGTCTCTTGGCGTTTTCAACTGACTGCTGTCTGCTTCCTGCCTGAGCTGTTCCCTGGTGTCACCGTGTAACATCCAGCCACCTTCCCCCTTCCAGAGGTGGCTGCGTTTCAGGAGTGGTTGAAGCAATTTTGTTTGTATCTCTGCTCTGCTTCATGAGGATGTCCTGAGGCTTATCAGTTCCTACTTGTTGTTAGGAGGTGCTTGCATGAAAGACATGCTAGAAGGGCACTGAACCGCCTTCCCTGCATGAAGCCTCCTGCTTTGGTCAGGCCAGAATTCCCCACACAGCTTTTCCTGGGCTTCTAGGGGTTGGAACCCAAGAGACCAATGACTATTATGGGTTTTATAACTTGTATCACAGTAGCACAGATATATAGGACCCCAGTCAAGGTCAAGGCCTTAATGGGACTGGTTCCTTTGTCATCACATTCAGAGCCATGTCCTTCTGTAGCACAAATCAATTGTCCTGATTTACACCTGCTGTGGATCTGGCCCTCTGGCCCTGACCTGAAGAGTTTACGATCTAAATTAAGGCAAAACTCAACAAGTGGGCGTAAGAAACAGTTGGAAGCTGTGGAGGAGGAAGGGAGAGGGTGATGGTGTTGGGAACATGAGGCACGGAACATGCATGCTGTATGACAATTAATGTGGATTTAAAGTCAAAACATTGTGTTTTCTTTTAAAAAAAATACACCACCTGGAAGGGATTATCAAGTGCCAATTTATTGTAAGCATCATCTGGAAGAGAGTTGTTATAGATTCATGCATTTCAAGACTGGAGGGGTGAGACCAGCAGGGTCACCTAGAATGGGCCTCCTGCATAACACAGCCAGAGTACACCAGTGATTCCTGTACCCAACAGAGCCCAAAGATGCTGGGTGAATTAGAGCTTTTCTTTTATCAAGACTTTCCATCTTGCTTCAGAGACTCCCAGGGATGGAGACTTCATTGTACCTCCACGTTAGTTATTCCAGCGTTTAATTAACTTCAGTGATACAAATTTGCACCTAAAGGCAGTCAGCGTAGGCGCATTACAGATTGTTTAGGGGAATGTGTTCTATGAATAAAGACTCTCATACAAATGAAAAATAATAAGGTCCTGGGTATGTGATGGTTTCTCAACCCACTGCATAACAAGGACTCCCCTCTCTTTTGACTTCAGAAATAATTGATCATGAGACCGATGCAAATAATCAATGTTAATAAGCTGCAAGACAGTACCATCTCTGTCAGACTGAGGCAAATTCCCATCTGAAGTGAACAAGGCTCAACATAGAAAAATGCTGTTGCGTTTGCTGCCAGTTCATGAAACACCTTTAATCTTAGTCGCAGAGAGATTTTTCATTTTGTCAAACAGATTTATTAGTCAAATTATTAACAACCAGAGTATTAGTTCCCTGCTAACAACACAGTAATAGGCTGCACTGGGATAATATAACTATGGTAAGGTCTGGGTTTTATAAAAGGTGCCTCTTTTTCTCATGAATTATGGCCTTTCCTCTCCTTAGTGGGGGATGATGTGTGTTAGCCTTTCAGTAACGCATCTTATTTTCAATGGTGAGAGAGCCCTGAAGTGGGTTTTAGAGATGCTGTTTCTACCATGCTGCCCTGGACAAAGAGTCTGATGAGGAACCGGTGATTTCCGAATTCCTGGTTTTCATTCAGGTGAACACGCAGCATATCTGGGTTCTTCTCTGAAGCATCTGGACCTCGAAATCTCATAAGAAGAGATTTGGGGACAGGGAGAAATGTGTTTGTCCTTGACTAAGCCTTTAAGCAAGACCAGAACTGAACCCAAGTAAATGCCTCTTGGGTTTTGGCATATGGTGTGAGAAAAAGGGTGGTCTTGTGATTAAGGTACAGTTCTGGGACTTTGGAGGTTTGGGTTCGGTTCCTGGCTCAGCCGGGTTCCCATTGTATTTGCAGACAATCCACTTCCCTTCTCAGGCGAGGGACAGAAGTTATACATTTACCAGTTTAAGTGATTGGAAACTGGTTTAAACCTGTAACAGAACAGAAGTTTAATGCACATAAACCACTTTCAAAATGACCAAAGCTGCTTTCAGATAAACCTGGTTGGATGTAGCATCAAACCTAACTGATTTAGGCCAAACCAGTTTATGGAACTTCTGTCCTAGATCCCTTTCTGATTCAAGTTAACTCACAGTCTCCCAGCATCCCAGGATGTTTTGTAGCCCTGGGCTCTGCTGTCTACTCCAGTGGAGCCTCACCCGTCTGCTCCCTATCCTGCTTCCTGCCTGCATCTGTCAGCCCATAGGGATGGAGGGGTAGGGGAACAGACCCCCAGATCCCCCTAGCCAGGGTCTACACAGCACATGGAGGGAGGGAAAGCCCTTGTGGTGGCTACTTTTCAAAATTCGGCAGCCTCCCCACACTTTCCCAGCTGCTGATTGCTTCAGCCGCTGCCGCAGGAGGTGGGGGAGAGAGAAAGAGTCCTCCGGGCTGGGTGCTTGCCCATGTGGCCCAGCATGGGGGCACTGGGGAGCCCCCGCCTTGGGGGGCTCCTCCCCACCCCATCCCGGGGCAGGCCCAAGGAGCTATGGGGAATTCTTCCTCTCCCAAACCCTAGAGCTGCTTGCCTCAGCCCCTGCAAGCCTCAGGCAGCCTCAGGAAGTGGAGGGAAATTCTCCTGCTCCTCTGCACCTGGTTTTGTCTCACCTGCTGCAAGTCTGAGGCAAAACTAGTTGCAGGGGAGAGGAAGAATTCCCCCCAACTCCCTACAGCTTCCTGGGCTGAGGGACTCAGGCTGGGAGAAACCCCATGAGGTGGGGAGGCTCCCCCAAAGTGGGCCAGCACTTGGCCAGAGGGCTCCTGAACCCCCTGTGGGGGGACAGCAGAGGGCTGGGCACACTTAGCTGGGTTGGCAATGGCCAGCAGGCTGGGAGACGTCCTGTAGTGCCTCATGTCTACTGGCCTGGGTCAGTGCAGGCCTCCCTCCGCCTTTCCCAATTGAAAACTGAACATCAATTCAGTTGGTTATCGGTTCAGCCTACACAGCTTAGAGGGAGCTGCCTGGATTGAGTCAATTCTGCCTCAGGCTTTTTGACTGTCGGTACTTAGCCTCAATGCCCCATATGTACAGGGAGTGGCGGTAGGAGCTAGTGTTTAGTGCAGGGTGCTTTGCCGTACCATTGGTGTACCTAGGTACTGCCATAATACCAAAATTATGCTGATGCCTTTAACCAGCAATAGAGAGACTACTTTTCCCCCTAAGCCAAAGTTTATGGTATACGTAAAATTATTGCAAGTATGTTAAATAATTTGCATAAAAGCATTAAACATGGAGCCGCACAAAACTTGGCAGCTGTGTATTTCATTCATATCAAGCAATGAAAATAGATTTGTCATCTTCATTTTGGTTTCCAGCAGATGTCTTTGCAGATAATTTCATTTGATTGGGGGGGGGGGGGGGGGGGCGGGATCACCCAATCATTTGCTGAATTTTATCCAATGATCTACAGTGCTAGGCACAAACAAAAAATAACAATGAATAATTTGACAAAAATGCCAGAGTTGTTTAAACCAATTATTTGCACCGAGTAATTCCATTGGCTTTGGCTTCTAGTTATTTTCACCCTTGGTTCCCATGTACTCGTGGGAGGCTGTGACGTCTTAGTTGCAAATATTGCGGGAACACAGCATGAATGGAGTCCAGTGGAAGCTGTGCAGCCTTTGCTATTGACCTGTGGTTTGGGAGGAGGTTTTTAAAAGAGGAATCAGGGGCAGGCCTAAGAGGCTGTAGCACTGTCTGTCTAACTCAGTGCCCTGTCTATGAGCTGGACATCCTTTCGGATGAATCTTTACCAGAACCAGATTCAAACTAGATCCGTTTCTGTTCCAAAAATGTGCAGGGCCTGATTTTTCTGTAGCCTTGAACTGGTTTGAATTGGGCATAGCTGCCCTGAAAACAGTGAAAACACACCTGCATAGTGCAGAAGAAGCAAGGGCAGAATTGGGTCCTTTCCCTCCAGCTGGCAATGGCAGGAGATGAAGCTCCTCTCCTCAAATACCAGAGACTTGGGTTCTCCTTTTCCTCTCCTCTGCAGCTGCAGGGAGAGTCTGCTCAGCTCCGGGAGCCCACAGTATGCAAATCTCAGCCTGTGCGCGAGTGAGCAGGAAGCTGACCAAATTGCTTGTGCCTGCAGGTCCCCATAAAAGTGACACCCATGCTGGCTTGAAGCGCCTAACAGAAGCGAAGAAGCAAGTGACTTCAGGCAAAGGGGGCATCTGTTTCTAGTCCCCATCCTAATCACGTTTTAATTAACTTGTATTTAAAGGGTGGATTTATTGGCGTGCAAGGTGTGGGTGCATAGGCACTTGCTGCTAAATCTTCTGGAGCCACCTTGCCTTATGCTGCTTGGTTAGGACACAGCTGTTGATTACTAATGTGAAAGGATTGGGGAAGGGGGAGGGTTGAGTTGGGAGAGAGGCGTGGGTGGCTGTGCAGTGGATTGCACACCTAGCTGGAAGGCAAGGCGAGCCAGCACTGAGCCGATCGGTAAAAGAAATCATGTCAAGGGAAAATAAAATAAAATAAAAAACCACTGCTGGTTCAGTTCTCCTCCGCTCTTTTTGCTCCCACAGCTTCTGGGGCACTCCTGCTGAGGTAAGTTTGGTTCACTGGAGCTGGATTTTGGGACCTGGGAAGCTGGGCCTGCTCCAGCCTGTGAGAGGCCCTGTCCTTTGCAAAAGGGCTTCTTGTTTGCAGGTCTTCAAAGCATTTTTGTCTGTGGTTGGGATCAGCATCCAAAAGGGTCAGTTTCAGATCCAGCCTGGATGAGAAAATCCCATTAATTTGTATGTGTGCATGCGTGTGCACACATGTGGGAGAAGGGATCTGGGAATTCCACAAGCCTGGGCTTGGTTCCCATTCGAATGCCTTGTTTCTCACACTTGTTTAATTTAGGAGGCTTTCTGCTGTTCTAATTGAGAAGAACTAGAGATTTCCTTTTCCCATGGAGTTTTTCTCCCTCTGGCTTTGCCTTTAATCCCTCTAGGCCTCCAGTCTCTTGCTGTCTCAGCGTGGCTGAGCACCAAGCTCCACTGTTCTCTCCTCTCCTTTCCTTCTCTTCTCTCCTTCAGCATTTTAATATCCCCCATGCACACCCAGGCCCTCCCTGCCAGTCCACGTTGCCCCACTGTAAAAAATAAAATGATCCTTTCCTAACAAACCTAAGTGCTATGTACGGAGCCTTCCACGCTGTGCTTTGCCTCTAACCTCCCCTTTTCCCTGCCCGTGCTGTGAGGTCTGCCTCTGGAGCCCTCTCCCTTCCTTCCTGCAGGTGGGGATCCACTGGGGAGGGCTGAGCTCCTGCAGGGCAGGGGGAATTTGTGGGGGGTAGAGCTGAAGGGTGGGGAGAACACCTGGGGGCCTCGTGGCTGCGTGCAAGGTGCTGTCACTTTCGTGCAGAGGCCTCTTCGCCGAGCCTGTCTGATGAACTGTTTAACGGCTTCTTAACAGCAACGTCTGCTCTGGAAATGAAACCCATGTTTTACATCTCATTGCAGGCAAACCCAGCTGCTGATAAACCTGTCAGGAGCAATCATGCCCCTCTGCAGATAGCCTGTCAGCCTCCCGTCTGCTCAGCTTTTTAACCATTGCAGGCTCCTTTGTGCCCTAGAGGGAGGTGGCACAGGGGTGGGGTGAGGTGGGAAGGGGAAGGGGTTTCTTCCACGGTGCCACTGGCTGCACAAAGCTCTTGTGTGGACCCGGCTGTAGGAAGGATGCTGGTTGTCAGCTCTCAGGCTATGCCTAGTGCAGGGGGAGCCTGAAGTATCCACGAACTGAGATCCCACCTGGTGATTCCGGGAGCTGGAAGCTTTTGGAAAGGGATAGGAAAAGCCTTCCTCATGCCTTACACTAACAATAGCTACACATAGTCTGTGGTAACCAAAGGATTATCTCTGGCTCAGCTTCGCCCATTATTTTTCTGCCTGTGCTTGGAGAATGGCCTCTAATGGAGCTATGTGGCCTCTGAGGCCTCAGCCCGATGTCCCAGCTGACTCCCAAGCTGGGAGCTTTTCTCTTTGCTTATGGCAGAGGGCATTTCCTGGTTTTAGAAGAGGATGGCCTCCCTGACTGAGCCGGGGTCAGTGTCTGTGCAGTAATTCCAGCAGCTGATGGGTCTGGAGATCACCAGTCAGTTCAAAACCTTCTCACAGGGCTCGGAGGATACTCAGACACCAGGATTCAGACCCAGCCCAGGTACCTTTCAGCTCATTCTTGGAGTCCCTCCAATTAACCAAGTGAATGCCATGACAACAGATGTGAGCAAAAGAGGAACCCATTAAAAAGGGCTTTTGTGGGCCTGGGGTCCTGCGTTGGGAGTATGGGGGCAGTCTGATTCTGGCAGAACTCACAGCATCTTGTTCCCTTCCTCTTTTCCTTGCCTGTGTGAGAGGCGCAGGGTCTTGACTGTGTGAGCGAGGCAGTTTGGGAACCTTCCAGCAACACCTGCCCCCTTACAGGGCTTGTCTGAACTTCCGCCTAGCTCCCTTACTGCAGCTCAAGCCCTGAAGCAGGGCTCCAGAGCTGAACAGCCGCATCTGTGTTTGTTTCAGTTGCTGCGTACGCTTTGCTCCTTTAATGTTTGTAAAACCTAACCTCAGGCCCCAGGACATTTGAGCTAAAGAGTACACACCTCCCCTGAGACTGACAGGAGCAGCTGGATCAGGGTTGTGACTCCATCCCTCCTAGGCAGCACCAAGAGATGCATTTGTACCTAGGCCTCTTAAAAAAAAAAAAAAAAGGCATACCTCAAAACTAGCAGCCTTGGAACAGGAGCAAGCAAATCCTTTGCTACTCTGTTGTGCCACATGTTGGGTCAGAGCCCATGGGGTGTGTACGCAGGGATCTCATTGCCCCTCACTGAACTGCAGCCACCCCTGGGGTGGAAATGCAGCAGATGGCGATTTATCTATATTAAAAGGTGCTTTCAAGGGGAGAGGGCAGGGATAGACCTGTAGCTGTGTGTGTGTGTGGGGGGGACGTGGGGGGAGGTCTAGGAAGAGTGGATGTAGCAGTTGGAGCTGGGCTAGGAAACACTTTGACTCTTACAAAAATTGTCAGGCAATCACCATCCTATGCACAAGGCCAGGGTCTCACCCAGGGCTGTCTCCTTTGCAAAAAGTTCCTCCTGCAGCACGGCACCCACTCCTGGCATGCGGTAGATTGGTCTTGTTTGGGCCTGACCGTTGTCTCCCTGCTGGTCCTTTGAGAGCCTTGGATCAACCACGTGATGCTCTTGTCATCCTGCTCTGCCTGGAGGTTATGCTAACTTATGGGGCCTCGCAGTCTGTCAGTCTGTGCTGTGATCCTGCTGCTTTATAGCACAGACTGCATGGGCTAGACAGGGAACAGCGGGACTGTCCAGTGGGCCGAGCAGGGGAAGGAGGTCCAGCGTGTGTAAATTAATGAGCTGGCTGCCTGATGGTTGTATAACTGCCGCTTGGTCACCAGGAGGCTCCTGTTGCAGAAACCCTCTGTGCTGAGAGGCACGGCTGAGCCGCCTGTGAGAAGAGGCAGGGAGTGTTGTCGGCAGAGGAGTGCAGGCTGTGTTCAAGGCCACGAGCTGATCTTGCAGGGGCTGTGCTGTCCCTGACCAAGGGGAACCTCTCATCTCATGTGTCCTGAGCCAGGAGATCAGTTTGTCTCCCTTCAGCTGGCATCGTCCTCTGCTGCTCCAGAACAAAGGCAGCTTTGTCAGTGGGATGGGACTCAGGGAGACCTGAGATGCCAGGCAGAATGAGATCTCTCAGCCATCTCTATCAGCTCGCATGTATCCAGCACCCACATGCCTGCACACGCTCCCTGCGCTTCGCTCAGCTGCTTAGGCAAAGGCCACGGCAGAGATGGTCCTTCCAGCAGTTGTGGGCACATGTGTGCTTGAGATGAGGGAGCTGGGAGGCCAGAGCAGAAAGGTCTGTGTATTCAGGTGGATATATGAAGGTAGCTGCAGCTGCAGGGTAAAGAGCTGACGTGGGACTTAGAGCATTACTGGCCTGTACAAGGTAGCTGGGGCTGGATGGTGGTGTGTCCCTTGGAGGCTGCAGACAGGATCCCAGGACCCTGGGATGAAGGGCTTTATAAAGGCTTGCATGAGAGCAGCTACACGTTGGCCTGAAATCCAGGTGTAGGGAGGTCTTAGGGGGTACATCCTGCTGTCACAGACTTAGAAAGCCTGGGACTGGAAGCCTGGCTGGTGTGGAGGGGAATATTGCAGCTTTAAGGCTGGTCTGCCTGCCAGGGCCTTAGATTTGAGGTGTCTTTCCTTTGTGCACACTTTAGTCTGAGCTGTATGCTGTGGCTTTGCCCCTGGACTGCTTGTTTGCAAAGCCGTTTAAGACCCTTTGGGAGTGGCTACAGAAGACCAAAGGAATCATTCCCATGGTTCTGGCAGTTTTCTTGGCAGGGAGGACAGACGTGATTTTGGTCCTCCAGAAAAAGAATAGCTGGGCTGTACCATCGGGAGAGCTCCTCATGGGAAGTGTCGGCCCTTCTGCACACGCTAGCTGGCTGCAGGCTTCCTTTGTGTGCCGTTGGATGCCACCTTGGTGCAGTGGGAGCACTGGGCTGATGGACTCAGTATGGAGCAAGTGGCAGGGCTGGCTGTGTCTCCCCCTGCTTGTGGGATCCCAGGAGACCTCACTGGGAAGTGACTGGAACAGTTATGGACAAAGGGACTCGTTATTTTCTCTTTCATGGTTCAGCAGTCTCTGTTTCCACCTGTAGCTCTCTAGAGGATTCCTTCCAGGCTGCAGGCCAGCGGCAGGGGAGCAGCTGTGGGATTAGGGCTGACATGGCTTTGTTCATGAGTGCTGCACACATACTGCACCTTGGGGCTTCCAGTGACAGCGGAGATGGGAGTGGACCTGTAGCCTGGCTCTTGCTGTCTCCACGGTCGGACAGCCGAAGCTGGGGCTCCACATTACCCTCCACTAAAAGACAGTGGCTGTAGGGGGAGACTTGGATGCCTCAGGGCATTTTGCCTCCCCAATCAGTGGAGACCAAGAATGAAAAATCCCTACTTAGATAAGAGGGTGGCTTGACCTTTTAAGGTGATGGACTCTCTGTGCTTGCATGGAAGCAGGCAAGCGCGGGCTCTCAGCTGCTCTGAAAGGCGGATGTTGATGCATTTTGCTTGAGACTGTTATGTGTAACAAAGTAAACATTATTTTCTGAAAATGCAGAATACTTTTCTTTTTAAATTTCCTGAATTTGTTTTTTCTTGTAGCTCCCCCTGAAAAACAAAATCCTGGAATTTTTTTTATCAGGTTTTTTTCCAACCTCCTCCCTTGTTTCTTTTCCCCCTTTTTATTTTGCTCCTATAAAAGGGGAGAAAGGTTTAAGAGGAGGAACAACTGATAACCCCAACTTGGTTTCAGCTTTGGCTTTGAGGTTAATTTAATCCAAACTGGAGAATTTTGAATTGTTTCTGCATTTTTATGAAATGGTTTTCCATGTGACATACATATTGGTTTTGACTAGCTCTTATGACAAGCACCCACCTGTGCATAGCTTTTCCTAAGTTCTTGCTCTGTAGTGAGATGAACCATTATAGAGAGATTGGGAAGCGCAGAAGCACGGATCACTGGCTCCCTCTCGGTGCTAGGTTACTAGCTTGGATCTTTCCGTAGCAGGAATGGCACCGTCGTTGCCACCTGTTGCCCGTCCATCAGCCCTTATGAAAGCGGGTGTTGGTGAGGCCTGGTGCAGTTCCTCTTGTGCAGATGTCTGCATTGAAAGTCCACCTTTGCACTTGGGAATAATTCACCCTCTTGGTTGACAGGCTTATATTATGAGGAAGGCCATTAGCACATCATGTGTTGTCACAGTGCTTTTCAGCCTTTCTAGGTTCAAGGCACCCCTCCAGAACTTTTGTGAATTGAGGGGCACCCCATTTCAAAACCCGATTTATTTATCCTTGCTGTGGGAGCAGGGAAGCTGCCAAGCAGGAAGAGCTTGAGCCTGCCCTTATATGTGTATCTCCTCACACCTGGAGCATGAGGCTGTCCTTTTATCTGTTCATCTTCTCTCACCTCCCTTATTTCCTCACATTTCCTAAGGCACTCTTCCAAAGATCTCCAGGGTGCCCTGGTGCCCTAGTTGACAATCACTGCTTTAACACATGGGAGCTGCAGTGCTGATACGGCAGCCTGTTGTGGGTAGGACTGCTCAGAGTCATCTGTGTATCATGGGCACAGGGAAGGCAGATGAATGACCGTCCAGGAGGAGCTTTGCTGCAGGGACCCTCAACAGTCGTCGGTCCCTTATTCCCAACCTCCCAGTCAGCCACAGGGTTTGTAGGATAGGCTCTTTCCATTAGGCTAGAGGTCCTTGCAGCTTATTGCTTTCCTAATGAATTCCAGGTGCCTCTTACATGTTTAGTGTAGACACTGCTTCACTATCTTGCACCCTGGGATCCTTCAACAAGCCTGGAAAGAGATGTCAGCAATTCTAGGAAACCCAGGTAGCTGTGACAATTTGCCTCTTCTGATGATGCAGTGTCAGAATAATGATTAATGGTTTTGTTCCCTGGTAGGAGAGAGGAGTAATGAGGACCAATTTATAAATAGGGAAAAGGCAACTGGAAATGAGGAAGTGGCCAGGGGAGAGATCAAGGGAAATGTGGCAGACACGGGGGTTTAAGCAAACTCTTTACCCAAGAAGATCCAGGAGGAAGAGGTGAAAATCAGTTCTTCCAGGCCAATCTATTTTCAGCTGCTAAGCCTGGCTTCCCCCCATGCCTCTGACACACTGGTTCTCAAACCCAAGCTGTTGGGGCTTGAAATTCTCTGGCCTGTGTTTAAGAGGTGGGCATTAAAAACAAACTAGATTTGTGAATAATGAGCTATGCTATCCCTCTAGACTGCACTGTTGGGTGGGGAAGACATGGCTTGCCCTCTCTGGACCTTCTGCACCTGATCTCAGAGATGCAAGCTGGTCGGGTGAGGTGACCGGGAAGAATGTCTATCGGAGTTAGGCAGGAAATCATTTGTTGCTGTCCCTCGTCTGAGCCACATCAGCAGAAAAGAGAAGGTCTGATCTAGTCCGCTTCCTGATTTTCTCTAATTGTCTTCAGCTAAACTTTTGTTAGTGTCTTATTGCTGATCTAGTCCTTAGCTGCCAGGAAATGTCGCATTCTCAGTGTTTCAGAGCTCACCGGTAGACCTAAGAAAGCTTTGGCATGTGGTGGCAGTTGTGTCATGCAAACTGCTCCTGTTTGAGGGGCTCCCTTCCTTGTTCTGATGATGTTCGTTACATTTTAGTGCAACTGATGAAATGCTCCAATCCAAGAGCCTGGGGATGTCGAGCTTGCGTTGGAAGCCCAGCTCACATCTGCCACATACCCAGCAGTGCAAGCATTCCTCGAGTTTGCTGATGAGTTCCCTGCTCTAGGAATGGCAGGGGGCTTTGTTCTCCCCTCTCTGCCTACAAAAGAAATGATTATTCTGGCATATTTGAAAACTGTAAGTTGTAACCCCTGTGGAATGAGGTCGGGGAGACTGGTGTGTCTGTCTGAGCAAATTCTTTCCTATGTTTTATACTAGGAACCAAAAATCTTCTGCCAGCTGGGTCTCTCTGGGGATCAATGGAGATTTGTAGCAGGCATTTTGAATAATGCAGACTCTCAGTTCTTAGCTTTGTCCTACTTCTATGGGGCTCATTATTAGCATATCACTAAAATCCCTACATAACCAGACACTTTGTAAGCCAAATAACATTGTTATTTAATGCTGTAGCTGTTAAACAGCTGTCTCTGTGCATTGACCTCCAAGAGTCAGTTCACAAGGAGGATACAAGCCTACTGTTGCTACCAGATAATGGACTTATGCTCAAGAGGTACAGAGGTCTGTGCTGAAAACCCCATGCTCTAGCTTTGCAGAGGATCCCGGGTGGTGGGAGTCATTAGATTAGCAAAAGTCGGAGAGGTGTTTGAGTCGCTTGGTACTTGTTTGGAAGGAGGAAGCAGTGGGAATTAAGCATCAGGAGCAGTGGGCTCTGTTCTTAACTCTGGCAAGGACTTGCCATGAGGACAGTCTATTTAATGTTACTACCTCTGAGCTCCTGGTATGTAAGAGGCAACAATTTTTACTGATCTTGAAGAAAAGATTCTTAACAGAAACAAACTTTTGCAAAATTTCAGAGGCAGGATGAATGTGCTGAGTTTGACTTTGCAGTGGGGGTTTGTATGAGCCTTAATCTCAAAAGCAAATCTTGAGGTGTGTACACCCATATGGCATAGGAGGATTTAGAAAGTCTTGTTTGAAGCTCCTGGAGTTAAACACCTCATTATTTCCACGCAGTTTTGCTTGTGAAGCTGATGGAACTGACGCTTCTGAAGTGCATTGAGATTTCTGGATAGAGGGTGCTCTAGGATAAGGTACTATGTAAAATGTTTGACATCTTGTTTGATGGCTCACCTGCCACCAGACAACTCCTAAAAATACAAATGTATGCAAATTATAAATAAATTTGGATGATGGAGCATGGGAATATTGCTTTTACTCCAAAAGCCCAGCAGTTCCAATCATATCTTTGTTTCATTTTTAAGCAAAGAAATCATAATCTTGACATGTTTATCATTTGATGCCTGCACCAATTATATCTTAGGGTTCATTCTATAGCTCATAGAACTGATAGATTATGATCATGCTTTTATGGGAATTGTGCAAGCATTATTCCTCTGGCTGTATGTGATGTTGAAAAACAATTATAGAGAATGATTCTCTTTGGATTGCTATCTGAGCTTTTGCATGCTAGTCTATTACTTAAGACCATAAGCGATGGTACTTCTGCCATGGAAGGGAGTTTAAAAGTTTTGGATTTCATGGAAATTCAAAATGGTTGATTTGTACTAACTGATTTCCTTCAGGAGATCAAAATGGAAAGATGCTATTTCTGCCTAGATCAGTCTTAGAAGTATGGAAAATATTTCTCACATGAGACCTGAAACCATTCAGAGTTCTCTTGGTTTTCAATGTAATTACAAACCCTAAGCTCAGACCAGGTTAAATTTGCAATTCATCAACGTGGATCCCTTTTTTGAGATCCTGAGCTGTAATGGTTATAGGTTTTGCCTCAAAAAGTTGCAGCATTTGTAGTCTTGTCCAGTTGGGGCACAAAACCATGTTCTGCCTGATGTTCTCAAATGAAGTTTTGCTCTGAGATTTTTGCTTCAGACTGAGCTTCATAACAAGACTCAGGGGATTGTGAACCCAAAGAAAATATTTGAAAGAACTCTTGCAAAGAGAATCCTCTGGGATTCGTGCAGTTGTAGTCGATACGCTCCTGTGAGAGATTTTTCCTCTGATCCTCCTAAGGATCCTTTTAATTCAATCTATTAAGGCGTTTTAGCATCTAGGGTAGTGACTTGCAGAATACTGCCTGTAAATGGATACATTAGACAGAATGCAATATTTTTCTCCTGCTTCTGTGTTTCTGAGTTGCTTGACCAGTATGGAAACTGAGTTGGAAAATGCTGATGTTTTGTAAAAGTTTCATTTGCATGGTTTGACCTTTTTTCCCCCCCTTAGCTCCTTCCTTTTAGGTAGGGCCCTGCTAATTTCTTCCGTGTCATCTCAAAACCATGCTGGGGCATGCAAAATAGGTAACTCGGTATACAGATCAATTCTTGAAATATAGATTCTGTATGGGGAAAATGCAGTTTGCTATCAGTTCATGTTCTCCAAGCTGGGTTATTTTCTCTTTTTGCAGTTATTGAAACCTGATGCTTCAGCAGATCTATTTAATAATATCCTCTATTGATATTTATATAATATGTAACCAATTTACAGTTTCTAATAGTAACACATAACTGCTACCATATCAGAAGTAGCTATCCAGTTGTAAAGAGCTATTCCTGGGAAGGAGGGAGGGCAAGAGCTTGCTTCCTGACCCTTGTTGCAATTCTTTTATGTCACAAAGTGTGAGACTTGATTTTCCTCACTGGATGTGGAGCTTCCCAGCTTCTAGTCATATCCATCTATTCTATCCCTTCTCACTCCAAAGAGGCTGGTTTATCTCAGGGGAGGATGGAGAATTTTGCAGGAAGGTCATTTAATCTATTTACTATAACCTGCTTGCTACAAGACTTGGCTGAAATGGCCTCAGAGCTGACTCAAGCTGTGAAATGCTCACAATTACTGCACACTTCTTACGTGACTGCAGAATCCGTCTCCTCCGTGAGCTTCCTGCCCTTACCAGAATGAGCCATCCAATGTTACCTAACTCCCTTTGGTGACCTAAGTTTCCTTTAACCTGTGAAATAAATATAAATAATATAATAAAAATAATCAATCAAACCCTAGAATTGGAAGCAAAGTGAAATCACTTGAAGCTGGAAATCATCCTGTTATGGTGACTTGGTTTTCCCAGAGTTCCCACGGAGGACTGTTTGTGCCTGTCTTGATGCTCAGTGGCATTGTACCCCCATGTCTTGTATGCATCTGAATTAGTTTCTTATGAATCAGCAAATGATACTGGTAGTGATTCTGGAAGTTGCTTGGAAATGCTATGATACATCTGGGCTTCACTAGACCAGATGTGTAGAGGTAGGCTCCATCTTGGGGCCGAGGCTTTCTGCATCTAAGTTGGTGGGCTGCTCATGCCAGGCTCTCACCAGGGTTGGCTCTTGGCATCTCCTTTCTGGAATCTTTTCCAATCATCTCCCTCTCCACCAGCCACCACATATAATTAAGACATCCACTGGGAAAACAATTAGACTCTTGAATGATACTTAGCAGCATTGATGACTAGCAAGTAGGCATGGTAATTGCACCTAATTGGATTGCATTAGGGGAGTGTTCATCTTGGTGGCCTGACTCCCAGAGGTACCTAGTACGTGATCCTGTTGATACAGGCCTCAGCCACATGGGGAGATCTTGGCATGCTAGTAACAATCATGAACATCTGCTACTCTTGCAACCAGCCTCAGGCCAGTCCTTCAGTAGCTGATGGAAAGCATAGATGTGAAGAATTGCTCTTCCTGAGCTTCCTTGCGTCTGCCATTGGCCCTGTGCACAGCACATCCCCTAGCATTGCTATAGGATTGCTCCATCAGCCGGGATTCAGGCGGGAGTGAGTATAGATCACCAGTCAAGATGATAGCAGGTGCCTTGCCATACAGGTAACATGGATTCTGGTTTTGGCCTCCCTGGATGAAAAGCACTGCACAAGAACTGGGGAGTATTGTGTAGGACTCATTGTATTTGTGCACTACAAGCAATTTCTTTTGGACAGCTCCTGGGATCTTGTATAATTCAGTTATCGCAGGAGGAGCTGAATGCATCTATGCTCTATTCCAGTCTTCATCGTAGCTGTGCTAAGGGTCTGGCATGTCGTAAGTATGGCTGAGGCTTGTCAGTGCATCTGTAGGAGGAGCAAAACCTGAATCAGTGGGTTAAACGCATCTGTACCCCAGCTTCCCTGGAAAGTGCTGCTGTCTCTGGCAGTGACAGCAGTGGCAAGCAGGATAGGGCTGCCTACTTGGGTATCACTTCATCATTGTCTTAAAGCCCCAGCTCCTGGAATCACATGACAATCTTGCCTTTTGTTGGTTTAAAAAAAAAAAAGGGTCTAGCTGTGTTAATTCTCCATTGTATTAATGGAGAAGACCAGCAAGACAAGAATGGCTTAGATGCCAAGTAAACAGTACCAAGCATTTGATAGTTTAAAAAAACAAACTCATGATATGTCAGGTCCCAGTTGTTTTTGAGCACTGGACCTTGGCAATACTGTCAGAGGAACTCTTGAATCCTCAAAACTTAAAATTCTTGAGATGGTGGAGGGAAGTTGAAGAATTGGGCAGCACAGTTTGTTATTTACTGAATAGTCTGTGAGTACTAGGAGGTGCTTACCACGTTCAGGGTCTTACTACTGTTTACCATCTGGATATATACTCTTTCTATCTTATTAAGGGTAAAGCCTGTTTACAAGTTCGAAAATAGAATGGATATGCTCTGTCCTATCAGATGCGTCTTGTGAACAATAAAGAAATGATGTTTAGAAAGCCCTTGAAGTGTCCCTTTTAAATGAAAAATCAAAGATCTGGGAAGAATATTAAACACACAGAGGGATATTAATGTACATTAATGGTGTGACGATGAACCGGGAAAGAAAATGAAACGGAGGGAGAGAGAGCTTTGCTGTCTATCTTCCTCACACCATTTTAACCTAATTGAAAATCATGGTGTCAAGGTCCATGGCATTACCTACAGATTAAGATGAGAGCAGTGCAGAACACATTAGCAGGCCTAAAACTTCACAGCACTCATTGGGCTATTTCACTTTATTTCCCCTCAACCCTCTTTTTCCTTTAAATATAATCCTAATCAAAGGAGAAACACTTGCTTTGCCCTCCTTACAATAGCCAAGCGACGTGTGGAGTTCTGCCACAAAATATCAAGAGGAAGAGGGAAGTGATTCCAAATAATATTAGTCAATGTGAAGATTCATGTTGATCTCACGTGGCTCTGGACAAGGCACCAAGGATTTAGGAGGGTTGCAAAAATAAATGGCTATTTCTATGGATAATGAAAACATCCACTTACATTAGATACAATGATCTATATACCTTGCAAGGGATATAACACTTCATGTTTCAAGACATAAGAGCACCAGTAAATAATCAGGGGCAGGAAGAAACATTCTCAGGGGTCAAGTTATTTCATAATTGCTTGCTGTAGCATCCTTCTGAAGTATCTAAAGCTGGTCATAAATGATCCACCGTACAGTACTGTTCATCCACTGTATGGTTGATCCACTGTATGGCTGTTTCTGTGCTCTGCTAAATCCTTCCTGGAGTCTTTTGTGGGCCTGTTATTTTTAAATGTTGGACAAGGGGGAAAAATGTCAGCCCCTCTTTCGTTGGTGGTGTGCTTTTGGTTGTTCTCCCAAAAACAGAAACAGCAAGGCTTTTAATTTGTGTTCCCCAGCTGCACACTCTGAATGGAAGCGCAATACTTTTTTTTTTTTTTTAATTATTTGCGAGAGGCCAGCAGGGAAATGCCACAAGTGTTTAATATACTTCATGGCCAAACTGCAAAATAAAAATATTTTCAAGTGCCAGAGGAGGGAGCCAGGAAAGCATGGGAAATCTCAGGGTTTCTACTTTTTAACATTTCTTTTAGCATCAAATCAAAATCAGTTTATTAAAAGTTGTACCAAGTGTGGGTTGCCCTTGCAATTGCATTGCATTGCACCCCTGAAAGGGTTAATTAAATTTGCATAAGACTACATGCAGCCATTAGGAGAGTTTGTTTTGATGACATAAGGCTTGCAACATAATATCCTTGATGGGCAGGACTTTCCCCTGTGTGGTCAGCTGTTGAGTTCTCCTAAATTAGTCTCTTGCAATAAACTTTGTTGCAGTAAACTTGGTTGTGGGCTTCTCAGCCTTTTGGCTCACATCAAGTGATGTTCTTCCCCCGCCCCAGTTTACCTCTGGTCACTGAAACATCATTAGTCCAGACACCAGAGCAGTCAAGCACATACTATGAGCCTAGTGTTTCACCCCGATGCCACTCGCCATGGCCAATTTGTGATCGCCTTGCAAGGGGGTTTCATAGATGGGCCTCTCAAGGAGGGTGATGGCACTGCTAGAATAATTGGCTCCTCTGGCACCAGTGGAGACCCTACTCCCTACCTCTGTTCTCTCTGCAAGACTACTAATGAAAAGAACAGCCTCGGCATGGAGCTGCTCTTCTGAAAGACTCCCTTGCTGAGATGTTCTCTTTGCTGCGTTTGCTTTAAGAGGCATGTCCAGATCTGACAGCTACACACAAGGGAGCCAGTGTTGAAACTGTGGGCCTTCAAAGCAGGTGGGATCAAGTGAGGTTTATGCCACAGTTTTGAGATGGGGGGTGTTACCTGCCCATGGCTTGTTCTGCCCTGGAGACATGGAAAGGGCTGAGGAGAGACCATTGTCCATAGATGTTGTCTCCCCCAGTGGTAGCTATCAACGGCAGGGACATAAAGGCAAGGGTAAGGAAAGAGGCAATTAAAGTATGTCTCTGGAAGCCACATGAGAATTGGCAGGAGGTAACCAGCCAGCTGACTTCTATGTACAGACCAGAGGTTTCTCTGTGGCTTCAGGCAGACGAGGAATTCACAGCTTCAATGGTTTTCTTTCTTCAGCAAGGTTTTCAGTCCTGGGCAGTCATCACTCATTCCCATCCCTTTCTTCTTTCTTCTTTACAAGTGGACCCATCCCTTTGCAAACTCCTCTTCTCCATCAGCTTGCCTCATCAGGAAATGCCTGTGTCGCATACAAAATGGAGGAGATAAAATTACGGTATCTCAAAATTGGCCCGGCTTGGTGCAATATATAACATAACAGATGGTACTACACGATGCTGCTGAAATATCTGTGCAATAGCATTTTAAGAAATGTACAACTGATTGTGCAGCATATGGAAAATACTTTGTGCGCTGAGAGGCAGTGGGGAGCCTTCTCCCCAGGCACCTGTTTAATCTCTGTATTTTAGGTAGGCCAAGATGGCTTCCAGTATCACAGTATCTGATCTCCTTACAGTATTTAGTGTATTTACCCTCACAATACCCTTGGGAGTAGGGCTGCACTGGCAATCCATGTTTCTATTGGGCAAAAACATCCAAGGTTTAAACATTTGGGTGCAGAATGAAAATAGGATGTTTGGATTTTTATTTTATTTTTATTTTTTTGGTGGGGAGAACAAGATCACCCATCCCAGGAGAGTTGGTAGCCTAATGGTAAGGGAACAAATTTTGGATCAGGAGCCTGAACCTGGGTTTTCCACATCTCAAGCGAGGGTCCTATGTGGAGCTTAATGCTACTTGACAGCTTGGGGAACTGAGGTGCAGTGAAAGCCTTCTTTAAAACTGCCATCTTGCTGGCCATCCTTGTGGAGAAACCAGGGCAGGCATGAGCCATGGAGAGGCAATTCTCTTCTTTCGCTCAGAAATGGTTCCCCTCCCTGTGCAAAGACAATGCTCTCTGGTAGGAGGTAGCCTGCCTTGCAGTCGCCCTTGCGGTACATACGTGGTAGAAAGAGGTGTTTAGAGTTGCCAGTCCTGAACACTGTCTGTCTGTTTGTCTGTCCGTCCACTTATACCTTTTTAAAATAAACAGTATTTCAGAGGTCTGCGTAAGAGCTCCTGGCAAACTGAACCTCACTGTTTGGGTCAGGACTATCCCATTCCATATTAACATCCAAGCTGGGAAAGATGCAAAGCAAAGCCCTGTCCTGACATGCCCCTGAGCTCTGAGGAAGTTTGGTCTTGGGTCTGAAGTTTGCAGGTTGGTTCCCAGTTCTCATCTCAGTCTATACCAGGGCCAAACTGTGCATCTCAGGGACTGGTAAACTTCTCTGTCTCCTGACTTTGTCTTCCCCGCTGTCTCTGCAAGGCATTCTGTTTGCTTCTGTGTTTCACTTTAATCTAAACTCCTCTGTTCTTACCTTAGCTGTAGAGAACTGATGAGCAAAGCCAGTGAACCAGGAAAAAAATGAAAGCGAGAGGAAAACTAGAAAAATGTTTTTTCTCTTACATTCTTGAAAAAAACAAACACACAAAAACCAAAAAAGCCCCACGCAGGCAGTAAGTGATGCCTGAATTATCCTTGAACCCTCTCCTACTTACCAATTAGGATGTGTCATTTCTGTCCTGTCCCCCCTCGCCCCCACCCTGTCTGACACTCAGTTATTTTGATCAAAGCTAGATAAACAAAAGTCTCATTTCCCACCCCATCCCTGTGTTGATGGGAAATGGAAATTCTGCCCGAGTGACAGTGATAGAGTGTTTACATCTGATCAGATAGGGGCAGAACAGAGCTGTGGGAGACACCGAGGGGCGGCAGGGGGAAGCGTGCGCTGGCGAAGGTTGATTTCTGCTCAGAGATAAAGTGTTTTGTATACTATGGCAGAGGATAATTACTGTGATCAAAGATTTGCATGAGGGTATCCGGCATTTCATCATCTGTTGGAGTGGGAGGATTCTGCTGTCAGCTGATGGGGAAACAAAACTGTTGGCAGCTGCCTCTCTCCCTCCCCATTTCCCCTGGGTGCTGTGGGCTTGGTCTTGCTGTGGGCTAGGTCCAAGTCTGCATGGGGTCGAGAGCCCCTGGGTGAGGAGGAGGGTGCTAGGCACAGGTGAAGCAGGCTGTGCGTGTGATGACCTCAAGGGCTGAGGTTTTGAGTGCTCCACAAGAAAAAGAATGGTCCAATACTGCGAGTGCAGCCTTTGGAGTTGGCAGACCTGGGGTGAAGCCTTTACTCTGCTTCAGCCTCCCTTAGGCCAAGATTTAGACAGAGGAACCTATACAGCTGGAAACAGAGAGGTAGCAGATAGGAAGAGACTGAGGCCTTTCCCCAGCTCTGTGTGGCTGGAGGCCCAGAGGCACAGGGTGTGTGCGTGTGTGTGTGTTGTGTGCATCTATCTGTAAGTGTGGGTGCTAGGGGATAGGCATTACTGCGTGTGTGCGTGCATTAGTGAATGGGATCATGCATGTTTGCTTGTAGTGACATAAGCATACACATTGCATATGATTTATGTGTGCATGTGCATTTATACAGACATACATACATGCCTTTTCATTAAGACACACATTCAGACAGGTGGACTTGGGTGTGTACTTGTACTCACTCCCTGCCCTGGTTCAGGGAGAGCATGGTTGTGTCACATGCCTGACTCCCATTGTGTAAGAGAACCAAACCCTAATTACAGTGCTAGCTCCAAGCTGTCCCAGTGTCCCACATCTGTGTGTTAACATGATCTTTCCTCTGGGCTCTGCCTGGCCTGTCCTTCTGTAGAGCCATGATGCTTTGCTAAGGCCAAGGCTAGAGCACACGGGGGTTACTATGCAGCATCTTATAGCTGGGGCCCTGGGAAAGGCTGAACCTGGCAGAGGTTCCAGATGTTCAGTATCTGACATTGCATCATGCCTTGAAGCAAGTTCACTAAGTAATGTATGTTCTCAGGGATTAAAGGTGAGGCACTGGAACAGGTCTGTGTGTGTGTATCTCAACAGAGCTCTCTCCTGCCTAGGATAAGGCTCCCTGCCTCTGCCAGCTGCTGCTGAATTCATGGGTGCTGGGTGTGCCGGGTGATTTCTGAGGTGCCTCATTTAACACCCTGCCGGTAACGGACTCTTGACTAGAATTAGTACCTTGTCCATCTGGCCCCATTCTGACATCTAATGAGAAGAGCTAAGTGCACTTAACAGCCCACCAGCTCTCCTTCAGACACCTCCCTTCCAAGCCAAAATCAATAGCAGGTCTCTCCAGGTTTTAGAGGCTCAGATCCATTCTTTTAATCTTTTTTTTTTGTTTCTGAGCAGCACACATTTTATTCCCTGCCCCCCCTTAAGACATTTTCCCACTCTACTTTTCATCTGAACCTGGGCAGCCTGTTCACCCTGTCAAGCCTGGGACTCGAGTGGCAGCTGATAAGAAATCTCTGAGTAACTGGATTCCCTAGTCTGGCTCCCCCTCTTGCTCTTAGTTATTATTAGTGCTTGTACAGCCCTCTTTATCTTCAAAGTGCTTTACAAACGTTAATTAATCCTCCCCACACCCCTCTGGGGTAGGTGAGGGAGCTTTGCTTTCCCCATTTGACAGGCCAGCACATGTCGGTGCCTGCAGCTCTCCTGCCAGGGTTGTTTTGTAGAGTGGCACCCCAACTGCAGCTCACACTGCCCTATTTTCTGTCCTTGAGAGGCAGGGAGCCCTTTCCTCCCATGCTGGGCCAGGTGGAGTATTTATGGCTGAACTGCCTGATTTCAGAGGAAAGGAGAATGTAATGCAGATTAACATGAAAAGGAGGCGGGGGGAAATAAAGAACAAAACCAGAACTTTAATGCTCTTAAAGGCTTTCAATAGCTGCCAGTTCAAGGGAGGAACAATAGACCTCGGTGTATCTCCTCCTGCACTCCATCCCACTTCTTCCTTATCCTCCACAGCTGTTAATCCATTCATCCTGCTCAGCCTGATTGTTCTGTGTTTCTCTGTGCCGGGGAGCCCTGAGATGCCCCATCGACCTGGACTTTGATGACTATTCTACTGCAAGGGAAATGCTCTTTTGCCTGCCACTTGCCATGAGCAATGGTGAGGTCCAGCAGGCCTGATGGCAAAACCAACTCCATGCTTTCCTTATGAGCAACTAGAGGGGGCCGGAGCTCATGTCTGGGTAAATGCCAGACTTAGCTGAGCTGTCTCAGGAGGAAATATCTGAGCTAGGTATCTCTAGGGTGGCAGAAGAACCGAAGCTCAGCATTTAAGCTCATGTAGAACAAGCGCTGGGTGTGGCCCTCAGGCAGAAGACCTCTGATTACTGACTTGCACACGCATCTGGGGTAGGGGGTGTGTGAAGAAAGGGGATTCTGTTTCCATGTACACATGGATTAAGTTGGCTGCGAGTCTAAGCCCCGCTGAACAGGCTGCTTCCGTGCCTCTCTCAGCATCCTTGGAACAGGGACACATTTCTAGCTGGGTAGCCAAGCCAAGGGTAGCACCCTAGCAGCTCAGTCTTCCTCCCCCTCCACCACTCCTGATGATCCTGAGCTGCTCCACAGCTGCCCCACCTTGAGCTCACCCCATCCCCCAGCTCATTTCCACTCTCTGGTCTCAACAAACTTCAAACCCTGGCTGCTATTAAACACGGGAGAGAGGAATGCATTGGAGCACAATCCTCAATCTTGGGCATCTTGCCAGTGGTCCTTGCCACCTGATGGGTGCATGCAGGCAGGAGTGGAGCAGCGGTGGCCAGAGGGAAGGCATCTCTGAAGGGTTCAGAAAGTAGACCATGAGGGAGTTAAAGCCGCCTCAGCTTGTGTGCTCTGTTTATCCCTTTGGTAGCTAGCCTTAGTTCAGAGGGGTTTTTTTTCACTTTTTTTTTTTCTGCTTGCATGAAATGCAAATCAACAGATGTCGTATTCACATTCTAACAAGATGTCAAGGAGAAAAGGGTAGCCTTTTATTCAGGGAAAGACACAAACACACACACCAAGCAGAGAGGGAGGAGGGAAGAAGGGACAGGAAAAAGGGAGGGGGGAGGCAGGGAGAGAGGAGCAGAGGAAGGGGGAGGCTGTGCGAGATGCAGTTTGTGTTGTCTGGCTGCCAGGAGGCTTAGTGTGGCTCCGCTGGAGGAAGAGCACTGGTATTAGTTATATTTTGCTGGGTGCTGCCCAGAGGCAGAGTGAGTCTGGGGGCTGGAGGGGACGGGCTGTGATGGAGAGGCTAAAGGAAATGGCTGGGGCAGTAGGCACATGGCTTATGAGCTGTGCATTTGGTTTCAGTTGAACGGGTTAAATTCCCTCCACAGTGACCTTCCCGCTCCCAATTCTTTCTCTGCAGAGCTGTGCACCCTGTACCCCATCAGCTGGTTCACTCATCAGCTGAATGCAGTTGAGTAATAAGTGAACCAGGGACTGGCAGGTTGTGCAGGTGTCATCGTGCTTCAGGAAAGGCTCCGAGCAAAGGAGGGTTGTGGCAATGAGAACCATCTCCAGCTCAGGGAGGGTGCTGCATGGATATGTGACAGAGTGGAGGCAGTACAGGAAAGCTAGACAAGTGTGGCATGGAGGATGGTGGGCCTATTGGCTAACAGATATCAGGCGCTGTCACTGAGACCTGAGTATCCTGAACAATCAGAGAATTCAGGAAGCCAGTGTTCCCTTAAGTTCTCTCTAGTTTGAGGTCTTTGGGTGCCAGGGGGTTGGGATCACATGATTAAAAACTTAAGACTCCTATGCTCAGGAGTGAACACTGAGAAAACAAAATTATGGTGTGTGCCGTTAACATCCAGTGCAGAAGCAGTGCTGCAGGGCTGGGCTGGCAGCGTAGGCTCTTCTGTCTGGGGGTACTCATACTTCTAGCTAGGAGTGGAGGTACTCAGTACCGATGCATCACTATTTGGACTAGACTTTCTGTTTCAGCATGTGGGCCTCTGCTACGTGAGCTATCTACATATTATTTGACAGCAATAACAGGCTATTATCCTTGACGTGGAGTATCCAGAAGAGAGACATGGCCTGCTTAACCACTGTTCACCGTCCCTCCTTCTAAGCAATCCAATTTAATTTATTATAATTGTTTTGCTTGTTATTAATTATTGTTAACAATGAGAACAATAGCCATAATAAATGATTAATTGATTTGTAAGAGGGCAGTGCCCAGGTAGGGATCAGTAAGCCATTTTGCTCTGTGCTGTACAAGCAAAGAACCAGTGTATTGTGTTGTGGTGGTAACACAAATCTGTGAAGAGCCTGGACCAAGTCCTGCTATTTTGCCTTTGGATCAACCCCTGAGCACAATATCTCTCATCTCTGTGACGTGTCAGGCTCCCATCAGCTCATGTCCTGTGTTAAGGTTTTTTGGGCTGTCTGCCTTCTGCATTTCCTCACCCTCAGATGTGTGTGGAGGGGTTCTCTATCTTAGTGAGGGCTTTATAAAGTGCATTATTTACTCAAGAGACTAGCATGGTCCCACTAGTAAATATGCATTGAGAGAGATTGGATAAAACCCCCAAACATATACACAAAAATCATGTTTAATGCACCCAGTAGACCATAATGTTTCTTTCAGAGCTGGAGCTGCCTGTCAATTTTAAATATGCAGTTTAGATGCTCTTCTTGACATTGAAAAACAAACAGCCCTATACATTCCCACATATTCTGGGAAGGCTTGACCAGTGAAATGCATATTTATGCATCTGTGTTTTCTTTCAAAATACACAGCCTACATGGTCAGAGGCCCATCACCATGGTATTGGATCATCTCGCACATACTCATGGATTTCTTCTCCTAACCCTTTCCTTGTGATTGGCCCATTATATTCCCATTTTACAGATAGCAAATCCCAGTCACAGGACAATTAAAACAAGCAGTCATGCAAAGCTGAGCAGATTTTTTTTTTGGATGAATATTTAATTTATGGAGAAACACTGTTTGGGGTAGACCCAACCCTGTTTGTGAATTCATGTAGAATTTGGCATGTTGTTTCTACTGAGGAAAATGTAGAAATATTTCCTTTTGATTTTTTGGGGGAAAATAATATCATTTTAGAATATTTCATTTTGAAATTTGGTGCCTTTTCATTTAATAAAAAGGAGGAAGGGGGAGGTTAAGAAATTGAAATATGGTATGGGTCTGTTGTGACATTTCCATTGATGTAAAATTTATTTTTTTGTTTTTGGTTTGTCAGGAAAACTTTGGGTCAGCCCAAGAACTAATTTCTTTTTTGGCTTAGCCAATGAACTGAAAAATCAATTATTTGCACAGCTTCGGTCACAACAGAGAGTCTGTGGCAGAGCCAGGGAAAGAGCTCCAAGTCAGTGCCCTAACCTCGGCAGTGAGTTCCAGTTTTATCCTCTCCATCTGGATTATAGCTAGACACATTACAGCAGAGTTTAAAAAAAAATCCTGACAAAAGTAGTCAGCTCTCAAAAGCACAAAGCACTTTTTATTAGAAGATTAACACTTCAGCTTTTGGAGTGGGATGGGAATAGGGTCTATGGGGATCCTTCATATATATTTGTGCCTTTTAACTTCCATTCTCAAAGGCTTATTGCCACCAAAGAAAGACAACATATTTTAGAAAAAGCTGTTGATACCACTTAGAATTAAGCTTGCCTGACACTTCCCATTACATGATCCTGTTTCCAGTTGCTTCAAATTTTGCCAAACTTTAACTGCTTCGCTTGAAATTTTCCCTGTTGGCTGTCTGCCTTGGGCGGGCTTTTGGTTTTTTGTTTTTAATTTCAAAGTTCAGCCAGAAGAATTAATCTGTTTCAAACTGTTCATGTTGAATTCTTGGGGACCTGTCTTTCCATGTGCTAACACTGTCTGTCCTTTGGAGCAAGGACTTAAACATTTGGCCACATACGGCCTCTAGGTCAGGGATGTGCCTCGTGATGCCTGCTGAACTTCTGCCCGCATTTGGTCAAGTTACAAACAGAAAAAAGAGCTGCAGTTTGCACTTGCTCAGTAGACATGAGCAAAAGCTTCCCCAATTGCATGGAGCATGTTGAAGCCTTGGAGTGCCCATACTAGCCATGTGCCACAACCACGGAGCTCCTGGGCAAGCTTCACCCCATCACAATTCCTGTGTGAGGTCAGCCTTGCTCCTGTGCTGCCCCACAAGCCGGCTGAGTTTTATCCAAGCTAGGGCTGTAGGGAAGGATTCAGGAGGAGTCTTCTAATAATATCTGCTCCAGGCTTGGGTGGAGGTAAGCACTAGAATGGGAGCTCTTTTCTGTGCTCTCAGTGGTCCCTGGGGTCAGTCTAAGTAGCATGGAGCAGGAAGCCATCAGATTTGCATGCAGAGGGAGAAAGGCTGGTTCAAGAGGAGGAGATGGGTATGAGTGTCTGGTGAGATTAGGATGTATTTACAGAGGTGGGGAGGGAATCTGGGATTGGAAAGAGAATTGGGCTGACTGGGTGAAGAGCCTGGGGCCGAGAGGTGGGGAAGACTGGGAGTAGCTGAGCAAGGAACTCAGGAGCTATGAGGAAGGCTGGTTCCTAGCTCTCAAGGGCAGCATTGTGCCTAGGCTAGAGCAGTGGATTGGATGTCAAGCATGAGTGACTGGTGCCTCCTGAATCTGGGGTGGGGGGGCACCTGCAGAAGCTGCTGACGGTGGCAGCCTTGTCGGGGGGGGGGG
>NW_017728980.1:8642186-8715341 GCF_001723915.1 Gavialis gangeticus | reverse complement strand
GCCTCCTGAATCGGGGGGGGGGGGGGCCCTGCCGAAGCTGCTGACGGTGGCAGCTTTGGCGGGGGGGGGGGTACCAGCCTTGCCAACAGTATTGGTGTCAGCCATCGGGGGGGCACATGCACCCCCATGCACTCCCTACCAGTCGCCTATGATGGCAAGACTCCTGCATTATCTTCTCAACTCTCCTGCAGACTCATTTTCTGACCTGAGCCCATTGTCTTTTCAAGGTCTTCACTGGACTATTCAGTCACGCAAGACACTGCAAACCATGCATGTCATAGGCTGCAATATCCACCGTCTCTCACAGATGAAAGGATGCCAGTATATATATAATAACTTGTCCAACTGTAAATTAAGAATAGTTAGACTTCTGACCCATCTCCCAGAGCGTGTTTTAAGGACTTTTCATTTTAGCCAAGTGCTTTGGTATGGGGCAGTGCTACATTTGTTCCCAGTGGTGGTGTCTCCCTTGCATTGCACCTCAAACAGCGAGAGGTGCTGAGGATGTGGGAAGGAGACAAAGAGTGATTTCTTTCTACCAGCTATTTAGGCAGGCAATGAATCAATCCCTCTTATATTTTCTCTACCACTGTAAATCCCTGGTATTGCCCTGTGTAGGTGACTTGAAGTCGTAAGAGTTTCCCAGTGAACTTGCAGCCTGATCTATCAGGGTATACCCAACAAGACAAGGCACTCTACTATCACAGTGTGATGGCTTTCTGTGGTACAGGTTTTTGTCTCCCTCATTTTTAAGTGCATTTAGTGCTGGTGGAAGGTGCAATCTCAGCAGCCCTGGTGACAAGTCTTCAGCTTGTGCACAAAACTAGGAACTTATGGAAACAGCAGTGCTAGCGACTTGGTAATTGTTTGTATTATAATAGCCCATAGAAGGTCCCATCAGGTTGGAAACACTATCTAGTGGGGGAGACTGAAAGAGAGACAGTTTGTGTCTCGAAGAGATGGCAATCTAATGGAGGGAACATGCAGCAAGGAGCTGTGACAAACTCTTGGTAGGAGGATGGGGGAAACAAGGTACTTCTACCTGGGGCTGGACATGGGATGTTTACTGTCAAAGCTTGGAACTTCATCCCTTGAACAAAAGGACAAAGGCTGGTGGCTGCTACCAACAGCAAGTGGCTCAGTCACAGAAGAGGACTAGAGAAAATGTTAAAGGTGTGCTGCTTTACTAGGCAATGGTATTTTCACTGCCAGAGGGTTTTGAGCTGGTTAATTTTGGGGTTTGGAAATGAAGATGGAATCCATTTTTGGTCATGTTACATTTATGTTCACACTTGACCCTTAAGGGGAGAGGTTAGAGGAGATGGGCTCAGGTGTGATCTTGGCTGGAGTGAAGACAAGTCCAGCATGGTGAGGTGGTAGCAGATGCATTGCAGTTGTAGCCATGTGAGCTTTGCAACATGGTATTGCTCAGTATTGTAGTTTAGAGGGATAAAAGGCTAATAGGAGTGGAAGAAGATCCAGCCACAAAAATTCTGAACCAGTGACCAGACAAGTAGGAGGAGAATCAGGAAAGGAGTCACAAGTGAGAGGGTGGAGGAGAGGGTTTCAAAGAAGAGGTTGGAGGTGCCAAATGTTGAGGAGAAGGTGAAGACTAGAGATGGTTCTTCATGTTGATTGTAGCTCCCAAGTGTCAGTGAAAGGCCTGGGATCTTCCTGAGATGAAAAACACTACACTTCATTTTTAATTAATCAAAATATTTAAAAAAAAATGTTTGTGGTGAGATTAAATATTTGTGCTGTTTTCAAGCTTTGGGGGTTTCATAACATTGAATTGAATTTCAAACCAAATGCCATTTCAGTTGCAAAACTGAAACCCTTTGCTTAGCAAATGTTGATTAAAACCTTTCTTTTGAGAGGGAAGGGATCTGTATTTATTTTTCCCCCCCTGAACTTTATCAATTTTGCAAAATTGGAGCAAGTTCATGAGCTGTTCTGGCACCACCTGGCATTTTTCAGCCAAAAAACAGTTCAGTTGAATATTTTGGCCCAGCTCATGTGAGTAGATGTGGGTAGGTAGAAGCCCTGAGAGCACTGTGGTGAGGCTTGTGAGGGAGGTGTTTAGGGAGCAGTGATGATGAAAATCGGAGCAGAAGCAGCGGAGGTGGGAGCTGGCAGGGCACTGTCGAGCTGGTGAGTGCAGAGGTGCGGTGTGGAAGAGGGTGCCGGGGGCTGTGGTTGTGTGAACGGGAAACAGCATCATATGCTTGGTAGGAAGGGATGGTGCCATGAGGCAAATGGAGGAAGTAAGGAGGTGAGAAGTCTCAGGGATGTTGGGCCAGCCTAGGCAGCACCACTGATAGGACAATGAATATCACTTGGCTTTTGTCTTTGGGGTGGAGGCAAAAGGACTTTTTGAAGGAATCCAGAGCAAACCTCCCCTTTCCTAGTGTAATGGCAGAGCTGCTTTGGACTCTTCATCCTCTTAAGGCCTGATGCAAAGCCCATGCAAGCTGGTAGAAAGGCTTTGGCCTGGGTATGTGGAGCAGCGTGCTGTCACCTTGCTTCAGGGTCTTGTGTGAAAGGCGCACTGACAGGCCAGGGCATCATCAGGATTCCCGGGGCAGCAGAAGAGCTATGGGACCCTTGCTCTAGCATAGGGGATCTTGAGTAGGATCCACGCCACAAAGTTCTCAGGCAGACACAGTTTACCTAATGAAAGCTGTAGCACGACTATAGCTTCAGCAGGGGGTGAAGGGAGAGAGGTTGAGGGTGACTAGCACGCTCCAGCACTGAATCCCTCCAGCAGCAAACTCTTTATAATGTCTGGGCCATCTCATTTGGTGAAGCATCTCCCAGGCTTTCACAGGAGAGCCAATACCTGGGGGTCACTAAGGAATGTCTTGCCCCTGGGCACATTCTTGCTGCCAGGCTGCTTTCTTCCCCTTGCTCAGTGTTGCTGGCAGTGGATCAGGTTCCTCCCTTGGTTTAATGCCCATCCTGGCACTTCTGGCAGAGCAACCCTCCCCACACACACTCGAGGCTCAGGACACCCCATGTGGTGCTCTGTGGGGGCAGCTGGCAGCATTTAACTCCCTGTCTGCAGAATTAAACCTGCAGAAGAGGCAAGTGTCTGCATGTCACTCAGGAGACTCGAACCAATGAGTGCCTGGTAGGAGGTCTGCTCTACACAGTGCACAGACTAGTGCTGGTGTTTCTTCTGCTAGTTGTGCGTGTGTGCGTGTTTGTGTGTGTGTGTGTGTGTGTGTGTGTGTGTGTGTGTTTGCAGGGAGAAATTGGAGACACTGCCTGCCTGCTCCCATCTCTTCTCTTGCTCTCTCCCTCTCTCTCTCTCTGTCTAGCTCACTAACTCACTCTCCCTCCCTCTGCAAACATTGGATTTAAACCTGCTCAGAATTCAGCACAGAGGAAAGCAGCAGCGGCAGCAGCGGCAAGCAGCAAGCAAATCAGCCTGTAGACTACTGCGGCTTCAAGATGTACCATCCTGCCTGCTGGATCGTCTTCACTGCCACCACTGCCCTGCTCTTCATCCCAGGTACAGTGGGAGAGATTTTTTCTCTAGGGGATGGAGGGGACATTGGACCAGAGGGAGGGTAAATGAGGTTGTGTATGTGTGTGAGGGGGACAGACTTGATGCACACGCAAACACACACATACACGCAAACACACACACACACACACACACACACACGCAAACACACACACACACACGCACACACACACACACACAGAGCTAGTTGCTCTGCTGCAGAGAATTGTCAAGTGTTTTCAGCAGCCAGTGCAAGCGGGGTTCAAAAATCTGTGCCCAGCCTGCTGAGGCTCTGCCACCTCCCAGATGGGCATGGGGCTGGCTAGGAGACCAGATACTGTCCAAGTGGCATGGGGAGGAGAGGCTCCTGCACACTCCGCGAGAGGCTGAGTGGTCTTTCCAAGCAAAGCCTGCGTGGTTCCTGAAGGCTGTGGAGAAGTCGGTCTGTCTCAGTCATCCTCAGTTTTCTTCTCTCCCTCCTTCTGCCATTCTCAGTGAGCAGGGGAGGGTGTTTTCCTTCTGAAGTTTGGCATCCTTCTCTCCCTCACCCCTAAGCTCCAGGTGCTGTTTCAAAAGCACCTGCTTCCCTTCTTGTATTTTGAGCAACTCATCCAGCAATGCTGACCTCCCAGGGCCTGTTCTGTCCTGGGGCTCAGATAGGAACTGAATCCCACTGTTGCTATTACCTGTTTGGACAGTCAGCCTGCAGAGGGGCAAAGATGCTGCAATCTTAGGAGGCCTGGCAGGTGGCTAGCTCCCTATGCTCTGCAAGTGCTGCTGTCCTCTTCAGGAGCTCAGCATCAGGATTCAGAGCATTGCACACACCCGTTTTAGCGGGGTTTATTATAAGTTGGTTCAAAATATTCTCTCAGGGCTGCAGCTTCTGGTTTGAGGTATGTGTGTTGAGCACAGAGGAATCATAATCCTGCCTGTGCCACATCTCTGGCCGTAAGTGAGCACTAACACTGAGGATGGAGAGCAGAGGAATAAATAAAGGGGGAGAAAGTTTCTGGCATTTGGATGGCAGCTCATGCTGTCAGGCTGAGATTTTTCAGAGCTGCGTAAGGGATTCTGACACCCAGTTCCATTAACATGAGCAGGGAATTGCTTGCTTCAACCCTAGCCTTGATCTTTTATCCAAACTGTTTTTTCTTGGCTGTGTCTGTGATCTGGTATTTGGGAAGATGCGTGCCTGTATTTTTAAATTGCTGGTCCATGTTCCATTATATTTTTTTCTCCAGGTCTGTGTTGGGGTTGTGGGGGGGGAGAAAGATGGGCTGGTGAGCAAAGCATAAGCTGTACCCCATGAAAAACACCTTCTCCCACAGCCTCAGGGCAGTAAATTAACTCCAAAGTGCACATGCTAAAACTTTCTCTGGGAGGCTAATGCCCCTGGATCAGCCACAGGTCCTTTGTTGAGAAAAACATCAAGATTTAGATCATCCTGTGCCACCCACTTCTGTGCTGCGGGCCTGAGCATCACTGAAGTTCAGCTTGAGTCCAGTGGGTACTCATTTGAGGTTTAGCCAGTGGATAGGCCTTGTGCTCGCAGTTTGGTATCACCCACCTTGTATACGTGAGGAAGCACAGAGCATTAGGGAGGATCAGCTGCATCAGGGCTTTTAAAATGTCCTCTCAAGCATCTGTGAATGTTTCTAAACTAAAATGGTGCAAATGTCACTTTAAAATGAGAGGAGCTTTGTGAGTGCGAGGCGAGATGGGCATCAGCTGCGAAACTCTGCCGGATTCAAGGGGTCTTTGTGGAAAATATCACAAGGCCACATGAGTTTCATAAGATGAAAACGAAGCTGGGCCTCAGGAGCTGAGGACATCTTGTGCCTCAGAAGCCACATGGAACGAGCCAGCAGCTTTTCCAGTTTCTCAGTGGGAAGATGTTTCCTATAGTCGGAATTGCAAATGAATTGATATTGGCAGACGAGAACTGCTGGGGGTGGAAGGGTGCAATATTGGTTCCATGCCTGGTGAGTTGTAGTGCCATAGTGAAGGTATGTTTTCAGCCTGCTGAAGCCTGCCTTGCTGCGCCTGAGGTTTGCTGGTCCAGTGGGGCTTACACCCTGCTATTCTAATTAGGGGCAGGTCTAATCCGGTTAAAAACCTGTGGCATCAATATGTCAGTAATGGAGAAATATAAACTCCTGGATCCAAGCACCCCACACCTAGGGAGGTGTTTGGCCTTGGTTCAGGATGTGAACTCTGTTGCTGCAGCTTTTCTTTCTTACCCCGAATAGGCAGCAGTCTCTACTCTGACTTCAACTTCTCTGTGGTAAACCAAACTGCTTGCATGCGCCATGCTGGATTCTCCCTTTAGTCCATCAAGTCCAACCTCTGCCTTCTTCCATTAGCCTGCTACTCTGGAGGAGGCTAAACAAAGTTCTTCTAATGCACTTAGCTTGCTATGTGGTGCTATGTGAAACATGACAGTTTCCTTCCTGACCCCAGAAGTGCTCAGTCTGTGCCCTGAAGCATGAGGTTTGATTAGTCTTTAGCTTTGATTACATGATTTAGATTTGATATTGATCTTATCCAGTGTTTACAAGCCCCACCGCACCCTGATTCTGGCAATTCTAGTGTAATTTGGTTGATCCCAATAACACTACGACCATCACCAGGGCAGCTGACATTAGAAGTCAACTCATTGACCCCAGGCATCGGCTCCCCAGTGCCTGCCCTGAGTTGTTTACTGGTGCCACTGGTTGGGGGAGCCTGCTCCCACACTCTTCACATGCCTGTGACACCCCCACAGGATATTCAGAGGCTGGTCTGAAGTGCGAACTCCTTCCCTTTCCATCTTTGTGCTACTCCTGCGGGAGTTTCGCATAAGGTGGTTAAAGTGAGAAGGGAGCCTGCTTTCTGAAGGTGTAATTAGAGTGAAGGGAAACATCACAACTTGAAGGCTCCTGCAGAAAATAGCATCGCAAAGTTATTATTAGCGATAATAGCTTATTTGCAGTTTGTTCTCTCCTTCTCCCCTCTGTTCGTTTCTCTTCTCCCTCTCCCTTTCCTGTTTGGAAAGATGCGTTTCTCCCACAGGGACTCGTGTCGTCTCGTTACCAATTTACTCTTGCGGAGGCTAAAGACATGAAAGGTTAATGCAATAATGAAACCCTGACCCTCTGGTCATAGATAGCGTCTTACTCTGCAGCTTTTTATTTCTTTGTAAGACACGTTTCCATCCCAGAATAATTTCTAAGGCTAATGCTGTTGTCATCTGGTGCCTTCGGGGAAGGGGGTTCAAAGCCGTAAATTGCTTTCCGAGGCAGAATCTCTCGGATGGGAAGGACAATGAAGATTTTTAACGAGTCCAGAATCTCAGCAGTGGGAGGAGGTGGGAAGTGGGGTGGGTAATTTGATTGTGAAGCCAATGGCAAGCACGGTGAACTGCAGGGTCATCTCTGGGCGCTGAGCGGTGATTTGTACACAGGTGGGTGCTGTTTGGGGTCAGGTAAAGGAACTGCTGATGGCTCAGGGTGAGAGTGCTCTACCTGGCCCATGATCCGATATCTTACCTCTACAGGTGACCAAGAAACTCTGTGGACTGTGTTTGCTTTGCATTAGCATTGATACTTGCTTTCTTCAAGGGGATACCTGTTCACCTCTGGCAGAGGGAATCATTCCCAACCATGGAAGCTGGGCTGGTTATACCTTGCCCAGGAGGAAATTTCAAGGTGAATAGTCCCCAAAGTGGTCACGTGATGACCTTAGGGGCCAAAGGTCACATTAGAGGTGCAAGTTGTTGTCTGATTGGCGGTGCCATTCCACTGAAGCCAGTGTATAGACTGGGGGTGTGATCTCACTGGTGTAAGCCAGAAGTGACTTCACTACAGCCAGTGATTCACACCAATATGAAGCAGCTTAAGATCAGAATCAGGCCAAGTGGAAGCAGCCTTTCTGTAAATGCTGCACCCAGGCCAAATCCTCCACTGGTGTAAATCTCCACTGCCTCCAGTCCTGGTGGATTGCCGTGGCTCCAGTGGGAGTAGCCGAGCTGGGTAAGAAATGCTCAGGGGTGGCTGAGGCAATGGCCCCAGCAGTAAGGCAGTTTTGTGCCCTGGCATTGCTTTGGCCTGTGCTGTCACTGCCAGGCAAGATGGTACCATCTGGGCTCGCTGAACTTGGCCAGGGTCCCCAAGTCTGCCCCAGTGTGATGCTACAATGATGGATGGACAGTCCCAGTTTCTCACTGGTGCAGGGAATCTGGGGATGAGCTGAGACCTGCCATCCCTCATGACACAGAATACAACCCAGGCATTGAGCGGGAGAGGCTGAGCAGGTGGCTACTTGGGGCACTGTGCATAAAGAAGTAGCCCTGGGAGCTCTGTGGCCCTCCTTGCCAGGCTCGTTCAAACTCTGCTTCTCTCCAGAGATCATTGGGTCAGAGGAAAGCAGGACTGAAAGAGACCTCCTTAGGTCATTTAGGCCCCCTGCTCAAGGCTGGATCATCTCAAACTGGTCCTGTCTCTGCTTCCTCAAATCCACGTCCAGCCAGCGCCTGACAGTTGCATCTGGATCCCACTGGCTGCCTCTGTGCCTTTGCTGCAGCCCAGCAGAGGAATCCAGGTCTGGGGCTGTTTGGTAACAGAAGGTGTCTCAGGGGCTGGACCAGCTGAAAAAAAACCCCAACCAGGAGCAGCTTCTTGTGGGGAGCATATGATATGCTCCCTCAAGGAGTAGGAGTGCTGAGCAGTGGGTGGGAGATGGCTGCACCACTCTGCAGGGACCTCCGCACCCCCAATGCTGCTGTCTGTGGAGCAATGGTACGTCACAGGGGCAGTCAGTGGACCCACACAACCCTACACTAACTGGTGTCTGATGCTCATAGGAATTGTCCACCTGCATGGCTTCCTCAGTAACAGAGAGTTGAGGGCTGAAGGCAAGTGCCTCTCCAGTGCTGGACTTCTTGCTGCCAGCAAACGCTGCCTTGGAACTGAGCAGCTCTTCCTTAGTGGATGCAGCTGCCTAGTGGTTCTCTCTTTTTGCTTGCAGCCCTGCTTTGCTGCCCTGTTCCTGTTCCAGCTCCCCCCAGTCCTTCTTGGGCTGCCCTGATAAATGCTCAGCACTTGAAGGCTCGTCCTCTCCAGAGCCCTTTGTGGTCTGCTCCTCAGAGCTCATTCCTGCTTTGCCAACCAGGGAACTCAGTTTGTCCCCTTCCTCAGTGAAATCTATCTGAGAGACCTCTGGGGGAGAAATCTCTGTATGGCCTCCCACTCGGGGAAATATCCCTCCCCTGCTGCCCTAGTCCTGCTGGAGGGGCATCTATCCCAGCTGAATCCAAGAAACTGTGCAAACCCCAGCCCATTGCAGCAGCTCAGTCCCCCGTCAACTCTGTCCCAGCTCACAATGTTCCTCTCTGCTAATGCTATCAGCTTAACTAGGTCATCATTGGTAATCTGTTGCAGTTGAAGATGACTGTCTTCCATGATTGCCTTGTCCAATGGGTCTGAAGATGGCTGACAAGGCCTATCTGGGATCAACAGACACACTTGCAGCTTGGGCACATGTTTTCATGTGAGGTGGGTGGTTCTGGGTTTTTGATTTGGTCCATGACATGCTGTTTTTGCCATTCATGTTTTTCCGTTTGCTGTTGTTGTCATAAGGCTTCAGTGTACTGAGATCTTTGCAGCAGCCTCTTCCTCCATTTTGAGGCAGGCCTGGGCAACAGTCTCCCATAAGTTAAAGTCAAGTCTTGGCCTTGAGGACATCCCTGAAGTGCTTTCTCTGCCCTCCTCTTGAGCATACACCTTGGCTGAGGTGGGAGAATAAAACTTGCTTTAGGAGTCTGGAGTCAGGCATCCAGAGGACGTGGATGGCCTAGCAAGGATGATTGTTGCCTCAATGCTCATAGTGTTTGCTTGCAAGAGGATGTTAACATTGGTGTCTGCATCTCCCCACTGGATTCAAAGGATCTTACACCAGTGGTGTTGATGGTACTTCCTCAGTGGTATGAGGAGTCTCCTGTATGTTGACCACGTCTCTGCTCCATACAGTAAGGTGGGAATCACAACTGCTTGATAAATCATGAGCTTGATTTTGGATCTGATGTCATGATCTTCAAAATACCCATTTCCTCAAGCATCTGAAGGTTGCACTTGCCCACTTGAGGTGATGTTGGATTTCTTTGTTGATATTCGCCTTCTGCGAGAGATGGCTTCCGAGGTACTGCAAATACTCAACGTTCTCCAAAGTCTTGCTATGAATCTGAATTACCAGAGCGGGGGACTGTTCCTTAAGAGCTTGTTGATGGCAGGCTTTTATAGTCTTTTGAATGTTAAGTGTCAGTCCCATAACCCACCTGTGGTCCCCGTGTCTGGTCTGTTATCTCCAGTTGGGAGTTCTCAGATCATCCCCTGACTTCTCCCTCAGAAGACGTGTGGTGGCCACTCCAGGAGAGGATTGGGGTGAGCCTCTAAGCCCCCAAACTGTCTAGCAGTTGACCACTTTGTATGTGATTTGGTGCTGAAGTCCCAGTATATCACTCCAGGACAGGCATGCAGAGGGGGGACTGCAGAAATCTTAGCATTCCAGTGCCTCCAGGTTCCCCCCCAGTGCGGTCCCTGTCCTTTAACTTGAGTGTGGCATTGCACTAACCATCTTTGTATCCATCACATCAGTCACCTCTTTGTGTCTCCCTGGCCCCCTCCTACTCTGTATTATCGCACCTAGATGGTGTGCACTGCTGTCCTCTGCTGGAGCAAATCAGAACAGCTCTCCTGCGTGTCACAGACCCTGTACTGCAGCTGGTGAGGGGAGGCTCTGTGTCAGCTCAAGTGACAGGGGTGCATCCTTTGGGTGAAGGAGGATCAGCTCTCTCCCCGCTGTCACTGCGGGGATGGGAGGAGCTGTAATGTGCAGCTCAGTGACAGCCATGGCTATGGATTTGTTACAATACTTACCTTCCTCGCAGGGATTAATTAGTTGCTTGTGCGACACTTTGAAGCTGCCGAGTGCGAAGGACAATTACTTTTGCTTTGATTTTTGTCTCTGTTTTTTGGAGCAGGGCAGCTCCCTCAGGCACCTTGTTGTCACCTCCTCCACTGAGGAGCCTTGGGTTCTGCACCCTGGGCTCTGTCACGCCTGTGATTGAGTTCCTGCCTTGACAGCCAGCTTGCTATGCTTCCCCCTCTGCTTGGTGACAGTGTGCTAGCCTGTGGCTCCTTGTGGCTCTGCTCCTACCAGCTTAGCTTGGCTGCCCCAGGCCTGAGAGAGCTTTGAAGGAGAATTAGCAAGCTGTAAGAGTGGGCTTGAGTTTGGGATTGGAGCACACGCACATGCCTGTTTCCTGGCTGCCTGTCATCACCACCTCCCGATAGCAGTCATCTTCCTCCTGGCCACGGGGACTGCTGCAGTCGGCAGCGAGGATTATAGAGGACTGTGTTGCCCACAGGCACCTCCTCTGCATTTGCAGCCTGGCCAAGAATACCTAATCAGATCACCACCTCATCCACTGAGAGCCCCTTGGATTATGGACAAGGAAGCAGGGTGCAAGAGTCCTCCTCCAGGGGAGCGGGGTAGGTTGGCTAGATATGGCGTGGAGACTGGCCTGTCTCTGAGCTAGCTGTTCACTCCAGGGCAGACACTGTGTGCCGGCATTGGGCAGCGCTATCACTGCAGTTTCTGGGTGGAGAGAACATGGCATTTGATTGTGTTGCACAAAATAATGGGAATGTGCCTGGATGAGAGAGCCAGTCGCACTTGCACTAGCCCATCACGTGCTCTGTTGGACAAGGATTGTCCTGGCTCTTTACACTGTCCTGCTCGCAGGTGACCCACACTGCCTGCACACCCCCAGGCAATCAGCTGGTCTTGTCTCCCCTTCCTACTGGCACCTCTGCCCTCCACACACAGCCCAGACTGGTACCTTACAGTGCCAGGCACAACTGTGGTCACTACCCATCACCCCCACACACAGTCCTGCCAGAGACCCCTTTGCCCCCAGTCAGATATTGAAGTGCTTATTCCCAGGACCTGTCCCCTCCCCCTGGTGTGTACATGCCCCCACAGGCAGACTCCTCTTCTGCCTTCTCCTCCTCAGTTGTTTGTTCCCTTGGTGCACAATTCAAGACCATTGCCTAGTGTGGGCACACTGCAGCTCTGCTCCTCAGCCATCTGCTTGCGTGCCAGCAGCTTGGGGATCCATGTCCAGCAGCCTCAGAGAGAAATCCCTGCCGTGGGGTGGCGGCTGCCCCACCTGAAGTTCTACCCTTCTAGGTACAGATCTTGAGGGACACCGTGCACCCCTGTCCTTTCCCTCACTCAGACCCCCATGCCACATCAGCAAGTTGGTCTGTGACACTTCCAGCCTTGAACACATTGGCCCTATGCTGTTTTACCCCATGAACAGCTGCTTGCTCTTGCCGTGCCCCATGTCCTAGAATGCAAATAAATCCTGCGCAGTCTGCCCACCTTGGGGAGCCTTTTTTGGAAAGGTAAAGTTATAGGCACAGTAGCACCTTGGGTTCCATTCCCTGCTGTGCAGCAACCCCCCTGTGCCCCTTGAGCTGTTCATTTGATCTGCTTGTGCCTCAGTTTCCCCCCATATACACCTGGAATAACTCTCCCTCGTGGGGAGTTTTGGGGGGGGGGGGGTTCCCTAATCTGCTCCAGGCAGTCAAATATTTTGGGGATGAGCACCAGAGAGGTACCTAGGCAAATGGCTGTATATAGTTGTGTTTCTCTCCTGGAGATGACCCCATTTGTTGCCTCTGATCACATGAATGAGACTCCCCTGGGTTCCTCCCTTTCATTGTCATTGCATGTATTATTACTGCAACCCCTCTTGTTCCAATCTCTATGGCTCTTGGAAATGGCACTTATCCCTGGGTTCTTAGAGAAGCGCAAGCTAATAGCTGTGTGACACATCCATCCCCACGAGGGCTCCCTTTTCACTGGATGCTAGTCATGAATGGGTTAAGAATGCCTCTCTGAACCACCCTACCTTGGGGCTGTGGCCTGGGCTCCAGACTCTTTTGCTAGCAGTTGAAAGGATTGCATCCTCCCCATGCTGCTAAGAGTCCTCTCAAGACAGCACTACAGCACATCATGTCAGAGGGAAACAAGGTTGGGTGAAGCCCCCAAAATGGGCTTTCTCTTGCTCTCTAATCCCCTTCCCTTAACAGAGTTGAGGAAAGACAGAGGCTTCTTCCCCAGCTGGTGCCCACAGGCTGTAGCAATCTGGAGATCAGTGTGGCAGGTGTCTAGCTCTGTAAAGAAGTGTTGCTCCCAGAACTGGGCCTTCTCTCCACCAGGTGAGGATCAGGCCCAGACCTTCCCTGAGGCAGCACTGCCCAGGAGGCAGGAATGATGTCTCTGCCCGTGGAGCTGTTTTCCTGCTGCATCCTGCTGATGCCTGTTACTTGGCCTGTTACTTCTCTCCAGTGGAGAACACCTGACTGATGGGAAGCTGCTGATCCCTGAAACTAAGCCCAGGAATAAGTACCTGGAGCACATTAGTTCTGCTTTAGTGTCATTTCAATATAAGTGAGAGGGACTTAAAAGGATTTTCTGTGCTCTCTCAAAGGCAGGGTATAGCAGTGGATAAGGCACTGCGGACATCAATCCTGCCTCAGGCAGAGGCTCTGAGGAAGAGAGCTCTCCGGCAGGTCCCAGGGAGAAGCTAGTGCTCAGACCAGCAGTGTGTAACAGTGCACGCTAGCCTACGTGTCTTTGGCTGAGGCTTGGAACAAGCTGTATACAGAGGCTCTCTTCCTTCCTGGGCAGGCTGTGCTAGACGGGTTGTATATCCCAGCCAGTATCAGGGAGGTGGGGTTTGCTCTTTTAAGGTGCCTTTAGCTTTAGATCAGCCATGGCTTCATTTTTGCTTGGAAAAAAAACAAGGTTCTGAATTTACCCCATGCAAGGCATTGTTGCATTTACCTTTTCTGGAAGTGACCGGTGCTTCGGGTCATCCCAGTTTTCCCCTTGAGACCCCTTTCAAACAGGGTCATGCCAAGGAAGCAGTGAACTGGTGAAGATTCTTGAGCATTTTTAAAGAAATTCTCAGTGACTCTGTGCCCTTTATGTACTTGCAGCTGGCAGATGCCCTGAGGAATGAACTTTGGCATGAATCCTTCTGAAGAGCTGATGTTGAGCTCAAAAGGAGAGATTTTCATTGGCACTGGTGGGAGTTGTGCTGCCCTGAGAGTCATCCCTAAAGTTTGGAGATTTGGGGATGACAGATTTCAAGTTGCTGCGTTGGTGTTTTACACTTGAATGTGCATATATGAATATGTGGTATTTGTGCTGTGCTTGTTTTGCAATAATCAGCCGTGCAGCCAGGATCTGGGAACAATGCGGTGTGACTGTCCCAGCTAGCCCATGTGCATTTGCAACAAGCTGCACCTTAGACCTTGTGAGTACCTGTAAACACCTAGACCTTAAGGCCTGGGAATATCCTGCATTGTCTCCCAGCATCCATGGGAACCCATGTGCAACTAAGAAGATACTCAGAGCCTGGGATTTTGCAGTCTGTTTTTAAACAAGAAATGTAACATTCAGGGGGTTGAAGGATTCCTTCCTAATGATTTTCCTGCTTCGAGTTGGCCCTTCACCTCAGACAGCCCCTCTGCTGAGAGAAATAGAGCAGCTCCACTTCATCAGTGGCACTGAAGATTCAGTCTGAAGGGATGAATGGGCCTGGTCTGAGCCTGAGCTAATGGGAAGCATTGCATCTCAGGTGGGTTCACTGTCCAGTACATCAGCATGCCTCCTACTTTGTGGGCCCAGTTCTCTAGGCAGTAGTGGAGCATTTGCTCTTCTCTGTCCTGACCAGAACCTGAGGCCATTATGCCATTTCCACTCCATTTTTCTTGGGGGGTAACTTGACCCTGTTGTCAGCACTTCCTTCACAAAGTCATCTTGGGACTGAAGTTGGAGGAGGTGGTCTCTTGTGTGCCCGTAACTCTTGGAGATCGTCCTGACACTTTAGCTACAGCAAGAGCTGCCTGCCCTCCCCTTGGCTTCCCTTAGTGGCTCACTTATGTTCACATCCGTGCCAAAGCAGAGCCCAAATGGCTGCATCCCCTGCCTTTCCTTCTTCCTCCCTGCCAAGCCCCACCCTTCTGTGAGCCAGTCTCTCCTGTTAGCAAGCACAGGCTTCTTCCTTTTTTTTTAAACTTAAAAATAATAACAGCTCTTCTGCAACCTGCTTGCCTTCTAGTCATCTCTCTCTCCCTAATGAAGGCATGGTAGTTATAATTACCAATGCAGCAACAGCACATACAAAAGTGGCTTTGACACTTGCTGCTCAGTGGGCGGGTTTTTTTTTTTCCAGGGAACTCCTCTTTGTTTCATACTTGGGGAAGAAACCCTTTCCTGCCTGTTCCTTCGAAGACCTGTGACTGACTGTACAACCACCCCAAGGAGGTGGGAGTGAGCATTACCCAGCAAGGATCTAGTGCAGCTGAGGCTGATGGGGTGCAGGAGTGGTGAGAAAATAGATGTGTAGATATGTGGTAGAGATAGAGTGAGCTCCAGGCTCTTGTGGGTGGGACTGAAGTAAGTTGAGCAGGATCCTTAAGTAGGACTGTCATATTACCTCTGCTCTAGGGAGAAGGGGGCACAGGCTGTCAATAGGGTGGTTGGGAAGTATCTCTCTCAAGTGCCTGGTTAGGAGGCTTTGCTGTGTGCTGGATGGCTGGACAGAGAGTGCTTGTCACTTCAGGGTCAGAGGATGCTTTAACTGGGAAGGTTGAGTCTGACATTTCTAATGTGGGGCAGGGAGGGCTGCACAGGGCACTGTCAGTACTGGTTGGGGTGCATGGGGCATTTTTGAAATGGAGGAGGGGAGGGGCAGTTCCTTCAAGTCCTCAAGTTCATCTTCCAAGGGGTGGCTGGGGAGGAAGTCACTGTGTGTGCGAGAGGTCGTGGGCGCTTCCGAGGCAGGCATGCTGGGAGTAGAAAGGCTGCAGTGCAGAGGCCCAGCTCACTCTTTGCGCTTCTCATGAACTCAGCAGGTCATAGGGAAATAAATGACCCACCTGTGCCCAGTTTCCAAGACTGAGGCTTCGGGAGCATGCCCCAGGCCAGTGTTTGAGTGGGTGAGTTCGCCCTTCAGTACAGAAGTGCCCAGATGGGGATGTGGGGCATCCCGACAAGGACGAGAAAGCTGGACCTGTTGTGTGTGAAGCCAGTGTGATGGCACACACACACAACGTGTGAGCTGGGGTGGGAGAAACTATTTTTAGACTTACTTTTCCGTGAATTCAGTGCTAGTGAGAAATGCTGGATTTGACAGCTCTGGAGTCGGAAGCTCTCTGCATATCCACAGGGAGGGGACTGCCCAGCCCGACCCTAGGCAAGCTCCTCACCCACCACCATCACTACTCTGTCCTCACCCAGAAGGGCCCTGTCCTAAGGTGGGAATTTGCCCTCTGTGGTGCATCCAGTCTAAGGCATTGGTTGTCTTTGCTTCGTGTGTAATGTATCCTGCCATGCACTCAGCTGATGTAATCTAATCACCTTCCCAGAAGAAGGGTGCGAAGCAATTCCTCTGAGTACAAGGAAGTCCATTTGGCTCTGGTTCCCCTCTCTGCTCCTCTTAGCATAACGATCTCTTGGAGGAAAGGTTTTATTTAATGGGGTTCAATTAGCACTTCCTGCATTACATTGGCTCTGGTGATCGCTGCAGGAGAAGAAATCCAATGTGGATGACTTCCATTCCAGCGCCTGGGCAGCTTGTGGGTAGAGCTGGGCAGAAGGCGACAGGGTTAGGAAGGGAGGTCTTCTTAGGACTGAGTCGATTCATTCTCTCCCAAGGGAATTTCTGTGCACTTCCTAAATTCTTCTCGAATCCAGCATGATTTCTGAAAGGCTACCCTACAAGTTGTCCAATTAAGGCAGGGCAGGTGGTGTCTAGTGATTAGAAAAGGGATTAGGGAGCTTAGATTTCTGGGGTGAGCTGTATGAAATGTGAGTAATGAAGCCCATAGCTTCCAGCAGTCTGCCTGGTGTCTGCTCTCATTGTACCAGACTCAGAACTCAGCCGCAGTTGCTTCAAAGGTTGGCATGTATTTCAGTGAGATCTACAAGCCTTTCAAGTGAACCTGGAGCCAATTTATCCCTTTGGGTCAAAACCACATGAATTCCACTTTTTTTTTCTTTTGGTATAATTTAGCCATAAAGCTGACACAAGTTTAAATTCAGCCTAAATTCAAGGTCAAGCCAGGTCCAGGCTGGAACTCTAATCTGCTGGAATGAGGGTTGCAGGCACCCCCCAAACAGTAACACTGGAGTTAGCACCTTTCTGCTCTTGGGTTCAGTTTCTGGCTTTTTTGTTCGCCTGTGAGATTTGGGTGTCATTTAGTGCCTCATGTTACCCAAGGTGCAAAGCGGAAGTAATAAGGAGCTTGTGATCAGAAGAGTTTGTGAAGCATCAGGAAACGGCATCTCTAAAATGCTCAGAGAGCTTTGGAGGAAATGCGGGGAATAGCTTGTGGTCCCCAGATGACAGGAGAGAAGGGGAAGGCAACTGTGCTGTTCAGTGTACAAAATGGACCCAAAACAAGACTCTTCAGCACAGTGATGCTTATGAAGAATGCACACATCTGGCTAGCCAGTGCATCCCAGTTAGATAGCACCTCCCTTCCCTGCAGTGCCTTGAGCCTTCCTGGGCAAAAGCCAGAAAAAAGTGATGTTTTTCACCTTTGAAAATGTGGTGCTGTGATACCAGTGGCAGGTTTGGATTTCATAGCTAAGGGGACGCATACTTAATAACACTCTGCTCAGTCACTGCCTGTGGACAGTCTATTAAAAATTTCTTCCCAGTGGGGCTTCACTGTGGCACCAGGACATAAGGGACAAGCCTGTCAGCCAGCACCCCAGTTGCACATCAGGCTTTATAGAGCGGTACTAGTATTTTGGAATTGAGCTTAGGAGTGGATGGGAAGCCAAAGCAAGCTTTGGAGAGCTGGGCACTTGCAAGTGGAACTGCTCAGGTGTTTCTTTGCGTGTTCTGGGACCCCATTGCCTTGCAGTGTATTTGCCTTTTGTGGGAGACTGTGAAAAATGTTGAGCAGTCCTGGTTTCATCCCAGTGTGGAATGAGAAACCCTGCCATGGTGTTGGCAAATCATTTTCCACCCAGACCTACTCCAGGGTCTGCTGGAAACCATAGTTCAATTCTTGTTCATGCCTCAAGTGAAACAGAGTCCATAGCATCTCAGCCTCCATCCTGTTGTTCCAGATCATGAAACCAGTGCACAGCTGGACCCTATGCCAAGTGTGTTCAGAAGAGATGCAGGGGTGCAGCAGGAGTCAGTGCTGTAGGTTAGAAGACTGGTGCATATTCATATGGGCAGGCCAGGTGTGAAGTGGTAGTGTTCAGGGACAGGCAGAGTAGGAGGTGTCTGACATGTTGGCAGAGCTACAGCAGGAGCTTAGAACTGGACTAATGTGTTGTTCCAGGTCAGGATGGAGGTGCATTGGCAAAGCAACATGGGGAGTCTGTGGAAGAGATGGAATTGGATGTATGGTGGACGGGGGCATTGTAACAAGTCTTGGTATAGGTGATCCAGCCTAATTGCATGTGGGAACACTTGGGCAAGGCCTTGTGCTCTGCATGGCTCACTTCAGGGTTACTCTTTCCTCACTCTTGATGGCACCATATTCTCTTGGGAATTGACAGTAGAAGACCTTGTGCTCCTTCAGCAAGAGGAATTTGCCCCTCCTGACCTGGTGTTCCTTCACCAATGCAGCAAGGCAGGGCCTGGCCAAGGCTTTTGTGCAGGGTGAAGAGCTTGTTTTCATGTTTCTAGGGTGTTTGTTGCCAGAGCATCTGCCCCTCACCCCAAAGCTCTGAACGTGTTGAACCCCTTGTGTAACTTGTCTGTTTTCCTCCCAGTCTCGGCGAACCCAGACCAGCCATTGAGGAGAGCCCGGATGTTTCTGTAGAAACAAATCCCTTATAGTGGCATGACGGTGCTGGCAGGAAGCAGGAGCAGGCTCGGCGGGCATTCTTTCGTGCTGCAGAACTCAAGCAAAGAGAAAAGCCATTGACATTTTCAGTGGGAAAACTGCCCGGGCACATTTCTGCTATGAGTGTGCCCCTTGCAGAGCCCAGGAGAGGAGTTTTCCACATGGGGCTCCCACGTCTGATGCCTGAGTAGAAAAGGGGGGAGAAGAAAGGAGGACGGGCTCTCCTCTTTGTCCCCCCACCATGTACAATCCTTCACAAAAGGCATTCCTCCGCTGTCCACCTGCCAGCCAAATCCCTCTCCTCTTTCAACTGTTTACTTCTGGCTTTTGTTTCCCAGACTTGTTGCTATGCATGCGACGTGTGGAAGAAGCTCTGGCGAATATAGGCCACACTTTGATTGTTCAGCAAGCTGGAAAATGATGATGATAATTTTTGACAGGAAGGAAGGCAGGGAGAGGAAATCTCTGGGCTTTCAGATCCGCTCTGTCATAAGCAGGATCTTGCAAGGGGTGCCTATCAAGTACTCCCTTCCAAAGGGAAATGGGGTTTGCGGAGCGAGAAGGGTTAAAATGAAACATCCTCTGCTCTGAGTGGAAAAGAGCGCTGTTACTACTTCCTCCGCTACTGGTGCCAGTCTGTTGCTGTGCACAAGTGAAGTTGGGAGCTGCTGAGGGGCACGGTGAGTGAGTGCCGGTAACATGTCTGTGTCTGCCAGCAAACGGCATGCAGGGTTATTATTTCCTCTTCTCCTAGCCATGTGGGCAAGCATCGATGCTCTAATGATGATCCTATATCATAGAGACGGGGTCCAAGCCTATTTCATCAGTAGGTAGGGCTCTTCTCTCCAAATCAGCTCTGGTTCGAGAGGTTTCACAGGAGCCTGTCTCCAGTCCCTGGTGATTTTCTCATGTGCTGCTGCATTGGTGAGGACCTCTTCTTTCCAACGAGTGCTAAAGCCATGGTGGCTCTGATCCCCCTGTGGCTACTGAACATCCCATGACACATTTGTCAAGCGCAGGAAGGTAAGTCTTTATCCCAGCCCAGCGCTGATCTGCAGAGTTAGTTCCTCTCTCCTTCATTTTTCCCAATAGTTTCATCTGGATGTGGTTTTCATCTCTTCCTGGTGCCACGTTGCTGTGGACTGCCATTGTGTTCCAGCCCAGAGCCAACCCCATTGCCACAGTTGGTGCACTCCTCTCTCTTACCAAACTGGCCAGCATGTTAGGAGGCTTCGTGGGATGCTTTGAGCTCCCCAGCCCGGATCATCAGGATCCCAGAACAGCCACAGTTCCAGGTGCAGCACGTTGGAAAATCAGGCCCCACGTCAGACACCCCAATCACAGGTCACTTCCAAACAGGTTGGTTTGAAGCCACAATGTGGCCCAAAGTCACAGAGGCAGGGCTAGCACTCACAACATCTACTGCCCAGTGCTCTGCTCTTAATGCTCAGGCATCTGTTATCTCTCAGCCACCCCCGCTGTTGCTCGCTCATCTCATCCACCTCTTAAGACCTAGGCTGATGCTATTATCATTTTCCCCAGCACATGCGGTCCCCGCTGGCTCTTCCCATTTATTTATTTTATTTAATGGCTTTGGCTAATTTCCACTTTATTTTTGTATTTATTTTAATGCAATCGCTCCTAATGAGGCTAATGACATTTAGTCTCCATGGCGGCGCATTTTAATTTGGTCATTGAAATGTCAACGTGAGCCAGCAATTTAGTGTCTCCCAATCACAAAAGCTGCTGTAGACAATGAGCTGCTCTTCCCGTCATTCCATTTCCCTTGTTATCTCCCAGCTTGCAGGGCCAAGTGATGCCACTTGGCAACCCCCTTCCAGGCGATCAGGGACCAGGTTTAGCAGTAAAACACTGGGAGGATAAAAAATGAGGGCTGTCTCCAATGGAGCCCTCGGAATGAGTGAGCTTGACATAATTAATCAGATGTCAGAACCTCTCAGTAAAGTTAACTGTGATAGGCAGGGAAATCTGTCAAGTAGGTTATTCTTTTCCTCGTGACATTTTTATACTGTATCTGTCTCTGCCCATCCATCTACCTTTCCTCTTTTCCTTCCTCCCATCATTTACATTTATGTAGCACCTTTCAGACCAAGTGCAGGCCAGATTTTACTCGCCCTGACCCACACGAGCCGTGCCAGGTTAACTACCTGAAGAACAGTGAACGGAAGGGGACCCTGCTGGACACACAAGAATCTTTTTGGCACTGAAAATCATGTGTAATGACTGGCATGGGCCATCATGGGAGCACAAATGTGGGACCTTTGGCACTAGAAGTACAGGGCTCTGCCGCTTGAGTGAACGGGGCAATGCTGTTAGCTGGCAGCAGTAGAAGGTACTGTGTACATGGAGATACTGTGAGCTGTTTGCTTTGTACTTTCTTCAGAGGAAAGTGACAGCCAGCCAGAGAGTCGGGTTTTTTGTGAAATGATACAGGGAGAAGTAGTGAGGCCCCGGATTCATTCTCCCGGCTTTTGGGGAGAATGAACGGCATCATGATTGGCCACCCTGGGTAGACCTTAACTTGCAAGCTGTTGCAGCTCCTAGCGAATCTGAACCTAGGTCATCTCATTTCATGCCTCTTAGAAAACCAGACTTGGATTCAGCTGTAGATGTGGTTTCAGTCCTGCTGATATGATCCCTATCCCTTTCCCTAGCCAGGAAGGAGAAGGTTCAAACTTGCAGCATTTGAGCAAGTGAGGTTGCACACTACTGCAGGATATCCACATTACCTTGCTGTGGCTCAGGTGCAAGAAAGGCTGGACTTGCCCCCCGCCTGGATTTGAACTTGTTGGACCAGGGAATGCAGCATTCCCAGCCTGCTGTTTAGAGTATTCCATGGGCTTCTGGACTGGAGTCACAGTACTGCGAGTGTGTCTACACAAGATGCTAAAAGCAGAGTAAACTAATTCTACTGTGCATTAGCACGTCATGGCGAAAGCCATGCAAGTGCACAGCAGAATTAGTCTAATGAGCATTAGCGTCACTTAAAAGACGTGTGCCAGCGCTACTGCATAGTAGTACCACTTATCTTGCATTAAGTCAATACCTGTTATTACAAGTACTAAACTTTAATGCGCAGTAATTACAGTGCATTAATGCATGTGTAGACATGCCCTGTGACTCTGAGTCTACTCCACTGGGTCTGGATGGCACAGGAAGTGATGGGAGGAAGACTCTAGTTTTCCACATTTGATCTGTCGACTTGCATTATGCTTCTTTCATTATACATTATGCCTCCAGCAATTTATAAATGGACAGTAAACCAATAGCCACAGTAACTTGAGGTTGCACATCTCCGTTGCGTGGTAGGACCATGGAAGAACTAAACCTCATGGCCTTACCTGAAGGCAGGTCAAATAACAATATCCACAGTTCAAAAAACAAGGCACTGAGAGATGGAGCGAATAGTCTGCCAGTCCTTCTCATTACCCACCCTTCTGTCTGTATGTTTGTTCCTTTGGCACATCTTCTCTTCTGTGAACATTGGAGGGTGTAGAGATCTCTTTGTGGTAATACCTGTTCTTGCTTTTTCTCCTCCTTTCTGGGGGTTTGGAAATTTCAAGCCCCAAAAAACAAATTTTAATTTAAAGAGGAGTGTGGGTGCCATGGGGAGAGGGCTGAGAGGCTAGGCTGAGACTTAATTCATGAAGTGCAATAAATAATACTGAGGTCTCACTGAGGCTGAGACTTTATTCATGAAGCGCAGAAAATAATACTGAGCTCTTACTGTAGCATCCATAGATTTAAAGCATTTGAGAGAGGAGATGGCTATCTTGATCACCATTTTTCCACAGAAAAAAAACTGAGATAGAGCAGAGGAGAATTGACTTACCCAAAAGCATTCAGCAGGGCAGCGGCAGAGCTAAGAGCATGGACCCAGGCAAGGCAGGGGCCTAAGTGAGGTTCTGCTGCTTTGATAGAGCAAATGCCTTTTTTTTTTATGTACAAGGAAAGAGAGGGGTATCGACTGGAGAGCTCAGATAGTCAAGACACTTGGGTTCTGCTCTCAGGTTGACAGTTGCTTTGTGGTGTGCTTTTGGCCAAGTGACTTCTTCACGCTGTGTCCCATATCATTCCCTGTATTATAGAGGTATTAGTACATTCTCCCTTGGGGCCTCAATGAGTTTTGTGTTGTCCATAAAGTGTTTCTGGAAAGTCAGAGGAAAGGTCTCTTGATTCCTGAGCCATTCAGAGTGTGTAAGAAGCCCGAGTGGACCCTTGTTAGGACTCTCTGGATAAATGGTTGTCTCTGAATGCAGGGCAGGGGACCTTCCAGCCCTGAGTTCCTATTAGTTCTTCTCCAAATCCTGACTCCATGTGAATGGAGCCAGAGCCAGCTGGGCCCACATGTATTAAAACTCGGGTACCGATGCCATCTTGGTTAGGTTTTGGAGGATCTGGAAGACCTTGAGAGGTCTCAGTGAACCAGCCTGACAGTGCACATTAAAATAATGGACCACTTCCTGCTTTGAACCCCAGGGGCTCTCTGTTGTGGCTTTCTCCCTCCATCATGTCTTGGCTCGGAGCTCAGAGGCATCTTTCTGCCCTTGCCAATTCTTCCCCAGGTGGTGCTACCAGGCTTGACATAGCAATGCCCACTGGTTGGACAAGTCCTAACCTGAGTCTAGGAAGCGATGTGGGGCCTGGCTCTAAGGCAATGGACAGTCTAGACTCCAGGTGAAGCGATCAGGAAAGTCTGTCCCTATGGTCACTGTCTCTAGATAGGTCTGGCACTAAGTTTCCTCAAGATTCAGGGCCAGTCTCCTTGACTTAAACCCAGAAGGGTGAATACATCAGAAATCCTTAGACCTGCTCTTCACTCAACCTGTAGGCTCAAAATGGAAATGTTCTTTCCAATTTAACTGAGAGAGCGCATTTGTCCTGGTAATGCCTGCTGTGCCTTTTCCTTGTAAGCTGTAGTATCCACTGGCGGCTCAGAGGCTGCTAGTCGATTCCTTTGCCAGCCTTTCTATGTAGTAGGGATACTTTATCTTTATAAAGTAGCAATAAGTGGACAGTATAATATATTTCACTTTTAATAAGGTGTTGCCAGTTGCACACACTCCACAGAGCAATTAGTGTCAAAAGCAGCTAAGCAATGGAGGGGAGCCGTAATTCGACTGTTTACCGAGTCAGAGGATTTATGGGCAGTTGGTGCAGGGAGCTGCAGTTGCAGCTTGGCTGGAGACAGAGGAGGTGCTGTGCACTGGCTTTAAAGTCACCAGCTTCAGAGCCGCTGGGAGCCCTGAGGACACATAGCTGTTCTTGAGGGGAAGATGGGAACAACTAGCTCCTTCATTTAGCAGTTCCTCGCATCTCAGGTGAGGTGGCAGAAGGAGAGCTTTGGATGGTGGAGTTAATAAGGACAGATGAGCCGGCTCGGATATAATAGCCAGCAAGCTGAGCCTCTGCCCTGGAAATCAAAGCAAGTTTTACAGAGGTATGGAAAAGATGGGAGGCAAAGAGGCAGGATGCAGTATGCGGCTGCACTGGTTGTGCATGTAGGTGGAATAAGGGCAAGACCCTGGATGTTGTTGGTGTCTGGCTATTGCAGCGATGGGTGTGACACAATAACCGTGATAGATTTGGCATCAGCTGCCCCCTTATTCTCATAGAACAAGAGGATGTAGCTCAGTGCCTGCTTCACCCCTACTGTCCTTTCCCTGCTCTTGAGCAGTTCTGCCATATCCCCTCGCTTAAGTGCAGTGGAGGGTAGAGCAGGGTGAAGAGCTGGCTTGGGCCTTGCTGACCAGTTGGAAAATTAAACCACCAGTGAGATGTACTGAAATATTCAGTAACTTAAAAAGTGTAAATAAATAAATAAATCCGCCAAGAAGCCACCTAGCGGTTTCAGGTTCAGTGAAATGCTCTGGTTCAAATTTCAGCTTTCTAGAAGATATTTTTAAATCCCCTTTTCTTTTACAGTAACTTTGAAAGAAACTTTAGAAATGAAGAGGTCATTTAGAATTAAATCAGAAAAACAGTTCAGGTTATTTTTTCCAACATTTCTCCCTTTTGGGTTACTTTTGGGTTTTTTTGACATAAACAATTTGTCAAAAGTGAGATGAATTTGCAAACTATTCTGTTGTTGCTGAATCTGCACCTTTCCTCACCCCTGAGGTACTACAGGGAACTAACTGGGCCCATAAAGAACTTCAGGTCTCCTGCAATGAGAGGGCTGGCCTTACAGCAGTTGCTCTCCGATGCACATCTGGAAGCAGAGAGAGCAAAACTAGTAGAAAGCAGGCCAAGTTTTTAGAAGGGTGGGAGGTTTTTCAGATTGTAAAGGCATTGCTGTGTATTATAATAGGTGCAGCCCCTCAGCCGGGCTTCAGGGCTGGTGGGAACTAAACCCTGTACCAGGATTCAGATTCCCCAGGTGGAAAATGGCTCCTTCTGTGTAGACTCTGTCTGCCTGGTCAGGTTTGATGTGCTAGTTGGATTTGGTCACTTTGGGAATGCATGCAAAGGTTCGTGTTTGCGACTTCTCAGTTATCAAGTACAAATGCCAGTGGACTGGGGAAAGGTTTTGTGTTCCCAGCTTCCAAGTGTTATCAGATGCACAGGCGCCCATGCATTCAGATGCATGCACCCCCCTCTCCTCTGTCCCTAGTCTCCATACCCCTCAGGCAGGGGCAGCAGCAAGATTTATGCTTGTGAGCTCCAAGACCAGTAGGGTCCACGAATCAGTGCTTGTGACTTCCAAACGGAAAGCCTTACCCAGTGACTGTGGAGTGAATATGGGCAATACATTGGTGACAGGAGGGAGGTTTCTTCTAAGCCTCTTTCCTCCCTTTCCCACCCCCTGTTTCTCAGTTCAATAAAGTTCCAGTGTCTCGGTTTGTTCGCCAAATTGGAAGCCTTCCATTTTCACACCTTTGTAATTGGTGCTATCTGTTGAGAAAAACTCTGCAACTCCAGCCTGGCGAGGTCAGGAGGAGCTGAATTGAATTAAAAGAAGTAGAAATTGGTTGGCGGCAGGCAGAGGGCTGCCGAGAGAGCTGTGCAATTTCTCTCCTCCAGGCTCCTGATGAGGAGAGATGCCGGTGGCTTCCCAACGCAACCTGCAGGAGTCTGACATTGGCCCACCCACCCCTTCATCCTCACACCGAGGCAGGCCCCTTTCAATTGGAAATGAGGAAATGAAGCCCAGCGCCTCGTCCTTTTATCTGGTCAGCAGGACAGTGTTCAGCTCCTCCAGGCCCTTGGTTGGGATAGTATTGGCTGTTGCTGAATGACCTTGCCATAAGTAAGTACAGAAGAAAACAATGTTTTTAATAAAGCTTGGAGCTGTGATACAAGCGGATGGGAATGCAGTTTGAAGCAACGGGTCTATTATTCCTGCTGTCTCGCACACCCTTGCAGACGAATCCATAGCCTGTTGGCCCAAATTCAGAGCAAGCGTGAAGGCCTCTGAAGTTAAATTTTGTGGCTCCAATTATGTTGTGTGCAAAAAATCTGGAATTGTTTCTTTGGTTTTATAGTTCCTGATTCTTCACTAGTTTAAAATGTGATATCTCCAATCACTGGACTAGCTTTGTTCCTGAGTGTCTAAGAGATTGGATTCAGGCATGCTATGCTTGTTTATATTGAAGAAAATGAGAAGACATTTCAGACCAGTTCGCTGCGTCCATCCAAACATTTCCCCCAATTCCTTTCCAACTCAAAGAGTGCTGGGTGGGTGGCTTCCCATTCCATCATCTGTCCCAGCACAGGGTAAAGCGTTGATACAAAGGTTGTCCCAAATGTAACGTTTTTTTGTGTAATAGTGGAGTGAGGCCGCAGGTGACCAGGTGCAGAAGCTGTTGATGGTAGGGAGCTGATCAGGGATATTCTGATGAAACTCTTGTTTGGAAGAGGCTGACATGTTAAAATTGAAGCTTTTTGCAAAAATGTGTCAGATGACGTTTTCAGTTTCCTCCGCTTCTTTGCTCCAGGGTGCAATTTCTGGTCAAGAATAAGACAAGGGAGATGTAGCTGGTAGTCTGGTGTCACAGAACCTCCCCGCCCCTGAGGAGACTCAGGTTCAAGACCCTGCTCTGCTGTTTTTCCACAGTCTACATGAACTCCTTACCCCCAAGGCCTTTCCGGAGGGGAGGGGCCCATCTCTGTGGCTACTTCATCTTTGGCCATAACTTCCATGATGCGTAGGTAATTATTGGCACAGGGACTTGGACTGGGGTCTCCTACATTCCTAATGAATGCTCCCACCCTTGGGCAGCAGAATCAGCCCCTCTCTCTGGCCCAATGAATATTTAATGTTTTTGTGCAAAGCTGAACAGCTGGAAGTAGGGGATTGAAGGAATGGGATTTTTTTTTTTAAATCTCAGTGTTTCGGGGCAGGAAAGGCAGCTCCAAACCACAGAGCTACAGTGAACAAGGGCCAAGTTTCTTTCCTCCAGTGCAGCTGGCACCACGAGTGTGTGATTTGTTAGCAGCGGCAGCAGGGCAAGAGGCCAAGGTGGCTTCGAGGATGCTGAGTTTAGGTGCCCTGGCTGTGAGTGGCCAGCAGTCTCAATAGAGATGGCAGTGGGAAATCCATTGTGTGCGTGGCTTTGGTTCGTTTAAATCCATCCAGCTGCCAGGGTCAGAGGAGTGACCTGATCCACCCCAACCCCCTGCAAGGTGTGCCCACTCTGGACCTGGGCCTGGCACCTTCCCCCAGTCTTCAGAGCAGCCCCTGCTCCGTGGCATTCAGCACTAACGAGCGCAGCGGAGCGGCTGCAGCCTGCGGAGTGCTCTGCCCTCCCGCGTGGTTCTGAGATGCTGCAGCAGCCCCGGGTCCCCACACAGCCTCTCTCGTAATTTATACAAGAGCAAGCTGATGTTCCCTTTTAAATTGACAAAGGCAGAGAATGGAGTCTGGGAAGCCCTCTGACCCTGGAGCCCTGGTCCATGAAAATTACAGGCACTGTACAGTGCGCTTCCTCTTGATGTACTTGCAGTGGGGAGATGCTGGTTAATTTGCCAGGACTCAGAGGTGACCCGGGTTTAATAAAGAGGATTAATGGATTTGAGCTAAAGGTCTCGGCTGTTTCGAGCTGATAGCCTTCTCCTTCCAAGACAGAATAGCAGACACCAGCTCAGCCTCTATGAGGGAATGGCTCAGGCAGTGTGCTTAAAGGGGCACAGTCTTTTTTAACAAAATAATCTGTGGCTGGTTAATTGGTTAAGTGGAGTGTGCCTGCACTGTACTTGCTCCCCCGGCTGTGCGCCATGCGGGTACACACACAGGAGCACACACCTCTGCATTCCCCCACCCGCACCTAGGTATATGTTGGCTGCCACTGGGATTGAATGAGTGACTTGCAGGGCTAAAATAGTGCACTGCTACAGGTACAGCTGAAACCCCAAGGCTACCCAGGTGAGACTGTAACTCTAGTTCTCTGCAGACAGGGTGCAGAGAAGGACCTATCACACACACTGACCAGTGGTGACATCTGCATGTTTCATAGTTTCATAGTTTCTAGGTTCGGAAGGGACCTGACCAGATCATCTAGTCCGACCCCCTGCCATGGCAGGAAGAGCACTGGGGTCAAATGACCCCAATAAGGTGGTCATCCAACCTCCTCTTAAAACCCCCAGGGTGGGAGCCTGCACCACCTCACATGGAAGCTGGTTCCAGACCCTAGCCGCCCTGACCGTGAAGTAGCGCCTCCTGATGTCCAACTTAAACCTTCCCTCTGCCAGCTTGTGACCATTGTTCCTGGTCACTCCTTGCGGCGCTCGGGGGAACAGGGACTCCCCCAGCGCCTGCTGATCCCCCCTAACCAGTTTATAACAGGCCACAAGATCCCCCCTCAGCCTTCTCTTTTGAAGGCTGAACAGGTTCAGGTCCCGCAACCTTTCCTCATAGGACCTACCCTGCTGTCCCTTGATCATACGAGTGGCCCTCCTCTGGACCCTCTCGATGCTGTCCACATCCCTCTTAAAGTGCGGCGCCCAGAACTGGACGCAGTACTCCAGCTGCGGCCTGACCAGTGCCGCATAGAGGGGGAGGATCACCTCCTTGGACCTGCTCGAGATGCATCTGTGGATGCACGACAAGGTGCAGTTGGCCTTCCTAGCCGCCTCCCCACATTGCTGACTCATGTTCATCTTGGAGTCAATAATGACTCCCAGATCCTTTTCCACCTCCGTGCTGACAAGAGGGGAGTTCCCCAGCCTGTATGTATGGTGCCGATTGTTCCTCCCCAGGTGCATCACCTTACACTTGTCTGTGTTAAACCCCATCCTGTTCTCCTCTGCCCATCCTTGTAACCTGTCTAGGTCCAACTGTAGCCTGTTGCTCCCCTCTATTGTGCCCACATCCCCCCACATCTTAGTGTCATCAGCAAACTTGAACAGGGTGCTTTGCACCCCCTCATCCAAATCACTGATGAAGATATTGAACAGGGCGGGCCCAAGGACCGAGCCCTGTGGGACCCCACTTCCCACGTCCTTCCAGGTCGAGAAGGACCCATCCACTACCACTCTCTGGGTGCGACTCTCTAACCAGTTGGCGACCCATTGGACTGTATGGGTGTCTACGCTACAGTCCCCCAGCTTCCTAATGAGAATGGGGTGAGAGACAATACCAAAAGCCAAAAAATATGTGCGCATATTGTTCCCCAAGCAAGTGTGCTGACATCCATGTTCCCCAAATGAGTGTGCACATGCACAGTTCTGTACATGTTCTCCACTCCCACTTGCCTGTCTGAACACACACACCTTCCCTGTCTCCTTGCACATGCATGCAAGGGCTAAGGCAGGCCTAAGAGCAAATGCTTAGGGATACTACAATGGGATTGAGCCCACAATGGGATTGAGCCCCAAATACTACAATGGGAATGAGCCCCAAATGCCAACCTAAAAATCATTGAAAGGGTTTGAATTTGCAATTTTGTCTGTACTCCTTACCAAGATGGGGATGATTGTGAAATCCATCCATGGGTCTGAGTCTGTACCTCATTTCTCAAAGGACAAGTGCAATATTAGGCCCACAGTGAGGTGGGTTTAGACATGGGATTTAGATCTAGTTCTGAGTTTGAATCCAGAATTTTCTCTTCTTCCTCACGCTTGCAATTTGGGGTGTTTTAATCTGAAGCTATGAGTCAGGCCCATCTTTCAGGAAAAATCCCTGTATATTTAGAAAGGAGAAATGCAGGGAGACACCTTCCCCCCCTGGCTGTAATACCGACTTCATCATGACACATTTACATCTCTCACTGCAAGACAAGTGATAAGTGTTACTGTTTATATCTCTATTGCTATGGCAGGGGGACTTATCCTTAATTTGCAGGTGGAGAAACTAAGTTGCAGAGCTGCTAAACAACTCAGAGCCATAACAGAGCTCATTAACTGGGCTAGCTGGAGATAGAAATCAAGGGTCCTGTGTCCTGGTCCCCCACCAAATTGCATTCTCTCCTTAATACATATGCACACACACATATATGATTTATCTTCTACACTGCTCTTCCCCTCCAGTACACAGGGAGAACTAAGTATGCAGTGATCCTTTGAATCTGGCAGCACAGTTTTCTGCAGATACGGTCATTGGTGCCTAGCATCCCGAGGTTCCAACTTAGCCAGGTTCTCCACACAGTGACACACCACAGACAGAGAAATTCCTCTGTGAGGAGAGGACATATTCCAGCACCTGGGACCCTGGGGAGGGTTGGGCATAGATACTAGTTGGAATCAATGGAAGGAAATGCCATCTGCAGAGGGGAGGTGGGGAATGAAGGGTGTTTTCCAGCTTGGAGGGGCGTTGGTGGCGACAGCTTGGCAGCTTGTGTCTAGAGCTCACCGTGGAGAGGCTAGTGTGCATTGGCTGGGTAGCTGGGGAGGGAGTTTTTTGTGGTAGGGAAGAGAGAAGGACGGATATGGTAGCTGGAGAGGGTGTTGGGAGGATGATTGTGGGGCACATAGGTTTGAGGAATGGATGGCGGGAGTGGTGCCTGTTTGGTGGACAGCTAACTGAGCAGATAAGTGCCGTGCTCACAGGCATGTTCCTACTCTCCAGTGCTCTAAGGGTTAATGAGAGGCATGTGAGAGCCATCCCATGGGTCTGTTCAGACTTGTAACACAAGTGATAACCTGTCACTGAGGTGATGGGGAAAACGCAGAGCTGCTGCTTTGGCTGTTTCCCCCCCAGGTTCTCTCTTAATGTCCCCACTTAGTGAGCTGCATATTCTCTGTAGCATCCCAGCCCCTGGCCCCACAGTCCCTGGTGATATTCCCGTAATAAGTGAGCAGAGTACTTTGGACAGGAGTGCAGAGGGGCCACACCACTTTCCCTGCCAGGAAAACGTGTGCACAATCGATGCAATCAGCTTACCCTTCAAGTCCTTTTTTGGCTGGATGGAGGAGATGCTTTGACTTGAAACCCATTTATTGAGTGGAGATGGTGCAATGAAATTGCAAGCTAAAGCTTTTACCAGCCCCTGGCTGCTGCCTTTCCTTTCTCTTACCCAGCAGCCTGTCTGATGCTGTCAGACATGACTCTCTTAAAACCCTGTTTCTTTACCCTCAACAATTCCTCCAACCTCAACTAACCACGCAGGGAGATACTCTAATGTTAGACCTCAAGGTCTGAGCACCCCTCAAACCTGGCGACAGCCTGCATGGGAGTTTTGCAGCTGTGGCTCATCTCTGATCTTCTGCTGAATCCTCAGGGCCAGATTCTGACTTCCTTTACAGCACTGCAAATCAGGAATACCTTCAGTGCAGACAAATGAGGTGTATCAGTCTAAATGAGGTCACAGTCATACTCAATGGTGCTTTTATCCCAATGAAGCCCAAAGCTCTTTAGGACAGGAAGTAAAATGTATTAAATGCATTCTGAAGGAATTAAGTACAGGATCCTGAATATGTGATTCAGCAAATACACTTAATTCAGATGGTCAGAACACTTAAATAATGGATTATAATGTGCTCTTAGATCACAATTAAAATGGAAACAACGGAGGGCATTTTAGGGTAAGGGAGAAGATTATTCAGAGCTGAGCAAAATTCACAATTTTTGTTTCAAAAAGTGTCCTGTGAAAGCTATGGAGGTTCTGGCCTCACTTTTCCCCACACCGGATTTTTTTTCCCCCTTAGCAAAATATAAACTGTTTATTGATTTGTGATTAGGAAAAACCTTTTTGTCTAAAGAAAAGTGACACGTGGGCTTGAAAACTGGCTGTTTTTTAGTTTGGAAAATGTGTGACCCCTACCCAGTAAATGTTTTGCCTCTATGAATGGTCCTGTTTTGCAGTTTAAAGAAAGAAAAAAACAATCCCATCACATTCTGCATGGTTTATCTCTTGCCACATGTTTAATAACAAGTCAGTCTGGAGCTTGGCTGTGCTTTCCTGCTCTCGTAAATAATCCTTAATGCCCAGGAGTTGTCAGGTCTTTTGGTTTATATCACATCTGCAAGACGGTATTTCTAGCAGCACCATGACTCCCAGCATTGCTTCCTGAGGCACCAGGGCAGTCTCCCAGCCAATTTTTCACTAAGTCTGCCTCTGCTTTACTTCTGGGATGTGACAACAGATTGGTTAAGGGTCCTGTGCTCCTCTGGCTCTTCCAGAGCCCTTTATCCCTGCAGGAATGATGTGAAATTGCCATTGAGAGCCATAGGAATCATTTGGCTGTCCACCACTGTGAATCTGGTTAAAACACAACCCCCATTTTGCTCAGCTCACCAGCTGCGGTTGACCTGTGGGTCTCACCCAACTTGGAGTGAGAGAATGCTTTCCAGGCCATATCGTGCCCTGCAGTTATGGCCCTTTTGACACTGCAGTGGCTGCTCAGGTGTATAAGAGGCAGATACGAGTCCACCATCTTCACCTTGTGTGTCCTCAGCTGTTCCTTCTTGTTTCTGAACTCACAGCAGTTATGATCAGGTAGTGTTATATCGTGGTAGCACCTGGTGGCTTCATTCACAGCAGGACTCCCTTATGCCAGGCACTGTACAGACCTGCCCCCCCCTTATTACTGCTACCCCTAGGTACCTCAACAGGAAGCTAAGCCTTTTCCAGGAAGATCCTGCCAATGAGTCATGCTGCAACAGGGGTGTTATAGTCAGATGTGTGAATGCATTCGCTATGCATTGTCTTCAGTCTGCTGCTGTCTGTAATTTATAGCCTATATTGTCATGTATTATTTAACTTTCTGAGGCATTAGAACTACATTTGGTGCTGAGCCTTGTTAGATGTGGTGGTATCTGTAACTAGCACTGAGTTGGCTTTCAGCTGCAAGTAGCACACAGAGCGGGGAGGCTGGAGAGATCAGAGCCATGGTCCACTTTGATTTCTAACAGCCCTCTGATGCTAAGGATACTCCCTCATTTTGCACCTGCGTTCCTGTGCAGTCAGGGCTGAGCTTGGGGTGTGCTGGGGAAGTCCTCTGAAGCCCTGGAGCTTGCAGTTTAATTACATCTGTTCATTAACCTGTATAGGTACAAGTGGTATCAGCAGCTGAAAAATTACCTGGGCCTTCCTAAAATCCAGGTGCAATTTTCTTCTCCCTCCAGCTTTGTTTTGTGGTTTATTACAAGTATCTAGGAATAGTTGTATAATGTGGCACTTTCATTTCCATTGCTCTTAAGGTACATTTTAACGATGGGGAAGTCTCATTACATTACCATAAAATTAATGGTTTTCTGGGACTGGCTAAAACGGACCACTTTCTAGCAGGTGAGGAAACTGAGGCACAGAGAGAGGAGGTGACATTTCCAAGGTCCCATGGCCAAGCATGAGCAAAGCCAGGAATGGAACCTGCCTTTTTGCTTCACTCCTTTCCTGTGCTTCTTTCTTTGCTAAAACATGGCTGACAATGTTGATTTAATGCATTTCTGCTATTACAAACATGGGCAATTTTCTTATTCAGATGCAGGATGGTGTGCGGGACAATCTTGCTTTTATTTAGATGCTTTTTGGAGGAAAAAAAAAGCTAGTTCCTATTCAGAAGAGATAAAACATGGATTGGATAGTTGTGTAATATTTAGAATTTATTTTGCATGCTGTCAGTTATACAAGGAGAATATAAGAGAGAGAGGAAAGTTATATCTACCACCTGCTGGACAGCTGGCTGAAGTCATGCTCCGTGTGGGATGAAGGGCTAGGTCTAATGTTGAGCAATAGGCCCCTCTTATTCGCCTTTCCTCCAGTGCCCACAAGATGAGTTGGTCAAAACTCTGACTTGTAGTTCTGCAGAACATCCCACTGTTTTAATGGAGTTTTTATTCTTTTTGGGTAAGAAAACTAGGAATTCTGACATATCCTGCAACAAGGACATTCTAAAACCCTTTCCTTTTGGAGACATTGAAATGGTTCTTTTCAGTTATCTGCCTCCCAGTGACAGAAAGCCCCCAGCTGCTTTGCTTCCTGAGAAGGCCTGATCCTGTCTCCAGGCACCTCTCAGAGACTCAGGGCAGCTTGGGGAGTTTTCTGGTTTTGAGCAGCTTGTGGGTACCCGGGCATCAGCATGCAGAGATTAGATGCCTTAAAGGCTCCATTTTGGGATTAAGGACCCCTAGAGGTTTCAGATTTCCTACCAAAGTCTGGAAGCTCTGGAACCCAAAGAACCAGCTTGCTTCACATGATGGGACTGACCTACTCTTGGGGCCCTTAAAGCCATGGATCCCCAGCTGTCCATCAAGTGAGCTGGAAGGAAACCGGGAGAGTTTCTGGTAGAAACTGTGACAGAATGCCATCACAGTATCTCTCCAGACTGCTATTAGGCTTATTACCTGTCTATCACTCTGGTTGCCAAGCAGCCAGCTCTGCCTATGTGACCTGACCTTATGGCAGAGGAGTAGTGGCCCCCAAAGATGTCAAGCTCTGAGTAGACCGGTGATGCTTTTTAAATTGGTCGGTTAGCCTTAAACAGCACCAGCCCTGATTGGACCTGGAGGCTGTGGTCAGGAACGTTTATTTAAGAGCCCCTTCTTCCTGGAGGGTGGAAGGAGCCATTGGTGTGGAACATGTGAGTAACTAACTCTGGAAACTCACTGACTCCATGAACTGTTTGCCTTCAGAGGAAAGCTCAATCAGCCTCTGGATGATACTTGTGGGTAACTTAACTGAAACCTACCTAGATATATAGTTTACTGTGATATAGAGGAGTGTTCAACAGCTACTTAGCCACACTGTTTGCTCTATGGTTGTTTGTTGATTTTTCTCTAACCTGTACCCATCCCCAAGTCTTCCCTCTTTAGCCAATAAAGTTTTCCACTGTTCATAGCATGGTGGACTGGCTGAGAGAGGGACTGGGTTATGTCTTGGTGCCCCCTTGGTCCAGCTGACTAAGGGAGGTTATTTTTTGGTGCCTCAGGCTAAAGGAAGTGCCCCAAGTTTTCACACAGGGTTAAGCACCCTCTAGGTCTACAAGGCCTGTGTACTGCGGGGGGCACAGGGCTGAAAACAGGCCAGGTCCCCTGGGTGGTGGCATCGGTACCCCCAGGCTTGCAGGTGTGCTCTGGGAAGGGGGCTGGCCAGATGTGAGGTGCCCCAGGGAGGCACTCAGAGCCTGGTAGGTGGTCGGGCACAGTGAGGTGGGTGGCTCAGCGCAGAAGCACCCCCTACTGGCTCACCACAGAAACCTTGCTGCATTTTTGCAGAATTTGTCAAAACTAAACCATTTCCATTGAATATTTTGGTTTCAATGAACTAATATATTCTGAGGAAAACCCTTTGGTTGGAAAATTCCTGACCATCTCATGCCCCTTATTTATTGCTCCACTGCCTCAGTGTTGTAGGATTGTCTTGTCATACCCTCTGTCTTGTCCTCACCCCCCAGCCCCATAAGTAGGTTTACCCCCTTTGCCAATAAAAGCAACCAAAAATTAAATCTATAATTATCATTACTAATGCCACTTAATTAGTCACAAGCCAGCAGCCAAATTGGCTTTCTCATAATTATCAGATAAGCAGTAAGCACATCTCATAGATTATAATTAACACTGTTTAATTAAAATCTAATATACATACACCCTTTCCTCAAAATATGCCTAATTGGGTTCACAAATAGAGGCGGTTTAAAGCCCTTTTCTGTCATCCTCTGCAAGGTTCTTTAGGTTTCCCCACTTTTAGTGCAGTCTACTGTGATGAACGAGGAGTTGCTTGTTAACATCTGGCTAAGCTGCTAGTCTGCAGCCTATGAATCACTCTCGTGAGCTTCTGTATATGTAGAAGACCAGCAGGCATTGGGGGAGTCCCTGTTCCCCCGAGCAGTGCCAGGAGTGACCAGGACTAACGGTCACAAGCTGGCAGAGGGTAGATTTAGGCTAGATATCAGGAGGCGCGACTTCACGGTCAGGGTAGCTAGGATCTGGAACCAGCTTCCAAGAGAAGTGGTGCTGGCTCCTACCCTGGGGGGTCTTTAAGAGGAGGCTAGATGTACACCTTGTTGGGGTTGTTTGATCCCAGTACTCTTTCCTGCCATGGCAGGGGGTCGGATTCGATGATCTGCTCAGGTCCCTAAAAACTATGAAACTAAGAGATGCCATCTTTCACCCTCAGTCAGTGTCCCCTTATTGCTCCCCCATGCCAACCTCTGCATCAGTTGTGCCCCCTGGTCTCAGGAAAAGGTAAAATGCTTAAAGAAAAGCAGAAAGGGCAGGATTCAGGCCTGGTCTGAAAGCACTCGTATCCATGGTTGGGGTCCATGGATTTGATTTAAGTGTCCTTGAAGTTGAGTCATGTTTCCCAGGTTGTGCAGAGCATCACTCCTGATAACTTGCAAGCTGCCCTCATGCAGCTGGGATGGCATGGATGGAGGCAGGCCTTCATCAGTCTGTGAGGCTTGTGCTCCTCAGGCTTGGTGGCATGTTCTGGCTTCCAGGTGGCATGTAACCTAGCTGATGGGTTTGCATCCCCAGCTCCGTGTAAGGGTTCTTGTCGCTGGGAGACAGCGGAAGGGCATCCCATTAGAAAAGGGCAAAACGTGTTTTGCCTTTGAGTGATTCCCTCAAGACTGGGAAGAGTCATTCTACTGTCAGTCTTTCTTTGCCTCACCTCTTGAATTCCCTCTAGGTGGCAAACTCACCCAGTGTCCCTGTTTGTCACTATCATGTGTCAAAATGGCAGACATGACAAAGCCTGCCCCTTGGTGAGTACTGCTGAGACACATGGGAACATGCCAACTTTGGCAGACAAGCTCTCTGAAAAGCAGATGTTGATGCCCTGTTGCCATGATACAGGCATCCAGCAGGAATGTGCCAATCCTCTGCCTGCCTGTGTAAAGAATTGGGGTATGGCTGATGTGCCCTTCCAGAGGAAGGTGGAAGGGCACATCAGCAGTGCTCAGACCAGGCCAGGCTGAGCCATATGTTGCAAAGTCAGCCCTGATCCTGTTGGATGCCAAGCCCTTGCAGCTCCCTGGTTGCTGGGCTCCAGTATCTTTCAAGACATGGCTCTGTGGTTGTTCTGAATCTGGAGTGCTGTGTAGTTAAAGTTCTTGTGTGGGCCCCATTACCACAGCCTCTAAGCACCTCACATTACGTTCCTAATGTGTTTATCCTCCTAACGTCCTAGGGAGGTAGAGTACTACCAGTGTCTCTGATCCATAGGCCAAGCTCTGAGGTGTGGAGAGGTTGAGGGAATTACCCAGTCACATGAGGAAGCCATGGGTGGAGCAGAGACTTGAGCCCAGGCCTCCCAGGTCTGAGGTGAGAGCCCCAGCTACTGGAATGGAGTGCTGCTGGAAGGTCCTTGAAGCTCTCATCCCCTCAGGTGGGCATTTCAATCCCACTGGAGTTGCAGGGACTCTGTCGGGGCTTTGGGCTGGGAGATCATCTAGTGGGTATCCTCAGAGGTGCTTTGTTTGCTGGTTTTGGTTGGGAGGCTGCTGATTTGAAATTGGTGCCATGTTGTGCCTAAACCATAGCGGTTTTGCTACAGCACTGTGAAATCTGTACCCCGCCCCTCCAGGTTTACTCCAGACTCTGCTTGGACTTGTTCAAAATGTTTGGAGACCTCAGAGACCTGTGGATGAGCACTGTTTTTGCAATTCCTGGTTTTCAGTGCATCTGTTTGTAGTTCTAATATGAATTGGGCTGAACCTGATCCAGAACTCCAACCTTGTGCAGCTCAGCACTGAAGCACAGAGATTTCCGGAGCACTGAAGTGTATGAGTATGGTTGTGCATGTGTTTTGCTGAATGAATGGAGGGGGGCTGCATGTACAGATGTTGCTTTTCTTCATCATTTAAAGCACTTTATTGCTGTGACTTAACAGAAGTGCACGCCTTTACAGCACTTTAAAAACTGGCACAGCTCTTTAAGTTACCCCTTGTTAAAGGGGTATTAAATTTGAAGCTCTGTATTTTACAGCACTTTAGCAACCTACAGCACTTTTGATAATTTCTGCACGCTGATCAAATTTCTGACCAGTGGAGAAGCCCCAGGAAGCTGTGGAGCACCCCCTGCTTCCTAGTCCGGAAAGTGCAGGGAGGCTCAGACCCCACCACCCCTGCCCAAAAGTTCCACTTCTGTCATGTTTCAGAGTGTTGTAACTTTATAGTGCTATAAAAAGTGCTCTAAATTACAGCACTGTAAAATGTGAACAGAGCACTTCTGTACATACCTCATATGCTTTTATACTTCCCATTGCGCAGATACCCATCCCTCCCTGCCTCCCAGCCTCCATCTCTCATTTTCTCTTCCACTTTCTTTTCTTTAATGCACCTTGGCTAGAGAAGCGTCTTCCTGATGGATGAACTCCTACAAGATACTGCTCTGACTTTACTATTTTTTATTATTATTGTTATTGCCAGCTGTGACCTCTACATAATCCCCCATCTACACCAGGCTCCGCAATAATAGAGCAGCTTGAATAAATTATCTTTTCAAAGGCGAAGGCTGGATTTTGGCTCTGAGCTCTGGAAATTGATGTCTCTCTTATTTCCTTAACCAAACAGAGACAGAGAGGTCTGCTGTGTTGTCAGCACTGCTGCTCGCCTACCTACCTCATGCTGCCTGCTCCCTGAGGAGTTACTCTGGCCCCAGTGAAAAGCCCAAGTTCCTATCTCTTCCCTTTCCCTGCTGTGGAGACGAGATAGTGCTGTCTCCAACTGGTGATTAGTGACATTAGCGGCCTCCTGACAGTTCAGGCTGCCGCAGATGTGGATGTGTGCACCATTTAGCATGGGGAAAAGGAAAGGGAGATACGCAGAGGCGTGAGGGTGGAGGGGAGAGAGAGGCAGATAAGGGAGAGATAAAATAGTGTTTCTCCTACTGCCATAACATCCAAAACAAAGCATGCAGAGTGGTTCGGGCAGTGTATTCTATCAGTCTTTGGGGGCATCTCCATTCTTGCTCTTTGCCTCTCTCCCTATCTACTTATCTCGCCCTTTCATTATTCCTGCATTATAAATACAGAGAAATTCACTAGGGGCTGGAGCCCCAAGTGGTGGAAATCAGTGCATCTCCATTGACTGAACCACAGATTGTTTCACACCGGTCCTGTATTTTCTTCTGCTGTCTCCTCCAGTCATGAGCCTTTTTGTGAATGCAAAACTCTCTGGAGGATCTCTCTCCATTGCCAACCAGCCCTTCTTTCCCCTCTGCTTCTAGATGGTTCTGCCCACCTCTGCTTCCTTGTGCCCCCCCACACCATGCCATGAGCTGTGGTCACTTCTCCATCTGCAGTGGTGCTGAAGAGTTAAAGTTGCTCTGCTTGTCCTGTGGACTGACATGGTGTAAAATGCACCTCTGCTGCATGTGGCTTTCAGGAGAGAATCACCAGGAAAGACACAAGGCACCCGGGGAGTTGCTTCTTGGAAAGTGCAGGAGGTGCCACAGAAGCATGCAGGGAAGGGTAGGGCATGTGGCTGCACCGAACGATACCTGCTGCAATGTGTCTGGTTCATGTGGCTTTGAGCACTGGGTGCAGTGCAGTGGTCCTTACTTAGCAATGTGCAAATGATGACAGCTGAGGGGAAGGTGACCCATTGCAGTCCTGGCCAAAGAAGGAGCTGTATTTTTTCTTCCCTAAAATTGGGTTCAACTGATTGCCTAGGAGAGGGAGGGGGATTGTGCGGCCTCCAGGTCTGTGGCTGTGAAGGGGAGGTAGTTGCCTAACATAACCAATGTAACATTGCAAGGTACTTGGAAGAGAACCTGGAGCTGGTAGCTTTGGGCAGATGGCTGCTTAATGAGGATGGTCTTCAGCTCAGCTTTCCTCAGCTTTGGTCCAGTGGCCTGTTTGGTCCAGTGACTTGTCAAAGGAATAAGCGGTTAAATGGGCTTGCATGTGATTCATCCCTCTGCCATCTCTGAACTGACCTGGTGAGTCATTGTCTTGGAGGGCTCTGGGTGGGTCTCCAAACACTGCTGACTGTCGCTGAATGCCTAAAGAGATGATTCAGTGAGTAAGGCCATAACTGTGCCTTGTCCTGCCCTGTCCTGTCCTGGGGCCCCTCTGACATGCTGCATCTGGCGTCTGACCTTGTGGAGATAATTACACCTTCTTTCAGGTAGCTGGGCTCAGGGTCTGGGCTTCAGTTTATACACAGCTTTCACATCTTTGGCTGCCTGAGAAGAGTAGAAAATCCTGATACGGCTGTTTATTAATGAGATATTTTGCCTGCCAGCTTTTGCAGTGCTAATACCTGGCCAGCGAGTTTATCCAGTGCGGAAGATTTGCAAAATGTGACTTCCATCAGAAAGATGCTGAGCTTAGCTCTTCCCAGCTTTGGTAAAAAGAGCTCCTTTACACAGTCTTGGTGAATCAGTGCTAATACCCCAGCGTGCATGCTGGGAGCCACTACTGCGTCCAGTTCTGGGCGCCGCACTTCAAGAGGGATGTGGACAGCATGGAGAGGGTCCAGAGGAGGGCCACTCGCATGATCAGGGGACAGCAGGGCAGGCCCTACGAGGAGAGGCTACGGGACCTGAACCTGTTCAGCCTCCAAAAGAGAAGGCTGAGGGGGGATCTTGTGGCCTGTTATAAACTAGTCAGGGGGGATCAGCAGGCATTGGGGGAGTCACTGTTCCCCCGAGCACTGCCAGGAGTGACCAGGAATAACGGTCACAAGCTGGCAGAGGGTAGGTTTAGGTTAGACATCAGGAGGCGCTATTTCACGGTCAGGGCGGCTAGGGTCTGGAACCAACTTCCAAGAGAAGTGGTGCAGGCTCCTACCCTGGGGGTTTTTAAGAGGAGGTTAGATGAACACCTTGCTGGGGTCGTTTGACCCCAGTACTCTTTCCTGCCATGGCAGGGGGTCGGACTAGATGATCTACTCAGGTCCCTTCTGACCCTAGAAACTATGAAACTATTGGTGTGTTTGGTTGTGAGATTTATAAGCAGAACTTAATGCAGCACTTATCTCTTTGGGATATTGTTCCCATTATTGTCCTACCACCATACACTATTTATTGGGCTACAAAAAGCATCCTCCAGATCCCTTCTTCTTACCTAGGGTCTTTCCCCAAACCCAGTGATACAGAGGTGCCTACCTGTTGCCCGTGCATACAAAAAATGGTGAAACAGCAAAGCACATCTCACTCCCTACAGTAGAGTGAGCTGTGGTTGCAAAGTGGTCCAAGATGTGGCTAGTTGCTTTCAGTTCATGGCATTGTGCGTGTTTGTTACAAGAGGGCATAACGTTGTAGGATGTGAGCTATCCTCTAAAGGCCTTAAATACAACAGCAGCAGAAAGGAAAGGATTGGCACGTGTTCTGGTGTCGGGGGAGGATTTGGGGATTAGGGATGTGTAATTGTATGTAGTGCATGACAAAACAAAATAAGTGGCAAGAAGAACTCAGCTGTGTTAAGAATTCAAAGCAAGCATTGTGCTTTTCTGCATTAAGAAAGCAAAATCTGGAAATCGACTGAAGACGAAAGACTACAGTCAGCCCTTCTTCTCTCTGAAGTCTTTGCTCTGTGCATGTCCCAGCATCCCATGATCTAAAAGTCCCAAGGGGCTTCTCTTTCCTGTTGAGTGCTAAGGGCAGAGAAGAAGAATGTGTACGAGCAGCTTCAGTCACAGAATGTATATGAGCTACTTCAAGGAACAGCCCCTGCTGCTTTTGTGCAGATCCTGTGGGTGCCGTTCTGGTCTCTCTCACATTGGCACAACTCAGTTTCCTTCTGAAGAACTGCTGCAGATTTATGCTTATATAACAGGGATGCAAATCCCTTCCCCAACTCAGACCTTCAGTGAAGCTCTGCCCGTTTATGTCAGCAGAGAACTTGCCTCTATAACTCTGACTCAAAATGCAGATTATGCTTTCTGGACAGCAGTCCCCTGATTTTTATTTATTTTTTTCCTCAGAGTGTTTTCTCTCCTTCAGGCCCCTTTTCATGAGTGTGGCCAACACAGAGTACAGGAAGCAAGATGGGTCCATGCAACAATGACAGGAAATAGTCCAACTCGACTCGCTTTAAGTGTGACATGCAGTGATTCAGCCATTTCTGGACATCTGTTATGTTCTGCTACCAGATTCTGAATTCAGCAGCCCAGTGTTTGGCACTCCAGTTTGGCAAGTTTGACTTTGAATACCCCTGTGGCTTGTCAGCTTGCCTTTCCTGTGAGTTTGGTGCAAAAGAAGACAGTCAAGGAAATGGGAAGTGATCACCGGTGCCTTGAGTCCCTGCTTATTGCGCTAACGGCTAAGCTCCCTCCCTGTTCGTCCGATCCTGGCTGCCTTGCAGCGCGTGTTGTATCTTAGCACCAGTTGCATATGTGCTTATGTTAGGCTTCACAAGGCAGCTGCATGCTTTTCCATTGGGATTCTCGTCATCATGAGATCTTCCCAGATTAAGTAAATAATTTTGCATTAGCTTAATTAAGTCTAATAGACTCATTAGTTCAGTCTTTGCGCTCCTTCCCAAGGGAGGGATGGCCAAGAACCGTGAAGAGTTGCTGCAGAGAAATCCTGTGGAATCTCAAAGTCAGACAATGGGAGCTGTGTGCCCGGGTGATGGTGGGTCCTTAGCTCTGGGAATGTCAAGAGTCAAAAGCTAAAATTTCTTACTGCAGCTTTGGTTATGAAGTCAAAGCATCAGCTCTTTGCCTCCTTGTTGGGAAGCCCATTAATAAATAGGCAGCTTTCTCCTGCATTAGATGACATCTAGTTTTGAACTGACCCATCTGGTTATCAAGGCATAGCTGGATTTCTGAATTAGCAATTTTCTCTGCCTGAGTCTATGTCAAAAATATGCCCTCAGCCCCACACTCTATAATGAGTCTTTGCCAAATCCAAATATATCAGAATAGAAGGCAGAGAATGGCCTAATCCATCCTCCTGAATTTCCTAAGGCATGTGAACTCTAAACCCTATTGTCTCTACAGTGGTCCAGCCATCGCCTTGCATCTGGTTCTGTACTCCCACTGGTCCCTCCTCTTGGGGGGTATCTCAGAGGGTTTGGACTAGGTAAACACCTGAGTTATCTAGGCCCCTTGGGGCTACAGAATAAGTTTGGTGGCCTCATGAGAACAGGATTTGTTTTAGTTTTCTAACACCTGTTTCTAGTTGGGTGAGAAACACAAGAGCAGCCGTGTTGTGGTGTTTCGCTGCATCTGCTGCTCAGTCCCAGTGGAGCCAAGAAGCAAAGAGGATGCCACTGTACATAGTGATGTAGAGTGAAAAGTATTGGGAGGGAGAGGACGGACATTTCTGACCCTCCTCAGACATTGATTTGGGTATCAAAGTTTAGCCATGATTGTTTTCAGTGCAGAACAATGGCCTTACTCAAGGGAGCCTGCCCATTTCAAGTGGCACTGGGGTAAACCCTGAGCTGTTTGTTCAGACATAACTTCCATCGAGACAAGGAGAATCTTTGACCGACTAAAAGACTTAGGGATCTGACATCTCTTTTTGGTTAACTGCTTGAAAGCCCAGCTTGCAGCCTTCCTGTATGCAAGTTTCTCACCAGTGCGGGATGATGCGGGGGAGTAAAAGTCCATGGCACCAGCGTCTAGAATCCTGCATCACTTGGGAGTTCCCAAGTGGGAAAAGATGGAGGGACTGATTGTGTAGAGATGTTTGGCTGTGTGATAGATGTGGAAACAATTGATTGCTCTGAGCAGAGGGTGAGGGGAAATGGCTGAAGGTGTGGGCAAATCTTAAGGGGAGCAAAAATGCAGGAGGATGTGTAAAAGCCCATGCATTTGCAAATGGCAGGAAGGAAAGGCAGTTGTTGGCAGGGGAGGAGGAATTGCCTTTTTATGTTACCTGTCTTGTTGATAGTGCAGGATATTAAATTATACTGTTGTGCTGAGGGCAGTTTTATGTTGCATTCTAAAGTTATGTCAAGGGCACGTGGACAGGTGACCTCTTCTGGCATTTGCATCCATCTAAATAAACAAGCAAACAGAATAAAAATGTAAGAGAAAGGCCGGTTCCTGCAGGGGCTCTCACTCTAGTAGCATGTTTCTATCACTGGCGCACAATGTAGTGGAGCAGAAAGCATTCAAGGGGAAGGACGACATCAGGTTTCCTTTTCAAAAGTGTTGCCTGTTCTTTCTTTCTAAAGAAATGATTGTATTTAAAGCAAATATTATTCCTGTGCACCAGCAGAAGAGCAGAGATAGGTAGGGAGATTGAAGGCAAACGGATTATGCATATAAATGGGAGTTAATTTTCTAACTCTTTGGAAATCTGACAACTAGCAGAGTGCTGTGGGGTCAGGAGCAGCGTGGCAGTTATATGCTCTGGACAGGGGTGCTGTGCCTTGTAGGCACTATCTCCTCTTCTTCTAGGTAGTTTAGGGTGTAACAACTTTAAGGTGATGGGTTTGAGGGGACACCCAAAACTGACCCAGATGCAGAGTGAATGCTCCAATGGCCCTACATCATTGAATACTATGAAAAGCTATGGCTAAAATTTAATACTGCTTCCCCCTCTCCCTCCCGAGTCCCTCCATAGCTTCCTTTCTGGGCTTCCAGATATAACCTGCCCTATTTCTTCCAAGCATCTCACCCCTCTTGGCTGGCTCAGGTGACTGGCTGCCTCCCAGCTGTTTAGCACTCTACCCCTTCTGGTCTTCAGTGACTGCCTATCTTCTTCATATGCTCCAGGCTTTCTCCCATCCCTGAGCTGAACTTAGTTTTAGAGATAGCTGAACATCCCTGTAGGCCGGGTGTTGCATGGGAATAGCTTGACACACAGTCCAAATAGAGCTTCAGAGCCCAGGCTTCAGGCTTCCCTTACCCACTTCTCCCTTCCCACTGTATCAGAAGAGGATCCATGCTTGTGGCAGGAGAGGATGTGGCAGCCTGGGAACCGCTGTGCTGCTGTTGGCTAATGATAGTTGGCCGTTCTGGCCATTGTTCAGCATGCTGCGGTGTGGAAGCCTTCATTACACCCTTGTGTAATTCCTCCTTTGACGTCACTGGAGTTTACTCCAAATGAACGCTGGGATTTGATCCTGCATCTGTAATGACATTGCTATACTGGGAAAGAGGGTGTGGGAGTGGGAAAGAGGAGGAGAATAGATTGGAAGATGAAGTACATCCAGCAGAATCCGGCTTGATCCAGTGAAAACCTTGAATACATAACTATAAAAGAGAACATGATATTTCATTTGTTTTGTTTTATTTCACCAGAAAATAAAATCTTCCTAATGCAAGACTGTCACTTTGGAAATAATTCGTGGCTGGAGATTTCAACACCCACTCCAATGATATTTTATTCTGACCCTAAACAAAATCAATAGCTTATTTTTTTCCCTATCTTTTTTTTTCTTCCTTCTCTGAGAAAACAGCATTTTTCAGCTCAGTGGAAGAAAAAAATAGATTCTGCCCAGTGTTGTTAAAAAGATATTATAACCACTGTCTCTGGAAGTGTAAAAAGTACATGATCTAATATGTCTGGAGCAATTTTGAAAGGTTGCTTTATTTAGGATAATGGAGAAGCAGCAGTAAACCTCATAATCTTGTTGGTTAAAAAAAAAATACAATGAAAGGTCTGAGAAATGCAGCTTTCTGCCCTGGCTTTTCAGCTGTAAAGGAGAAGGGTTTGAATTAAGATTAAGGTTGTAGGAAAAGGGGTTTGCCTTGGTTTTGAGGGTTCCTTTTTATATCAAATCTCACAGCCTTCAGCTAAATTGCATGGTCTCAATGAGACCGGCAGCTGAATAGTAGAATGCAATCAATGCAAGTCAGTCTTTGAAGAGGCAAGTAGGGGCTGAAGTTCGGGAACATGGCACGTTTACCAGGACAACGGGCCTGCCGCTCTAATGCATCCAGCTGAATTCAGAGGCCCAGTCCCAACATAACTGTGGGTCATGTTATGGGCAGGACTTTCACTGTGTTTCACAAATTTGTATGAAGGCTTGGGCATGTCTATTGATTTCATGCATGTTGTAGATGAGATTGTTATATGAAGGCTCAAGGTTGGATTATTAGAGGATAGCACACTGAGAGAGCTGGGTGAGGAGCTAAACACTGGAACAGCTACAGATCTGCTTTACGGTGAGTGCTGGAGAAGGGCGAGGGGTTACTTCTGGAGCATGCACAAGAACGAAAGATGTTCATTTCTCAGAGTAGCTGATGTTCATAAGCACCGATAGAAAAGGGAACAACCTGCAGCCATATCACATCATTCATTGCCCTTCTTGGGCATTTCAGAAAGTCTGGTTTGTCAGAGGGGGGCAAAAATCTTGTGAATCTGGAAATAAATTATGAATTAATTTTTGTAATAAATTATGAATCTGTTTGCTCTGTCAGGATTTGAGGCGCTGGGCTCTGATCAAAAAGTTTTTTAATGTCTTCCCTCTGCTTGCTCAAACTCAGTTGAGTGCATCTGTGTGTTTTTAATGCTGATTTTTTTGATGAATTTTTTACTCTGCCAACAACAAATACTTTGTTTGTTCTTGACGGGCATCAGGGGAGGAAACTTTTGATATCGTGCTCTAGCACTTCACTTGCAATAAGTGTGAACGGGAAAAGGATTCCCTGGCTGGCTGCAGCCTTGCCAGCCATGCGGCACTACTAGGGAGTGGGAAAAAAGTGCCAGCCAGGGGAAGAGGGTCGTGTGGCCTGAGTGCTAGGAGGTCCCTGTGTGGCCTTGGGGAGGCAACTTCATGTCTCTGCTTCAGTTCCCCATGTAATGAGGATATGGGGGTAATAAAACTCTCTCACACTCTTCGTCTTTTCTGTTTTTTCTTCTTTACTTGCATTGGCACAGAGTCCCAGACATAGGTCTGGGCCTGCTGTGCTAGTTCTTGTATAAACACAGAACAAAAAACATAGACTCTGCCCCAAAAACTCCCAGTCCAGGTATAAGAGGGGACAGAGTGGGGAGCACAGAACCTAATGGAGAAATGGATTTGAGCAGAGCTCTGCGCAGTGGGTCAAGGGGCACTGCCACAAGGTAAATAATTGTCCCAGTGCAATCACAGCTCCAAGCATCTGTGGCGAGATGGCCCCTGATGGCTGTCTCACACATGGCAAAATAGACTTCTTTAGCCCTACACTCCCTGCAAAATTTCCTCTTTGGCTTTACCAAAGAACATGAAATCAAAGCACAGTATGGGAACCATGAAAAAACATGAGTTGACCCCTTCCATGCAATCAAGAGCAAGCCATGTTTTAATTTGGTCAGAGGATTTTCTTTGCTGCTTTGTCCTTCAGTAATGCGCCCATCAAACTTTAGGATTCATAAATAATCCCTATAGGAACACAGTCAGGATGCAAACCCATCAATTGTCATCCTATCAACGCAGCATGACCCCAGCGTGTGACAGCATGAAACCTCCCCAGTAAGCTAAGCCCTTAAGAGAAAGCAGTGTCCATAATTGTGACTCCTCTAGTCCAAGCCTGTCTACAGGCAGTGTAGGGGCTGCGGGTTTGTGTCCCACTCATCAGAAGCACCACAAATCAAGGTGAGGAAAAAACAGAAGTATGAAGTAAGGAGGGACTGAGTCACAGCTTGGCTTCAGGGTCCTGTGACAGCAGTATCAGAGTATCTGCCTGCCTTCAGAGGTCCAGAAGGGTGTGGAGGGGAAAGCAGGCTTTCCTCTCCTCTGATCAGCCAGAGATGGGAAGCCTTGGAAGAAGGACAGAAGGAAGCCCAAGCGTGCCGTCATAGCAGCAGGAAGAGAGGCGACAGGCAGGCACTGCAGGACAACGTGGTTGCTAGAGTGGTGCATCGAGATGTAGCAGGCTGTGTGTGATCTTGTTACGCCTTTTGCTTATGGGGCACTGACATACACATGCCAGTGCCAGGTCAGGGCGCTGTGCTCACTTCTCATTCTTACCTGACAAGCTCTCTCCTCTGGGATCACCCGTGTGCTTTATTCTTTCCTTTCCCCCAATGGCAGAACAGTCCCAAGTCCAGAGGTAGTTATGCTGGCATATTTGAAATCGAAGCTGTGTTATATGCGGTGCCTGTGCCTATGCCCATATCTTGCTGTCGCTTTAAAGGCTTGCTTTAAATGTCCATGTACCTGCTGGTGTTTGTCCCTACGTTGGTGCATATCCCAAGGCATGTGAGTGCCAACTTGTTTGCACCCCATGTGCTTACCTGTATGTGTCCTGCTATGTGCCTTACCCAAATCCAGGAGCGAGGCTTACTCGCTCAGTCCCAGTGTCTCCCTAGGGGATGTGGGGTGAATGGGAAGTAACTATAGTAGTGGGTAGGGCCCAGTTTCTTTGCAAGCCCTTGCCATCCCTGGCATCTGAGGTGCCTTTCTTCCTCGGCACCGGCACGTCCTTGCACCGCTCATTGGACTGGATAAAAGGGACTTTATTAGCCTTCCATTCACAGGCTGACAGGAGCAATCGCTCTTGTAGATTTTAATTAAAATGTTTAATTAAGCACAGTTCTAGCAGGCAGAAAAGTTAACGCTGATCCTAGCCAAGTCCCCAGACTTAGAGTTGATGGAAGTTGGGGAGAGGGAGAGACAGGGACGGAGGAGATGGGGTAGGCTGGCCATAGTGAAGTGAGGTGTTGCCTTAGCCACTTGCAAGGAATGTGATAAACTCTATGAGTAGTTAGCATAGAAAGAGCCTGCTAAAGGAAGCATGCAATGGCTTCACACACATGACATAGTATGTCAGAGGAAGAGGTACAACCCAGGGTACAGCAGATTAGTGGGTTCAGTTCTACCAAGGGTACAATGCTGGAGTGCCTGATGCAGAGGAACTGGGAGACTGGAGTAATAATCCTGTCTGAAATGCGGGTTTCTGTGGTGGGCTTGCCTGAGTCATCTGATCAACCGTTTTAGAAGCACCAGAGCCACATGTTTTGGGGTCTCTACTTGCATCAGGCACTCGCTGGGATGGTGCCAAGCCAGCAATCACTCATGGTTGTTACAACATCGGACTAGTTTGGGAAATTGAAATGGGGCAACGTGTGAGTTCTGGACTTCCAGATGCTGCTGCAACCCTTCTTCCAAGCCCTTCCACTCACCTGCCACAGCAGGGCCATGCAGGAGTGTTTGTCAAGCTCTTCAGGGTCCTTAGAAAGGAGGCGCTGCAGCACTGTGGGGCTGTATGGGAGGGGTAATGTCCTTCAGAATGGCAGCACTGGTACAGAAATCCACCAGTGGTTCGGCCCATCTGGGTGCTGAGACTAGGGGAGCCCTGTAGTAGCACAGATCCTCTTAGCTAGTGCTTCTTGGCAGGGCTAGTTGCAGGTCCCAGTTTGGACTTTGCGGCTTGCTTTTAATAAAGTGGCTGGTTCCTTGTCTCTGCTCCTTTTGTGCTAGAGTTGCTGTATGAGAGAGAGAGAGAGAGAGAGAGAGAGAGAGAGTGTGAGAAGCCAAGGAGGTGAGTGGAGGGCAGTCAAGTGAGGTGGAGATGGGGCAGGGGGAGTGGGGGTCAATCTAGCTCTTAGGCATGGATGAGTGAGGGGCTGGAGAGGCAGGCAACTTGCTCTCTGTGCAGCAGCAGCAGCAGCAGCAGGGAACTGTATATATTGATGACAATAGGGGAACCTCAGCCTGCTGGGAGGGGTGGAACAGATGAAAATATCAGCCATTGGCAAAGTGTCAGCCCAGGAAGCTTAGCAGCAGCAGCATAAAAGTTAAGCAGCGAGGCCCCGAATTGATGTCAAGGAGCACGTCAGGAGCAAGCCCACCGGGTTGATTTGCAGAGAATCCTGCAGATGCATTAGGAAGGTGGGGAACTGTCAACACTGAAGTGCAGTTTGTGGAGGATCGAGGCTGCTCTGAAGTGAGGAGCTAAGATCTGTTAAACTCATTCCACGTGTCAGCCCAAGAGAAAATGAAAGCCAAAGCTAGATCCCAGAACCAGCTGTTTTGTGGTGGGCACTCTGCTCTGTATGGTCTTTTCTTGAGCCATCTACTTTCCTGGGGTTGAACTGGCACGTCCCACACCTCACGTTCCCTTGCGGCAGCATGGGAGTGTGCTTGGAGTCTCCTTTCTTCATGCAAATGTGGCTTTAAGGAAAAAAAAAACCCAACCAAACCTGTAAACCAGCTCCTGAAATAGACTGTAGGGAAAGAGGGAAAATCTGTGTTTCACGCCATGCAGCCCTTCTCTAGGGAGCAATTATGAGCCAGAGAAAAGCTGTTAGTGCACCACTTCTCTAAATGCATTCCCATGTAAATGGATGCTCTGCAACTTCAGTTCTCTCCCTCCCCACCTACTCCCTCCTCACCAGGTATCAGAGGAGCCACCTTGCTCAGTAGCAGTACGGGGTGCGCAGTAGGGGAGAGGCTCTCACAGGGGTAAGACATTTTACGTGGAGGCTGGGCATCCCTGCCCTAAATCCTTCCTTCCGTCACCTGTGTTTAAAGTGCTTCTGAGAAGAAAGGGAAGGTAAAAGCCCAGGGGACCAGACTCAACCCCCCACAGAGTGTCAGGGTGCCCAAAATTCACACGTGAGTCTTACAAATGGCCTTTTTTTTCATACAGGGTTTAAAAGATGAGTTTGGATTGAGGCTGTTTGTTCCAGTCAGATACCTGGCTGCAAAACCCTTTTCTGCTCCTCCCTCCATGCGCAGCAGCTCAGGGAATTCCTTCCTACTGCATCGTCTGCCTGGTCCCAAGGCACAGAGAATTACCCATCCTGCTGTGTCGTAAAGATGGGTCCTGAAAAGCGCTCCCCAAACTCTGGAGAAGTCAGCTTCAAGCTCCTGCTGACAAAGCTTTCTAGCTTGAGCCATCTCCAGTGGCCTTTGAAACCTGTGAGCATCTGAATTGCTTAGAGAGCCTGGTACTGAGGGCAGTTTAAATATTTGGATACAGTAAGTGGATTTGACGTACAGATCATTGACCCATGCAAGTTATCTTGAACACGGGCCATGGTTTATAAAGGAGAGTTCACAACTCTGTTATCATTATTGCGGTGGCCCTGTAGGAAGCGCTGGGCCTTGTGCTCGGTGCTGTGCAGCCATAAAGCACAAAGACAGGTCTTGCCTTGGCGAGTTTGCAGTTTAATTGTCAGACAAGAGGCAAGAGGTGGAGGCAGCCAACAGGTGAGCAAATACCAGGGTCCTGTGAGCTGGTGGTGAGCAGAATGAGAAACAGGGTTCTGCGACAGAGCTCGCCTAGAAATTGTTTTTTCTTTGAAGCGTGTTTTGAATTTACATGAAGAAAACCCCAAGAAAACATGAAAGCTGAAAAGATTCGGTTTCCAATTGGTGACATGCAAAAGAAAAGAAAAGAAAAAAGAAAGAGGCTGTTTCTGACAGAGACGGAACTCTTTTCAGGAGGATTTCTGTTTTCTGAAAAAATGCATTGATGTTTGTTGGAAAAATGTTATGACAACCAGTTTTTGACCAGGGTTATACATCAAACCTACTCCCTGACTGAGTCTGTGAGAATGCACCAAACCTAGTGAAATTCTCATCTAGTTTGGGGGGGTTGAGGTAAAAACCCTACCCCGTTCAACGGGGAGCCTCTCCTGCACCCCCTTTCCCCAGCTAGCGGCTCTTCAGAAGCACATGAGGGTGAGTGCGTGGGCTTTGCACCACACCCCTTTCTGCTCCCTGCCCTGGGGGCTGCCAGGGGGCTGCAAGCTGCAGTGACCTTGCACACACCATGTGCCTAATGGGATGTCACTTCAGCCTGCAGCGCATTCACACCACAGCTCCATTTTTCCTTACCTGACCAAGTGATGCAGGGCCATTGTTAACCTTTTCCTGTTAGTGCTCGAGATCAATGCCTGATGCAAATTCAAGCCATTTCCTTTGTATCAAAATCTTGCTGGTGAAGAGATCTGTACCCTGGAACCAGTAGTGGCCTTAAGGGAGGGCAAACCAGGCGACCTCCCAGGGCCCCACACTTTAGTGGGCCCCAAAATTTTGTAACGCATTTTTGTGGGGGTGAAGTTTTTGCAAGGAGGTGGCTCTATTTTCATTTTAACACTTGGCTATTTATCTAATTCCCCCAAAGAATATTAAAAAGATCCACAATACACCTGGTGGTCATCAAAACTAAGCCTCTAAGGGGCTCCAAATGACTCTTTTGTCCAAGGCCCCAGCAACCCTAAGGCCACCACTGCTGGATCAGTTGATACCTGTTCTTTTAAAGCTTTTTCTCTAGTTTTACCTTTTAAGGCTAATGTTTGGTAAAAAGTGAATATGGTAGGATGACGTTTATGATCAGTGGATTCCTGGCAGCGAGGTGAGGATTATCAGTTTAGCAGTAACGGGATCAGAATTACTGGTTTGGTAGCAGGTAGGTCAGGATTACTAGAAAGGGGATAGAATTAGGGTAAGTAGATGTCAAATTATGATGACTGAGTTAGTAGCAGGGATGGGATTATCAGGTTGGCAACACTGGGATTAGAATGATCAAATGAGCAGTAATAGGGTTCAGGTTGTCCAGTTAGAAGCCTGAGGACTTGGGGTATAACCAGCCCTGGGACCGGTGGCTAGTAGGAGCACAGGGTTCATCAGCCATGCACTAAGTGGCTTGAGATCCAGGATGAGCAAACCAGGGGTGAGTCGAGGGCTGAGGTTTGCAAAGCATTGCCACTGACTGCATTTAGCCTCCAGAGCCAGGGCAGGCCCTCCCCGCCTCAGGCACAGGCTCCGTCAGGTTGCCTTTTCCTCTGTGATCGCTGACGTGTTTATTTCCCTGATTAATGAACTCTGCAAATTAACCTCCACGCTGCTCTATAATTGCTATTAAGGCTTCAAAAATCACTTAAGCATTTCCGGCGTTCATGAGCCCATTCCGTCTGGATGGCCAGTGCAGTGTGCTGATTGCAGGGAGATAGAGCCAGTCTCCTGACCTCTGCATTTACAATTAATTATTGCATTCAGCACCCAAATTACCCCCAGTCTCCATGTGCTCAGCTTTATCTCTCTGCACACACAGGCCTGGCTTTTAATTAAAGGCCCTCCAAATTAAATGAAAACAAATTCAATTATTACCTCTCATTGGAGCAGCTCATAGCATATTCCTGACTACACTACTTCAGTGGAGAACCTGGGGAGAGTTGGTCTCCCATAATCCACCGTAACTAAATTTGCCTAGCACACGACTTTCCTTATCATCACTCAGGCAGTTCTGTTGCCATCAGGTCAGATCTGATGTGGACTTCACTGTTGAAGAGCAAATTGTGTTTTAATATGGTATTCCCCTCTCTTGTTTGCCTCTTCCCGTCTTCCTTCAGGTCCTTCCCAGAGGAAGAATTTTCTTGTATTTTGCATTTTGTTCCCAGCCTTGTGCATAATGCAGTGGTGGGAAAACCTCTGTATCACAGTCATCATTATCACAGTTTGCTGTTGGTACTGGACTAGCACATAAAACACCCCACAGGAGCGATCATGGCCCTTGCATGTCTGGTGCTGCTCTCATGCCCAGTCCCAAGATAGTTCCCTGGTTGGAAAGTGTGCAAAGGTCAAAACTGCATGTGCCACTTCAGTCTTGCTTGGTGCCTTGAGCCACCTGACTTCAGAAATAGCACAAGAGCTTCCTGAGGTGAGCAGGTCCAGATTTTTAATAGCAGTTTGCCCAATTTGAGACCTGGTGAAAGAGCCTGATACGTTGATACTGGGCGCTATGCATTTTCTGGCGTTCAGGTACCTTCTACTGGCCACTTGTGTATTCAGGCACCCAAAAGCATTAGCTGCTTTTGAAAAATTTGGCTGCAGTTTCCTGTGTGGTTCCTGGCACACCTTATCTCCAGTTAGGCTGTTAATGCCATGTGGAGGTCATTTCTATCAGGTGTTATAATGCTGTTTGTTTTAGTATCTGGGTATCTTACATGCAACACAGTAGCAATAGCATAAAGTCCTTAGTGGATGCCATGAAGCTTCTGGTACTTCTCCCTTTGCTGGGGGAGGGTTTGGGGTTTTGCTTTTGAGATCCTTTTTGGCAGGCAGCAGAGGATGGCAGTGTTGTGAGATTCAGGCTGGTAGAAAGGCTTTTCTTGGAGAGGACAATTTAACTGTTGCATGCTTTTGCCCCTGATCTTGACAGCACCAGAAATGGAAAATAGTGGGCAGACGAGATGTTTTCAGGATGCTTCAAAGCCTTGGGAAAGTTGTATCTCATTTGGGTGCCCCAATCCAAGATGATCCTTTATTTAAATCAAGCAGGTTCACTCTTCCCAGCCTGCCTCTTCTACCAGTGATTTCCCACTTCCTTCCCTCTGCCTTCTTTCTTGGCACCATCAGTGCTGATTTGTTTCATTCTCTCTTTCAAGTCCCCATGTTTTTCAGGTCCAGCTGGCTCCAGGCTGTTTTTGTGACCTGTGCTCTTATTCTCCTGAGTCTGGTTTCATAGATGTTAGGGGCTGGAAGGGACCTTACAGATCAATGGGTCCAGTCCCCCTGCATTTGGGCAGGAAAGAGTGCTGAGGTCAGATGACCTCAGCAAGATGGGCATCAGGATGCTTTTTGAAGATGGACAGGGTGGGTGAGTATGCCACCCCAAACTTGGTGAAGCTTGGCCTGTTTTTGTGGACCCTTGATGAGTTGATTCATCAGAGCCTGCTGCAGTACAAGGGGCTCTAGCTTGGTAAAGTTACACACTAGGATAGCTGTACTGATTGTAGGACCAGAGCTAATACCTCTACATGGCAGTGCACTGTTCCATGTTGAGAACTAGCCTGGGGCTCTCTAGGTGGCACGGCTTTGCCCCATGTAGCCGTTCCTATGGTCACACCCTGGTGGCTGCTTCTTCTCTAGTGTTTTCCGCACCTGCTCCCTCACGCATGCATTCATCTTCTCTGTGGGGTTCAAGTGCTGCTGTAGCCGTGATGATCCAGGAATGTCCAAGATACAAGGCTCTTTGTTATGCATTTTATTGGACCAACTCTACAGTTGGGAGAGCAGTTGGACAAGCTTTTGGGTACCAGTTGCACTTCCCATTCTGGGGAATCCCATTCACTGGAATGCAGGCTAATCAGGATTTGGGGCCAAATGTTCCACAGGTGTAAATCAGCAGTGCTGCAGGTAGAGCCACACCAGCTAACATCCAGATTGTTAAACCTACCTGTGGAAGAACGGTACCCTCCCCCCTGCCACTCTCAAGTGGCAAGAGGGGTAAGGGCATGGGAGCATGTGCCAGTGCATGGGTGCTGGGGCACAATGCGGCACACCAGAGAGAGGCTGGTTCAGAAAGCTCAGGCTGGTGCCTTCGGCAGCCACAACCCTCATAACCCTCCCATTGTGCAGAGCTGCTCAGCACGCGGCTCTGGATGGTAATAACATGAGCCGATATTGCTCTTTAAAAGGCTGTGGCGATCTCTCTTATTTAGTTTGTATCCAAGCACCGTCTCATTGCAGTGATTGAAAGTTATGCTGCTGTGGGAGCACGGTTCTCTGCTCCCAGCCGACATGCACATGGCCAAGGCCAGGAGCTGCTCCCAAAGGAGCTGGATTGACTTGATCTCTTCCCTGGGGCAATTCTGGAGTCCCCCAGACCAGATACAACACAGGCAGTGGCAAGTTCCTGCTTGCAAAAGGGCCTGCCTGTGCTCTCTCTGTCACTGGCGGTTTGGGGCTTCAGGCATGGAACTGGGCTATGAGGTCTGAGGCTGTGTCCTGCACCTGTCCCACGTTCCTTTACATAAGTCACTTGGACCCACAGGGTTGCTAAGGCCCCTGCCCATGGGCAAGTGGGAGTTAAGTGCCCAAATAGGTTTGTGGGTGTGAGCTTTGCTGCCCCTCTACCTCCTTATTCTGCCTATGTAATGATAACAAGACCAGCCCTGCTTCGCAGACTGCCTGCTTCCTGGGGGCAGGGACAGTCTCATGCAGTGGCTGTGTGCTGACCCCGTGCAGTCCTGAGCCTGGCTGAAGCCTATAGATGTCTCAGCCAAACAGCAATGACTGGGAGTTTGGCCCCGGGGGCAGAGCCCAGCTCCCTCTGCATAGGCTAATTAACCCTTCCCCAGGCTGCAGCAAGGAATCAGATCTGTGGCTGCTGGGGACTGCCTGGAGGCCTCCCAGCCTGTGCAGACACTGGATGATGACACCTAGTGATGTGGGCTGGGGTAGTGCCAGGCTCTTGTGTGGTCCTGGATCCCCTGAGCCATCTTGCCCTCTTGAGCCTGCTCTGCTTATTGCCCTTTTGGGGGCTGAATGGTGGGGGCTGCAACAACAGATCATTATTTCTCTTGGACCACAGGCCACTGCCTCTCCTTTTCTAAAGCCCCTCACCTCCTGTTCACAGGCATCCTGGTGTCACAGACACCCTGCTTAGCTCACCACTCCACGACAATTGGACTCCAGCTGTCACCTCTCTCAGCCGCACATCAGCACTGCTAACAGCAAACTGCTGAGAGAGGGAGATAGACCTGCAAATATCCAAGCTGCAGAGCCCCTTGATGAGTATAATGAAAGGAAGATTGGGAGTCAAAGAGCATCATCTCTCCCCTCCTGCAGTGAGTGGGATGGGGCAGCCATGGTGTGTGAAGAGAAGGGAGAGCGGGGCAACGGGCATGAGGGAAAGGGCAGCAGGAAACAGAAAACACTAGAGGTGCAAAGGAGAGGATGGGAAGAGCATGAGGAAGGGAAGATGGAGAAGCAAGGGAAAGGGAGAGAGTAAGAGTATGAAAGTGGGAAAGAGGGAGAAAGAAGGCAGAAGGAGAGAGGGGGCGGTGAGAGCATATAGGAGATGATCAGAAAGAAAGAGGAGAGGCAGGGGATTGAGAGAGATACTGAGTACAGGAGCACTCCAGAAAGACAGAGCACACTCCTCTCCATTGCCGGTGGGCTGCCAGGGTTGAGCGAGACGGTTTTGTTGGCATTTAATTTGTTCCAGGCATGGTCGGTGAGTGCAGCAGACAGAAAGGGGCCAGCTCTGGTGCATGCTTCCTTGGTGAATCCCCCTCCTTGGGTTGGCGGGAGGTGCTGTGTGCTTCAGTATCCAGGGGGGCACTTCTGAAACCCAGACGTCACTCTGCTGCCACCAACAAGCCTTGGCACAATTATTAGTCTGGAGCAGTCGCAAAGGATTTTCTGCTTCAGTTCCCGAGTTCCCCCTAGCTGCATAAGCACTCCAGTGGGGAACTGATTTTCTCTGTGATGTTCCAGCAGTCACTGAGATGTCAGCTCCGTGTCTGGGGTATCAGAATGAATGTTCCTTCCTTATCAAAACCATCTGAAGTGCTGTAGTGACGTAAGGCGAGATCGAGAGGTAACACGCCTGCAGCAGCCAAGGGTGAAGATAGGACTTCAGAAAAATGTGCCCCCTCCCCCCTGGTAAATGCTGTCTGGCCCTCCTGGTGCATCCTTTATCATCCATGGATCTCAATACATGTTAATCCTCACCACTAGCCCATGCAGGAGGGAAGTAGCAGTATCCTTGTTGTACTTATGGGGAGACAGAGGCATTGTTTGATGCTGTTTGCCTGAGGGATGTCAGTCAATAGTGCAGGAAAGGTAGAATGCAGGAATCCTGACTCCCTTCCCTTTTGCTGTAACCACTGAGCCTCCCTGCTCAAATAAGTACTATACAACAGCACAACAGTAGTGCCTGAGACACAACAGCTTATGCTTTGGACCATTAGTACAGTTTCCTCGAGGTGTATTTGAAGTCTGTCTGTGGAATTATATTGCACAGCACAAGGCACGGATGCTTCCCTCTTGCTGTCCATAACAGCAACACCTGTGTCCTGAAGGTTTTGCTTTGCAAATAGATATAACAGAGCAAAGTATTCTAATTACCCCGCTTTTGTAGGTGGGCAGAGCTGTGCAGGGACTTGCCCAAGGTTGCACTAGGAAGTCTGTGGCAGAGCTGACACCAACTGAATCCTGGTGCCATTCCTTAACCACGAGACCCTTCTTTGGCTCAGAGAGTGAAATGCATGTTTAGGCTTTCCTATATCATTCCAAAGGGACTTTTGCAGAGAACGAGCCTTGCAGCATCAGGACAGAGGATCTGTGCATGGGCTAAGGCTGCCAGCAGCATGCCTGAATGGCACAATGGGAAAGGGTGGGTGTGCTATAATGCCCCTGGAAAGTGTTTCTGGAGTTCTTGGAGGAATTTGCCCAAGGCACGCGTGTCTACATGCATGTGGCAACATTGGAGTCTGTATTACACAGTGGAGCAAATCTGTCATTGGACTTCATCGCAGTTGGCAAAACGCATCCCGTCATCTCTGCAGATTGGCGTTTCCCCTCTTCCCCTTCCATCCATTGCCATTCACTGCACGTTGCAGCGATTTCCCCTAAGTCACCTGTCAAGAGGCTGTAGTGCCATTAACATAAAGCCTTCAAAGTGATGTCCTGGAAAGCTGTCTGGATGCTGTAACTGTGTCCTAAAGGGTACCCCCAGACCTGCTGTTGTGCCTTGATACTAGGGTCATGCCTAACAGAAAACTAACCAGGCTTCTTGGCTCTCTCTATATCACAGGCCCCTGTGTGTGTTGGGGGAGACGATTGTTTTGAGCTGTCACTGAAGGTAGCAAGGGGGAGAGCAAAAGCTTTTCAGAGTCCATCATCTTCCCCATCCCTCTAATGCAGGAACCAGAAAGGTGCAAAAAATAAGAACCCCCGTCTGTGCTCCATGTGGTCACTTTGCGAGCGAGGATTTCAATAAGCTGCCAACACCTCCTCGCTCACTGTGTGTTTTCTCTTCACTTTCTGCGTGTGCGCCTTGTATCTTGGCGAAGTCTCATCTCCTCAGCTCTCTTGTGCGAGGCTATTAGCCTGGAACGAAACTCAGCTGAGACTCAAACGTAATGGAAAATAATGGAAACTGCACAATAGGAAAGTTAATGGCCATTGCTACCACTCCAGCTCCTATTTCCCCAGCTCTGTCACTTCCTCCTGATTCCCTGTTAGCAGCCTGATGTTGCTTGATGTCTTCGCCCCCACCCCCACCTGCTGCAGTCTCAGGCGAAGAATTTTTCAAGGGAAAATGCTACAGGGTAGCTGCTACCCATGCTGGATGCTACTCTGCGAATGAGTGCTACTCTCAAAGTCTTCAGCCACCTCCTCCCCATTTGTCTTAGGTTTGGTGTTAGAGCCCTGTCTGGAGTCCAACACCTTCATGTTCTAAGTTAGATGTAGTGCCCTGGGCCAGCTGGGCTTAACTACCTCAGATACATGGAGCAGACTAGCCATGGCAACACAGGCTACTTTTTTACTTGTTTCTCTGCAGGGGGTTCACACTAGCTAATCTGAATTGAGCTCAGCGATCACTTCCTGACATTGCAGAAATGACTGCAGTGGAGATAGGCGCTCAGCGAGTGAGGAAGTTCAGTCCTTAGCATGAAGACACCTTTGTCGTGACATCTCAAAGCGAAGGGCTCTCCCTGCCATATCATGATGGCTTGAGGTCTTAGTGGGCCGTGCTGAAGTCAAGCATACCTTGGCTCATTGTGGCATAAATAATTCGAGCCAAAGCATCCATTGGGAGGCAGGTGTCTATTTGAAACTGGCTAGTAGTGCCATGAGTTGGCTCAAGGATGGAGCTGGTTCACTTGGGATTTCCAATGGCAGCTCATTCCAAGCCCACTTGTGCCCCTTTGTATTAGCCAGCATGGGTTTGGATGAGCCGGTTCACAGGGCTGCTGGAAGAGTGGCTGCCTGTTTCAAGGATACACAGGTTCTCACCTAAATGGGGATATATGCATGCTAACACTAGCCTCCTCTGTCTATTATTGAGAAACAAAGAGCAGGCACAAATGCCATGTGACTTAGGTGATCAATCACTCTCCACAAATAGAAAACACTTCATGAAGAACTTGCTGGCTGAAAACACCTTGTCCAGATTATTCTGTGGATACTTGTGAGTGATGCATATGCTGATGGAAATGGAGATTGGGTTGCAACCAATTTTCAGCCAGGAATAGAGGCTAAATACACTGGATAATTTATTCCTAGTGGATAATTCTGTTCTACCCTGGGGACTGGAAGCAGGTTGTGGAGCCCAGGACTGGGATTTCCGAAGAGTCTGGAGGGTTTAGATGCATCCCTTCCATTCAAATTGATTAAAAATTGGTGTCAAGGTACCCTTAGAAAGCTTTGAAAATCACAGCTCCTCTTCTTGTGCAAGCTGATCTGTCTCATCCTGCTACCTATCGAACATTTTTGGCTCTGACAGTGTGATGGAGAGACAGATGGGGATTTGTGCATCTGCTAGAAAGTGCAAACACATTCTGAGGCTGTCTGACGGAAAGGATTTGAGGAAAGTGTGATGAATTCCAAGGGCCCTATTCCTCATGAGACAGCAACTGCTGGTAAAGTTTACTGGAGGCTGGAGGCCCTGCACCAGAATGATGCCAGGAGGAGGACTTAGCCTGGCTGGAAAAGGCATCCTCCAAGGATTCACTTTATTCAGAAGAACAGCAGCTAATTGTCATTTGTAACTGTCACCCTCCTGCGTTTCATTAATGGGGAAGAGCAAGTGGACACAAGATGGATGGGTCTGAGTTGCAACTTTGGCCTCTGCTTGGAAAGACACTGCTCTGTAGGGATTTCTGCAATGAGAGCTGGTTATTGCATGCACAGTTTCCCTGCTCACTAGAAGCCAAGCAGCATGCTCTCTACAGTTGTGTGCTGAAGCAAGAAGGGATGAGCCAGGAGACATAGGAAAATGGACTATCAGCATCCAGAAACCAGGGTAAAAAGTGGTCCCTTGAAGAGGATTCTTCTGGAGAATCCCTCATGATTATGGAAGTGCAGCAACAGGAAGGGGAGGCATGCCACGAATAGGAGAATAACCCAGACCTTCGGGGCCTGGGTCGCAGGCTCTGCTCTGCTCTTAGTGCCTTGGGTGTGGAACAAGCATAACGGTACTTCCTCCTTCTCAGAGGCGTTGGAGGGAGGAAAACCAGTCAGAGGTCAAGGAATAACTTGACCTCTGCCTGGCCTATAGTCTCTGAGTGTTACTGCAATGTAAATAAGAATAAAACAGAAGTTGCCCAAAACGGTCCTGTTTTGCCTGGTTTTAGGTCAGAATTATGTTAGACAACCACAGTTTTTTTTATAGTGTTCTACTTCAGCCCACACTCTCTCAAAATTCAGGTCGGTTCTGCTCACAAGCAGGTTCAGAGTGATGACTTTCAAAAATAGGAATGACAACACCCATAGCTCCTAAGTTTGTGTCTAGGAGCCTGAATAAATGAGTGGGTTTTCGTGGGAGCAATTTGGTCCTCAGTGGGTGCGTCTACACAAGAAGTTACTGTGCATTTATTTAGTACTTGTATAATCAAGTACTAAATAAATGCGTAGTAACCACAGTTACTGTGCACAGTAGTGCTGGCAAACACCTTTTAAGTGATGTTACCACTCAGTAGCCTAATAATACTGTGCAGTAGCTTATTAGCACTGTTATGCAGCTGCTGCACAGTCAGCATCTCATGTAGATGCACCCAGTGCTTCTGAAAATCAGCAAGCACCATTTTAGACAATGCTGGCCTTGTTCTACTTCTACCTGAGCCTCGGTTTCCCTGTATCTCAGACCACCCAGACCTGAAACCGGCTCCAGACCTGGCTGAAACATGATGCATACTTCAGGTTTTCAAGGAAGCATATTTTGTCTGATTTCCAGCCATACAGTTAGTTTCAGACCCCTTCACTGGTTAGTGAGTCATTTGGATGCACAGTACAATTGGGGGCGGGGTGCGGGGCGGGGGTGGTGGTGCTGTGTGTGTGTATAAATCGATCTAGGTACAAATTCTTCCAACTGGTTCAATCTCTGCCTGAAGTTTCCAGCCTTCCCCAAAATCTGAGGCATGGTTGAGATTAAATATTCCTCTTTCATCCCTATCTTGTGCAAGGCCTGGATGGCTTTGCTAAGTGTGATTGGAGCAGTTTGTTTTTAAGCTCCACATAAGCACTGTGCTGGATTTATAGCATTTTCATTCTTTCTGAATCGACCCGCTGGGAGCCATTAAACTTTTATTGCTCTCTACAGCTCCCTGGCCGGAGCGGAATAGAGAGGCCTGCTACTGGAAAGACTCGGTCTTCTGCTTCACAGTTTATGGATGTCTAGGCCAGGGAGGAAACGGGGGACCAAAAGAGACTGAGGTTTATCTGTATGGATGTACCAGGGCCTTTTCTCATGAGCCATAATGAGCTATAGTAGGACGCCAATTTTTTGTATCTGGGTGGCTCACAAGCTGCTTAGTTCACAGCATGTTGTCAAATTAAGAACAAGCTACTCCACTGTTTGCTGCACCCTTTTCTCCAAAGAGCTCTGGTTTTCTGACCTATTGGTACACCTCTGTGGTCCCACACAGGTTTTCGCTGTGCCTATAGACATACTCGTCTGGTCCATAAACCCTTATCTGTAAGGAAATGAACCGGGGAAGAAGCTAGCTCATCTGCAGGCTTTACTGGGATGGGGGAAGGCCCAAGAAAAAATAGCCCCTAGCCTTTACAGAGATTGAGTGGAAGAGATGGTGGATGTTGCAGTGGATCAAAAATGCATTGAGAGGTGACATGTCTTTTTTACTGATTCCCGAGTAGCTCTGGGTAACTCATTTCCCAGCTCTATATCCGTTTCCCAATGGTGGTAGTATTTTTTAGGGCAATGGTATGACATCTGCCAATCAGTAGTAGGTGGCAATATCGTACCAAAGTGGGCTCTGAAGGACAATTCCCTGCTGGTCTTCAACAGCTGGGGAAAGAGCTCTAGCAAATACAAGAATGTGTCATCTGTTAACTTATTTTTGCAGTGAAAGAAAACTGCTTCCTGAGGAATATAACAAAGAAAGAGAGGCAGTGCCAGCGGGCAAACAAGCATCTATCATGGGCACTAACTAGACTTTCCTGTACTTTGTTCCTGGAAAAATATGCTTGGCAATACTAGTAGCATAGCGCATTGTTCCAGTTATTTAATGGGTAGTTTTAAAATTCTGATTAAAAAGGCCCTTTGCTGCCTTGAAGATTTAAGCAAATTCATGCTTTCAAATAGGACTATTTGATCTTTCATACATAAGGCTTTCAGGTACGTCTCGTTTTACTGAAGCTATATACACAAATCTCACTGAATTGGTAACGGGAGAGCAATATTAGCTGCCATCCTAATACTGTTGCGTTATTGTGGGCATCTCTGGAGTAGGTCCTTCTGCAAATTAGAAACTAGGCTTTGGAGTTATTAGCAACAGCTTAGTTCACAAGCTCTTTACTTTGCTAAACTCTTGTTAGACTTGGTGGGAGTTTTGCTTTAGTAACGACTTCAATAATTGGGCAATGGATAGCAACTTAGGCAAGTAGCTGAGGTGCTGGATGGCGGGGGGAGTCAGGAAGGCTGGGTCCTATTCCTGCCCTGCTGGGTCACCTTGCAGGACTTAATTACCTCCATGTGCCTTGGTTTTCCCTCCCTCCACCTGCATTTATTTAGACAGCAAGTTCCTTGTGAAGCATCTGGTCCAGTGGCAACTCCAATTCTGGCTGGGACCTGTAAGCATTGCTGCAACACAAATAATAAATGTTTCCTTTTGCTTTTGGGTGGGATGCAACTTCTCAGGGATGTTAACAAACATCCTTGAAATAACTATAATAGTACACACCACTTCCCCATAGCATGCTCTAGCCACAGTCTCTCAGTGCTGTCTACACAGTAACAATTGAAGCCTTACCACCTTAATACAATGCTGGAAGTTTCCCCCCTGCATTTCAGAACTGAGGAAACTGAGGCAGGAGGACACAAAGTGTTATGCCCAAAGTCATTCACCCAGATGCTAGCAGAACCTGATTGGTACCAGATTTTCTGGCTGCCTCTTATGAGTAATCCACCCTCCCTTGAAACAGAAGTAGCAGAAAGAACGGCTGGGAAAGGCCAGAAGATGTGTGGCAAACCAAATACCATTTCCCCGTAGTTCTTTACAGCCAGAAGGGAGCATTAGATCTCGTTGTGGTCTGCCTGCCTGAACAACGCAAGCCAGAGAATGTCATCAAGCGACTGCTGTATTGTGCCTAATACCTTGTGCTTGTCTAAAGCATGTCTCCCAGAAGGGTATGCAGTCTTGGCTGGAGATGGAGCGTTCTCTTCTTTTCTTGATAGTCTGTTCCGACAGCTAATCATCACCCTCTCTGCTAAAAATGTGTGCCTTAGTTCTGATATGAATTCATCTGGCTTTCAGTTCCAACCAGTGGTTCGTGCTGTTCTGTTCTCCAGGAGAATAAAGAGCCTTTTAGTAGCTCATCTTTTCCCTCTATGAAGTTACTTTTGCATCATAACCAGCTGACCCCGTGCTCTTCTTTTTGATCTGCTTTGCTTCATATTGTGCCTGCAAACCTTTTCTTTTTCATGTTGCGTGAACATCATCCTTGGATTGTGAGCTGCTTGGTAAATATATGTACAGCACCAAACACTGTGGGGCTAGAATCCCTAAACTGAGTCCTCAAGGCACTACAACAATACAGAGAATAATTGAAAAGACCCAGAGTGGACATTTTCGCTTGATGAAGGAGAAAGCTTGCATTATCTCCTTATAGCTTGGAGCAGGCCAGGCTGGGGTACTTCTGTCGGCGTGTTTTCTAATTTAATTACTTATCCTGGTCTCAAATTGTTTATGGTACACTAGGCTATTAAATGTGCCATAAGCAAATGGCTCTTGAAAGAGGAAGAGGATTTATTTGTTTTAGCAACCACTCCAACAAAAGTCTATTTCCTTAGCTAATTAAGATTCCATTCGCTAATTTAAATGTTATGCTAATTAAAGCATAATTCTGAAACTGTAAAAAAAGGAATTAAAAAAAAAAAAGAAAGAAAGAAGAAGCAAGTTAGAAAGAAAACCGGCTGGCCTTTAGGAATTACATTAAATTTATTGGGTTGTTGTAACAATGGTGAGCGGAGTAATTATTTCATTTGCCTGGCACGCTCTATTCACGCTATTGCTTTTATTTGTTTTTCCCCCCATTCTCACACTTCATCTCATTAACACCCGCTTTCTTTCCTCTAATGGGCATCGTCTTGTGACGATTTAAGATGAATGGCGAGTGCAATTCTTGAAGCACACGCTGCACTTCCCTCAGAGAGGGGTTGCCCTGAGAGTCTCAGAGGCTTTATTTTCCTCCCCAAAGCTGTGGCAACACTTCTGAGCATTAACACTGCAAACAAATTTTGTGTGAGCAGGCTGATTCAGGGAGAGGTGCGTTTTGCTCATTTTAATTAAAATATAAATAATCTGGCTTAAAAAAATAAAAGGAGCAGTTTATATTGTTGTTTTCAAGGGGACGTCTTGCGTTACAGAAGTAGAGTAGGAATCAGGACTTTGGGGTCTGATTCCCTGCTCAGCTGTTGCTTCATTGTGTGACCTTGGGCATGTAGCTTCACCTCTGTGTCCATGGGTGGATGATGGAGGTACCGCAAGGGGCCTGATTCTTGTGGCAGTGCAGCCCTGGCCCCTTCCCTGGCATCTGCCCCGAGGTGCATGTGAAGTGCACCCACTTCCTTCTAAATTAAAAAAAAAAAAAAATTATATAGATATATGTATGGGGGGGGGGGTGTATCCTCTATCATTGACTTCCATTGCACCTTTTATTTTTAAAACTGAGGTGAAAAAGGCATTGAGTGCTTTAGCCTTTTCTACTTCATCTGTCACTAGGTTGCCTCCCCAATTAAGTAGGGGATTCGCACTTTCCGTGATCTTCCTCTTGTTGCTGACATACTTGTGGAAACCCTTCTTGTTACCCTTCACATCCCGTGCTAACTGCAACTCCAATTGCTCTTTGGCTTTCCAGATTTCATCCTGGCATGCCTGAGCAATACACTTATACTTCTCCCGAGTCATTTGTCAAGTTTCCACTTCTAGTAAGCTTCCTTTTTGTGATTTAGCTTGTTGACAAGTTCCCTGCTAAGCCAAGCTGGTCTTCTGCCATATTTGGTATTCTCCCTGCATAGTGGGATGGTTAGTTCCTGTACCCTCTGTAAGGTGTCTTTAAAGTACAGCCAGATCTCCTGGACTCCTTTCCCCCTCAGACTGGCCTCCCAGGGGATCCTGGCCATCAGTTCCCGGAAGTCCGCTTTTCTGAAGTCCAGGGTCCTTACTCTGCTGCTTTCCTTCCTTCCTTTCCTCAGGATCCTCAACTCAAATCATCTTGTGGTCACTGCTGCCCAAGTTGCCATCTACTAGGACTGTGCAAAGCAGGCCCTATTCAATTCTGATTCTGATTTGGCCCAAATCAGGGACAGTGATTTGATTTGTTGATTCAGATCATTGTCCCTGATTCAATTCAGCCAAATCTGAATCTGAAGATTCGATGCTGATTTGGAGAATAAGCGATTTGGACACAGGCACAGCTTTAAATGTTTTTTCTACATACATTGAGGTAGCAGGCGTGGCTCGTGATCACTGCAGTGCTGGGGCGGATGGAGCGTCCCACAGGAGTGTGGGGGGGCCCTCCACGTGCTTGGCGGTGAACCCGGTCCACTTCCGGGTGTGGCAGGGAGCGTGCTGGGGCGCCTCCCCATGCCCCTCGACTCGGCAGTTGGCTGCAGGGGTACCCCGGGTGCCCCCCCAGACCCAGGAGGCACCAGTTACCAAGCCGGGGAGGGGGGGCACAGGGAGGCCCCCACTGCACACTCCCTGGCGGACCTGGAAGTGCTTCTGATCCACTTCCGGGTCTGCTGCTGACCGCACTGGGGAGCCCTTCATGCTCCTGTGGGATGCTCCACGTGCCCCAGCACCACAGCGATTACAGCCCCTGCTACCTAGAGGTATGTAGAAAAAACATTTAAAGCTGTGTCTATGTTCGAGTCTCTGAATCTCTCCGAATCTCTCTGCTTTGATTTGGAGAGATTAAAGGGGCTCCTGATTCGATTTGGATTCGGAGATTCAGCTACTGAATCGGGCCGAATCTCCGCCGAATTGAGTCAGGAACCAAAACTTCGCACAGCCCTACCATCCACTTATACCTTCCCTACCGATTCGTCCCTGTTCGTGAACAGCAGGTCAAGAAGAGCAAGGCCCCTAGTTGGCCGCTTCAGCACTTGCACCAGGAAGTTGTCTCAAACACTCTCCAAAAACTTCTTGTGCGCTCCTGTATTGTCTTCCCAGCAGATGTCAGGGTGACCAAAGTCCCCCATAAGAAGCAGGGCCTGTGATCGGGTAACTTCCACTAGCTGTCTAAAGAAAGCCTCATCCACCACTTCCTCCTGGTCTGGTGGTCTACAGCAGACACCCAACATGACATCACCCTGGTTGCTTCCCCTCTGACCTTCGCCCAGAGACTTTCAACAGTCCTGTCTCCAGTTTCATACTGGAGCTCTGAGCAATTATACAACTCTTTTACATAAAGTACAACTCTTCCTCTTCTCCTCCTTCCTGAACAATTTGTACCCATCCATGACAAGGCTCCAGTCATGCGAGCAGTCAGGCCTCCCCTGTTGCCTTCTGCTTGTGCTTCCTCCAGGTCACCTGCTTTCCTACTTATCACATAGCTTTGGTCCCCATCCCCTGGCAAACCTAGTTTAAAGCCCTCCTCACTAGGTTAGCGACCCTGTCTGCTCTTTCTTCTTTTCATCAGACGGATCCTGTCTCTTCCTAGCAATCCTTCTTCTTGCAACAACATGCCATGGTCAAAGAAGCCAAAGTCCTGCTGGCAACACCATGTGTGTAGCCATGCCTTGGCCCACATTTACAATTCAAAGGGATCTGCACCTCCATTCGAGATTTCCAAAGTTGGAAATGTGGAAATATCTGAATTTCTGCAAATCAAGGTTGAAAATCACTGGCTTAGATTCTTGCCTCTCTTCCCCTTCTGTGTACATCATCCCTTCCTGAGCAGGGCAGCTGAGCTCGCCCCCTTCAGGAGGCAGCCTTGAGCCTCATGCCTCCTCTTGCCCCTCTCTTGCTTCTGTGCCCATTCAAGGCCCTTTCAGCTACGTGGCCTCTGCTCCAGCAGATTTGCCTTGCTCTGCACCAGTGGGACATGCTAATTCTGCAGCCTGGTTCCTCTAACATTGCTCTGGAGGATCTGCTTTGTCTTGGGTGCTGAGGGAGCATCTGTAGCCAGCTTCTCTGCTAGTGATGCTTTGCGGTGCAGGATCCAGCCCAGGGTGCAGGATTTTGGTTTAATTTATGTACTTATTTATTTTAAAAGAGGAAACCAATTAACGGTCTCTTATGAGCCCTTCAGCTCCGTGGCTCCTGGAAGCCCCATCAACGAGACTGTATTTAATCTGTCGCTCAATGCATTTTTTTCTGGCTTGAGTAAATAAATTCCATGTGACACTTGGATAATTGGAATACCTCCCTCCTCTCTTGTGCTCCTGCAGCCCAGTCCTGGTGGGGGCTGTGTGCCTCCTTGGAGATGCTCAGCCTCCCCTTCTCCCAGTACCACGTAGTAATTCGGCATCTGCAGAAGGGCTAGTGCTAACGAAAGACAAGACGGGTGTGAAATGGCAAAAAGAGGCATTTTATTGCACCTGCATTTACCTTGATACTTTCTGAGCTGGGCTAAAAATCCTTGCAGGGCAGGAGCAGGCAGGGCTGGGAGATGAATGTGCTCCAGTCTGGCTTGCATGGACTGCAGCTTGGAATGAGATTTGCTATGGAGCTGCCAGGTGCTCCAAACCAAAGAAATGCCCTAAAAACAGTGAGGGAGTGATGAGCACTTAGCTGCTTTTGCAGGAGCTGCAAAGTGTGGCACAGGCTGCTGCCAGCTCAGTGCAAGCTCCCCCATCATGGGCTGGGCACAGGCCGGGCTCCCTGGGGGCTGCCGTTCTGACACCCACTTTGAACTGATGGCCAGGGCTGGTGCCCTGGTCATGCCGCTCATATTACGCTACTGGCCACATTTTCATGGAGCTGTGCCATGCTAATTAACTGTGCCCCTCAGACGAGCTAACTACCCTGCCTGCAGATATGGACTAACGTGGTTACACTAATGAGACCCAGAAATAGTTGAGTGTTCCTGTTTCACAGGCTGGGGGGCACCTGGGGCTGTGTCATGGATGCTGCTATATAAACAGCCATCATTTTCCCTCTGGTTTGAAAGACTCTAGGTCACACTTTCATTGTCCTTTCAAGCTTCCCTTTGCAACCAGGAAGGCAAGCATCTTGCTTTAAGGAAAAAAAGTAGAAAGCAAGCAAGCTGAGATGCTCACTAGATCCCATGACTATGTGCTCTGGGGGTCTTTAAGAGAAATGCCACAGACTGCTGGAGAACTTGCAGTACTCTCACTTTATGTCCCCTCCACATATTGTTTCTATTTGCTGTCGATATACAGCATATCTCCATAGATCTCACAACTGATGTTATGTATGGAGATGAGGTCTGACTGAGCCAGGACACCTCAGTGCGATTCCTTGTTCTGTCCCTACCTCACAGTGGAGCTGTGGGGGAGTCGTGTCTTTCTCTGTTCCTCAGTTTCCAGCTCAGAGAAATGGAGGAATGATGCACCCCACCTCAACTCAGAGAGCTGCTCAGGGGATAAATTAGGTGATGACAGTGAGGCACTGGAGGAGTGTGGCGGAGAGGCCAGTGAATGATGGATGACACTTCCTGGTCCCCCATCCCTGCTTTTTCAGTGTGTAATTTTGATCTAGACATTGACCGATCGGCAAATTTCTGTGTAGAGAGCGAGAGGGCAGAAGTGGCTTGGCTGTGACTGTTGTGTCCATGGTATTGATCCAATGAAGAGTCCGTTGGATCACAAAAGAAGTGTACTGAAAGTGCACTACTGATACCGGTGCAGGATGACTCTGCCTCTTGGAGGTGACACGGATGCTGCCATGTTATTTCCCTTTGGACTCGTGAGGCTTTATTTGTCTGTGTCTTGGTGAGTCTAAGTGCTTGTGAATGCCCAGGAAGGGACGGGGTGGACAGTGACTGTGCCAGTTCATTACATCAGCTTCCCAGCCCCTTGAGCTCTGCCCAGTGCCCCTTTGCTACTCTTGGGCAGCTCTGTCAGCAAACGGTTTTCGCTGGCAGCCGCCTCTACTGTATCAGACTTTGGCATCCCACTGCAGTGCTCATCAGCCTCTTGTGCCATACCAGCTGCCATCCATGCCTCATTTCTTCCCACAAACAGCATGTGTAGATCTCCACCAAGGTACCTTACTCCTAGCCAGCAGTTGTTCCTCTGGGCCAGCACGTTTCTAAACCCACTGGGTTTTTCTGTTGTACCCCATTTCTCTCCTGAGCTTTGCCCGCACTCCTCATGCCAGAGCTGCAGCTGTCCCTGTTCCTAAATCCTGAATTTGCCGAACCCTTCCCCACCCACATTGCTGAGGCAGCTACCCACCATCCTGACCTTCAAGCAGCCCCTCTCTTTACTTACCCAGAGAGATATTTGAACCGTGATCAGAGGCAACCTGCAATACATTAAAGCCATGTGTTTTGAGATTTGCACCGTGAGAAAGTGGAAGTGCAGTGATATTCACATCCACCTTGCCGGGCCGCCCACGCTTGGTATTTCTACCAGCGCAGTGAGGATTACCCAGCTGTGGAATGCAGAGTGTGAATGAGATTCTCTGCTTAGGGGATTTTGTTTGAGAGAGCTGGATTAGATAGATTTGATGGGAACTGATAGCTTATGAAAATGAATTTACCTGCATCTCAATTTGATTCTTGATGCTGGGGGCAGGGAGGGGAAAGTCAATTAACTCACATTTCTCATCTGGTTCGATCGGCCGTTGTTTTTTTTAACCGTTGAGCCAGTGAATCTCCTAACCCGACCAGCTAGTCAGTGCTAAGGAATGCACTGCCACTTTTCTTGATCTCTGATTAGTCCCTTAACTACCTGATCTGTTACCCTGGGAAAATGAAGTGGGTCCCCTGGAAAAGAAGGGGGAAACATGTTGATCCTGGGTAGCTGGCTCCAGGGTTCAAATTATACTTTGACCCTGGGGGGTGGGTGTCTGCAAAAAAAATTAAACCAGTTCGTTGATTAACAAGTCCACCTAAGTAAAGGAGCAATCCGATGAGTGACAACCCCCTCCCCAGGTTATGATTTTCAAATCTGACAGGGGGGCTCTTATCTCTTATGGGGGGGCTCTGCCCCCCCAAGCTCCTCCTCAATTCGTACCCTGGCTGGTTACGCTAACAAAATTGCCTTTGGCGGATGCATTAATTTCTGGGGCTGTCGGAAAAATTCTGTCAGGCGTCTTCCTGGAAATGGAATACGTTATTGCTAATTCAGTAACACAGCTGGAGTAGCCTGGTACTTCCAGTGGATCTCAGGCAGATCTGTCGTTTTTCCTGGTGGATGTTCCCGGAGGAGTCAGGTGGAAGCAAGGCAAAAAATAAAAAGAATTTCCAAACTTCCTTGGGTCCCAGGAAAGGGCATGGGATGAAGCACTGATGCTTCTGGGTGGGACAGGATAGTTAGTGGAAAAGAGGATTCTGTGGTACACAGCGATGAATTTAGCAATACGATGTCCATCTATCTCTCTCTCCCTCCTTCCTAATGAGATAAGGGAAGGCATTATCCCTTTCCTGCGGGTGGAAAAATTGGGGGACAGGCTCCAGTTTTCAAAAGCTGTGCATCTGATTTGTGTGCATATGGCATACACCAGTCGCATGCTTGTACTTGCCAATAATTGGTTAAATGCAATGAATTTAATATTTATTTTGCATATGCATGAACCTAAATTGCACATGCAAATCGAGGTGCACAGTAACTTTATCACAGATGGAAAATGTGAAACATTAAACCTGAAGTTATCTGCTTTACTAAGGATTTTAATAGACTGTCACGACAGTCCCATGCAGCCAGCCGGGCTTCTTGAACAGATGGCTTCCATCACAAAATTGGGATGCAGGCTCCCCCAGACTTCAGGGATGCTTGGGTCTGGTATTTTGATTTGGCTAATTTTAGCACATGAGCTGGTCATGAAATTTGGATCTGAACTCTGCTAAATTAGGGAAGTGTTGGGATGTAGGGGCTGGTCTGAGAGCCACAAAATCTGGATTTGGGGAGAGAATTCCTCCCCATTTCAGGTGCTGATCACTGGAGTTGTGGCTCTGTCAGTGCAGCTCTTCATGTCCACCCTGCCTGCATGCATTTCACCAGAGAACAAAACCACTGACCTGGAATTTGTGAATGGGTCGGCCTAAGCCCTATTTACAGGATGTAGTTAGGATTTAAGCTGAGTGTAGAAGGAATGATGACTTAGTGCCCCAGGCTGTGCCCTGCCATAGATTTTTTTTTTGTTTTATATGCTGCTAGAAGCAGCCATTTGCAGTGTATAACAAGGAGTGCAGTTGGTCCTGCATAACCCAGGAACTGAGCCACATATCCTTTATCACCACTTACTGACCCCTTTTTTAAATCTATATTTACATACATGCAGATACAGGGCACTTACGTAGCACAGTGTGACTATGGGCAAATCACTTCATCTCTGTCCCTCACTTCCTGCACCTATAAACAGGGATTAATAACACCTCCTTTTTCCCTATTCCTATATCTGCAATGTCTACTTAGACTGGGAAGTCTTTGGAGAACAAACTGGCTTTGTGTGTGTAACATGAAGAAGAGCTGGTATAAGGTGTGATGGCATTACCTCTTTGTCTGCCACTAGTGAGACTATTCGTGAAATGCTGTGTCTAGGGCTAGTGGCCACATTTCAACAAGGATCTTGTAAAACTGGAAAAGGTCCCAAGGTCTGGAGAACCTGCCCTAGCGTGAGAGGCTAAAGAACTCAGTCTGGTTAGTTTACCAAAGAGGGTATGGAAAAAATGATCACGTTTCAGCAAGTAAAAAAGGAGTAGGTAATTGTGGAGCAGCTACTTTGGGATAATTGTCCATCTGCCTGCTTTTATCCCATGATAAACAAAAGCTAAACTGAATCTTAATTTAGTCTTATCCCTAAATGAAACATGACTAAATTGTCCTAATTTATGTGTTGCTTATATCAGGGCAGTAGCGGGCAGAAGGTTGGTTACTGTGCATCAGCTCCTCTGTAGTAAGTCTCTAGCTAGCTACTGTTAAGTTGCTGCAGTTTGAGTGTTTGTCTGCAGCCAAAGAAAGTGCAAAGCAATGACTCGGTCATAGGCCACAAGTCTCTAGGAGGGGGAAAACATTTCTGACAGCAGACAGGCCTTCAGTGTAGCAGAAAAAAGCAAGAATAGGCTCTTGAAGTTGGAAGCTAGAATTCAGTATTCAGACGAGCAGGAAGGTGAGGATTTTTAAGTGGGACATGGTAGATTTTCCATCATGTGCAGCCACTAAGTCAAGACCAGGGCCTTCCTAAAGGGCATGCTCTGCTTCAAACAGCAGTCATGGGCTCGTGCCGAAATCCCTGGCTGGGGCTTTTGGCCTATGCTATGCAGGAGGTCAGACTGAGTGATTGTAACGGTCCTACGTGGCTTTAAAATCCATGAGGCTAGTACTGTATCGTCTCCAGGGCTTCACTAATTCAGAAGGCTGGTGCTAACCTGCTGCAATGAGGTAAACTGCTGATACCCTTGAAGTGCTTAGCCATTCTTCGATTCCTGGAGGGAT
>NW_017728980.1:8624190-8637002 GCF_001723915.1 Gavialis gangeticus | reverse complement strand
CTGGAGCTAGACCTGGCATAGGGTCAGGGTTGCACACACTGGTCCCTACTTGTACCAGAGGGCTGGGGCCAGTGGCAGCAGCAAAGGAGCTGCTGCGGCCAGGCTACCAAGAAAGGCAGTCACTCTATGGAGCAGCCCCAGCCCTGCTGCAAGCTCAGAGAGTGACTCCTCGACCTGAAGGGACTGAGGGATGCCAGGAGCTAGACAGCCAGTGTGTGTGTGTGGGTGGGGGGGCAGGGCATCCCAGTGAAGGTTTGGTTATTCAGATGAGAGCCTTGGGTTGAAGAAGCTCCCAGTTGCAACGCTGCCAAGAGCAACAAAGCAAGGCTTTCTTCCTGGCTTGCTGTCTTGGCAAGCAGCAGGAGCCAGGTTACCAGAGGCCAGTGGCATGGCAGAGGTTGCTGCCCTGGTGATGCTGTCATAAGTAATTTGTGTGGTTGCTCAGAAAAGAGCCAGTTCCTACCTTCACTTGCTTGAAGGTAAGGTGGGACCAGTAGAGATTTACAAGGTGGTGTTTTCGTCTGCCCTCCTCCCCAGGCCCAAGTCATTAGCTTGTCTGATTCCAAGTCTGTTAAAGGTATAGGACATCCACAGCTGGCTATTAAAGAGAGAAGACGACTTGATTAACGAGTATTATGCTAATTCTGGGTCGGGGCAGCATGTGCTCAAAGAAAAACAAGAGACCAAGCCAAGGCAGAGCTGAATAACGCTGTCCTCCTCCACACCCCCTCATCCACACATGTCCCGTTGATCCATCTGGGCACTGTTTGCTTTGGTGGCTCTTCAGTTCACAGCTTTGTGGGGGATGTGTTTATCGAAGGACTCATTTGTTACAGTTTGGTAGCAAACTGTAGCTCCCATGGGCTTCTGTGGGAGGTATGAGCACTTAGTGGCCCTTAGGAATCAGCCCTTCTATCCAGGCAGACTAGAGTGAGGGGATATTTTCCTATCATTCTGTCAGAAAAAAAAAAGGAAAAAAGATTTTTAAAACCAAAATTCAACCAATTGTTGTTGTTGCTGTTGTACTTAAGAGCTCTAGTTAGGGATCAGAGCCTCATTGGGTTTGGTGCTATATATGCCAAGAAGATGGTTCAAACTCCAGTCTCGAACATCTCCATGGTGGTTGCTATTCTGGATTGGGAAGTGGAAGGCAGAATTTCAAAACTTTTAATGTTGTTTATGCGAGAAGTCTACTTTTATTCACTCCTTTTCCCATCTCTCTTCAATGGTAAAAAAAAAAAAAAAAAATATTAAAAATGTGAGGGAAAGGGCGGGAAGGCATGCGCTCCCCAGCATGTTTTGCATCTCTCAGTGGGAAAAGAGTGAAAATACGTTCATGATAATGTGAGTATGCCTCTGTCTTACTAAACTTTAAAGACCTGAACAAAAATTGTTGTTTTTAAATGAAAAAGGATAATTTTTCCCTGCTGAAGTAATGTTAAAAAAAAAGGAATTCAAAGAGCCTATAAAAAATAATGTACAGGTTTTAAATCTACTTACCTCTCTTGACCGGCTGGTGCTGTTCAACATCTTCATTAGCGACCTGGACGAGGGTGTGGAGAGCACCCTGTTCAAGTTCGCTGATGACACCAAGCTGTGGGGTAAAGTGAATACACCGGCAGGCAGGGACCGCATCCAGGCAGACCTGGATAGGTTGGAGAAGTGGGCGGATCTGAACAGGATGCGGTTCAACAAGGACAAGTGCAGGGTGCTGCACCTGGGGAGAGGGAACCAGCATTATGGTTATACGTTAGTGGCTGACCCTCTTGGTGGCACAGAGGCAGAGAGGGATCTTGGAGTCATGATTGACTCCAGGATGAATATGAGTCGCCAATGCGACGAAGCAATAGGCAGAGCCAACCGCACCCTGTCATGCATCAACAGGGGCATCACTAACAGGTCCAGAGAGGTCTTGCTCCCCCTCTATGCGGCGCTGGTCAGGCCGCAGCTGGAGTACCGTGTCCAGTTCTGGGCGCCGCACTTCAAGAAGGACGTGGAGAACCTGGAGAGGGTCCAGAGGAGGCCACTCGTATGGTTGGGGGCCTCCGTGGCCAGCCCTATGAGGAGAGGCTGAGGGACCTGAATCTCTTCAGTCTCCGCAAGAGGAGACTGAGGGGGGATCTTGTGGCTGCCTACAACCTTATCAGGGGCCAGCAGCAGGGACTCAGGGAAAGTCTGTTCACCAGGGCCCCCCTTGGAGTCACCAGGAACAATGGCCACAAGCTGAGGGAGGAGAGGTTTAGGTTAGATATTAGGAAGAACTACTTCACTGTAAGGGTGGCCAGAGCCTGGAATAGGCTTCCCAGAGAGGTGGTGCTCTCACCTTCCCTGGAAATCTTCAAGAGGAGACTGGATAGGCACCTGGCTGGGGTCTTATGACCCCTGCCACCCCCAGTGCTCCTTCCTGCCCATGGCAGGGGTTCGGACTAGATGATCTGTCTAGGTCCCTCCCGACTCATTGATTCTATGATCCTATGACCAAGTCTAACCAATCTCTTGATCATCTCAAAGTGCATTACCTGGCTGCTGAAAAGAGCAGTTAGACTCTGTAGATGATCATGGAAGAGCTGGTCTCTCTTCATGCTGTTCCAGCCCCTTTCTAGGCATTGTGGTCTTCTCCTGCAAGCAGGCAGAACTTGCACTACTTGGTGATATGTTGTTATTTAACAGTTAAACCCCAGCAGTGTGTTCAACACTACATTAAAAAGCAAAATCAAACCCCAACTTTAGCTTCCTTACAACAAGGGGTGTGCCATCTCAAATACTTCATAGACGCATGCCAGTGCCTTCTCCTGGCTGGACTCAGAAAGGCTTATCTGGGCATGCCAGAGTCCCTATGCTGTGAGCGGAAAAGAGAGACTCTGTTTTGGCGGTTTGGGGTCCTTTGGGAGAAGAAGAATCTGATTTTATGCCCTCCTATTACTGCAAAGCTGCAGGTGGTCACAGTGGGCAGCACAGGTGCTGTGGAGGTGGCAGTGGGAGTGCTTTTACTGTCCTATGGTGGATTCTTGCTTGAGGGCTGTTTCATGTAACACTGTGTTCTGGCCAGGAGAGCATGGCTGCACCCCTTTCCTCTGGCTGGGGAGTTCTCCATTTATTTGTAAAAGAATTTAACCAGGTGGGCTTGGATGCAGGTCTCCATGTCGGCACCTGGAGCAATACTGAGTGAGGTGGATCACAGCTAGGAGTGGCGCAGAGAATATGCCAACCCAGGTCCTTGCTTTTTTGCCTTGTGCAGGGCATGGGGTGCTTCTCCCCTCGGCAGTCACGTTGAAAGATGAGTGCGCGTGCCCTGTCCACGTACTTCCTAACGGCCAGGGTCCATAAGCAGGTTTCTGGTCCAATTCGGGGAAGACCTGAACCTGTGCTAAACATTGAGGAAGCCAGTAGCAGCATTGATTTCAGCCAGATGTCAACCTGAGCACATGCCTTGTACTTTCCTGGAATAGGCCCAGCACCTTTCAGGTTGGAGCACATAGCACTGCGCTTCCTTCTGCAGGTAAATACAAAGCTGGTCTTCCCTTCCTTGAGAGCAGTGGCAAACATCCCACTAATTTACGCTGGGCCAGGACAGTCCCCTCATATCAATATACTGTTCACGGAAGAAAATTCTGCTCAGTCAAACTGGTGCGACGGCCCTGCAGTGAATGGTGGCATTGAGAAAAGTCAGCCCTCTGTGCATTCAGTGCGATCTCCCTGTTCTGTGCGTTGCATGGGCCTCTTGTTCCCTTCTTTGCCCTCCGCCTCCTCCCTTCCCTTAGGGCTGTTTGTTTTATCTCTGGCATGAAGGATCTTTATCGGGCTGTCCACTGTTTGCAGCTCACTGCCTGGTTTTACGGTGAGTGCTACACTACTTGGTAATCATAGACTGTTAGCAGCCTGTGGAGGGGAGTCAGACTCTAACACCAGCACTGCAGGAAGAGATAGTGGTAAATAACCAGCAGCTACTGGTGAAGGCTGAAGGGAAATAAATGGATCCAATTTTCAGTCCCTTATTTTTATTTCTTCTTCCATCCTTTCTTCCTGGGTGACAGAACAACAGCTTGGGCTCTTGCAGAATAAACTGTAGCTTCAGCTTTAGCAGTTTCTTATAACCCTCCAATATCTGAACATGCTAAACACCCAAGCTGTCAGATTCTCCAGTTCTGGGAGATGGAGGTTTGGTCTTGTGATGATCCAGAGCTGGGGCTGGTTGAAATTCCTTGTTGGGAACATTTTTTTTCAGCAGGAAATTAGGTTTAGATTTGCAAAAAATATCAGCTTTCCTTGAAGTATATTTATTTTTCATCAGGAAACCTGTAAACAAAAGCTTCTGAGACAAAACTTCTCATTTGAAAAAAAGAAATCAGTAGTTTTGGGTCTTTTTTTTTTTTTTTTTTTTTTTTTTTTTTTTTCCATTTTAAAGCTTCCAGGTTTGGGGCAAAATGTTAGAGTTGTCCATTGAAATAATGGTGATTTGTTTGGTTTTTTTTGTCAGAATGTTTCCCACCCCCCCTCCAAATATCTGATTTCAAGCTGAATTTGGGGGGCTTACAACAAAAACCTAAAATTTTAAATGAAACTGAATTTAAAAAAAAATTCTGGTGGGAAAAAGACTTTTCCCAAGCAGCTCTTCCTATACAATGGCCGTGGATTTCAGAAGAAGTCAGCACAGGCTCTGAACAAATTGGCTGGTGGGGACATAAAAAGTGGTGAAATGAAGAGTCCCTTATCCTCAGAGGAAAGCTAATCCACAGATCACTGGACTCATTGAGGTCTTTCCATTCACTTTGCATCAGACCTTTAATCTTTACCTCTGGATTTGTTCCACCAAACCTACAGCAGATGCATGTAGCTGATACATAATGATCCCTGCCTGGTACATGCTCCCAGTCAAAGCAGGATTGTTTCTTACAGTGCACTCTCCAGGACCTTATCTATCTACTTTTAAATATCTTGAAAAGTAGGTTTCCAGCTCCTTTGTTTTATGATCTACAGATGTCACAGTTAAGAGGCTTTTCTGATATTCATCCTATGTTTTCTGTCTTGCAACTTTATCCAGTCGCTCCCAATATATCCATAGGGGGAGAAGTAGTTTTGAAAGGGAGGAATATCAGTGAAGGATATGTGAAGAGGGTGGAGGTACCAGAGAGAGAACAAAATCCTGATTGTATTCATTGCATGTTTTCTCCAGAGAAGGGGCCTGTGTGTTTCCAGGCAGAGGGTTACTTACTTGTGAGTAGAGCTGATTTTAGGATGGCAATTCTGTTTCACATCAGCGAGCTTGAAATCTGTTTCTATTTTGTATTGGAACAAAACCACAGTCTTTCAAGTATTCCACAAGCATGGAGTTGTGCTGAAACGTCCCTTTCTGACTCGGAGCCAGAGCCTTTTGATTTGCAGAAGTGTCTATACTATCCAGCTCAGGAGGTAAAAGACCCGCAGTGGGGAACACTAAAGCCCAAATCCCTATTCTACCTGATTCAAAGAAGAATTTTCATTCCAGATGATCCTGAATCAGGTGATCAGGGATTTGAAACTGGATCTACCCCATCCTAACAATGTCATGTGAGAGAGTCCCCCTTTCCATCTCCTAATTCAAAATGATGCACCTCTGAAAATAGAATCATAGAAAGTTTGGGTTGGAAGGGACCTCAGGAGGTCACACCTAGTCCAACCCCCTGCTCAAAGCAGGACCATCTCCAACTAGATCATCCCAGCCAAAGCTTTGAACAGCCAGGTTTTGAAAACTTCCAAGGATGGAGCTTCCACCACCTCTCTGGGTAACCTGTTCCAGTGTTTTACTACCCTCCTAGTGAGAACATCATTCCTACTATCTAACCTAAACTTCCCTTGCTGCAATTTGAGACCATTGCTCCTTGTTCTGTGCTGTGCCACCACTAAGAACAGTCCAGCTCTATCCTCTTCCGAACTCCTCTTCAGGGAGTTGAAGACCGCTATTAAATCTCCTCCAAATCTCCTCTTCTCTAGACTAAATAAACCCAGCCCCCGAACCGTTTTTGTTGCCCTCCACTGGACTCTCTCCAATTTGTCCACATCCTCTCTGTAGTGGGGGCCCAAAACTGGACATAGGACTCCAGATGTGGCCTCACCAGTGCTGAATAGAGGGGAATAATCACTTTCCTTTGACCTGCTGGCAAAACACCTACCAATGCAGCCCAGTTTGCCATTAGCCTTCTTGACAACAAAGGCACACTGCTGGCCCATTCAGGTTATTGTCCACTGTTGCTCCCAGGTCCTTTTCTGCAGAGCTGCTGCCCAGACAGTCAGCACCCAGCCTGTATTGGTGCATGGGATTTCTCTGTCCTAAGTGCAAAATATTTTGGCTTTAATGAGATGCCATTCTCTTTCATTTCCAACCAGCACCATCTCTGAACCTGTATGTTCTCTGTATGCCTGAAGTCTGGGGAGGTTTAGGCCCCCTTGTCCCACAGATATGTGATTAGCAGTTAATAGAGGGCCTCTATAGAGACAGATTGAATAGCTCAAGGGATTGGGAATGGTGTATCAAGTCTTTGGCATCTGGGCCACCGGTTTAGATGCAGCAATGAGTAGTGACTGACTGAGGTTAGACCAGTTGGTGACCTGTGAGAACGGTGTCATGCATCATGAAGTCACTGCAGGCCTCACTGTTGTCTGGCTGAATAGAGGGGTAGAAGGCACAGGAAGCCCCGGAGTTGATCTAATTCTGCATGAACGGGTCTTGCAAGTTGAAGGAGGCACACAGGTGAGTGTTGTATGCGTGTCGGATGCTTATCCGGGGCTGTATCTATTCTTAGGATATAAACAGAGGAATCTGTTCTCCAGAGCTGCCAATCTGGCACCTTCCTGCGGTGCTAAAATTACGAAAAATTAAGAGTGATGAATATGAAAAGCATCGCTTAATTCAGAGCAAAAGGGAAATGTTGCTGACAGTCCTATTAGCCTTGCCTTGAAAGCATCTCTGGCAGGAGTGGAGCCCACTCAGATGACATATAACACTGTAATGGCAAGGTTGTTGGAACCTCTTCAGACTCCTTCTCAGCTCTTTTCAAGACCTGTGGAAGAGAGATAGAGGGAGAGAAGTCAGACTGGGAGGTTGCAACCTCATTTCTTATTCCATTGGGCCTCTTTGTCATGCTTTTTCACTGCAGGTACAACTCCTGTTGAAGGCATTCACATCTCTGTGATGCCTGGCTCCAGCCGAGACTTTTCCAGTGAGGCTTTTTTCATAAAGCACATGCTTTCCTCAAAAAAATGTTCAGATTTCTTCCCCAACCAGCATGCCACCCCAAACTCATCTTTGGATTTTGACTGCTTTCAGAATCCCCCCTCCTCCCCCTCTCCCCCCTCAGTTTTCAGATTTTCATTTTTTTAAATTAAAACTTGACATTTGAATTAAAAATAATTAAATAAAAGTCTGTATGGAACGATATATTTTTGCATTCTTGTAGTCATTTTCCACACACAGAAAAAAAATCCATCCAGCTTGTCTGAGGAGGGTGAAGACTTTCCTATGAGGGCTGCAGTGCTTAGATCTGATCTACAGGCCTAAGCCTGGCGCAGTTTTGCAGGCATGTCAGGTAGGAATGTGAAAAGATCATACCCTGGGTCCCTGCGACTGTGTCATCAAAAGTCTGCTGCTGATAGAAGAGTGTTTCTGTTGCAAAGCTGGTGTCATTTGAGGAGGTGGAATAACAACACTGGCAGAAAAAGCCTTCTGTGAGCAAATGCTGCGTCTCCGCTAGGGGACTCTGCCAACATGGCCCTGCATTCATAGCTGTAAGAGCAAGGGTGTGCAGAGAAGGGTCCATAATGTAAAAAGGCCCTTAGGTGGTATGGGTAAGATGCACTCATCATCACTCAAACACAACCCTGTTGAAGTGTTAGGTAGTGTTATAAGAGGCTACTCAGGTTTAACCAGGACACGGCAACACGTGTCTGCATATGTGCACACAGCCCATCATCCTCACCCACTGGTAGCTCTCTAGGACCAGTAGGAGCCTCCACTTGAGTGGGATAGGCATGTGCCTGGGGCTGCTCATCACTACACATCCTTGTAGAGCCCCATGGAGGCCTCTCTTTAGGTTGCATTAAAAAGAGCTGTTGTGAAGTAGTGTAAAAGAGCTGAAAAGGAGTCAGTAAATCCTGCCCCAGAGGGGCATGTCATCAAACAGGAAGGTCACTTCCAAAATGAGATAAGGTTAAGAGGTTCTAAGGCATCTTTGCAGCTGAGAAGGCACTTAGCTTAGAAAACTTGTCCTTGTGCCATGCAAAAAACCCCCAAAAAATGGAAAAACTCTACCCCCAGATAATGTTGCCCGATTGCTTCATGCTGGTTCAAGCTTTTCTCTCCTTCTTTTTTTTAACTTTACATAAAGCTCACCCCAGATCTCTCATAAAGGAGGCAGGAGCATAGAGCTATTCTTGAACAACCTTCAACAGAAAGAAATGGGGTCTGCTGCCGGTTCTTTTTCCTGGAGCCTTTTAGTGAAATTCCATAAGGGACGTATGAAAGAGAAACCGCACAAGATTCTAATTTCAGGTGTGAATATGAAGACGTTTTTCATTAAGAAACATATGGTGTTAAGGTTAAAAAAAGAGGTGCTGCTTGACAACTAGGAACAAAACAATGAAATAAGAACAACAGGTGGGCCAAACCTCCAGCAGGGTTTGCAAACGACAAAACCAAGCTGAGGTGGTTCAGAACCAAATGATATTGTTACTTATTAGACCTAGTCAACATTTTTCCATGGGAACGGTTTTATTTTTTGATGGAGACTTGGGTTTTATGGCAAAAGAAGCATTTACCTTCCACAGGTATTTGCCTTGGATTGTCTTGTAAGGACAATGCAATTTTTGCAGGTGCAAACTGATTTTCAATCAAAAAGAATGATGCTGCCCAGCTTTGTGCTATCATGTGATGTCATGTCATGTCATGTTTTTCTTTTTATACTTTGGTTTTAGCCTGGCTTTTGATACAGTGCCCCTGGCTTTTGATACGAAGCTAAGAAAGTACGGGCTGGATGAGTAGAATGTAAGGGGGATAGAAAACTGGCTGCACCATTGGGCTCAGAGGGTAGTAGTCAATGGCTCGATGTCTAGTGTTTGTCTACCGGCAGCCGGTATCAAGTGGAGTGCCCCAGGGGTCAGTTCTGGGGCTGGTTCTGTTCATTGTCTTCATCAGTGACCTGGAAGATGGCATAGAGTGTGCCCTCAGCAAGTTTGCAGATCACACCAAGCTGAGGTGAGTAGTAGGGCTAAGATTCAGAGTGACCTTGACAAATTGGAGTATTGGACCAAAAGGAATTTCATGAGGTTCCATAAGGACACATGCAAAGTCCTGCACTTAGGGCAGAGTAATCCCATTCACCAGTACAGGCTGGAGACTGACTGGCTGGGCAGCAGCTCTGCAGAAAAGGACCTGGGGGCGACAGTGGACAATAAGCTGAAGATGAGCCGACAGTGTGCCCTTGTTTCCAAGAAGGCTAACGGCATCCTGGGCTGCACTGGTAAGAGGAAAGACTGAGGGAACTGGGTTTATTTAGTCTAGAGAAGAGAACACCAAGCGGGGACTTAACAGCAGCCTTCAACTCCCTGAAGAGGGGTTTGAAAGACGATGGAGCTGAACTGTTCTCAGTGGTGGCAGATGACAGAACAAGGAGCAACCATCTCAAGTTGCAGCAAGGGAAGTTTAGGTTAGATATTAGGAAGAATTTTCTCACTAGGAGGGTAGTAAAACACTAGAACAGGTTACCCAGAGAGGTGGTGGAATCTCCATCCTTGGAAGTTTTTAAGACCCAGCTAGACAAAGTCTTGGCTGAGATGGTCTAGTTGGGGCTGGTCCTGTTTTGAGCAGGGGGTTGGACCAGATGTGATATCATGAGGTCCCTTTAAACCCTAATTTTCTATGATTCTGTGTCATGTTATGACATAACATGACATGAAATGACATGTTTCTTATATTATGGCAGTGTCCGTGTGCCATGGTCATGGTGCTCTGCAAAAACCTAAGATGTTTATGATCCAAGTAAGTTTTTATTTTTATTCATTTTTATCCCCTTCCTGCTCACACAAATAATTTCAGGAGATGCAAATAAATTACTTCACTCTTGGTCTGGCCCTTTAATTAAAACCTTCTGAAATACATTGCTGATGCCCTGATGCAGGTAGAATTGTTACTTTTGATTTATAGATGATGAAATCTCAGGCAGAGAGAAGTCAAGTGGCTTGCCCAAGGTCTCACACTGAGTCAAAGGCAAGCTTTGAAATGAAATTCAGGTCTTCTGGCTCCTAACTCTGTGCCTTCTCTTTAATAGCAGCAGCCAGAGTGGTCTAGTTGAATGAGCTCCTGTGGTCCAACAGTGGTCCGACATCACTACAGATACAGTCCATGCTCCATCTACCAGCCACAAGTCCCTAAGCCCAGGAGGTTAGTTCAGATCAGAGAGCAGATGTCATTGCTGGAGCCCATCTCTGTTTTCTCCTTTGCTCTTTGAATTCCCGAGCAGCACTGCAGTTTATAGTGAATGGCTTATGTCTCCAAACCATATTTTGTGGGATTCTGCCAGTCTCTTCCCCAGTGTCTTTGACAGTCTTGGTCGAGACCTGCCTTTGTAGTATGTGTGTCAACTTGATGAGGCTCCATTTTTTACAAATGGATCATTCTGTTCCTTTGCCATCAAGGAAATTGTTCCCTTCCTGGAAAGGCTGCCACAGTGCTGTAGGAATGAAGTTTGGTGCCAGGGGCAAAGCCCTCAGTGGCAGCCCACCCTCACCCTGCACACAGATCTGGGGGGCACATGCCCCACCATGCTTGCCCAGGACTGCACACAGCAGTGGGAGTCACCCTCCCCTTGTACCTGTGCCCCCCAAAATGAGCTGCTTGCAGCTCCATCCCGTACCTCGCCTTGGCTGGGCAGTGCCTGTGGGCACCTCTTCGCCTCAGTGGCTGGGGCGGTCACTCCGCTCACCCCCTCCCTTGCTACAGCACTGTCCTGCTGTGCCTTTGAAACATGGCTTTGGCTGCCAGGGACCAAACAGAGAAAACAGGTCAGATAACCACAGGCAACCTTGAGAAAGGGGTGGTGGAAGCCTTCCTTGTCTTCATCATTAGTACCCTTCATGGTCTTATGCTTCAGTAGGAGGCTTTACAGGATGAAAGTGAAGAAGATCTGAGTTATCAAGACTCTCATGTTATCAACCCCTGTATCAGAGTTCCCTGAAGTAGCTGGGGCCACAGACTGTATTGTATGACCAGGCTTTTCCCTCCCTTAATAAGCCCCATCCATTGGCAGGGCAAAGAAGGGAATGACAGTGGCATGTGCAGCAACAAGGTGCCTTTCCCTGTGGGGAGATCCTCTGATGGAGGCAATTTGCAGCAGGTGACAAGTGGCATCCCTGAAATCCAGCAGAGCTAAGCATCTTTCTGAAAAAGAGGTAAAGGCGATTTCAAGGAGGTGGTATCAGGTCTTATAGGGGACACTTGGCTGCTACAGGGGTTGCACAACTGAGAGACTGGGTGCACGCAAGACTCCTGCCACTGCAGGCAGTCCAGTTTATAGCTCTGAATTGTCTGCAGCAAGTTAGATCCCACAGCCTCTTTGGAGCCTTTTTACTTGCACAGATTTGATCCAAGGATGGAAGGACTGAGTTTTTGGGCTTTGTGGAGATGTGAAATCTTATTTCCCTCTCTGGGTTTGGGCCAGTGAGCCAGCTGAAGATGAAGCCATGAAAGAGGAATAGGTGAAGGAAAGAAAAAAAATAGGTATAAATTGGGGGAAAGGAACATGATGAGAAATCTGTCCATAGGGGATGAGAATTTGTGGGGGAGGGGTTAATTCCAGGGTCCTGCCCACTTTGTAATTTGAATAATTACATTCTGCTTCCCCAGATTCCTCCCACTGCTGCAACGGGATGGAACAGGCTGACTCATCACTTACTCATGTCAGGTTTCTGACAGTGTTATGAACTCGCTTGGATTCAGTGGCGTTATTCCCATCTTAACACTCATGTAACTAAAAGGAGGATGAAGCCCAGAAGTGTTTACTTCCCATCTCCAATTACTGGGTTCCACTCTGCAGGCAGCTGCATTTCGGTGCATGTGGTGTACGTACCCTTGTAAGGTCCTCAAAGGGCTTTGACCCTGGGAACCTGTGGGATGAAAGGTGCCATAAAAACCCGAGTTGTATTAATACAGTGGAAGCGTGTCGGTCATTATTAAAGCAGTGAGAAGAACCTTAGTGGTTTGACTTTACAAGCTTCGTGCAAGTAATTCTATTGGTTTCAGTCCTTGCTGGTTTGTAGGCTTTGAGTTTCCAAGCCATGCTGCATTGTCAGGAATTCAGAGAGAACCCGCAAGCTCCACATGGTTTTATGGGGCAGCTGTACCAATCTCCTATGGTTTTGGTTGAAACCTAAAGGTCCTCTTAAGGTTGCCTGAAAAATCTGGATAGCATTTGAAGGGAGTAGCTAGTCATGTAACCAAACCCAGGCAATCTGTGTGTGGTTTTGCATTTGGTTGTGCGCTTTCTAACAGCTCAGCGAGACAGTAGGAAGGGGAAAATTTGGAGCAGACTAAGAGGAGGAATATAGTTTCCTAGCCTCCTGTCTCCTTCCAACCCACCCCTTCAATAAGCCTCTGCTGCACCGAGCTGCTAAGTTGACTCCCTTGCATTTCCCAAACTTTTGAAACCTGAACTTCCCCCTACAGCACCAGGAAATCAGCCGCGTTCCTCCCTCCAGCTGCAGCCCTGTGTTTTTCAAGGCCTGCACATCCTAATTGCTACATCTCCCTTCCTTTCCATGATTGCTACATCATGCTTCCCCTCCCC
>NW_017728980.1:8611871-8624097 GCF_001723915.1 Gavialis gangeticus | reverse complement strand
GCAGCCCTGTGTTTTTCAAGGCCTGCACATCCTAATTGCTACATCTCCCTTCCTTTCCATGATTGCTACATCATGCTTCCCCTCCCCACCCACCCTGGTAACTCTGAACATCCCACGTAGCCAATCATTGTCAGAAACACTATCAGCGTTGATAATAGGGACCGTTCTCTGCTTTATTATGTGCCTGGAAGAGCAGCGATAGAAGACCCCACCACCTCCATGACACACCTGGGAACCCCTCCAGGAAGCATATCCCACCTCCTCACTCCCACTCCATGTATGCCAGCTCCCTAAAGTGGGGCATTATAGTTGCCATACAGTGATGTTGACATATGGCCACCACCCTCCTCAACTCTGTCTCAGGTGTGCTTATTGACATGTGCTGTAGGGCAGCTACTTTGCTTCACTTCTTGGATTTGGTGTGTGCAGAGTGGGAGCAAGTGGATGAAATGTGGTTCATGGCAGCAGTCCCAGCCGTGGCCTGAAATGGCACAGATGTGCCTGCAGCCAGCAAGGCTGACATTTGAAATGCCTGAATTAGCCTGAAGGGAATAATTCATATCTCAGAGCTGCTGTTTCAGGCCCCTTGTAAACTCAGGCAAACTTTTCTCTGTCGGTTATGCCCATTTGTCATTTTGAAGAGCCCCGATACAATCACAGAAGAACCCAAGGTTCCCCTTTTCCCATAAATGAATTATGACCATGAAAAGTGATTGAGAGAGATCTTTGACCTGCCCCACCTCCGGCTGAGCCTTTTTAGCTGCCTAGAAAGCAATGGGAATGATGGGTACACCTAGATCAGGCTGGGCTGTGGCCATGCAATTGGCCCTAATTTAAGTTATTCCTACTACACTTCACGATGATAGATTTGTCTGATTTGCATATCCCTGAGGTTCTGCTGTGACAACGTGTTTTGGGATCTGCAGCTATACTTTGCAGATAGTCCCTATCTTTTGTAGAATAAAAACTACAGATGAGAAACTCCTCCAGATTTTGTAGGGTCTAAAGGCATCTCCTTCTTGCACATTGTACAGCCTCCATCAATTGATCTGGGACATGGTGAGATTCTGGCCCCAAGCAAAACCTGGCTGATCTCCACTCTGGCTCTGCTGCTAAGGTGTTTGGGAACACTGACTGCAGCCTCAATGCTACCCCTGAACAAATTTGCTTTGGGGATAAAGACTGGCAGAGATGGAGAGAGCTATCTAATCCCTCAGGGCCCTCTCTTGAAACAGTGATGTGATGTTATGTTCTGAGTGATTAACACCACTGCACACCCTGCTTGACTTGGCAGGCCCATCTCCCAACTGCAGGGGCCCATCTCACACTGCCTGCATGGTCATCTCAACTGTGAGGGTTTGAGAGACTGACGCATTCTAATGCAGCTCTTTCAATAGCACGTTTGGGAGGTGTTGAAGCGACTGCCCAGCTCAGCACTGAAGGTTTGTCCACATTTGAAAACTAATTGGCATGGATACAGAGTGTGAGTTTAAAGGGCTTTATGTGTGCACACACTAGTTTTGGAAAAGTCTTAATCTATTTTCAAAGGTGAACTGGAAAAACTTCCTTTGAGATGCAGCCATATGAACAATTGCCCATCAGAGAAGAGCAGTGGGGAGACTATATTGCACGTTGGCTGCTCTGTGGGAACTTTCCATGTGTGCATGCTTTTCCCCTGTAATAAGTGGAAGCTAAGCTATGGTAACTCGCTTCTCTTTCATTGAAAGTTAAACTCTTCCAGGTTAGTTTTCATTTGCCACAGAGTAAGAGCATTCATGCAGGCAAGTTACCAGGGAGCAGCTGACCCATAGGAAAGACCTGTAACCTTTTTACTTAAATTGTCCATATGGCCATACCTTTACTTTAGAATAAGTGTCCAACGAGGAGTTATTCAGGAATAGCTATTCTGGAATAAGATATGGGCAGACAGGCCCTGTGAGTGCCAGGAGGTTTCTGTTTATCCCTGGTATTAGTACAGCGTAGACAGCGTTGGGTGCTTATATGCTGCCCCTAGGGCAAGTGGACACAAACCTACACCTGAGAGTGTTGTCACCGTCAGGCTGCTGGCACCAGTTGTGCCTCTGTGGAGTATGCAGTTCTGGGCTGCAATGATTTGACTTAGCTGGGCTGAGTTTCATAGCGTCTTTGTGAAGTGGGGATGCTTGATGGTTGGGAACTGAACTGGGGCCGGCCACTCACTTCTCTGTGGAAGGAAGTGGGGTAGGGTTGCTCCTGACCTAGCATTCACACCAGCCACCTAGAAGTGCAAAGCTCCGTATCCTATTACTGCTCCCTTCAAGCCGTTTAATCCTGTGAGCTGACAATCTTTTGATCTCGGTAGCTCTATAGTGCAGCCTAATCTAGCTGTGCAAGGCTGGCTGTTTAAAACCCTGTGCCTGTGAGTGCATACATTTGGGGGGGGGGGGCAGGGTGTTCTTGCAGCGTATGAAACACCGAAGGGTTGAAGCTTGTTTTGCAGTTGTGAGGGTTTGTTGTGTAATAGGGGAGGTGGATGGAATTGGGATCTGAGAGAAAATCATTGGGTGCTTACTATTAGTTATTCGTACCCTTGTAGCTACTTCTCATAGCAGCGCTAGAAGATGTACTGCTGTAGTCCTTTGGAAAAGCAATAGAGGAATCCTGTGGCTTAGAGCAAAGGAATTTCTGCCTTGTGTTTTTTTCCCAGGATACCAAGAAAAACAACTCTTGGAGAGGAGTGAAGAGTTTACCAGGTGGTTTTGCTTCCTTGGAGTTGGCTGGGAAAGCCAAGCTTCCTTTCCAGCTTAAAAAGCTACATGCAGGGTCATGTTACAGTCTGCCTCTTCAGTAGCATGGAGGGATTTTTTTTTTGTTGAGAGAGAGAGCTGTTTTCTTCTTCTGTATGCACAGAAAGCCATTTGGGTTGCTAAGATGTTTGTATAATATCTATCCCACAGTAAGTACCTTCCTTTCTGCAAATACTCTTATGTGTAGCCAGTAGTGGTTTTGGAGGATGCTTATGTGTTAGCAGTAAGGGGAGAGAAGCACGGTCTTTCAGCTCCTTACTTTGGGATCTGACTTACTGCAGCTCACATGCCAAAGTAGGGGTAGGTCTGGTCTGTGCTTGAATGGCAGATTGTCAAAGGAAGACCAGGGGGCACTGAAAGTTGCAGTGGTGATTCAGGAAATGACTCTTTTCTCTTTCAAATAGCACTAAGCCAATTCACCAGTGCCGAGTTAGGAGGAATAGTGTTAGTATAAGCTGCTTTTAAATCATGCTTAAAACTGGTACCAGGCCTACCTCTCTAGCCAAACTCCAGATTAGTTATTACCAGGGATCCTAGTTTTCTCTGATAAAAAAATCCTGGATTTTCAGATTAAAATCCATGTTTTTCTGTGATTAAAATGAAACGCTGCTATATATGTCTCTTTATATTAGTGGCGTTTTGTTTTAATCATGGAAAAATGTGGATTTGGGGTTACTTTTTTAAATCCGAAAATTGGGGATATTTTTTTTTTATTAGAGAAAACCAGGATCCCTGGTTATTACATTCCTCCTCACTGGAGTTTTAGTCGGATATGACATCTTTACTTCCTGTGTTGGACTGTGGGGTAGGCTTGCTCCGTTATGCAGGTGCTTTAAGCATGACCTCTTCCCTTGGGTCAACATCAGATTTAGGACCTAGAAAGTTCAGCCCCAAAGTCCAGACTTCTACCATCTGAACTGATGGTATAACTCCATCAGCTCAGCTGGCAGGAGTAGGTAATTACCCTGTATGTCGATCTGTCATTCGAAAGAGATGCCACACTTCACAAATAAAGCATTCATTGTAGTCGAGTTTCCCTGGTGTAAATCACAAGAAGTTCTGTTGAAACCAGTGGGCTGACACATGCATAATGTGTATGAGACCAGAAGCAAGTTCGTGGACCAAGATTTTCAAGGGGACTAGAAAGTTTGAGTGCCAGACTCGAGACACTTAAAAAGGCTCCTGATTTTTAGAGCCATACTTCCAGCTTTTGTCTAAACCTCAGGCCATTTGGCTCAAAGTTGGGCCTCCAAAATTACTCACCGGTCTGAAAACCCCTTCATTTTCCTTTTAAACTCCTCCAGCCCCTACTCTCAAAACTCCAGTGCGCAGCATGCTACTGACTTATCAGTATTTCTCAACCACTTCAGCTCAACGCGCTGCCCACTCCCCCCTTCCCTTACTCACCTCTCCTCTCCTCCGCTGAAACACAGCCTGAATCCCCCCCTGGAATACCCACCTACAACTCACAGATTGGCTGGCGCTGTGATGAGCTCAGCTCTAGGGCTTTGTGCAACTTTTTTCTTCTGGCTTCCATCCACGTGGGCTGGAATTCAACACCTTGATGTAAAAACCCTGCAGCCTCCAGGGCTTTGCTTCCTTTATCTTGAAATGTGTGCGGGATTTGGGCACTTAATTTGTACATCAGATCCAAGTTGGCTCAAAAGGTTCCTGGCTCTTTTGGCACATTGGGGTGAGTTTGGGGTTGATGCAGAAATCAGAGAAGATGTGTGTAAGTTCTGGTTCCAGTATAAATGTATTTCTCCGCTCCTACCACCATCTCTCTTTCCCTCTCTCCTTTCTCTCTTCACCTTCAACATAATTCTCTCTCATATATACACACATCCTCTCTGCACACACACAGTACCATTACCAATCAACCCTCCTGCCCTGGCTACATTGCCTTGTCTAACCAACCCCTCTTTCTGTATTCTTATTATAGCATTCCTATTGTTTTAAGCTGTAACCACTGTGCATTGTGAGTAGCATAAAGGCCGTGTTGCAAAATGGAATTGTATTGTATATACCGGCTGTGTGCTTCCTTTTAAACTATACCCCTGTCACCAGGCAGCTTGCTACAGTGTGGTTGCTGAGTGAACAGCTGAGAACCTGTGGGAAGACCCAAATGGCACTTAAATTATATTTGCTCTTTGATTTTGAAGACATTTAGTACCATTTAATAGAATCAGAATGCAATTTAACTCTGCAAAGAGAGGGAGGCTGCCTCTGGAGAAGTGACACTGCCATGGCTGGGGAAACAAAAAATTCAAGTGAGCAAAACAGCAGGGTCAGGTCTACTATCCAGATAATTATTATTAAATAAAGAAGATAGTGGGACTGTATCTGTCAGCTTCTCTGTGAACAAGAAATGGTATTAACCACTCCATTGCTGCTCCATGTATGAGCTTCACTGCACCTGCAGTGCACATCATATACCTGACATCTTTGTTGACAGTCCAATGGAAAGTTAAGCTTTGCCATTGTTAGTTTTAACAAGCAGGACTGGGGCCAGGTCTATATAAGAACTGGCTTACCAGTGAAGTAAACTCTCCTACTGTTGATGCAGATTGTATTGGCAAAATAGGTGCTTTCAGCACTAAAGCTAGTACCTACCAGCTCCGTGAGTGAAAAGACAATTTTGCATGGCTCCATCCAAGTCTACCTTGCTGGTTTTGCTGGTATAGGGAGGTGGGTTACAAAAAAAGTATTTGCACCTATAATCAACCTAGCCGTATCATCTGACTGTGTAGGATAGACACCGCATCTGGAATAGCACTGTGAAAATGGAGGTTTCTCCTCTCTAGGGTTTTTTGGAGCAAAGGAGGACAGTCCAGTGGCTTTTGAGGATGGTCCAGAAAAATGGTACTGACTTCAGACTCGGGAGACATGTCTGTTCCTTTTTGTACCACAGCCTTTTTGTGTGACCTGGCCAAGTCACTAAGGTTATGTGTACGCTTGGGTACCACTAGCAATTTAAGCCATGGCAGCCTGGAGTTCAGTGCAAAACCCTTCTAAGAAGCAGGGCAAATCCTCCCTCAAGTAGGTAGCCCAGGCTCAGTCCATGTTGCCATGCCTAGCTTGTCTGAGTTTAGGTATGTCATTGTTTACACTGTATTGCAGTGACTGCCATGGTCACTGTTTAGCATCTGTCCCTTACTTGTAAAAGGGCTCACCCCAATTTGCCAAAAGAAAGCATTTTCATACCTCAAAGAGGTATGTCTGATCTGTTAGAGATCATGGGGCACTGGAATGCCATGCTGATTTGGGCTGCATAAATACCCAGGATAGACAGAAAGGTGCTCAGCTGGCAGTCTAAAAGCTTGCTTTTCTTACTACCACCAGCACCATCTGTTTGTTTGTTAGTATAATTTACTTCTTTCCACCATAGAATCACATAACCGCTATGCTATAATAATCCCAACCACCTCTAGCACATGTCTCATCTCACGTTCACAAAGCACCTTACAAAAGAGGGTATCACCCATTTTACAGGTGTGGAAACTGAGTGACCAAGCTAGAATAGCATTTCCCCTACCATGATAAACAGGCCCAGAACAATCTCACATGCCTTAAACCTCTCCCTATCCAAGGGTGCTGGAGAAGAGCTGGGTTGTGCAGTGTATTAGAAAGGCCAATAAATGGAGGTTCTCTCAAATGGAGGATGGGAGCAAGTTCTAGAGTCCAGGGATTTCTGTTGGGCAACACCTTCTGCTCTTATGTATTTTAACCTTTGGGGCTCCAGGTCAAGCCTCTGATGCAGTGGTATCACATGGCACCATCCTACACATGTGTAGACTGTGTGTACCTGTAATCCAGCAATCTTAAATTCCAACTGATCACCAGGGCGTTTGCTTGCTGGCTGGGCGAATTCTGCTGAAGAACACCAAGTTCCTGCAGCAAAACGGTAACAGAAGGATGCTCTCTTTTCAGAACAGGCAGGATTTGAAGGCTCCAGTCTATATCCATCTGTCCAAGAGTAGGTGTGAGTATACATCTGCATCTCTAAAATAGCTTGATATGTCCAATCCTCCTGGATAAAGGCAAGGGATTGAATTATTACTAAGGGACAATATTTCATTTCCAATAAGTGCCTTAATCTTGTGAATAAATATTACAGCTTCGTGCTCTAATCCCTAAGCTGGTGTATTTCTCCCCTTCCCAGTTACCTTTGTGTTGATTTACATTTAATATGTTGCCATCAAATCTTTCTCTCTGTGTGGCTTATTATAAGTGCAGTATTTATTCTGTTGAGGTTTTTTTCTTAGTCACATTGGTATTGTATTCTAATGCACTCGCACAAAGGAATGCTGGGCACATTCCTAAGATATTTGCATCTCCGGTTCCTTAATTCTTTCTGTGCTGTTGCAAACACAGTCTTTTGGCCATGCATCCAAAGTTGTGTCTCTCATACTGATGAGGCCTCTCCAGTAAGTCTCTCTGTGGGTTTCAGCCAATTCCAGGTGGCTTTGGCTATGAACTTTCACTTCTGGACACTTTCCGCTCTTACACTCTCGCTTCAGAAGTTTTTCCCAACCATCCTGACCATGTGTTTGTAAAATCCCAATTTAAATACATGGACACAATATATGCAGCTGTTTAGAATATTTCTGGGTACAGGAAGTGGGGTGCGATTCTTTCAGCTCTCCCTCCCTTGGAGTTTCGGGAGTCAGTGAAGTGGGCAAAACAAAGCAAGCTCCATCCCGAGCATCAGAGCTGTCCTCGTTTGACAGCAGAGGAGTGCTGATTGACATTTTCCCCCAAAGGTGAGGTCCTCACTTGCGAGACCTGAACTGGTAGGCTGTGCAGTGCTACTGGCACTGCACTGGTTGGTCCTGTTCTGTAGACTTCATTCTCCAGTGAGTCCAGTCCTCTCTGCCACCCGCTACACCAGCCCATACACCTCTCCTGTCTCTGTACTTCTTGATTACTCTCTTGGAGTTAGTGAATTGCAGTCTCTTCTGGCCCTATTCTTTTCTTTGTCCCATCTACCAGTGTGACCACTGGACTCAGCCCTGTCACCATCATTAGCTGGTTGCATTCACGCCAACTTGACTTGGGCATTGCTATCATAGCTGAGCGTGAGTTCCAGTTGCAGGGGAGGGACGGCAGGTTCAGCACAGTGCTGAGGGGTGTACAGGTAATGAGCTGAATTTCATTAGGTCCCCTGTGGTTCTGACAGGATAATGCAGCCAAGAAGGCGCGACAGCATCACAGATCTCAGACTATGTCATCAGATGTGGGTTCTGCTTGAGCCTCCAGAAGTAGCCTTTTCAGAAGGGCATAGCTGCCACCTGGGTCAGCATTTTGAAGGAACTCAGTGCTAAAGCTGTTCGGAACATTTTCAGCCAAATGAAATATCCTAGAAGCCAAAATATTGTGTGGAGGTTAGAAACTCAGGCCAAGTCCTTAATCTGCTCAGTTTAGAGGGGAAATCTTCATCCCAGCTTGCATTGGACAGCAGAGCAGCCTGAATCTTTAGCTTCCCAGGTCAGTGTTCAAACCACCATGGCCTGGAGGGTGAGTGGTGCTTCCACTTCTCCTGGGTATAGGGAAGAAATAGTTCAGAACCTCGAAAGTTGCTGTGAATTGACTTGTCCCCATCTTGGCAGGATAACCCAGTGCTTGGTTACTCCAACTGAGCCCAGTCCAACTGCATGATGGAGAAAGTCTGGAAGTTCACTCTCCACATCAAGCTAATTTCTCATGGCTGTGGGTTTTAGGGACTGCACGCTACATTCTTCAAGGCTTGAAAACTGGCTACTAATAGTTAAGAGACAGGGCTGGGGGAGATGGGTTCAATCCACAGGTTGACTGACAGATACCATTAGTGTTTTAATTGATGGGTCAGATATCCAGATTGTAGCCACATTGGTGTAGAGGCAAAAAGGAATCAGGACTTGCAGTAGAGGTGATATCAGACTATGCCAGCTTTTCTCTGAGCCTAATCTGCATGTAAGATGAACTGTTCCAAACAGGAGATTTTTACCACACCTTCAACTCTCCTATGAAATATGAATTGTCATTTTTACCCAGGAGAACTTTTACAATCTTTTCTCCAATGCCTGAAGAAGGGTGTTTGTGCCTGAAAGCTTGCAATTAAAGATTTTTTTTTTTTGCAAAAATATAGGTGGTCTAATAAAAGATATCTCGTCTACCATGAGTCCTGATTCCTTAATTGATGGGTATCATTCTACTACCTCTATAAGCAGCAAAATAATGGAAGGGCCCTGTTTTTTAATAATGGCAAAATCCTCAGTTGATTTGAATCATGTAGCTGCAAGGGGACCATGAAAGCTATCCCAATACTTCTAGAAGCCAAGAATTTCCATGCAGTTTCCTGGGGAAGAGAGTTGCCCGAGAAGCCACACCTGGCAATCATTTGAGTGGGTCTGGCCAGGAGAAGAAACCCAGGAGTTCTCACATGAGCCTGCTGGGAGGCATCCAGTTCAGTTCTGAACAGTCGAGGGGTTTGGGGAAGGTTCAGGGAAGCAGCCAACATTTCGGGTGCTTCTCTGAACTGTGAGTGATGGAGCAGGAAGAGGTTTGGGTCAGAGTCTCAGCTGCTGCTTGTGCCTGGGGGCTGTCTGCTCTGCCTTGGGCCAGGCTCCATGTCTAATCTAATCCCCAGCTGTTTTGGGGTTCACTTATCCCTTTTCACTCATTAATGCTGAAACAGGCAGGGACTCTGGTAGGGGAGAGGCATCTCTGTTGTTGCCGTTGCCTTAGAGCCGTGTCAGGGGGAAGCACTGTGAATGAGCCATGTGTTTTATTCAGAGCGCGCGAGTCCGCATCAGGTGGAAGCTCTGCAGCAGGAGCTGAGGGAGGGAAGGGCACTGCAAACTGTAAATAATTGAAAGGCTTTAGCTCCCACCTCTGTGCTGGGCATTGTCAAGGGACCTCCTCTCACTTGCTACTGGTGCCCCTATGAAACCTAAGTGGCTACTTGATAACTGCAGTGAGAGATTGCTCAGGAAGGGGGTCAGGCCAAAGACCAGATTTCAGCCTCTTATAGCCGGCGAAGGATACCGTGCTCTGCTCCTTGTGGGATCTGGAACCAGCATTTGGTGTCAGCTTCTTCTTGGTCCCTTCTACATGGCAGAGCCTCGTGCAAGCAAAATCCTGGTAGTGCCATTCTAGCCAGAGTTATGTGAGCTAGGCAAAGGGGAGCATTTAACGCAGCCACTTAAAAGCCTCCCCACTTCCCTTTCATGTCTCGCAACATCTGTCCTCACCCAGAGTGCTGGCACCGGCTCTGATCCCATGTCTCGGCATGCCCCAGCCTGGCAGCATTACAGCCGCTCTCTTTCGAGGCTGGAGTCCTGGTCTGTTGTAGGCCGTGCAAATCCTGCTGTAAGCTTCATTGGAGCCAGGGTTGCTCCCTGAGATTTCATGGCATGGATGTGGCAGCAACAAAGTCTGGTTGGGATTCAGGGGACCCGGCTTCTGTTGCTGTCCATGCTGAAGCTTTCCTTGGGCCAGTTGCTTCGACCCCACTGTGCCTCAGTTTCCCTAAGGGGTAGTGATGCTTCAATCCTTTGTAAGGGCTTTGGAGCCCTACAGTTGGGTGGTGGTAGTGTTAAATAACTGATTGTTGGGAGGCTCCATTAGCTTGGCTATTCAAGGTAGAGTTGGTTGGGATTTTTTTAACCTGACTGTTTTTTCAAGACAGGAAAACTCCTTCCTGCCAATCTGTAGCTGTGATAGGGCATCTGGTAGGGCACAATATAGGGAACTTGCAAATGTGGTGGGGGTTCTCCTGGGGCTCAGTGTGGAGAGTTTGTCTCAGCAGGGGAGTAACTTTCTTGACCTGGCTACTGGAAGCTGGCCCGTGCCAGCAGACAGGGCAACCTTTTCCTATGTCCCTTACAGCAGCCCTTGTTTTTCTCGTATTTACCGGGGCTTGATCCTGTATGTACCATGGTGGAGGCAGATCCTTATTCCATTATGGGCTGCTCTGGCAATTAGCACAGACTAGATGGAGAAAGCTACAAGGGCTTAGCTAAGGAGACTCAAGACCTGGCAGTAGGCTCTGCAGGTTGGGTTTTTTTAAAGAGAAAATGAGTACATTTTGAATATATGGAGATATTTATAAAACTGATGCATTTCCAAGCTGTTCTCATGAGGCGGATGGCAAAGAGGGAGAAAGGGAAAAGGTGTGTGTGTGGGGGGGGGGGGTTGAAGCAGAAGCTGCTCTTTCACTGTTTTTTTTTTTTGAATAACTCTGTTCGGTTTCATTCCAAATCTTCTTCTCTTGCGGGAGTTAGTCTGATGCTTGGTACAGAGCTACCAGGGGGGAAAAAAATTAATTGAATCCTTACGTTTGAGTGATGGCTACTCCAGGAGCTTGTCAAAGCTGATGGTTAATCTCAGGGGTGTTAATTGCTTTGGATTTCTTCTTGTCTCTTATTTCAGTCACTCCTCTCCACCTACCAAACCACCCCCACCCCACCACCTTGAGCCCACCGTAGGTTGACCCTAGCAATGCCTGTGGATTCCTCATCTCTGAGGGTGGCAGGGGAGGAAACCTGTGCCTACCACCTTACTCTGTTTTGCATGGGTCCTGTTTGCTGATAAGGTTAATTGATTTCCATTGCTTTAATTAACAAAATTCAATTTCTACCTAATGAGAAAGACTTCAGCACGACACGTGTAAATGGCAGTGACGAACGCCCGCTGCAGTGGAAGGGGAGGGGGCAGCAGTTAGCAGCACGCCAGGGGCTAACAAGAGTAGGCCTTTATATTGGTACAACCACCCGTGCTTTAGCAGTTATACCTGTATATATATTTTGGTAAAAAAAACAAACAAACCAAAAACCCAAGTTTTGCTGACATTTGTGCCAGTACAAAATCAATGCACTGACCAGGCAAGAATTCTTACTTCTCCAGGAGGCATTTCCAAGCATTGCTAAAGCTGGAAGGTGTGTTGAGACCACCTAGCTTACCCATTCCAAGTGCTGTGCAAACACTGAGGGATCCCCACAGCACACCTATGAAAGTGGGGGAGGTTGGGGCAGAGGTGAGGTGCTTTGCTGAAGGCTACGGAGGGGAAGTTGGTGGCAGCACTGGAAGTGGAGCCCTGCTATTTTTGGGCCCAAACCACCCCACCCCTCTGTGCCCCACCAATGCCATCTCCCACTGGCACCTCAGAGCTGGACGTTGTCTGTCTCAGCAGGGTGCAGACAAGCATCAGTGCAGAGGAACCTGTTACTTTCCTCTGGCCAGCAGCAGGATCACAACTCGGGCTCTGACCTGGGGCCATTCACAGGTCCATCACCAAAGAGGTGGCAGCCACTTTCCAAACTTGGGAAGTGCTCAGCTAGCAACAGGTGAGGTCTCCCTCCCATCTCTTGCTGCTGGAATCAACAGGAGAGGTGGGGGGATGGGGGATAGATAGGGGAGGGGGTGGGGGGAAGAGAGAGGGAGTCACTTCTCGTCAAGTT
>NW_017728980.1:8600459-8611803 GCF_001723915.1 Gavialis gangeticus | reverse complement strand
TGATCAATCTTTCTGCTGTCTGAAGCCTCTCAATGAGTTGAATGTGATTTTCTCTGCCTCGTGCAGAAGGGGAAATTCGATCACTTGCTATGTTCAGCATGCAGAACAGGCACTCCATCAAGCTGTTGTGTTGCATAACCATGATTGCTGCCAACCAGGGTTTGTAGCGTGTGAAGAAATGATGCCACCGTGAGGGAGGGCTGTCCGTGATGCATCCGAACCCCAGGCAGTGGTCACTTTGCCTTGGCTTTCTGGGCTGACCTCTGCTTGGTCTTGACCTGGGGCTTCAGCACTGCTTGGTATCTCCAAAGGAGGGGAAAATCTTTAAATGGAGATTATGTTTTCCCCGAGCTGATTGTAGAGGGAGAAAAATAGCAGTACAAATTGGTGGGAGTATACATGCACAACTGCTATCTTTTAGAAGGAATCAGACCTACTTAAGTCAGTCATTGGTCCTACTCTGCCAGCAGATAAGTCTGAGTCTCCCTTGGCCCAAGTGAAAGGCCTTTGAGTGCTGGTGAGTCGGTCACTGCACTGGGGTTCGAGATCTCAGTTTCCTTCCCAGTTTGGTCAAGCACCTTCTGTGTGATGTTGGGCAAGTCCCTTAGGGCTAAACCCATGAGCCTAGATATCCCTTACACCACTGCTTCCAGGGAGAGCTGGAGTGGAGAGTGCTTAGGTAGTTCCTAGCTTGTGGCTTGGTGGTGAGAGCTCTTTGCTGGGAAATGGGAGATGCAGATTCAAGCCCCCTCTGGGCTAGGGGCACCTAGTACCTGGGTGTCCATTTGCCTGGGCCATCACCCTAGGCACTAGACTATTGGGCTAAAAGGTGAGAGGGCCTTCCTCTGTCTAGTACCTGCATGTGCAGAAAGGAAGCACAGGGCAAGGGTAGCTGTGCTGCCTCCTAAACTGGGTAAGTGCCAAAGCCTGCAGCTATGTGGCTGTGTAAGCGCCATTGAGACATGTGAGGTTGAAACAGGATTGAGCCCTTAACCTTCCTGTGGTGATGTTTTCCCCAGCTTCCCCCATGCTGTCCAGCCAGTGCACCTTCCTCCTTGACTCAGATGATTTGGGGTGAGACAGCCTCTCATCCTGAACGGCTCATTCACTCTCTATCCTGTAGCGAGCCTGTTGGCAAGGGGGGCAAGCTGCTGTTTTTGTGTAGGTGAGGTCATAAATACCTGCTCTCTGGACCTTGGCTGAGACCACCAAACTCACTGCATGCAAGGCATGGATGGAGGCATCTCTTACTCAGCTCAAGGGATTTCTGGTCAAGAAATGGGGGGAGGGAAGATGCTGAGAAAAGCAGCTATAGCCAGCCCACAAATCCAGCCTTGACATTCCCATCTCCCAAGGACTCTAGCAAAGAGAAGAATGCAACAGGTACCAGTGGGGTTATCAGCACAGCTCGTCAGGGCTGCTGTCTGTAGCCCAGTGCAGCCCCGTGCAGTCCTGGGAAGCCCAGTGCCTGATGCACCAGGCCAGAGGCTGCAGATAAGAAAAAGCGATTTCTAGTTTTAATTAACTGAGCTTTCATTTAAGAATAAACAAAGGCCATGTTTGTGTGCTGACAGCTGGCTGTCCTTCTGGGTCAGATAAGAAGGCAAGTTATTGCCTGCAAGCTGCAAGAGGGACCAGGAGAGAGTCCAAGAAGCGGGAATGTGAACAAATGCCGAGTGAACGTGCATGCCGGCAGCCCTAGCCCTTTGTGTGCAGCACTAAAGAGCAGGGGGGGAGGGGGCGGCTTCTGCCCATTCAGATCTCTGCCTCCAGAGCAGCATAGAGTGGGACCTGCTGTCCTGAGACTATTTGTGCAAGCCCGCAAACAATGGGCAAGCAAGCTTGGGCACGCTTTCTACGGCTGCCTCAGCAGAGGTGGGATGAGCTGGCTCCATGGAGATCCTGCCCTCTTTGGGAGGGCTACTTGCATTTTGCCCCCTGGGCCTGCCTTTCCTTCCTGACTGCTATGATACTTTCTCCTTCCCCTGTGGCCACAGCTCACGGCATGGCAAGCAGCTTTAGTAATGCAGCTCATGAGCTTCAGTGCTCAAGACCGAGGCTTTTGTCAGTTTTGTTTCTATCACCCTGCAGAACAGGGCTGAAATGGTTTGAACCAGAGTTCATAAAGCATGCTCAAGCCACGTGGTAGGGGCTGGGAATAAAAGAAATAGAGAGGGACAAGCTCAGTAGAGAGAAAGAAAGAAAATGCATCCCATGAGGCTTTGCCCTCTGTTAACCCCACACTTTTCCGGACAGTCTAGCCTGCTCAATGGGGTTTACCTTCCTCCTGTGATTTGTCATTGCCACTTCTGAATGCCTATGGAACATTCAAACAGAGCCTTCAGCCTGCACCGAAGTATGAAGATCCTGGGAGATCCCCAGAGTTGTCTCATGAGATTTCAGCTGGGGCCAAAAACCAGAAAAACCTTTTCTTAGACTTCGATTCCACCCTAACAATTCATCACAATTCAGGCTCCAGCCCCTGGTTTGACCTGGAAATTGGAAAGTTGACTCTTCTCTGGAGTTGGCTCTTCTGTGGAGGGTGCAAAGAGCATCAGTGGGAGCCTTTTTCAGCCTGGTCTGCAGAGAGTGCAGAGCGTTTCAGCCATTTCTAAGGGGTGGCCTATGCAAAGCATTTGAAAGAGTCCAGTCAACATCTCCTTCTTCTCCGTGTTGCCCGGATTTCCTTTCCTTGGTATTTAGGATATAACAGTTCTGGTAGTTTCCTAGTTGTCCAGAGAGTCTTCCAGGCAACACAAGGTACACAACAAATTTTAATGATAAAAGTAACAGTCAGTCTTAGAATTTTTCTACAATACAGAGCCTGTACCACACAGAGGCATTGCTTTCTCTGTAAAAAGTTCCCTCATAGAGATGCAGTGGATGCTTGCAATAGGGATCTTCTTCTGGCTTAGCTCCGCCACTTCTCAGAATAACACAAACTGAACTGACAGAAGGCCTCTTCTGTCCCACAGCTGCATCCATGAGTGGTTTCAAGTTTTCTCAGCACCCATGAGGGCTAGAAACTCTGTTTACACACACACACATACACACAGAGATGCATGTGCACATATACATTTAAATGACATCCGAGATTTCCACTTAATCCTCTGACTGCAAGAGCTGGAGCTGGAGTTTTACGTTAATGTACCAGAAAGACTTTTAAAGAGTCTGTAAAAACCCGCTCATGCAAACAGTCACGCCATTGCAGCGCAGGAAAGGGCAAAAAACGTGACGTGTACAAATGCCCCTAAATATCAGGAGAAAGATGACGAAACTGCACTGATCAGTAACATGGGAGTAGCTGCAGCTGCCCTGCTCTCTGCATCCAAGTTTCTGGATCACGAGGCTGTCGCCTCATCTTGGTAGTGAAAATAGGACAGAATCAGAGGCCATGAGAGCTTCTCTCTGAGTCTCAGACTGTTAGAGACATGGACAACATTTTGATTTCCCTTCCCAAGGCACCTTTTTGTCTAGCTCAGGGGTCAGCAACCCCCGGCACACATGTCGAGCATGGCACGCAAGGCCATTTTGCTTGGCATGCCACCGCCAGTCCGGGCTTTAAGCAGCTGCTGCCAGCCATGGAGCCCAGGCTGCTCCCAGCCCATGCAAGCTGACTGGGCTCCTTGGGCCGGCTGCAGCCAGGAAGCAGCAAACAGCTGTTCTGGGCTCCGGCATGTCAGCACTCCAGCACCTTCCAAGGTAGACATTGTGTTTTTTTCAGTACTTCAGCTAAAAAACATTGCCTACCCCTAGTTTAGCTAATTGGAATGCATTTATAGGGCAGTAAATCAGACTGCACCTGAGAGTGCAGTGCCTTGCTGTTCAGCTTTCCATCTGAGGCAGGAAAAGATCTTCTGGTTCAAAGGGATTTTCACAATTAAGTGCATGTCTTCTTCATTGTATTCCTCACTGGTGATGGCGCTGTCCTGTTACAGTGGCCCCTGGTTCCTGGAGTTATTGGAACAGAGGCTTTTTCAGAGATGGTTGTTGCCGGGTAAATGTCAGCCTTGCTGTTTCAGTATCACCTCTGAGATGAATTAAGTGTTTGAAGACCGACAAAATTGCAGCATTCACAGGCTGTCATCTAAACAATTGCATTCAATGGGAGAAAACAAACTCTCCCAGGTCATCAACAGTCAACTTTTGATGCTAGCAGATAGCAGTTAAACTGATGGAAGAACAAAAACACCTCCCAACAGCTGATGAGTCAGAAATTCAATCACCCACATGGTATCTCTCCTAATACAGCAAAAACAGGGTGTTCATGGCACCCATCGGCAAGGGGCAGAATCGAGTGTGGTTGCTAAGGGCTTGTCCAGACCAGGGACATTTTTGCTGCTCATTGAAGTACCCTTGCATCAAAGTAAAGTATGAAGTGCCAAGTGTGAATAGAGATACCGCAGTGACAGGGACAGACAGATAGTAACTCCTCTCCTGATGCTGGCAGCTCTTCTGTGCTGGGTACATTTGTGCTCTACAACAAATCCTGCCTCTCAGCATGGTATTTATCTGCCCTTACAAGAAAGTGAAGTTCAAGTATCATCAGCTTTCCCCACCACTTGCGGGTGCCGGATTTGGAGTCCCCCAGAATAAATGTACCCATCTTGATCCTTCAGAAGCAGCCCCAGAGCTCATAAAATGTGAAGGCAAGCAGCCGGCTCTGCAGGGTTAGCAGATGTGCTATGCTCTTTCTCCATGCATGCCGGAGATGCAGTTGACTGTGGGGAAGAGGATGTGAGCGGGTAGGAGGGGACGAGCTGAATATGAACAAGGAATGGAGAGAGAGACCAAACTGCCTGGGACTTCCAAAGGAAGCTAGCTCCGGTCTAGTCCTAGCATTAAGCAGAGGGAGGGGGACTGAAGAATATGTCCTCAGAGCTGGAGACAGTCAACATTTTTCCACTGAAATTGTTGTTCCACAAAATGACTCTTTGGCCACAATGACATTTTTTTGATCTAAGTTTATGCTTTGGTCAAAATCTGTTTTCTTGTTGCAGAATCAGAAAAAAAAAAAAAGCAACTTGATTTGTTTTTTCATTGGAATATTTTAAGTTTGGTTTTTTTAAAACACAAATTTTTGATGTTTGCAAACTGCACATTTTTACCCAAACTGTTTATTCTTTATTTTTAGACAGAGCTTCTTTTGCTTTGCTTTTTCATTGAAGAACTGAAGCAATTTCATAACAAAAACGTGGGGGGAAATATCCTTATTTCCCTGCCAAATTAATTGGTATTTTTTACCCGACAATAGCCTGGGCATATTTTCTCCCAGTCCCTAATTTAATGTGACTGCTGTAAGGTCCTTTAACATTCCTCAGCCTTGTGTTTTCTGCATTTCTGAGACTGTGTGATGGATCTTAGAGGGCCTGCATTATGCAGCCCCGTATCCATCTGTTGTCCTTACAAGTTAAACAGCCTGAAAAAAATGGATTAGAGCCTCAGCTCCTATAATGAAGCAGCAATTTGTCTCAAGATCCTGATCCAGGTGTAGCTGAGCTAACAAGCTGACTGGCCTTGAGCATCAGAGAATGTTAAATACGGCTTTGGTGGAGGGAAGGCTTGAGTAAGGAAGAGAAGAGGGGTCAGGGTGGAAGAAAGCAAGCAAAGCAAGAGCAGCCAACAAAGTTAGATTTTGTGGGTCCTGCAGGAGGCCAGCCGTCTCTGCAACCACCTCCTGGTAGACGCAGGGCTAAACTGGGGGACAGTACGGACTATACTGGGTTCCCAGATGGTGAGTGTCTGTGCAGGGCAGAGAGTTGGCTATTTCAGAGAGAGGAAGAGGAACAACCTTTAATCACTGTGCTGGACTCTGAGGCCTTGTAATCATTTCAACCTCTTCGATTAACCCTTGCAGCATCCTGGACAGCTACAGGAGGCTCAAACCTTACCTGCCTCAGGGATGGTGGTGGTGATGGGGAAACCACATGCAGGAAGGTAAAGGGACTAGCACAAGGTCACATAAGGAGGCTGAAAACAGAGCCCAGGACTGGAAGTAGGACTCCTGGGTTCTAACCACTAAACCTCTGTCTCTCCAGGATCTAGAAACAGCATCCAGGAGTCTTACTACCCAGTCTCCTGCCTTAATGCCTGGATCATATTTTCCCTGTTTACTGAGGAGGACTGAATACTATTTTTAACCCTGGGCACTCATTCCTGACCAAGGCAGGGGGTCAGACTCAATGATCCCTTCCGACCCTAATAACTATGAAACTATGAAACGTTCTCTAGCAAGACCACTTCTCGTTGTTGTTAAACATCCGATACTGCCACGTGTTATCTGGAATCTCAGAGGGGGAGAAAGCCTTACTAATAATCTCTGCTTGCATTTTCCACAATGGGAAGGAAAGTCTTGCCTGCTGCTCTGAGTTTCTTAGCAACTCTCTCAAGGTACAGGTTAATGGAATTGTTCCCCCAAGTCCACTCCTCTTGGTTTCTAGGAGAGAAAGCAGGCATATTAAGCTTGGTAAAAATGGTGGTGAAAAAAAAAATAAAGGAGAAGGTCTCATTCCATTATGTAGAAGAAAATATGCTCCAATTAAAGGGACGAACGAGATGGAAGGGGGTAGATGATAAAGGTTGCTGAAGGGAAAGTGACTTTTTGGTAGGGCTGATTTGACAGCAGCAAAGTAGTGAGAGAAGGGGACAGGAGGCAGCTAGTAGGATAATTTTTCATGGGGAAGAATATTTGCTTATGAAAGTGAGGAGAGAAAGAGGGAGGGGATGCAAGGAGAAGGCCAGGTTGATGGAGATCACATTCCTTTCAATTCTGAGAAAAGGAGAGAGAGAGAAAAGAAGATGAGCCTGAAATGAGGCTTAATTTTAATGAAGGAAAATTCTCTGCTAAGTAAGGAGAGTTGAAAGGGAGGGGAGAGAAGGTTTTGAAAATGATAGCAGGCTGACACACTATTATGACAGGGAGATTTTTTGCTCTGGTTGAAGGAAAGATAATAAAGGCAGTGGAAGATGAAGAAAAAAAAAGAAAGGGAGAAAAGATCTGATAAATAACTTTAACAAAAACACACAAGAAGAAAAAACTGTGTAGAGGAAGGTGGAATAGATGGAGTGGGACCCAGTGGTGATGGGATCAGACAGTCTAAGCTGGATTTCTGACTGGACACAGACTTTCCTAGGGGACTTTCTGTCACTCGCTTCTCTATCTCAGGGGTGTAGGTTGTAGCCGTGTTGGTCTAAGGACATAGGCAGACAAGGTTCTTTGGATAAATCCAATATCTTTTATTTGAGCAACTCAAATGGTTGTAAACTTTCTTCTTAGCAAGCTTTCGTGCATAAACAACCTTCGTCAGGCTGGCTTTCTTGCACACGTACTGGCCTCTGGCTGCTTTCTCACTCCATCCAGGAAGAGCACAGACCATCTGCAGACGTTTCCTCAGCCTGATGAAGGGTGTTTGTGCCTGAAAGCTTGCTAAGAAGAATTTTTTCAACTGTTTGACTTGGTCTAATAAAAGATATTGGATTTTCCCAAATAACCTTTTTCTCCTACCTCGTGCCTTTCAGTTCCAGCCTCGGGTAGGTACTGGATTAAGTCAAAAGGGTGTTGGGAAATGTAAAGTCCTGCCAGGTTCCCACCAACCTCTTTGAGTTGGTCTCTATTGGAGCTGGATCACATCCTTAATGAGCAACAGAGGATTGTAAAGACCTCAGAGATCATCTGAAGAAAGAGTCTAGAGAGATGCAAAAAACATCTACAATGAATGGGGACTTCGCTGCTGCATGCTCTGGCCACTTGGGGTCTGTCAACACCATGATGGCAGTGCACTCGGTCACTCCGCTGAGGCATGAATTCCTGCCCACTTGCTCCTATACTGCATGTGTCAATCCCATAAGTGAGGTGGTGAGGACATCTGGAGAGGCCCCCAGCCCCTACCACTCTTGAGCATGTTGGAGCATTGCAGGGCTGGAGCACAGTGCCAGAGGTACAACCACCGTATCCTTACTGCCTCATTTCTGTGGTATTGGGTGGGGAGGGCTTATTTCCTTGGCTGTGGCTTTGATTTCTTTCCTACCATGATGCTGACATGCTCTCAGTGCTTTGGGATGATAAACGTGGCAGAATTCTGATCTAAGGTACCAGCCTCTTACCATGGGAATTTCTGCTGGCTATTAGCAGTGAAAGGCCAAAGACACTGTGTTGAGCAGCTCTGATTCCCTCTGATGTGATGCACAGACATATATTTGATAATATTTTTTAATGAAATTCCTGAGCTCTGGTCCAGCCTCGCTTTCCAGATGTCTCTTGAAGACTAGCCCCATGATGCTGGCTACCTCCTTATTTCCTGCTACTAAATTCCATTAAAAGATGCTAAAAATACATTAATTACTTCCTGAAAGGTCTTTTTCCCCCCTACTACTCTTCTCTGTGAACAATAGTGCTGTGGCTGATACAAAGCTGCAACACAGTTGCTAATGGGAGGGGAATTGTCCACAAAACAGTCGTTCTGAGATGTAGTTCACATTGCGAAAAATATTTGGAAACCCCTTTGCTGTGGTAGTGTACATGCTGGTGCGATTGTATTAAGAAATTGTTGTGAATCTTTGTCTACATTTACCCCTTATGGAGTCTAGGATCCATTTGGCTTATTCTGTGTTGCTCTCTTCTTCCGTGTTTGGTTTTGTTCCATGCCCTCCCGATCTCATCAGGAAGTGCTGGAAGCCTCCCATGTATATCTTGTTCCCTCCGGGTCCAGCCTGTGTTCTAGGTCAGTGATTCTACCTTTCAGCCCTGTGGGCCAGATGAATGGTGTGGGGCTGGTCTGTGGGCCAGATTGGGCTCTGCACTGCCTCCCCTATCGCTGCACACCTGGATTGGGCTCCTTGCTACTTCTGTGGGCCCTGTGTGCCCTGATCGGTCCCACGCCTTTTCTGCTTGGCCCTCTGCACTGGAAGCTGGCTCCATGCTGCCTTTACTGAGCCCTGCATGCCTGATATAGCTCCCCACTGCCAAATTTTTGGACCTGTGGGGAGCTCTGTGGGCTGGGAGACATGTCCATAAGCTGGAAGTGGAGCGCATTCCTGTGCTAGATTATGGATCTATAGATAACTAGGCTCAAAAGGTGACCATGTAGTATGACCATCTAGTCCAGGGATGCTGTAGAACTGCTTCATCTGGCCCACCAGCCTACTGGAAGTGCGGGGAGGCATGGCCTGCTGCAGGATGTGGGGCTACTTATCCCAGGTGAATGTGGCCATCAGTAGCAGGAGGGTGACCAAGGACTATGTCAAAGCAGCTCTCCACCACTGGTCCCAACAGTGCTTGTCCTACCACCACTGTCTCTGCCACAGCTGCCCTGTGCTCCAGGCTGGATTGCTCTAGAGCCATCAGTCCTGCTGCTGCTGCCCCCTGCCCTGGGCTGGATCCAGCCCATGAGGAAGCTCTGTGGTCTGGAGCACGGGGTGAGTTTGACACCCCCAATCTCATCCAATCTCCTGCATAACTGTTAACTGGGGCACACCTTCTAGAGAAACATCCCATCTTGATTTAAACATCACCAAATGGCTTCAGATATTGATTCAAATTCTTGGATTTTTCTTCACATCAAACCTCCAGTCCATGTGAGGTTCACCGGTCACTAAATCGTCCCTATGGCTTAGTGATTTTTTTCAGTGTTGAAGACTTCTAGTTCTTTGTGAATAACATCAAGTAGGTGTTAAAATAGTATTTATGAAAAGCTGGTGGTAGCCAGAGAAATAAGAGGCAAATTGCCTTCATTTCCTGGTTCCTAATCAACAAGCAAACAACAGCGTCTTGAGCAATGCAAGAGCAGGTGGTGTGAAGCAGAAGAGAGAGGTGGGTGTTAGCTTAGAGCAGTTCCTGCTAGGTCGGATTGTGGTGCCAGCATGTGCTCCTTTTCCGGATGTGAGACCGTGTTGAACTAAATTTTGACCTTGGGTGGGTTTGTAATGTAATCAAGGAAAATACATCTTTGGAAAGCAGCCATTCTCAGAGTCCCTGGACCTGCTTCATCCTTTCATTTTTGGGGAGATTGTCTGGCTCAGGGAATGAATAATGGAGTTTTATGTTTTTTTCCTCTACTGGTTCAACTCCAGCCTCCATGGTTAATAAATGGAAGACCTTGCCCTGAAAGGACCAGACCCATGAGGTGACTAGATGGGTCATTGTCCAGTCCTTTTGGACATATCTTCATGACCATAAGCCATTGTCCCATTGTGAGGCCACTTAGCCCCTTTGCTCAGTCTCAGCCGATTGGACTGAATGGGTCCTAGAGAGTGAATTACTCTTCTCTTATTCAAGTTCTTAATTTGCCTCAATCAGTGCAATAACTTAGCATCTCCCAGAAGCACATGAAGGCATGACTAGCATTTGTCAGGTGTAGCTTTCTCCCTCTCCCCAGGACACATTTATATGGGCATTATAAAAATAACATCAGCACACATGTGCTTTGGGCTCCTCATTTGTGCTAGCAAAGGGAGGTTGCACTAGTGCATCTTGTGCTGGGGAAGGAAGGTGGGGAAGTCTCTGATGCTGTCAGGTCCTGCAGAGCTTGTTTGGTTTTTCCATAATTTAGGGTCCGCCCCTGAGGAATCTGCACAGGTGAGCGTTCACGGACAGCGAGGGTGGTTTCAGAGCTTACTGTTTCTGCTCCGGTGTAAATTTTTATTCCCAACTATCACTACAGCATCTTTCAAGAACAAAATGTATACGCTGTAAAAAGCAGTGCCCCCATCTCAATGGGGTGCTGTGTGCATGTTGGTGGAAGGTCTGTGGACGACACCGCTTGTTGTCTGTGATTCCTGTATTTGTATGCAGAACACACAGTTTCCAAACAGGAGCAGAGCCCAGCAAATACCTCTGTCCCACTTCAGATGAATGAACCCTGTGGGGGAGTGAAGTGAGTGACAGTTAAGCTTGGAAAGAAACAGTGCTGGCACCTGCAGGCTGTGTTGAGGCTGGAAAGGGTGAAGTAAGGAAGATGCAGGGGCCTGGCTACCTATGGAGGGGTATGTGTGTGCATGCGTCTGGATGCAGAGAGATGGGTATAGAAAAAGAGTCCTGCATACTTCTGGAGACTTGACAGTCTTGAAGATAGCCTGTTCTGCATTGCCAATTCCACCGAGGGCCACTGAGCTCCTTTTATGTGGGATATGGAGGCCTTCAGGCCTTGGAAGTGTGACATACTCGAACTGAAAGATGTGGCCAAAAAAATCCCAGCAACAACAAACCACCACCCTCCTTAGGAGAGCTGGCAGTGGGAGTGCAGGATGCTGTGAGATTCATTCCAGTATTTACAGTCTCCACAGTCTCATGCTTCAGGCTGAGCTCCCTGGGGCGGCTCGCCGCACAGCAGAAAATGGTGATGGTGCC
>NW_017728980.1:8576344-8595459 GCF_001723915.1 Gavialis gangeticus | reverse complement strand
TGCATTGACAATTCCACCGAGGGCCACTGAGCTCCTTTTATGTGGGATATGGAGGCCTTCAGGCCTTGGAAGTGTGACATACTCGAACTGAAAGATGTGGCCAAAAAAATCCCAGCAACAACAAACCACCACCCTCCTTAGGAGAGCTGGCAGTGGGAGTGCAGGATGCTGTGAGATTCATTCCAGTATTTACAGTCTCCACAGTCTCATGCTTCAGGCTGAGCTCCCTGGGGCGGCTCGCCGCACAGCAGAAAATGGTGATGGTGCCAAGGAGGAGTGGGAAGAAGGAGAAGCTGGCTCTGGAGTGAGATGTGTCCTGGCAGAGTGTAAATGATGGGAGCTGTGAAAGGAGAGAGCAGCTGACTCTTTGAGGGAAGGGGATGAGAGATGAGTGAGTGGATGACTTTGAAGAGAGGGCAGCCCAAGGGGAAAGAGCAGCAAATGGGGTGTTGATCAGAAAAAAAGGGCTAACATTTAATTGTTAGAGCTGTGTGGAGAATGGAAAGGCCAGTTCATGGAGGGTTTGAAGATTTTAAAAGCTGTTTTAATCCCAAATAGGAACAATTCAAAAATTTTAAACCCAAAGGAAAATTCTGGGGAAAAAAATTGTTTTGGGTGAGTCAAAGTGATACAGTTTTTCAACAGTTGGCTAACTGTTAATATTTTTATAGTAGAATAACGAAATATGAATTCTTAAACAAATCAAAACAAATTTTGGTTTGACAGGCCAAGCTGAAAGGTCTCATTCCCAAAGTCCCCCCATGCTTCTCCATTTGTTCCTGTGAAATCTGAGTAAAATCAGCATGATTTGAGGGAGTGTTTCCCATCTGATGGAAGTGTGCTCCCTGTCTGACATGGGGCTGTCAAAGCTTTTCTATCCAGCCCTGGTAGTAATTTAGGAAATATCCTTCATGGAAAAATATCAAGGCCCTGATTTGATCTGCATTCTGGTCCTATTATGCTGTTCTTGTGCCAGAGGGGCTGGAAAACACCCTGATCCCATTATCAGGGATTTACCTAGTGCTAGGGTCCCTTGGGTTCATAGATTCATGGGGTTGTCCCCATGCCCATGCTGCATTAGCAAAGGGTGGGAAGGGGACATGGCCAGAGTACTCTGCACTTGGACTTTCCCATGCTGCTGGGCTGTCGGAGAGCATGTGTAAAGGTGCAGCAGCCCCAGAAACCCTAGTTGTGCAAAAGTGGCATCAAGATACCTTTATTTCTTACAGGATCAGGTAGGAGTTCATATTCTGTTCCCTGCCCCTTCCCCCATATGCAAGTAGAAATTCAGAGATTTTCCAAATTTCAGTACCTTTTTCTAATCTTAAACCAATCCTGCACTTTCTGATCACTTATTTTTGCCCCTTGGGCAAGTGATGGTTTATTCACCACAGTGACAGCCCCATCCAAAACCTCTTCATTTTGAACTGACACTTGCTTATATTCTTGTGTGTGTTGCAGGAAGAGAGAAAGATCTTCTCACAGCTTAGGGAGGTGCACTTCTCCTCTCCCTCCCCCCACCTCAAATACAGAGGGAACTGCATCACGTCAAATTAAATCCTTATCAGAAATTTTAATGAGCAAAATAAAACTTGAAATCTGTGTGATTAAAATCAAATCTTCCCTCTTCTGCTCTGCTGGAGCCAGCTGCCAAAACAGAGTTGCAAAAATGACAATGGGAGGCCCCTTGTATTTAATTACCTCTAGCTTTATTCTGTGCTTTAGAAAAATCTCTCCTGCGAAGGTGGTGGTGAACCTGGAAGAGCAAACAGCAGAGATGGAAAGTGGTTCCCACTCAGAAGTTAACATTTGACAAGAGCTACTGTCCAGAGCCTCATGAAGAAGTCTAGCTTTTCAGATACTGGTGGTAATAGCTGGCAAAGGATGTCCTTTCAGTGGTGACTGCTGCAAAGTTCTTCAAATCAAAGACTTGGCTTGATGTCCATAGCACAATATTGGTTGGATGAGGCATATAGTTAGTGGGAGTCTAGCTAGTGTTGTATTGCACCTAACCGATCCTCGGAAGTGACTGGTCCTTGGCTCCATCTTGCATGGAGACTCCATTCCACTAGTGCTTCTGGGATTGCTGCCCTCGCCACTTGTCAAATGTCTAGAAAGAAGAAAAGAGGCTCCTGACCCATTTTGTTTCCAGTGGGGTTGGATGGCACCGAAATATTAAACAGGAGCCACCATGGCCATGATGAACAAGGAGGGAGTGTCTCAGTTCTCTTCTGCCCTCCAGCCTCCTCAGATACCTCTATCCACTCCCATATAATTATCAAGTTCAGTAAACCATCTTTGCTTTCCTTCCCCACAAGTTCCCCCTCTTTCTGCTCTTATATGCAGCTCTCAGTCATGTCCCACCACCCTTGGGAATCACTTCAGCAGTGTAGCAGTGGAAGTGCTGCTCCACTTCAGACATGCTAGGGCATGATTTTAGCATATATTCAGTGTCCAAAGGCATCTCTTCCAAACTTGGAGCGGGAGATGACTCAGGAGCACATAGAGAAGAGCCGATGTTCACTCTGTAGACTGTAGTGAATTTAGGGTGGTTTCTGATATTCCTTTACACAATACTCATTCCTTTGAAATTCCAACCATCCCAGCACTTGCCAGAGGTAACTAGCTTGAGCACTGATAGATTGTTGCCTCCCACCTGCATTGAATTGCTTTTCGGAGCAGAACTGGGCACTGCTGAATATGGGCTATAATTATTGGCAGTATGAGTGGTCTACCACTGTCGCTGTCCATTTTAAGAAAAAAAAATGGACACACCCTTAGATATGGAAGCTGCTGTCCATCCTAACACTAAAATTGCCTTCACTCTGTCTCGTACCAAACCAGGGGTAGGACTAGCATCTACTAATGGTGAAGATCTCGGAAGAAAGAGGTACTTCTTAGTGCATCTTAAGCCTTATTTTGAGGATTTAAGTGATGTTTCTTCACGCTGGAGTGAATTGTATCCTGAATGAAGCATCTCCCAGGCTACCACTAGAAAGCCCCTGCTTCTTCCTTTCCTCTAATGAGTTAATTGCATTCTCCAGATGCTTTTGTTCTTGAATGTGATTATTTAATTCTTTTGGCACCGCTCAGAGCCAGCATCTGACTTTCCAAAGTTTATTGAGTTATATCTTCACCTACATCCATGTTTGAATCTTTCAAGGGGGTTTTTCATTTCATTTGTCCTTTGAATGAAGTGGAAGAGTATTTCATGAGCCATAGAATTGAATCAAATAAAAAAGGGAGTAGTGAGCACTCACCTGAACTTGGCTCTTTCCCCATTAGAAAAGGAAAGCGCGAGATAATTAAGAGCTAGTCAGAAGATGCACCCAGACAGCTTCTGGGCAGGAATCGGGACTGGGCATCACAGCCTGCTGCACTCCAAGGACAATAGGCTCAAAGTACTGCAAGTGACAGCAAGGAACGGCACAGACGTAACCTGGCTGTTTCTTTTTTAACTTTCAAACCACGAAGATCTCACCAACTGTAAGTGCAGTTGGTTAAGCAATAAACAAACTGATCTTTGTAAATATGTGCTCAGTTAGGTTCCCCGTGATATTATTAGTTACTCATAGGTATTTGGACAGAACTGGGTCTGACTGTAGATGCCCATGAGTCACCAAATGTGTTGTGGATTTTAGCACAAAAGACTGACATTGAAGACATGCAATATTAGCGCATCATTCTCCTCCTATTTTTACATTGTTTCTGCTTCCTGATTGAATAACAATCAGACATGATTTAGATGACTAATCGCCCCCTACAAATGAAGGGAAAATGTCTCAAAGAATAATAGATACTGTTGAAGAAAACGTGCATTGGTTGACTGACACTTTATGAACCAGAAAGGAGGTGAAGAGCAAGTCTTTACCATGATGGCTGACAGGGTTGTTTCACCACTAAGGCGGTAAATCCCACCCACCTCCCTCCACTTCGAGCATGTCAGACTCCAGAAGTGATGCATGCCCCTGGCACCACACTCAAGGCCTCAGTGTCTGGTGTGCTCAAGAGCAGCATGCCCCCAGGGCAATCTTGCCACCTTATTTCTGGGGTTGATGTGGGGAGGAGTGGTTGGGTGCAAATTCTTACCTCCGTATAGACATTCTCCTAGATTGATAGATTCATAGACACTAGGCCTGGAAGGGGCCTTGGAAGATTGTCGAGTCCAACCCCCTGCCCTAGGAGCAGGAAGTCAGCTGGGGTCATAGGATCCCAGCAAGTTAAAGAGGATCCCAGCAAGATAAAGCCTAAAAGCCCTGAACCTTCAAACAGGTATACGTTTGCACTATAGTGTGCTCTTGAACCTAACGACATGAGGATTAGGAGTAGTAAGTGTTCACAGTATGAGTACTAAAATTTGTAACAAATATTTAGGAGCCATCCAACCCCACTGGAACTCAGTGGGTCTGGGGCATCTTTCCATCTTTCTAGATGTTTGACCACCAGCAGCGGGGGCAGCAATCCCAGAGTGGATATGTGCAAAAGTTTTAAGTTTGCACGTTGCTTTATATCCTCTAAATCTTTCTTCAGGAAGTGTTACTGGAATAGAGTCTCCAAGCAAGATGGATCTAAGGCGTTTGTAAGGACTGGTTAGGTGCAATACAGCGCTCGTTAGAACTCCTATTGATAGTCTGGTTCATTGCAGAAGATCCTTACGTCGTCTTACCAATAACGGGGATGTGCATATATACTTTTCCCCACTTCAAATGGTTATTGTCTAATCTCTGTACCCGCAGTGCACAAATGCTGTGGACGTGTACGGAAAAGGGGAAGCCCCCTGGGCAATGGAGATTTTTTTTTTTATTATTGTAATTGCATTTAGTTTGGAAATAGTAAAATATAAGAATATAATTAAATCCAGATTAATAGAAACAGATACACAGTCATGGGGGCTGTTGAACTGAGGCCCCATTCTGTATGCTCCTGAGTACCTTTCAGCCCTGCTCACTGCGATGGGACTTCAGAGTTCCTGGCATCTTCCACAGAGCACTCTGTATCTTACAGTGTTGGGGCCTTAATTTGCAAATCATCAAAGGCAGCGTTCTACCAATCCATCAATTATCAACGCTCTAGCCTGCCACTGAGTAAATGAGAGTATTACCATGTATCAATTAGGAGCATTAGATCCCCTGAAATGATAGCAGAAGAGCCCGATTTCCAAATGTGCCTCGCATCATCTGCATGCCTAGCGTAGAGAGTTGGGGCTGTTGGTTCTGCCAGCAGTGGGCCTAAGATCGACCTACACTTGGTCTGTCCTATATATCCTCTTCACATGTTCTGCAAGTAGGGTGGCCACTGATGCATCCCCAGAATACAGGACGTACCCTTGTGAGGGTTGGGCTTCCTCGGCCACAGCAGCAAGAGATGGGGCCACCAGGCCCCTTGGCTGAAAGGCCACCTCCCTCTCTCCGTCCCTGACTATGCACTGCCCTAGCTCTAGGCACAGCCAGTAGAATCACAAGGACATGTGTTTCCATCAGTGAACTTTAAAACAGGACTTTTATGCAATCCAGGCGTCATTGAGAAATGGACAGGGGGCAAAAGGTTTAAAGACAGGATGGTCCAGTATAAAGCAGGATGAACGGCCACCCTACCTGCAAGTCAGATGGTGCCCCGCATATCGTGTCTTGCAGGTGTAAGGGAAGGTGTTTGGACAATTGATCTGATTGTACCTATACAAGAAAATACAGGAGCTTCCATGCTCATCTGCAGCACTGAGGGGCTAATCCAAATTCTGCTGAAGTCACTGAGTACCTCTGGTGGCTTTCAGTATAGTCAGTGCCACATGTTCTGGGCCGCATTAATGGGCTCTGGAGGCCTCACCTTTCCTCACTGCTTGACTCCCACCTTTCTCCTGTTGGTCCTGAAAAAGAATTTGTGGCTGCATATCAGAACCCCTGTCTCGTTTGTTAGCATTTCAGGGACAGGGTGAGGGAATGTTGCAGGGACTCATTTCATGGCAAGAGGCTTTTCTCAAAATTTTCATTTCCATCTGATTAGTTAAGGCTGCTGGCTAGCACAGGCAGTGCATGTGTCTAGCAGCAGCAATACTGCTGGCGGGTATTGGAGTTTAATTATTTTTGAGGTGCTCAGAGCTGTTGCTCGGGGCCTTCTTTAACTTAGTTATTTATTTGTAAATTGAATCTCAATAAAAACCACAAAGAGAAGGTTCCTAGATTTCCTACTGTGGGATCTTTGCTGTGGACTCTTAGGTCCAGGTCCTGTTCCACCCATTAGAAATCTAAGAGCTATTAGCTGTTTGAAAGCCAAATTCAGTTTAATCTATTAGCTAAGTGCAATTCTGTTACCCCCCATTCAGGTCCTGAACATCTTTGGATGCATCTACTTTTGAAACACACCGTTATCTTACCCTTACAACTAAGTCTCAAAAAAAAAAAAGCAAAGGGGAGGACCCACATACCTTTGCATTAACTGTTTTTCAGGGACTGGACCCAGGTGGAATAGAATCACACTTAGGTGCCTGAATCCACTTAATCAATTGCAATTAAAGAATTAATTAATTGCAATTAAAGATTTTTTTTTTGCAAAAAACTAACTGGTCTAATAAAAGATATCACCTTTACCATGAGTGCTGAATCCATTTATGCACATAATGTATGGAATAGAAACTGACCTTAAATGCCTGAACAGGACTCCCATCCACCTGCCGAGTCCCTGAAAAATCACTAATGAAAAAAGCAGATGGGTTCTCATCTTCTTCCTCCTGGCTGCTTCCAAGGACTCAGTCAGAAAGCTAAGGTGGAGGTGCATTACACAGGTGAATTAGGATTGCAATAGAGGCCTAAATGTTCCTTAGGGTATGGAGACATAACAACTCTGGCATAATTTGACTTTACTCTGGGGTAAAAGTGAAGTGGACCTAGGACATACAGCCTTACAGCAGTGTACAATGCTCGACTTCAGCGTAAAGTTATATGTTGGTGGAAATTATCCCAGTGTAATGGTTGTACATCTGCCTCTTTGGGCAATTTCATCCCATGGTAGGCAAACTGCGGACTTTCCTGCCATTTAGCGGACAGGCTTTGTAATATCACTTACCGTAGGTAGCTAGTGTGGCTGTGTGTCCTCTCCATAAAATGGGGTAAATTTAATTTGAAGTAAAAATGGGAAAAATGACTCTTAGTAACCATATTGCATACCCAGACCCTTAGGTGCTCAACAGGTGGATTAGTATCTGACTGTCAGTGCTTGGGAGAATTATAGCAGTAGGTTTAGTCTGGATGCTAATGTTTGCTGTCTGCTTCCTGAGCTGTTTCTAGCTACCAGTACCTGAGGCTACCCAGGAAGTGGGAATTTTGTCACCGACACATACCACCGCTCATAAAATCACGGCACTGTTCTTTATATACTATCCCACCATTGATTTCCACCTGTGTTTTTTATTGGCTGTTGAGATCATAACTTTTTGGGGGTATAGACAGGTTTTTATTTTTTTCCCCCACTAAGGTAAAAAAGGTGCAAAAAATTCTTCCAGGTTGGACTGAGAATGAACGTATATGAAATATTCAGAAAATGGAAATGAATAAATTTAGTTTGGATTTTTTGGTTTTTTGCTTTGATTCCAACTCCTAAAAATATTTTTGAAGGTGTTTGATAAACTTCAAGGAAGATTGGAAACATCAAGCTATTTTTTAACAAAAAAATGGAAACATTTGAATTCATCAGAATCTGTATTGCCCCTTCCCCCCCCAACTCCCCCTTGAACAATTCAGCCAAAGTGATATGGCTTCATCAAGTGTTTTGAGTTGCAAACTAATTTACCCAGTTCTGGTGTTGAGCATGTAGGTGTCCTGTTTGGGAGCTCTAGCCCCAACTACAATATTAACACTGCTAATACAAATTGATAATATCTTTGGTGTGAAGGAAATGGCAGTGCAGCTGCTTCTATTCCCTGACCTCAGACCTGTTTGCAAATAAAGCGTCCCAGGGTCTGTCTACACAGCAGTGTTGCTGAGGAAATAATCCCCACCCACCCTCCTACTCCATGTGCATTGACCTTAGAAATCAGGCAATTCCTTGGCCCCTAGAGCTAGGTCTTGCATACTCAAGACCAGCAGACTAGGGTGGGTACATCACCTTATGCTAGGGGTGGACATGGGCAGATCAGGTGGCAGACATACCTCTCCATACCCTGCTATGCTAGAGGGTATTTGGAGTTGGAGAAACTGAGGCACAGAAAAGGGTTTGCCTAAAGTGCCAGTGAATCTGTAGCTCAGGTGAAAATCGAACCTAGGACCTTTTCACGCTGCCCCCTGCCAGAGCAGCAAAGAGAAATCTTCCTCTTCCCGGTGCTGAGGCATTTTGTAACGCAGCTGGCTTCCGAGTGCTTTCTAACCCGTGTTTGGGAGCTGAGTAACAATAGCGTTCAACATGCATGGCATGTTATATATTTAAAGAGCATTCATACAGCACTTTTTCTAACAGCCACTGCAGTGCACCTGAGGGATTAAAGTTGATCTTTATCACAAGTGCTTAGCACTTGATACATATGTTTATTATATATTTCTGCTAAATTGGAGTCAATAGACAATCTGCATAAATATAATGTACATGAAGAAAAAACAACCTCCCCCCTCCCCCTTCAAATGGGCTATTTACTACACAGGAGATCAGAGAAGTTGCAAGGATGTCTGATTCCTACTTCTGTTGTAATTGGCATTAAAATATAATACCCTTCCTTCAAAGAGAGGCTCACATACTGTGAAAATGCCTTTTCTGTCCAGGCAGGGGCCAAATAATAGCAAATTATGAGCACAGAAAATATTTAGAACAAAAAAAAATAGGAAAGAGGACTCTGAATTATCAGAGCTGATCCATAGCTTGCAATCTTGTACAATTTGTCTTTTGAATACACCATATGAACCGGCTATGAATAAAATCAGTCAATTTAACCCAAAATCAATGCTCTTTTGTAGAGCTGCTTAAAATCCAAGTGGAAGGGAAGGCTTTGAAGCCACTTTCCCTCAGTAAATGCAGCACTTACTGAACGTTTGATTTGAGCAGAAGGCTGCTTGGTCTCTCGATGCCCAGCATAGCACCTTCATTAGAGAAGCTGATGGGTAATTAGTGAACGTGGAGAAAATGACTAAATTAAAGTTGATTTAAAAAATAATTGTTTCCTTTCAATGTCCAGCAGACACAGCTCTCCTTGCCCCCTCCCTCTCTGCAGCAACCCTCATGCGAGAGGTCACATCTCAGTTCCCGTGTGCTGAGACTAGTGGCTGTTGAGGAGACGTGCATCCATTAGTGGGAGCACAGGAAAAACGTACCGGGCTTCTTTTCACTGGTTCTTCCCTTGAGGGAAAGCCTGTTGCCTCTCTACCTTGGGAGCGCTGCCAAGGCTGGGAAAGCTGGCAGCCGCTTGCTTCTCACAGGTTGGCAGCCTGCATCTTCACACGTGAGCCAGGCAGGTCAGTTTGGCTCTTGCTGGGGGACTGGAGCTTGCTGCATGATAAAGACATGCAGAGCAGGTTCCCCTTGTGCTCCTTGGGGAGCGATGCTCTGGCCTGGGCTGCACTGGGATTTCAGCAGCTGGTGTAACTGGACCAGTGTAAGGACTTTTCATAGCTCACTAGACGCAGTTTGTGCCAGTGGCTGGTTTCAGGCAGGTTTCCCTATCTGAACTAGGGGCATGCTCTGGCAGGCACCTTGCTGCTGCAGTAACCAGGGCAAATCCTCAAAGCAAGCCAGGCCTTGATCTCTCTGGGGTCCCAGTGAATGAGAAAGCAGTGCACATGGTTGAAATACTACCATGCGAGGCATTTAACTGTGGACAGGACAATACAATGCAGGGACCAAGCCTGCCAGATCCCAGGTGGAGGCACTGCAGGTCGGTCACTTGTGCCCACACTGTGCACATCCCAGCTCAGCAATTAGGCAGGATAGGTGGCTCGAAGCAGTTCTCCGCGGCCCACAGCATGTGCCCCTGCACCATTCTCTCTCTCTCCGGAGGCAGAGAGCTTCACAGTGGCACTGGACTGTGCTCTCCAGGGTGTTGAGGGCTGCTCTTGGCCACTTACCCTGTCTAATTGCTGGGCTGGGATGTGAGTGGAGGGGGCAGACCCCTTCAGTGGCAGTCCTGGGAAGGTCGGTGAGTAGACCAGCCCTAGATAATCTTGGACTCGGTTTCTCTTGAATCAAGAGTCCTGTGAGGTCCAGCAGTAACCTGGAGTATTAGTGGGACATGGAGGAGGTCTGGGATTTCTCTCTCTCAGCTCCCTTTATGGGCCAGTACTCCAGTATTTGTGCCTCAGATGCGAGCTCTGACAGGAAAGGTAGGAAAGAATCAGAGGCAGGGAAATGCTGTTATCTTCATTTTAGGGATGAGGAACTGAGGCATAATAAAGCTAGCTGATCTGCCCAAGGTCTCACAGGAAGACTGTGGTGGAAGAAGGAATTAAACATTTCCCCCCTGAGTCGCAGGCCACACACTATCATTGGGATATCCTTCATCTCAAAGGGCTTCAGTAATCTGCTTATTTTATCTACTTATGTGCTTTATCCCACTTTTATTACTGTGCTGTCCACTAGTAACCAGGCTCTTTAAGTTACTACATGACAGAATTAAGTTTGTATGGCTGGGGTTTAGGAGACAAAGCATGTAGTTAACTGGTTCTTCTTTAATCCCAGTTTTAATGTGGGGTTTCCTGAATGCACCTTGAGAATTCATGTTTCTCAGAGTCCTTTAGAGAGGGAAAACCCCACGGAAATGCTAAACACTACTCTGAGCTCTTTTTGCATGATTCATGAATATATGAGGTATCATGGGCAGCCCTTGTACCTACCAGATGCCCACAATCTAAACCAAAGGAGTAGGCTGATGGCCAGCATGAACTTAATATGATACCCTCCCATGAACATTTCTGTGCATGCATTCTTTATCACAAACTAACAGAAGAATAGTAAAAGAGAGGAACCTTCAGTGTGGTACAGAGTGAGGGCAAAAAGATATGGAAAAAGAGAAAGGACAAGACGAAGAGAAACCTGGTCGGGGAGGAAGGGCCAGTATGAAGGAAGGGGATCAGTGACATCTTCAGTTTTTCAAAGTTGCCTTAGCTTCTCAATAGCTTTTCTCTATGGTGATCACAGCAGGGAGGGGTGGTTAAAGGTGGCTGTTGTTCAGCAGAGATTTGCCAAGCAGTGGCTACACAGAAGTTTGGGGCAGGGAATGAGACATCCTCTGGTACTGATGCTGTCAGCTCATCTTTGGCTGGGCTGCAGCTCTGCCCTACAGGTAAGTCAAGAAAGGGACAAGACTTACTACACCTGGTTTGAAAGTGCAGGTCAGGTCACCTGTGGTGGCAGACACAGAGCCAGGCACTGTTGGTATGCTAGATTGCAGGTAGGTTTTTTTCTCTTGTTCTAAGAGGTATGAAAATCCCCCATGTTCCAAAAGTTTGCATTCAAAAGCTTGTCTAACTTTTTCCCAACTACATAGTTGGTCCACTAAAAGATACCACCCTAATAAATCCTTGCCCCTTTATCAGAACTGGGACATTCTTCTACTTCCTTCAGAAATCTGCAGTAGGCTCCGCTTCCCTCTCCCTTCCTCCCCATTTTCCGAAGGGCACTGTGGTATGATGGGAAGCACCAGAGAATCTGAAGAGGCACTGCTAGCATGCTTGTTGCAGAGCTGGCTTGTTTCCCAGCTCACCTTAGGCCTACTGACCTCCAAGTCTCTCTGGTTCGTAGGCATGTGAACACCGCTGGTTGTCCTCTTCCAAAGTTTGATTATTTCAGCAAAATGTTTCGGGGAAGGGAAAAATGAGGGGAGATTTTTTGTGAATTTGTGGTTATTTTTTTTGATCGACTTTGCTTGTGCATAATTAGGGTGGCTGTCATAGAGGGCAGTCCGGTTGTCCTCTGTCCTCTATTGATATAAAATTGGATGCCTGTATATCCTCTATTTTTCTCTTCAAGATAAAGGCTTTGGGTTTTGTATCAATATAGGACAGAGTAGCAGAAAATTGGAATGTCCTTTATGATGGCCACCCTATATATAACCTTGCACTAGGCTAAGAGCTGGGATGTGGGGGAGAGTGGGGAATCTGCTCTTGGCTTGGACATGGCAAGGCCACTTCATCGGATGCATGTGTACAGTGATGCCAGTTTTTGTATCATGGCAGTCCATCTTCCGGAAAGTGGTATGATGGGGTAAAGTTGAGTACTAGCTAATCACCTCCTTGTTGCCCAGAAAGAGCTTTTGTTGTTTCAGTGGTAGACATCTCTTTGATGATACAATGGCACTTGTGCTACTCAGTACTGCTGCAACCTGGTTTGCAGTCTATATAATTCAACCCATTGTTATTATTGGTATTGAAGTATTGTCCCTTGCCCCCAGTTGATACTGGGCACTTTTGTACAGCACAGAGTGAGAGATGGTCCCTGTTCTGAAAAGCTTAGTATTTAAATAGAGAAGAAAGACAAAGGAAGAACTAGACAAGAAAGAAAGGAGGGAAAACAGAGGCAGAGAGAAAGGGCGAGTAGAACAGACGTAAGGTCAACTGGCAAGTCAATGGCAGAGCCAGGGGTAGAACCTGAGTCTTGACCCCCCCGCCCTGCATCCAGCAGACTAGACAATGCTGCCTCAATCCTGAGCTAAGCCTCAAGCACTGAATTTAAAAAAAAAAATAGCTGTATTATGGTTCAGGCTATTTATAGCTAGATCAGTGGAAGCACCACTCAGTGAGAGGCATATTAGGAGGTTAATAAGTCTAGAGCTGATTTGGCCAATTGATTTCTGTGGCCATTAAATTCCACTTAAAAAAACTGCATATGCATTTTAGTTAATTTCCAGACAAGGGAACCTATGTCTGAGCTGCTGCTGTGCATGCATTAATCAGCCCTACAAGCCCTGGGTTTTTTTTCTTGGTTTGGAAGCAGTAAGATGTTACTGGTACAAGGTGCTGGAGACAAGCACTGTGGTTTTTGTTGTTGCTTTGTTTTAATTGGCTGGCAATTCTTGCCATTTCTCCCTCCATCTAGTCCTTATTTAGTTCAGTGTGTTATTCCATACACAATACACACACGCTGAGGTGTGGTTTCAAGGTCTTAGTGTGTTTAGCAAATATTTCAGACGAAACGATCTGTTCAGCTGTTACATTGATTGCCAAGATTACAGCACGACAACAAACATTATTCGGGGGATTGGAGACAAAATTACAGCCCACTCTCTCCGGCGTCTGCAGTGAGGAGCAGATGCAACGTTAATTTTGAGCTGCAATGTCCATTACTCCAAGCTGTGGAATCACAGCACATTAGCATTGCAGCTAGCCGCGCCTGATGGTTCCACGGTGGAGGTAATAAACCCCATCTCTTGCTGGAGAGAATTGTGCAACATCAGGGCACGTCTGCTAGAAACGGCTGCCGTAGTGAAGCTTGGTCAAAAACAAGGCAGACTGTAGAACGTGGCAGCACCAGACAAAACCAAAATGTGAAGCATGTAGCAAAGTAAAAATCCATCTGCCAGTTGTCCAACAGTGACAATACAAGTCCCCAGCACAAGTCCCATTAGCTTTCTATTGAGTGCAGGTGTTGGCCATCATAGATGTGGTCACTGGTGTTGGCCATCAGGCAGGACAACTTTCACTGTGGGATATAATGCGCAGTCTTTTTACAGCACCTGTCTGCCAAGGTGCATTGCAAAGGGATGAGGCAGGAATTCAGATTCCTGAGGCAGTACTAGTTTTGCCACTTATTGATTGATCATGGGCAAATTATACAAGCCTGGGGATTTCAACCTGAAGGTTTGAAAACAGGGGGCTATAGCTACCCTGTGTTTCTCCTTTTGTAATTTCCTTCTAGGATAAGGATACAAGCTCTGTGGATGTGGGGAGTGCAGTGGATGTGTTATAACCTGACTTCAACAGGGCTTTTGACATCATTTCCCATGACACTGTCATTAACAAACTGAGGAATTGCACGCTAGACCAAAGTACTGTAAGGTGGATACATAACTGGTTGTATTAGTGTGCTCAATGAATAGCCATTAATGGCTTATGTCTAATTGGGAGAGGTACCAAGTCTGGGGGTCTGTCCTGGGTCTGGTATTGTTTAACGTCTTCATTAATGATTTGGACAATGGGATTGAGTACAGACTTAGCAAACATGCAGATGACACTGAGTTGGATGGAGTTACACACATTGGATGATAGGATGAGGATCCAGAATGACTTGGACAGACTGGAGAAATGGTCCACAATGAATCAGATGAGATTCAACAAGGACAAGTGCCAAGTCCTGCACTTGGGATGGAGCAATTGCATGCACAAATACAGACAGGAGAATGATTGGCTAGGCTACAGTACTGCAGAGAAGGACCTGGGGGTTACATAAGCTGAATATGAGCCAACAGTATGCTCTTATTGTCAAAAAAGCCAACAGCATACTGAGTTGTATTGACCAGAGTGTCACTTGCAAAGCAAGAGTAGTGATTCTTCCACACTATTACCACCATTACTGTGAAGAAGTTCTTCCTGATGTCTAACCTAAATCTGTTCTAACCTAAATCAGTTTGTGGCCATTGTTCCTAGTTACTCCAAGGGGTGCCCTGGTAAACAGAGCTTCTACTATTCATTGCTGTCCCCCCCCAGTGAATTTCTAGGCGGCCACAAGATCCCCTCTCAGCCTTCTCTTGCCAGAGGCTGAAGAGATCCAGGGCCCTCAATCTGTTCACGTAGAGTTTTGCCTGCAGGCCCCTAAACATATGAGTGGCCTTCTTCTGAACCCTCTTGAGGTTGTCCACACCTTTCTTGAAGTATGGCGCCCAAAACTGGACACAGCACTCCAACTGTGGCCTAACCAGTGCCACACTGAGGGGAAGCATCACCTCCTTGGAGCGTGGTCACGTGTCTTCAAATCTTTGGATGAGGACAAATTATTACTAGACAAAAATTCTTCCACACCAGGCTCTTGGTCTTCACTCCTTTTTAACATTCACAGGCTATGTGGATTAAATTTCTTCTTATCCCTGATACCAGATTGCAAGTGGGATCTGAAATTAGAAAGGTCATATTTTTCCCTGGTCAGTTCAGACATCACTGTGAACTGGCCAGGTCTTATGAGATTTCAGGTCAAGATAGGAGGGTGAGTAAGAAAAGCTGATTTTATAAGATTTCTGCCATTCAGGATATTAGTGGGATGGCCATATTTTTATTAACGTTACAGTTATCAATATTTCATAAAGTGCTAATAAATGGTTAACAAATGCTATAAAAATATTGCAGATATGAGCTGTATGTGGTATAAGGGGAAGATGCTACCAGTAACACTAAGTTATTGGCCCTATAGTAATCAATTAACCATTATATCCATTAACTATTTACATCTAGTATTAATGTGGAAATCATTTTGAAGTGATTTAAAAGTTCCTTTTTTATGAAGCATGCTTGTGCGTTCAACTAATCTCTCAATATTCAATGCTACCTGAAGCCAAAACTCTTGCAAAAAACAGCTGGTAATTTGCAAACTCCATTCGTCTAGCATCTGAAACCCAACTCCGAAGTCTGATCTGGGTCCGAATGCTCTCTTCAGCCCCTCTTCTATCTTTTAAGTGTCTTCATTCTAACAACAGAGAAGCCGAGAAGTAGGTGATCAAAGGCAAAAGGGAGGATGGATTGAGATCAAATATTACATTTCTGAATGCTTTCTATTAAGTGACAGTGAGAAAGCAAGAAAGAATGAGGATTATGAATCGAGAGCCCCAAAACAGGGCTTTCAAGCACTTTTTCTTTCAAGCACCAGAATGTAAAAATAAAACTAAAGAGAAGGGGAAAACCAAACAGCAAGAGGGACACATCACAGCCCTGTCGCTTGCTAAATGACACACAGTGAATGTTAGATTTGTTTCAGTACCTTTTATAGTGGCGGTTCCCATCTCAGTGCAGTTAATGAGTATCCAGTTTTCACTGCCTGCTGGGTAATGTCAAGTCTAAAATACAGCAAATCCTGTCTACGGCAACCACTCCAGGGACCAACAAATACTGGTTGCTTAACTGAGATGGCTGTCTAATAAAGACAGTTTGGAACCATTCTCCTTGGGCCTGATCTTTTGCTGTGACCAAAGAGTTTCTGAGACAACTTGGAATTTGGGAAGGTAGATTACATAAACATCGAGACTTGGTCCTGGGCTGCCCCTGCTTTGGGATGCCTCTCCCATTGGGAGCCTGAAGGTTGCTCTGCTGCCTCTTCTTCACAGCTGTCATCTCCTAGGCTGACTGGATTGTAACCCAGCGGTGCTGTTTGGTCTAGGGTTAGCTGTTCTTGCTTTAGGGCTGTTTGGTGCCACCAGTGTTGAAAAGCGTCTTTGAAAGAATGGAAAATTGAGGCATATGTCACTGGAGATGCTTTGGGCTGCCCTGGAAAGCAGGAGAATACTGAACAAGGGGGTCCTCGCTGTAGATCTGCACCAGCTCTTCCCATGAGTTTGCCTGGGTGGTTTGTTGATCTGCAGGTTTTAGAACCAGGATGACCCATTTGGATCATTCAGCCTTGTCTCTGGCATATTCTAAGCCAGAGAATTTCATTCAAATCTGGCAGAGTATAGCACATCTTGGAGAAAAGCTACCCAGTCATAATTTACAGGGTACCCATGATGGAGACTCCACCAGTTATCCCAGCTGGTAATTGCATTAAATATTAAACGTTGCTCATTTACATTAATTGCCTGTTGCCTTTTCTTTATACCAAACTGGTCTGAATGGCTTCTGCCCTGCCTGAAAGCTGGTGGTCTGTGCTTTGCTGTGCCTGTGATGAAATCATTCTGCTGGAGAGCAGTTTGTATAACCCAGCAGGGCTCTCAGATTTCCTCCTGGGGAGACGTTGCATTCACAGAGGCTGCAACTTGCCCGAGCCCAGGTTAACTTACTAGACATCCTTGATGGCAGTAAAGTGGAGTTCAGTAAATAGTGATTTCCAGCAATGCCCACACTCCATTCTGCCTTTTACTTCATTGCAGTTACTGTTAGGTAAGGCAAATGGCTGTTAAAACAGCCAGAGAGGGGCAGAAATTGCAAGGCTGACAGAAGGAGCAGTTATTTGTGACTTATTGCAACTAAAGGCAACAAAGTGCAAGGTGTATACAAGAGGGTAAGTTCAGTGAGACAATGTATCAAACCTACACTAGCAGGGAAGGGGTTAAGGGGAGCTGGAGAGCTGTTAGCCCTTGTGGCTGCACCTGAGGATGGGCAGGTAATTGCTTTATTAGGTGCACCTGCAGAGGAGTGAGGCCAAAAGAGAAGCTTCGAGAAAACTCTACAAGAGAAGAAATTCAGTGAGGAAGAGACCTGGACTAAGGAAAGGGGTATCTCAAGAGGCAGAAACTTTGTGGAGTTGTATTGTGAGAAAAGGGGAGAGATATGAGGTAAGGAGAAATGCCATGATGGAGACACCTGAGTGGGGAGGAAATGCTGTGATGCAGAGAGAAGCCTGAGCTAGGAAGAGCCTTGTTGGTGTTGAGAAAAGGAGCTGCTGCTGTGAGGCACCAAATATCAGCCCTGAGTCTGGAACCTGTAGAAGAAGAGAGAAGCTGAGGATGAGCCTGGGCAGAGACTCTTTAGTTGCATGTGACAGGATTTACCAGGACTCTGGTTTTACAATGCTGTGGACCAGGAAACCCCACCATCTACAAACCAGAGCCCAAGAAACACATGCCTGCTGTCTTTGAGCTTAGATGGAAGTAAGCACGCCCTGGCTGGAGCACAGTCATGGAAGAGAGACCACGGGCAAGAGCTAAAGCAGCTGTTGACAAGGGGCACTAGATGAGACAAGAGCCAGCTTTGCTGTGTCCAGCCACCAGCGGGTGCTCCAGGAAGTCTTGCCCTTTGGGACTCATGGCGGGAGATGACTCCTCATCTGCAACAGTGGCAGAGCTGGATGAGAACCCAGGTGTCCTGAGTCTTTGCCTGCTGACCTCTTTGTGGCCATCATGACTTCTGACCACTATCGTGTCTTCATTTCCTATAACTTAATCCAACCTTTCCAAAGGGTTAAGATGTGGTCTTGCCAGTTAAGGACCCTCTTAACTACAGCAGTGTTGCCACAGTATCCAAGTGCCTCATCGTCTTAAATATACTTATCCTGTCTCCAAGATAAAGCAGTGCTATTATTTCCAAGTTTTGGATGGGGAAACTGAGGCACAGACAGACTTCAGCCTAGATGCAGAAGGGGATTTGGGTGTGATGATGCTGACTGCTGAGGAATGGAATCCACCACCCAAAGTCCTGTATGCAATGCTTGGGGAGGAGTTGCCTTTGAATGAGATTCACAGCCAGCTGCTATGTCCCTGCTCTGAGCTAAGGTAGGCAATGGGAGAAAGTGCTTGAGGTTAAGGGGCCTTGCTGCCCCTAGGAGTTGGGCACCTATGTGCGGTTCTGATTCAAATTCCCTTTCCTGGACTGAACCGGGCAGATCATTCTTTTTGAGTGTGGAAGACTGGTTCACTCTTGCCTTTCAAAAGACAGCAGCAGATGGGATGTAATGGCCTGGAGGTGAGAGTATTTGCCCACAAAGTGGGAGACCTGGGTTGTGTTCTGCTGAAGCTGTGCCAGCGGGCCGGTACTGAAGGTGGTGCCGAGCTGCTCAGCACTGCCAAGATGGTGGCAGTTCTGTGCATGGTGGGAAGAAAAATCAATGTACCTGGGGAATAACATAGCTGAAAATCTGCCCGTGGCCTTTCCGGTATCAAAAGGATTCATTGGGCTGGAAGGGACCTCAGTAGGGCGCTGAATCCAAATACGATTCAAGGCAGGAGACTAGACACTAGATAATCACAGTAGTTCCTTACAACTTTTATAATCTATGAATTGCCACAGCATTTACTGATAATCCTTTATCATCTGATGAATCTTCCACTGTGCTATTAATGCAACATCATGGGGATTCCCAAATCGCCCCACAAAATGCATCTGGTTAGATTATATTAGGGATGCTTCTGAGCAAGCCTTGCTGGAGTCTCTTGTGTGGTTTGTAGCTTGTAATTAATATTTTATATTAATATTCCTCTGCCTTTTCCAAGTATTCCTATATCTTAGGCACTGACGTTTAATGGAATTTTAGTCCACAGACACCTAGACTGATTTTTTTTTTTTTTTTTTTTC
>NW_017728980.1:8568432-8576287 GCF_001723915.1 Gavialis gangeticus | reverse complement strand
TTTTTTTTTTTTTTTTTTTTTTCCCTTGTATGAGGAACTTTAAATATTTGATATCCAAAGTGTATGTGCATTCACACAATTGTAAGGACATTTTTTTGCCAACAATAGTATATTTCATGAATAAAGCATAGCCCTTTCTTCCTTGTTCATAGATAATATCCTTGTATTTTCTTTAATCTTGTCACTTCATACACTGTGTTCTCCTTCCCTTGTCCTCAATTCTGAACACTGGGGGGCACTTTTTTTTAACTGAAGTTCCCACAAGCTTGTATCAAAGTTACAATTCTAGTTCAAGCCAGTGGCATCATTTTCAGAGCCCTGGCCTTTTGTGATTATTATTTCTATGTTCATTGGTGGTTGTTCTGGGGTGTATTAGTTACCTTGAGCACAGTTTCTATCTAGTTATACTGGCAATAGTTAAAGTAAACAGTTCTTGTTTAAAAAATGATAGGGATTTAACGTGCTGTGCGGCAAGTGCTTCTTCAGCTGATAATGGCCTTTTCACTTTAACAGGATGCCCAGACAAAGTAAAGATGTGATCTTCTTTATTTATTGAAGACCTCAAACTAAGCCAAATTTGCCAATTTCAAATTACCGGTGAGCTGTTTGACCCCATATTTACTTCTAATTTCCTCAAGCTGTTAGTAAGAGCTATACTAAATCAACCTGTCATTTAATTTTTTTTTTGGCTCTTGCTACTATAACTGAGAGATGCTCTGCTTATGAACATCAGAGGAACTGCTGTCAAACTCTTTATGAGCACATTAGAGCCTGCAAAGTATATAGGAAATTGTACAGGGGATATAAACTCTACAAAGGTGGAAGGAGGGGGGGGAGTGCCAACGAGGAGAAGATAAGCCTAATGTAAAACCCGTATTGGTTCTTTTTTCAAGAGTTCTAGGGAGTAGCAAGGAAAATAAGATTTTGAAGCAAGGGTCTTACACTGAGAAGTGACATTGTGGGATTCTGTGTTTGTTCTTGTTCAATGACTTCAACAGCAAATTTGCACCGATTACAGGTTTAAAAGATTTATTTTTTCTCCCTAACTGCCAGAGCTGCAAAATCAAGCTGCATTCACCCTGCTTCTTAGCTCATCACTAATAATAAAGATTTTGCAATCGGAACATAGCTGACAGTTATGCTGAGGACAGTCATCCTTAGATTCCAGCATGGAGTGAAGATGGTTCACACTGAACAACGGTGCATTGTACGTACATAACACCTTTCATCCGAAGACGCTTAAAGCATCGCTCAATTGTTGAGCTTCTCAATAGCTCAGTTAGGGAGTTGGCATTCTGTACTTCTTGCAGCTGGGGGAACAGAGGCAGAGAAAGAAAAGATGTAAAATGATATGATGAAATTGCAAAGCCAAGAGATGGTCAGTGATGAAATACCAGTCAGGCACTCTGGAAAGCTAGGTTCAGTTCATCTGTTTGGCACCTGGTCCCCATGTGACCAGCAGCCAGTCTTTTCATCACTGTGGGCTGCAGTTCTCATCCAGAAGAGGAGGTAGTGATGCTGCCTAACCTCACAAAGATCCTACAGGGATGAGAATTTGACGTTTCTGGGTCCCTCAGGGCCGTGGCTTCTATACAAGTACTTTGAGAAAGGGATATCGGCATGTGTATTTAAGGCTTGTGGGCCGTGATTCCCAGTCTTTCTATGGGGTCTGTATGCCTTGAGGCCCATGCTCCCACCTTCAGTTTAAGACTGACTGGTACTATTGGATTTCTGTAAGGTTCATGAGCCTGCTTGTTAAGGACTGCTACCCCATTCAGTCATGATGCTTTCTTTGGGAATCGCAGCCTTGGGGTATGTCTGTGCTCTTGCAGGGAAGGCACCAGGGAGCCACATCCGACCCTGCTCTGTGCTTCCTGCAATGGCTGTAAATACAGACAACTTAAGGTTCACCACCGCACATGAGCAGACAGGCTCCACCAATGTGGGGAGATGGCGTATGCTGAGTGGGCTTGGCCCATTTCTCTGTAGTGCTCCTTGCTGACGTCCTGAGGCAGTGCAAACATGCCCTTAGAGGTTTGACTTGGTTCTTCTCTAGCTACAAGAAAACACTCTCTAAAAATGTTCATTGGTGAGAGAATGACAAGAAGCATCAACTAGGGAATTTCACTGATGTACCTCCACTTACAAAATAGTGGGCAAAACACCCTTGTACAGATGATTCACTGTATTAAAATATTTATTGTGCGATATATAAACACTGCTGAAGGCAAAACAGTAAAGATTCCCCTCAGTACATATTTATGGCTGGGCTCTGCTATATCATATTGTCACCATTCCCCTCCCCATGGACTATTCCTCACAGACGGTTTTCAAAGCAAATTGTCCTTGGGAAAAATGACCTAGGCTGCAGCATGTTTCAGTCTGGCACAGTTGCTTAGCTGAACTTGAGGTTAGCCATGGCTACAGAGCTGTAAAAGAAAAGCGAACTTGCAAGATTGTGCGCCGTGGGCTTGTTTGTAACTAGGACTTAAACGCCTGCACAGGAGAGTCATAAATCCTTTTAGAGACCCGCGTGAACAACATGGACCTTGAATATAGATGCACAGGGTAAGGAGGTATCACATGGCAGCTTGTCACGTGCTCTGGGGAGTAGGAAGTCAGCAATCGGCAGACCTGTTTTTAGGAGAGGCTAGCATGGGCTTTGGCCTGGCCTGCAATGGCAATGGAGGGGCTGTAAAATGCGGGTCCAGGCTTGAGGTTGGCCCCAAAAAGCAGCATTCCTTGAAAAGATGATTTCGCATTTTTGTTTGTGGAGTATCTGCTGTGATGGGAGCCAAATCCCTAGTCAGGGGATTTTCTGTATTGCTGGAATACAGATAAATAACAATAATGGTGTCTTTTAAAATGTAGCTTGAGAGGAAGCTAGTGGAGGAGAGGGGGAAGTATCTCCATGCTAACCCACTGCTTAGCACCAGCCGTTTGGATACAGTGGAGATAAGTGGGGTGTCTGCACCGACACAGAGAGCAGCACTGTGAAGACAAAGCAAAGTAAATCATTGCTCCCTTAGCAGAGCTTTCCAATATAAATCAGCAATAATATTTCAGCCCTAGTTGACTGCACGTCTGAGATGCTGTGTGCAGTTCCAGCCATTGGATTATAAGGAAGGAAATTGCAGAATGAAGTGCTGCCTGGGACTCTGGCTGGGTGAATTTTTCCCCCCCCCTCCTAGGAATGTCACATTTTCACTTTCATTTTGGGTTGAATTTTCATCTGGGGTCACTTTTGGTCAAAGCATAATCAAAGCTGAAATGCATTTTGGTTTCAGCATCTTCAGAAGCCCTTTAAATTGGCTTTTAACAAAGCCACCAGGCAAAATTGGTGCAACTTTGAGACGCTTGGGAAGCCTGAAATCTGTATTTCCTACCTGAAAACACTTTGAATGAAAGTCTCCAGCTGTATAGCCACGAATGACCATGAAAAGAGCCCCTGTGTAACTTGGGGCCTCATGCTCCAAACTATGGGCAGGCTCTCTTGAAAGTGTTTGGTACCTGTATCAAACCCTTAACTACCACTTTTTTTTCCCCCCTAAGGGTTGAGTTAGTAGTTGAGAGAGAAAAAGAGGGGCCTCATGCCCAGGTATAGGATCCCTGTTGAACAAAGGTGTTACATTCAGCTCCATTTATCTCACTCTCGGTATATACAGGTGCCAAGGCAGAGCGATAAGAAGCTTTGCTTCGAGACTAAAAAAAGCAGAGACTTCTCTCAGAGGAGGCTTCGTTCTACACTTAGAAATGGGCCAGCTCCTTTCCCCATTGTCTCCATCTACCTCCAGAGCTAAACAGTTTTTTTCTTTTCCTTTATGTTAATAGCTGGGTGCCCAGACATCGGTGTAATTGGGTTTTAAACTAACGTAAGCAAAGAGCGGGTACAGGACGTACGCTCAACACTAGTTTAATCTGGTATAGAATTACCCCAGGAAAAATCAGGTGTAATCAGTTCTATTAGATAAAAGTGAATTTTATTTGTCCACTTGCATTCCTGGATCTGCTGAAGGGAAACAGGGTAGAACTTACTCCTCTTCCTCCTACCTGAAGGCAAGGGGCTGTAATACAATCTACCACGTGCAGCTGCCCTGAGACAGTTGTACGTCCGTCCACTCTGGATCCCTACGTATTAAACCACTGGGAATGTGCCATCTCTCCAGGCAGGCCTTTGTTCTGCCTGTGTCTAAACCCTCTCTGGTGAGGACAGGAGCTTGTTGACTGAGTAGATGAGCTTGAATTTACCAAGTCAGTCCAGCTGCTGCTGATCTGTGAGGCCAGGGATGGAGCATCAAGCTTAAATGCAAGGGCATACAAGCTTTGAGTCCATCTTGCTGCTCTAATCCAGCCAGATCTCTCCCTGACCTCAGTGGGAGCATTGTCCCAGTGAAGACAATGAGGTTATTAACCTTTAAAGGTTGAGTGGCAGGATTGGTGCATCTCCCTTGCTCGTGGCACTGAGCTACAGTGTTTGAGCCTGCCTAAGCTTAGGCTCCTCAGTATTTCAATAGGGGATTTTGGTGGAGGCCAGTCATGCTGCAGGCTGCACTTTATTTGCCTCCAAACAGCCACAGCAAGGAGCAAAAAAGAACCAGCAATTCTGACGTGAGTGTTTGTCACTGACTCTTTCTTAACAGTGAAGGTGGGAAATGCAATATTACAGAGTGATATGTTCATAATAAGACTCCTTTATTAATGCTCCATAACGACCTTGCTAGGGCACAGTCGAGTGGCTTGTCATTTGTCCTGATCTTATTAGACCTGTCGGCAGAATTCAACACGTCGGTGCGTAACTTCAGTTGCTCTTTATCTTGGTGGCTATCGATGTCTAGGGCAGTGCGTGCTCCCAGTACCCATCATATCTTCCTGATGGTGTCGGGTAGCTAGTCACGCTAATCTGTCGGGCTCCTTATTGGCGGGTATTCAGCGGAGTTCTCTACTAAGCCAGCTTCTTTTCTTCTGCGTCTCTGACCTCCTGCATACTTTATTTTTCCTTTTGATATTGTTTGTAGACAGACAGCATTGCAGTGGGGTTCAGAAGCTCATATCCTAAACATGCACAAAAACTGCAGTGGAGGCAGCAAGGGAAGGGGAAGGGGTGCAGCAGGGAGGGAGGTGGCACTTACTAATACCTTTAAAAGAGGTCCTGCTCTTATTTAAAGTGGGAAAAAAATTTAAGAGTTTAAGCCATCCTTTTTGTTCTGTGTATGTGCAGCATCTAATGTAACAGGACCTTTGACCACAACTGGAGCTCTAAAGCTTTCCTGCAGTGCAAATAATGGCAGGTCAGCACTTTGCAGACTTACCCCCATTTTCACAGTGGATTCAAATGTCTGGACCTGAACCTACCCAAACAATGCTATGGCTAAAATATAGGTGTGAATTCTGTTTCTTAACTCCTACTAAAAGAAAGAGCTGTAAACCCTCCATGTTTTTGAGTCTCATTGTAACATGGTTGGGTCCGAATAAACTTGGGAGCTAGGATATTGAATCTGACAAATGTGTATGGGACTTACCTATCGCACAAGGATGTTACAAAGTTTAATTAATTAGTGCTGTTAGGATCCTCAGATAGAAGGTGACAGAGTAATGTGGGAAATATTATTAAGTATAGATTTAGCTCACTAGAAATCATTTAAGAGTTGTGTACCTGAAACAGAATCTATAAACCAACATCTATAATAAACAGGCAAAAAGGAAACAAAGTAGACATTGATCATTTCCTTCTCCCCCAGCCCCTTCCTCTCCTCCTTTCCTGCTCATCCTTGGAGTATGAGTGTGTAGGCATTTTACAAGAGTGCACCAGAAGGGCACTTGGGCCTTAAGGGAACTCCGTGAACTAACAAACCAATATTGTCTTTGCCAGCGGATTCAAAGGGCAGGGCAGTGGACTCTTCTAGCTTCACTGGGCAAGCTTGTTACTACAAAACTTTGGCTTTTTTATTAGTGCAATCTATTGAAAGAGATTATATCAAAGAAGGGTTTAAAGTAAAGCCCCTATCTGAAACTTCCCTGAAGTGAACTCTGGCTCTAAGCCAGAACGTTTCAGCTGATCTCTAACTCTTTCTCTTTCCTGTTCTGAAGCCCCAGCTCAGAGTATCGATACTTTGAAAGCAGTTTTGAATCAACCCCCTCCTCCCCAAATTTTCATTCAAATATTAATTTTCTATTTCATTTGAACACTTCCCTCCCTTTTGTTTCTGTTTGCAGGCTCCTACCATGAGAACAGTCAAGTGTATAGGGTGGGGATATCTACTATAGATATAGCTATAGATGTATGTATGTGACTATGCATCTATAGATATAGATACACAGATCTGTGTATAGATCTATATATCTATATCTATAGATGCATAGTCACATATATTATTGCTTTCCTTCTTACCCTCATATATAAAAATACACACATACACCCACCCACCACACACACGGGGGTAAAAAGGAAAGGAATTGCTTTTAATTAAGAGCCAAATACTTCCCCTGCTTGTGCGACGCAATGCCAGGCAGAGAGCCTTGCTAAGCAAAGTCCTCTGTACAGCCGGATAGTCATGACACATCCCAAGCAATAGCAGAGCAGGCTGCCTCACACTCATGTTGCATGTAGTTTTTCAGGATAAATTTTAGGCAAAACAGGCAATTCGGGCTCCATGCTTCCATTCGTCTGCTTGGCTTCTTCACTGAGACTGTGGGCTGGGCAGCCAGCTTTGGTGATGGTCCGAGGAGATTTGGACACTTGCCCAACCAGAAGTAGATTTTGACCATAGTTCATTGCAAATTAGTCACCCAGGAGCCTGCTACCTTTCACCTGGCACTGACCTGGGTTACTGCTAGACAAAAGGGCTCCACAACCCACTGCTAATCCTGTGGACCAGCAAGTCTGCCTCTTGCTCACATTTCTCAGATTTTAACACCTCTTCATCATCTAACTGTGAGTTAAAAGTCACTTGATCTGCTCATCCCTTCAGAGACCAGTGAGCTAGAATTCCACGTACTAGTCCTTCCTTAATGGATTCAGGCAGGCCAGAGATGGAAAGGGTCCATGTTATTGTCCGTCTTGTTTGTAGGTGGCTTGATCATACATGCAGAGTTGGGAGAGTGTGGAAGCAGTCTTTCCTGTCGCACTTTGCATCTACCAGCCCTCTATCATACTGCTTGAGCATAGGACTATGAGTAACATAGTACCGTTGTTCCTAGACTCTGCAGAATATGTGTCCCTGCACGCCCCCCTTCACCCTATGCTTCAGATGGCAGATTGCAGCTTATCTAGAAAGAGCTGTGAAAAAGTCTTAGTGGCCACCTGTAATTATGTTCCTGTTAATGCTCCGGGAGGTATCCCTTGCTTCATGGGTGTAGAAAGTCTTTGGGCCCTGGAAGTAGTGAAGCTCCTCTCCACATCTCTCCTGGAATTGGTATGCTGACCCGAACTCCAGCAGATCCCTTAGGTCCAGATCTTGCCCCATCAATTAGGCATCTGTGGTACTTAGTCATTTATGGGCAATCCTGTTCCACGTAGTTTTTCAGGGGCTTGAGCAGGGTGGAGTAGCATTGCACTGAGATGCCCAACAAATGGAATAGAAGCTGGCCCTTAGGGTTTGTCCATCCCCGTTTTACATGATGAGGTCTGTGAGGGTGCCCTGCAGCTTTGGAGAATCCAAGAAAATGACTGGCTGAATTTGCAGGCCCCAAGCACTGGGCTTGCACTTGCTTCTCTGGGGAAGGCTGTTCTAGCTCTTGACTGTCGCAAAGCAAAATAGCCAAACCTCAGAAATTAGGTGCACACTCGCTAAATGGGATCGCAACTAGGAGCCCTCCTCTTATCATCGCCCCTACCCAGTCTTGAGCCCTAATGCCA
>NW_017728980.1:8566139-8568210 GCF_001723915.1 Gavialis gangeticus | reverse complement strand
CCCCCCCCCCCAGAATTAAAAACCAGGATTAAGAATTAGTGCAGCACAGTGGAAGGGACCAGTAAAACAGCTCTGGGCTCCAAACAACAAATTATTCTTGAATCAAACATCTCATTAATGGCTGCAGTGTTGCCACTCTGTTTTGCATAATTAAGTTTCATGGGGCGTTACAATTAACAGTTGTGCCGCAGCCTAGGTAGGAACAATCTCCCGTTTATTTACCCCGGCTGTATCTGAAAGTGCTGTGTTGTGAATAAGAAGCATTTACAAGTAGATTAGGGTGCTTTCTGGGTCATAAATTGAGTAAGGCTGTAATTGCTTTCCAACAAAGGAGAGCTGCAAATAAGACAGGCCGCCTCCTTTTTTCTACAGAAACCCCTTTTTTCGTGTTGATGTGTGTCTGAAAATCCTCATCCCCAGCTAAATAATACAGTTATGGCATTGAAAACCTTGTAGAAGCTTTTTCAACTTGACAGCTCCTACTCTGTAATATTTCAAGGTGTATTTTTCCTCCTTCTCAAGACTCCGCTGCAGCGACTTGTTTTAAAACCACATATTATGGCTTTGTATATTATCAGTCAAATATCCAAGCACGCACCCAAGATGTTATGGAAAGGGGGGCTAGGTTTCAGGCTCTTGGAAATAACTGGGGAAAAAAGCCAAAATGTCATTAGAAGCACTTGGTTATGGCAGAATGTAAAGCACCTATAGTCTATATTCAGATAGTAAGGCAGGGTTAGGAATTAAACATTTAGCAAGGCAGGGAGATTAAAACCTGACCAGCAAATGCTCTTCTTGAAGGGTTTTCCCTGCAAGGAAGGAGGAATCCAGAGAGTTAGCAGCAGTTTCAACCAATAACGTTTGTATGCTGTTGAGGAGCAATAGAAGCTTTTGCCATCTAGAAACTCTCTAGGCCAAATGAGCTTTTCTTGCTTCAAATATTTCTTAATCATGGTTTCTTATAGGATTATGAAGAAGCTGGTAGGGATTTTTTTTTTAATTTTTTTTTTTTAAGCTTAACAAGTATTTCCAGGGTGTTTGATAAGACTTGGAGCATGGAGTATCTGAAAAAGGAGAGAACGATTGAGCTTCCGACAATTTTTGCTCCTCGTTATGCACTTAAGGAAAAGCTGCCATTTCCTGCTAAAAACCCATTTGTCTTGCAAATTTCTATAATGAGCAGATTTTGGAATAAATACCATGTAATCTGCAATGACAGTTCTCTCATTTCTTTTTTATTAGTTCAATCTTCTCAGCATCTGAAACACGTAGCTGTGGAGTCTCAGAAGAGATTTAGGCAGCTCTGCAGGGTTTTTTTGGGTTTTGTTTTTTTTTTTAACACCTTGGCACAGGATCCTGCCAACTGTTCTTGCGTTGCATCCTTCCCCATTCCTTCCTTGCTACCTCTCATTTATTTATTCAATTGTATATTTTAACAGCATCTGTCCATAGCCCCAGGCACCTTTTAAGTAATTTAGAATACACACAGTCATACGTTTAGAAAGACATGCCCCGTCATGCCATCACCAATTCCTATTGCAACCTATAAAGTGACACTCAAACCAATTCTACCACCAACTCCTTCAATTTTTTCATGTTTGCCAAATGCCTGAAAAAAACAAGGAGCTTTCACCCCATTCTAGATGGGGTCAATAAATAGGTTCTCTGATGGGCATTGGTGGGGATTGAATTTCAGTCTGGGCATCCTTGCCTTTTGAAACAGAAAGACTCAATGGTTTGATTGTTGCTACAGGTCACACTGGCAGTAGGAGTGTGGTGACTACCATGTTGGCCAATAGACTGGGGACTGAGCTGGGGACTTCTGGAGTTAAAAGCATGAGCTTTTTGCTGTAGTTTCAGCTAAAGAGAGAAGGCCATCCAGCTGGGACTATGGCAGTCTCATTATCTCAGTGTTATAGTGGAAGGCCCTAGTGAGACAGAATAGTTGGAAGGCATGAGTTGAAGCCCCAGGTGAGAGGGTGGATAGGCCAAGGTAAGTCCACAGATGCCTGAGGCCACAGTTGGGCCGGAGGCCAAGTGCATGGCTCAACCAAGGAGCTAGGGTGAGTCA
>NW_017728980.1:8554153-8561139 GCF_001723915.1 Gavialis gangeticus | reverse complement strand
TCAGTGTATTGGGCACAGGGGAGTGTTACAGATCACTGCCATAAATGTTGAGGCTGAACTCCAAACGGAGATTTAGAGCTAAATGACCAATTTCCACTGGCAATACAAACCTCAGGTAGGACATTACAGTGGGGCAGGATGCAGAATGAGGTGGTTTCTCAAAAAGTTTGCACAGCCATAAATAGACAGATTTGACAAGTAAAAAAAGACCTCATATTGGGGTCAGATGAAACTCCAGTCACTAATTAGCAGGTTCTACACTAATGAATGTCTCAAGGTGATCTAAATGTTGTCTAATCCAAGGGTTACCGAGGCACTGGTGGCTGCAGCAAGAGCCACCCCTGAATAAAGACTTCCCCTTCTCTCCCAACTCCAAATGGACCCGCTAAGTTAAATTAACTCAACTCACAAATCTTGTTTCTCATGTATTCCCTGAACCATCACGGCTACAACACAACCACCCTTCTCTCCAGGCAGGGACAGGGGAGGTGAGGAGAGTGACTAAATGAACCTGAGAGAAATAAATAGGAAAACAAACAGCATGCAGGATGGCCTTTGCAACAATGTGCCATTCATGCTGACCTTTACTGGAGTATATTTAAAACTTGGGCTTCTCTTTGTGCTTCCTCCAATCTAGAAGAGAATTAAAGATTCCATTGCTTTAAAAAAAAATGCTCCAGCCTAGTTTAATAAAACTTGGTGAACTTTAACTTTTATTTTCATTTCTCTCTGTCTGTGTGTGTCTCTCTCTTTTTTTTTTTTAACAGGTAAGTGACATTTGCTTATTGTTGAACTCCTTGAAGGTCCAAAGTTTTAAATTCTCATCAGGTTGAAGAGTCCATGGCAGGTAAACCCATTCTTTTTTTTTTTCCCTTTCTGTTTGATCCAGACTGTTTTCTTTTCCTCTTGATATTGCTGAGGTTGGCTGAGATTGCAGAGGAATGAGGGTGGAGGTGTGCGGGCTTCATTTACAGTTCACTGGTTTGAGTAGTTGAGTTGCAGCTTGGATTGGCAACATTGTCTGTCTTCACATTTTAGGTTGAATATTGCATTTTGGGGAAGTGAAGGGTTCAAGGTCCCCTGGAAAGGTGAGCCTTGGAAGTTTTGAGTCTGGATACAGCTTTGACAGCTGTTTAGGCAGGCAGTGAACTTGTCACAAAGCCTCTGCTATTGTACTGACATGGTGGGATTTTTCAGTTCCTGCATATGAGAAATCACACCCACAGTTCTTAAGATTTTACCAAATGTCGTGCAGGATCCCAAGGGATGGGAGCCAAGGGAAGAGTTTTACAAAGTGTCTGAGTTGTGCTTCCAGCAAAAGCATGCTGAGGTTCACTTATGGTGGCCCCCTTCTGAGTTTCCAAAATCTGGTGCTTGTCTCAATACAAGCCATTTCCCCAAGGCTGTCCCCTACTTGCAAATATTTCTATTGTACAGCAGTTTTCATGGTCACTTTAATTGCAGGCTCTCCCTACTACCATTCAAAACTCCAGGGGTGGGGGATTTCTGCGTTTTATTGATCTAGAGCTCTCCACCTACACGCACGCATGCACGTATGTGATGGCAAAACTCACAAAAAGACAACATTTATTACTATCGCAGTTTTTGCGAAGTGCATTCAAAAGTGGCCAAGCTGAATTCCAGTGGAAATTCAGAGGTAATGAGACCAATTCCTATCAGCAGTGTAATCTTCCAGAGACAAAAGACACTGGGAAAGGGTGGAGAACAGCTCTTCTATTGTGCTTTCCTTTGCTGACAGCCCCCATCTTTATCTGCTCTTTGCCTTCCACTAAACATCCAGGTTATATCCTGAGCTCAGTTATACTTGTATAAATGCACAATAGCCCTGCTAAGATAATTTCAGATGAGATCAGAATCATGGTGGTAAGTGTTTGACTTTGGCAAAGCTGCCCTTGGATGTATTTATCTGTGTTTCACTGATTTTGGCCCTGTACTTATATGTCGCCCTACACCACAGACCTCCCAAGCACAGGAGAAATAAAAGCACATAGGAACAGCAGTCTCTCTCCATTGCCTTTCCCTACCTCCAGGAGACGTATGATACATGCTTGTGTGAATGAATGTGATAAGTGTGTGCAAGATGTTAAGAGGAACAAGGAAGAGAAATGGAATTTTCACTTTGTTCTTGTATTTTATGGGAGCGAGTCCCAGGGACTAAGCTTAGCCCTTGTGAGCAGGCTGCCGCAGCACTCGCAATCCTCACCCTTCCACCACATAGGCTCACAGTCCCGTTTTTCCAGATCAGTGTAGCGGTCGTAGGTCATGGAGGCCTTTGGGCATCGTGGTGGAGGGACAGGACTAGACCCAATTGAGGGAAAGCCACTGCAGACTGCTGAGGAGCACAGCAACATTGACTGCAGAGCAGGTGGGCTCCTGTGTTACATAAAGCAGAAACATCTACAGAGCACATGGCTTCAGTCCTCAATATGAAAAGGAGTGGCACTAAGCATGTGATGCCACAAGTGGCTTTGGGCTTCCTGGGTGAGCTACATGTTAGTCTCCTGGTCCTTTGTGGATGGATCAGGGTTGGTTTTGCTGTCATGGCTCTAGGAATGGGCAGTAGACTGACTGAGTCAAAACATATAAAAATTAAAAGACTGTCGGCTGAGTCATTTAGCTGCTTTCTGCTGCCTGATAGACAGTGTCTTGTCACAGAGGTGTAAAAATGAATACATCAGAAAAGTTGATGTGTTCGGACACTACAGTGATAGCGACTGTGTAAGAAGATAGGAGTGTTCTTCACTAGGTTTGACCTTGTCCTACTTCTTTACATGCCGTTGAAGGCTTTGTCACTCACCCCAGAAGAGGCAGGACAGGAATATCTCATTTTCTTGCTACAGAGAAATCCAGCAGGATGAGTACAAACACGTTCCATTTGGCCTGCAGAGAGATCTGATCTACTAGAGCAAAGAACCTGTTGTCTTGTGATGGCAGAGGGATCTGAAGCCTTATCTGCTGGCACGTATCACAAAGACTATATTTCTGGGCTTCTTGAACATGTTGCTTAATAACGGGGGAGGAGACCCTGACCATATAATTTGCAAGACTAATAAAAAGAGCTGGTAATACCAAAGACAGAGTCAAAGCTGCAAGGTTCAGTGGTGGCCTTGATTGCCCTCAGTGTTTTCACACCACAAAAATGAGCCCACCTACCAGCAGGAGAACATTATCTTCCTGGTCCTGCTTTGACTGTTCAACTCTTCGTGGCCAGCAAAGTCACCCTTGATGCCGGGATGACCTCCTCTGAGAAGGAAAGGGATCCTTGGCATCAAACTGCATCAAGTATTCTCAGCTTAGTAACCTCTTGGAAGCCCTGGCTTCCAGTCCCTTGAGTCACAGGACCCCCTACTTCACTCGATGGGTGCGATAAGTCTCTGAAAGAGTCCCTCGTGACAGCTTCATAAATGAGTGTTAACAGATGCCCATCTTCTGGATGGTGTACTTCGGCTGCTTGAGATGCGACTCTCTTCCACGGCTGGAGCACTTCTGATGCGTTGCTTGCAGTTGGATGCCAGGGACGGGGATGGGGATGAGAAGGAACAGTTTGCCAGGTGGCTGCTGAGCAAGATTTAGCTTTGTTATATAACTCTCCACAGCTCATTCACAGAATGTCACTTTTTCTCCAGTCTGCGTATTATCTCACCCTAGCAGATGCAGCGAGGTAGAAATACAAGGCTATTTGCAATGCCATTTATTAAGACTTGTTTTAGAGCCAGTTTGAGGGAGCAGTGGCTGGAAATGTTAATCATCATATCCAACAATGTATTGACCTGCCTCCTGCCTTACCCCGTTGCCTCGGGGAATTGGAGAGGAACGTAGGACAGGCTATCACTCTAATTCAGAGATTTTTTTTTAACTCCTGTTGCCCTCTGAGCTGTCTCCCCAAATGTATAAAAATGTATTGTTGCCACTTGAGAAAGCAGAGACTTTTTGTGGCAAATGAGCAGTTGCTTGCTTGCAAAGGGTTAGCACATGGAGGAGAGAAGGGAAGGAAGCGAATGCCATCCACCGCAGTCCCACTGCTCGGGGAGGAAGTAATCTAACTTCAGTGGAAACAAATGATGTTGCATGATAGTGTGCTAGCTTTGCCCCGCTGCTGTTATTCCAGAAGAGGAGGCGTCATTATTTTTCCCTTTTTGTTTTAGACTTCTGTGAACCAAACGGCTTGAGGATTTTAATGGTCTATCTTAAAGATTGAGAGGCCCTTTATGTGTCAAGCCACAATCCCATCCCAGGCAGTACTGGCCTCTGTTTGATTTTATGAAGCTTGTTTTGGATAGATGGTATTTTTATAGCTTCTGCCTTGCTTCACCGATGGTCATATTGATGTAGCGCTACAGGACAGGGCTAATAAATAGTTTATAAAACTGTAGGTTCATTCTCCCAAGTGATCTACAGCCGTACCTGAATAGACTGCAAATCACAGATCCAGTGACTCCGACGCTTTGTACAGCTGTGGCGTGGAGGGGTGGGGGGGCAGCAAGGAAAGAGGAATCAACACCGCCCCCCCCCCCAACCAAGTCTCTCACTGTCTCTTTTTCCGAAGCTGAGTTGAACTTTTCCCATTCAAAATATCATTTTATAGGAGCAACAGAGAATGAAACAGTGGAGCTTAGAGTTTCATTAATGCAGCCTCACCTTAGGCCCAACTGCTAATGCTGTCTGAACTACTGAAACTTTTGGTGGTTGCTTTAAAACCTGCCTGAGGTAGTTTTGGCCTCGGTAACTCTTCAGATTTTCCAGAAAGACTTCAATAAGAAAATGAATAAATAAGAGACCAGCCCTAGATGGGTATTTGGACACCAGTGGTAATCTCTGCATTTGAATGATATTGGATGCTATAATTTGCAGAGAGCCCTTGGACAGCCCTGGTCTAATTTACCTGGTGGCCCATGGGTCACATGCAGTCCATGTGGGGTTAAATTTGTGGCCTCTAGGTCAGCTGGCTGCTGCTTCCTCCCTTTACTTTGGCTGCAAAGCAGCTGCAGTCTGCAGGCTCCCTCTCCCGTCTCCATCCCAGTTGCTCTGTCCCAGAGGCCAGTGTGGCGGCACAGCCCATGGTGCTAAGAGAGCTTGGGCACCTGAGAGGTGCGATGCAGCAGGGCATCCCACTGCCAAGTACTCAATGCAGTGCAGGGGCATGTGGGCCATGGGGCATGCAGCCCCTGGCTGCTAGGAAGTTGGACAGCACTGGATCGGACTCCAGGGTGCAGGTGCATACAGACAAGCCACAGTGAGGCAAAGGAGTGTGAGGCTTTACTGGGTGTCAGCTCTGCAGTAGCAGACTGTTAAGTCTGCTGTTAACCTCTGGCAGATGAAGGGTGAACCACAGTAGCTTGGCCCTCAGTGAAACAGGCCTCAGCGGGTGTCCATACTGACCGTGTGAGTTCAACATGCTGTCTTAAGTCAACATGTAGCATAATGAGAGAGGCAGCAGTTTTTTTCTTCTTAAAGTAACAGATTCTGGTGAACCCAAAGCTGCTTCTGAAGGTTTAAAAATATTTTAAAATGTGCTGATGATGAAACATACCATAGCTGGCACATCTTAAAACACCACCCATTTTCCTTGGCCATATTGGGCCTGTCACGTGATTCCCACAGCCAGAGGCTAGGGCCCTAAGTTTGGCCCTATGACTTATGCAGGTTAGGAGCCCTCCCTGTATCCTCCCACTACCAGCACACACCACGGTGTGCTGCAGCTGTCCCTCAGGGACCCATGTGTTTCTTACAGCTCTCTTCTTCATGGTCTGACTCTTCAGCTGGTGCTGGTAGAGACTCAGAGACAAATAGCCTCAGGCAGTCCCCAGGTCCATTCCTGCTTAGTTAGTTCAAATGGTGGCTCTCACTCGTGGTTCACTGTGTCTCATTCTTTAGACCCTTAGGTTAGGGACAGACATTACATATAACCCGGTTTAAGTGATCAGAAACTAGTTTAAACCTGTAACGATACACATTCCGTGCACATAAACCAGTTTGAAAATGGCCAGAACTGGTTTGAGATGAAGCTAGTTGAATGTAGCATCAGGCTTAAATGATTTGGCTAAAACCAGTTTATGCAATGTCTGTCCTAGATTTCTTGCTGGTTTAAGTTAAATCAGACACTCCCAGCTTGCTCTCTGGGCTCGGCAGGGCTCTCTGCTCCACAGCAGGGCTGGCCCCTCCCCTCTGCTCTCTAGCCAGAGCAGGGGTAGGGCATGGCCAGATGCTGGCCTGCCATGGCCCCTGAGGCAAATTTCTCCATCTGTCCCCTCTTCCTCACCCCCACACTGGCAAACCCTGCAGACCTCCACAGCTTTCAGGCAGCCAGGCAAAGACGGAGTTAATTCCTCATTCTGTCCATCTTGCCAGCAGCCAGGGAGGGGATTAATTCCACAGCAGTTGGTGGGGGGGAGGAAGGGGGGGCAGAGAGAGGCAAGACCTGCACCTGTGTGCCCAGAGCTGAGACCTGTAGGACGACACCGAGAGGTGGGAAGTGTTGGCAAAGACCTGACAATCATCACACATACTGCTGGAGATGGAGTTAAGGGAAGTTGCAAACCAAAGAATGCAGAGAGCTACGTTTACATTATAAAGCAGAACCTGTAAAACCTAAACAAAGCCTTTCTGAATGCCTGGCTGTAAGGAGACACTCTGCCCTCAGGATTAGTAAGATTTATGCAAGGCTTTCTTTTGTCTTCCTGCTTTACATTTTAAGCTAGACTAAGTTGTATCTGCTGTTTTTTACCAGGCTTTATCTTAGCTTAGGCAAAGATTTTTCATAGTTCCCTGTTGTATGCTTTGGAAATTGCTGTGTCCAATACATGCTTGCTTCAGAGAGAGGACTTTTTTCCCATCCCCACTCAGCAGTCTGGCAGCAGTGTTCACCCCCCACCCCTTGGGCTGGCAGCTGGCATCCTGTATGTCCTACTAGCTCTGGCTGGTACCTGGCCATGTTCTGCCCCCCCCCCCCCCCCCAGGGGGGGGGG
>NW_017728980.1:8549762-8554138 GCF_001723915.1 Gavialis gangeticus | reverse complement strand
CCCCCCCCCCCCCAGCAGGGAGGTGAGAGCCTTGGAGGGCATCTCTCTTCCTTCCCCTTTGGCAGTGGCTGGCCGGCACCCTCTAGCACTCCCTGGCTTCTGGCTTGAGCCACTGCAGGCACATGCCTGCATTTCCTCATTTGACAGAGAATGGCTGTCCAGTTATTAATCGGTTTAAGCTATGCAGCTTAGACTAACTTGCAAAGAGTGAATCAATTCAGGCTCGGGCTTTTTGAATGTCTGTCCCTAGCCTTAGGGGATGCCTATGCCATCCCAGGACTCCTCCTGGAAGGAGGGAGGGCTGCAACGGAGCCTAGCATACCCGCTCTGCTTGTATTGCACCCCAAAACAAATGGAAACCCCTGCCTTTATGTAGCAGTGCACTTGCACCGGTGAGCACTCTTTGGGATGTGGTTTCAGTCTGGGAAGGAAGGTTTCGGAGTAATTTTCTTGCCCAAATATATGCACCTAAGGGGTTCCACACAGTAGAGCTGATTCTTTCCCCACTTGAACAACTTCACTGTCAATGGGCGTTTCACCGGATTATCAGGAGAAGCTTCAATGCTGTACAGTCCTTGATCTGTGTGTGGGAATCTCCCGGATGTCGGAGGGAGGTTGTGCCTGAGGACAAGGGGGCTGCGTGTGGCTCTGATTGAAATGGAAATGGAACCACAGTTTCTCTTCACCTTTCCTGTGTTAGCAGAGAGCCCTGAGAGATGTCACACCTCCCCACACTTTTTTTTTTTTTTTTAATTCACCTTTGATTCAGGCTTGATTCCTTACAAACCTTCCCTGTTCAGAGTCTCTTGTGCTTTGCTACTGAGGCATATTAGCTTGTGTTGCAAAGTCCAGCACTGCCCACCCATGCTGAGAGGGTTTCCCAAGGAGTCCCTTGTTAAAAACTGTCCCAGAAAACTGTATGATTTCCCAGTTGTCTACTGTACTGTATGTGGCTGCAACCAGCCTTGCCAAGGTTTTTTTACCCTCAGGACTCAAAACGTGTTTCCTAAAGGTCAAATGTTTTTACGCCTTTGGAAATGAGGAGCACAGCAGAGAACTGGCACTTAAATATGAAGAGCTTGAGGAAGGACATCCACAGTCCCACCTCACAAGGTCTGCACCCCTAATCAAATCTGTTTACACACCTTAACTAACATGTTGTTATCAGCAGGGAACCTGGTTTTCTCTGATTAAAAAAAACCCCAAACAAACCCCAATTTTTGGATTAAAAAAAAAAGTAACCCAAAATCCACTTTCTTCCATTAGTGGTGTTTCATTTTAAACTGGGTTTGTTTTTTTGGGGTTTTTTTTTTTTTTATCAGAGAAAACCAGGATACCTGGTTATCAGCCCCGACTCTTCCCCGAGCACAGCACAGGCCGGGCTGCCGATGGGGATGGGGACCGTTTCCTACATTGTGTTCAAAACATTGCCTGCGAAGCACCGCTCAGCGGGATTGGACTTGCCCAGCAGTGCCGGCTGCCTCCTTATTTATGAGAAACACTTTTTGTCTCGCTGGATCAGACAAATGTATAGATTATTTTCCCTCTGCCTCTCCTCCTGCCCCTGGTTTCCACTCACCCCTGCTACCTTGCATCTCTCACGGGCTGACGAGGGGAGGGTGACATTCTGTGGGTGTCCTCTGTTAAAATATTGGCAACACATGAGCACTTGCATCTCTGCGAGACCATCCTGCTTCCATTTCCCAGTGTCATCCTGTTGCATTGCTTGTGACATGTCAGCTCAGGCGAGGTGATACTGAAACATTAATAGCAGCAACTGACTTGACGTGCCATCACAAAAGCTGTCAGGACTCGGGGTCATAATGAGTTTGCCATTTGAAAGGCCAGGAGCCTCAGCTTGCTTCCCCCCCCCCTCCTTTTGATGTATGGGCTGGTGTTGACCAGGTTTTGTAATGTGTAAGAACATAAGAACACGAGGACCGAAGAGCAGAAAAAGTTCAGCTGGACTGGCAGACTTCTCGGCTTGCACAAAGCCTTGCAATGTCTCCGTTCGTGAATGGAGAGTCCTTACAGCTGTTGTTGACCACATGTACCCTGGCCTGCTCATTATATCACCTGCATCCAGAACTATCCCTTCCAGGAGCCATCTGTCTGTTTAGGTATCAGCTGTGCGTTTATTTAGCTATATTTCCATCTGTTTAGCAATGCAACCATCAATTTGGCAATCAGCCGTGCATCTATAATAATAACTCTAATACCGGTAATATCTAGTGCTTTTATGATGTTTTTTCTCCTTTGGATTTCAAAGCAGTTTCCAAAGCCAAGGGATCATTAGTCTCACTTTGCAGAAGGGTAAATTGAGGCATGGGCGGGGGCCGGGGGGGAGGCAGTAACTGGTCTGAGGTCATACAGAAAAACAGTGGTAGAACTAGGAATTGAAGCCAGAATTGAAATGCTGCCCCGCCAACTGTCCTTTATTAGTCTGTCTCTTACAAGCACATTGGTCTGTCCATCTTTCTGTCTGTTCATGCTGTTATCCATTTAATTATGAGCACATGCAACATGTTATAACTACAGCACGCACACAAAACTGAAATGGTTAAGCTCCCAAGGGCAACTGTTCTCTTGACAATTGGCAGGTAAGGTCCTCATTGTGTTGTTTCCCCAGGCCTGTTATTAACTTATTGTTGGATTTCTCCATCGAACTGGCCCCCTGCTGTGTGAGTGAGACTATTGTGTGCAATGGCACGGCTGCTTTGGGGGGTGAGGTGTACACAGCAGGTGGGGCTGGGCTGATGGGGAGGAGGGCAGCTGCTCCAGCACTGTGCGCACAAATTTCACAGTGTTAACTGCTGTCTCTCCAGCCCACACCTGTTCTTGGAGGCAGGCAGTACAGCTCCACACGCAGCCAAAAGGAGGTTAGTAGGCTAAGCCTGACTTTCTGCTGGGTTAGGGAGCAAGCCTGTCCTTTTGCACAGCCATCCATTTCTAGTGATCTTCAGTGTTTTGCATCACAGAAGATATTCTGTACCTTTTGGAGAGACGAGCATTTCTTTTCTTGTTCTGCGTGGACGGTGTCTTAGAGGGGAAAGGGCAGATCAGCCCACATTGGCCTACCTCAACCGTGTGTGATTATGGCTGTTGTCAGAGGCAAGCTGCTGCATTAGGCAGACTAGAATCCAGTTCAGATTGGTAATACGGTAGTTTTTTCATATGAACAATCCATCCATCACTACAGCAGGGCTCCATGCAGCTTCTTTGTCCATCTCATGCACACCTCTGGGTGCCTGTACATGTGCAGGGCAGACAACTTTTATGCTTTACTTAGAGTGCTTTCGGTATAGCACCTTAAAACTTAATAGACATTTCATGGCTTGGTGCAAGCTTCATGCCTTGCTGTAGTTCTGTAGAGTAGGAGGCAGGGGGCACTGGGCACTACACAATGCAGCTGATTACCACTTAGAAAAGCCTTGGTTAAATACATGTGCAATAAAGGTGAACTAGGTAGGCTGAGACAAACTACTGCAGTTCACCTTACATTTAAAGAGCATACAAAGCAATTTAATTAATGAAACTACTGCCATTTAAAAAATGTTCTGAAGTTGCCCGTGTGTATTGTGATGGCTTTAGAACACTTAAAATCAGTGGTCACCAACCAGTGAATCTCTGAGCCTCTTGTGGTAGATCTCTGAGCCTCTTGGAGTTGATCCAAGGCTGGGGTCAGGGGGCTGAGTGCTCACGTGCATGCATGCACATGCCCCAGCCCAGCAGGTTAGTCCGTGGGGGAGGGAAGGGGCAGGGGTTAGATCGAGGCCCCCGTGATGAGGGACAATGCTGCAGAGGCAGGAGCAGGGTAAGTTGAGTGGGGCCATGGCTGGGTGGGACTTACCTGCTGGGGAGACATGCCCCCAAATAATTTTTCTCCCTTTGCCTTGATATGCTCCCCTGCTTCCCTCCCCACAGATTTACCTGGTAGGAGGGGTGGCGGAGCATGGTAGACCTTGGGTTGCTTTTAAAGGTGATCTCCCACTTAAAAAGGTTGGAGACCACTGCTTTAAATGCTTAAAATCGTCCTGTGCATAGGTACCCTCTGTGACCTGACTTTTACACTAGCTCGTCATCTTCGGCCAAACTGCAGGCTTTTCTTTGTGCAGAATGGGGTTTCTCATTTGAATTGTTGCATTGCACAGCAAGGCGGCAGGGGAAAGTGGATTTTCAAAAGTGCTTAGTGTTACCCAGTTTCTGACCATCAAAGCAAAAGGAGTTTTACCTTTGATTTCAATGGGAACCCAGTCAGCCTGATGATGAGCACCTTCACCACTCCTGCCATCTATGATTTCAAGCAATTAGGTGTAGTGTCTAGTTGGATTGTTCCTCCTTCCCATCCCCAGGGGTGCATCCAACCCCATACAAAC
>NW_017728980.1:8541552-8544762 GCF_001723915.1 Gavialis gangeticus | reverse complement strand
TGAGCACCTTCACCACTCCTGCCATCTATGATTTCAAGCAATTAGGTGTAGTGTCTAGTTGGATTGTTCCTCCTTCCCAGCCATATGTGTCTTTCTTTTTTTTGCTCTGGGGGGGGTGTACTCACAACTGTCTCATGGATCAAAGACTGTATCATTTTTCTTGCTGTTGGGTATTAGAACTACAAACCACTTATTTCTGTACTCCTTCAGTCATATAAGTCCACTAGGCTGTCTTACTGTAGACTATAACTAGGGACCGACCTAACTCACAGCAAGAGAAAGCAATTTTTGCAGCCTGCTCACTTTGTGCAGCACCAGTTTGGGGGCATTTCACGGTGGTGCTATGCCACCCCTCTCCACCACTCAGCGAAGAGGCCACAGGCAAAGGAGGGACAAGGGGGCAGCCATCATCTTGGCTGCTGCCATTCATACCACCCTACCAGGTGCCTTCCCCTCCTGCAAGGCCTGGCTGCAGTGGAAGTGAGGACCGCTGGCTCCCACTGGGGAGCCAGCATTTTATTTTTATTAATTTATTTTTTTTTGGTTGATTTCCTGGGAGCTCACAGCCAATGCAATTTTTTATAGAGAACGTTGTTTTTTGCAGTTTCCTTGAAAATTGTGAAACCGCAATTTAAGGGTGTCCCTTACTATAATACATTCTGCAATGCCGCCTTAAAAGAGATGTGAAGCATCTTTATTAACCCCCAAATTGTAACTAGTTTTTGATGCATCTTTAATTATGTAGTGGCTTTGGTAATAGGTTTGGGGTGGTGAAAAGAGTTATAAGAGTTGACTATAACATTGGCCAGGGAAGCTGCACTGGGCTTCAGCTTCAATGAAGGTAAAACCTGAGATTTTGGGAGGTTGGCATAGTCTTTTCAGTTCACCTTACTGGCCTGCATGAATTCCTCCTCCATCCAAGCTTCGACATTGCTCCCTTATGGGCTTCTGTTTGTGCAGAACTCTGCAATGCATCACCGTAGCAATTTCCGGCTTCCTTCTGCATGCTGTGCTCTCACTTCATGTGGCCTCTGTGCATTAACTGGTTTATCTCTTCCCGGCAGTTAAAAAAGCCCTAACTACCTACACCCCCATCTTCACCACATCAACATTTGGCAGATGATAAAATGTTAATGCCATGGGTTTTTTTTAACAGTACACTTAGCTACACAGTTGTCCTTTTTTGGACCGAAAACACAGTTGGGTGGTGGAAATAGAAAGTTCTTGTTCTTCCTGTTGCTATGTTATGGTTTTACAGCACAGTCCACTCAGATTATTGTAACCTAGATCTTAACATCCAGGTTCCCACAGCAAATCCTTCCTTTGTTTCTGTGTCCTCAGTATTTCTGCATTCACCCATTCTTGTTGGAGGCCATATGCCATGGATTGTTGTGCTGAGATGCACTCGGACTCTTTCCCAGGAGTTGAGTTTATTGTGAAGGCGCTGACTGCCTCTTTGTGGGAATTATGGGAAAGCAATGGGAGAACGAGCATCACTGGAGGGCATTTTTTTTTTCTTGTACTTCCCTACATCTTCACTGCAAATGAGTTGATTTAGAGGTCCCTGGGCCTTGCCCAGTTGAGAAAGCTTGCTCGATCATAAAACACCTCCAGACCCGACTTAAAGATTTGTGTGTATAGTGGGATTCAGGGATGGTTGGGCTAAAACCCAAGTAACCATGCAGTGAAGACATCTCCTGTAATACACTGAGAGCCTTTGAACAAAGCTGGTCTTCAAAACGATGCATTCCATTTGTGACGGGCTCTTGATGCACCGGTTCCTCCTGAAGAGATGCCAGGATTGTAGCAAACAGAATACTATTGAGTTTGATGGCACCATCGTGTTTGCAGCTAGTTGGCACCCCAAGGCCAAGTACGGAGTGGCCTACAGAAACAGAGGTCTGCTTTGATGGGTCCATCCAGACCACCACCTTGCAGGGTGGTGGGTCAGCGTAAGGAATCTTATACTGTCCCCACCTGGCTTTCATCCATTCAGTGGATATACATAGATGAGTTTACTTCATAAATCATGAACAGGACTTAGTCTTAAACATGACTTATGAAGAGAGGCCGAGGGAACTGGGTTTATTTAGTGCGGGGAAGAGAAGACTGAGGGGAGGATTTGATAGCAGCCTTCAGCTCCCTGGAGGGTGGTTCATAAGAGGGATGAAGCTGGACTGTTCTCAGTGGTGGCAGATGACAGAACGAGGAGCAATGGTCTCAAGGTGAAGGAAGGGAAGTTTAGGTTGGATACTATGAAAAAAACTTTCTCATCAGGAGGATAGTGAAGCCCTGGAACAGGTTACCCAGGAAGGATGGAGATTCCACAACCTTGGAGGCTTTTAAGACCTGGGTAGACAGAGCCTTGGGTGGGATGATCTAGCTGGGGTTGGTCCTGCTTTAAGAAGGGGGTTGGACTAGATGTGATCTCTTGAGGTCCCTTCCAACCCTCATTTTCTGTCAGACCCAGCAGTCTTATTCTGGCTCGTACCACTATGAGTTAAGGAAGGATGCAGTCCCCATTCCCTATCCCAGGTGCAATACAATATGTGAAACATTTTAAGGCAATACAACAATATTAACAACATCAGGAGAAAAGCGTCTGTTTCCATTTCCTTCTCGCCCATCTCTGTGCTTTAAGGCCATGTGTAGATGAAAACAAGAGGCTTGTTTGCACAACACTTTAAAGCGGGCTAAATGCTTTTGCACCGCTTTAATGGTGTCAGTGTTTGCATGCCTCGGCGGCGTATTGCGCATTAATGCCAGCTGCTGTAGGAAATTCAGCGGTGTAATGCACCTTAAATGATTTGGGGTGCAGCAAACTAAAACTTCTTTGAGGAGTTTGTTTGCTGCCCCTACAGCCATGGAGCAAAGCACCGGGCTCTGTGCAGCTTGGGTTCTGCAGGAAGCCCTGCAGGCAGCCTGGCAGCAGCCCAGGAAAGCAGGCTCCACCCAAGAAAAGCAGGGAGCCTGATCTTTTTTTTTTCCTCCCCTCTGGAGCCTGCCTGCCTGAGCTGTACAGGGGCCCAGTGCTTCTTGCCGCAGCTGCGGTACCCCCTGGGACTGCCCAAGCTGGGTGCCTGCAGACGTGTGCTGCTTGGGGGGGTGGGGGCTGCAGCTACCATGGAAGAAGATCATCGAGTCCAGCCCTCCACCTGAAGGGCAGGAAGTCAGCTGGGGTCATAGGATCCCAGCAAGATAAGCATCCAA
>NW_017728980.1:8532466-8536552 GCF_001723915.1 Gavialis gangeticus | reverse complement strand
GGACTGCTCCACTTGCCATCAGCTCGCCCTCCCCTTCCTACCATAGAGGCAGGTAAGTCAGTGGGGTGTGTGCACGACACGAGAGTTTAATCATCCCTAAACTGAAGCAGTGTTTTTTAAAACCCACCACTTCAACTGAGGTCCCCCGTTTCGTCTACATGCCCTAACTGTCCACCTACGTAATTTAGATTATACTCCCCCCCCCCCACTTTTGATAGCCGTAAATCCAAGCATGGGATAATATTAGTATGCTTTGGTTACAAATACATTTTATAAAACATTGGTTCTGGGCATGGCTGTAAACTATATCTGACTGGAGGGCCTGGTGGCAACATGGTGGGGCTACTCCTGGTGGGGTAGCTCCTATAAAATACCACAGTGTGGCAACATCCAGAGTAAGGTGAGTATAGGGCATCTCAAAACACTGGCCCCCACTGCCTTGTGGGTAGCCCTTGGTTGGGGAAAGCCTAAGGGACATCCCCTGAACAGAAACGGACCCTTGCTGAGGCATTAGGCAGTCAGCAGCATTTCTTATCAGTTGCAGAAGCTACAGCCATCGAGGCTGAACGTCTGGATTCAGTTTGGCCTTTGGATTCTGTCTCAATGGTCTAAACAAGGGACGGTAGGTTTTGGGCAGCTCTGATTCCTCCATACTCTTACCTAGGCGTATGCGCTGAAGTTCTTGATGTGACAGTTGCAGGGCTCTGTAAAAGTGGATCATCATCAGGCCCCTGATTAGACTGCTTACGTGTACATCATGATCCAGAAGATCGACAGTTGCCTACTTATAAAACATCAGTTATATTCATGGCATTGTGTATGAAAGACATGTTGTAGCACAACTGTTCTAATGCAACCACGTGACACCAATTTAATGTATTTTTCCCATTAAGCTGCTTGTTTAAGACATTCGTCAACCATTCTGAATATACTAGTGGTGTGCAAGAGACCTCTGTTTTTCTGAGCATTACACATTTCATTGCTAATAGATGTCAGTGGCCACTTATCCCTTTTGGAATTGCCTCTGTGCAGTTCAGTAGGGATTAAATGTGTCAGGTTTTATAGGACCATAACAGTATTCTGTGGAAAATGCTCCAAAATCGTATATGCTTTAATAGAAGCTATTCTATCTTATAAAATTCTTTTTGCAAAATACAAATCTCTATCAAATTCAACAGGATGCTTCAAAAACCCTCTAGGAATTTCATCATTTTCTAATAAAATCAATGGGACTTGCTGTAGAAGCTTTGATTTTCATTGGATGATTTTATTCATTTTCTACTTCCAGCATAACTTGTGTTGTTTAGGGGCTGACACTTTTCTTTGTACGGGTAGACGGAGAGCCTTGCATAGCTTGGATAGAGATAGTGTGTAACTCATGGTAAGAAACCAAGCCATTTTTAAAAATGACCTGGATGGAGTAACAAAGACCATTTTACTCCCTTCAGGATTTAAAGATAGATGGAGATTTGGAGATCTATCTGGAGACACCTTTGGGTGTTATCCATATACTGGTATATGAGGGATAACACCGGTGGCTTTGTCTATGCATGTGTGTGTGCACTTATCACACACTAAGACATGCATACTGCACTTTTCCACCTTTCCATTCTTTGACTATGCAACTGCTTATCAAAAGCGTTCATCCCAGGATACTGCCAATTAATGATGGATTGAAATTCTAGTTATGTTAAACTATCTGTGTCTATTTGGAACAGCTCTGCTTCCTTCCATATCTGCATTCAGGTTTTATGGACTGGCCGTGGTATTATGGAGCAGTGGCTTCTCTGAAATCCAGGGCTTTGCTCAGAGAGGTCATTACATCTGGCTCATCTCTTGCGGAGCACGGCCAGTACATGAGATGGAGAAGTTAATTATATGGAGAAGTCTGTGCTTGGCTGGGAAGTGAGAAGCCACCACTGTAAGGATCATCTTCCTTAACTCCAGCTAAGGAACTGGAGATGTTGCTATGCATCTTAATGAAGGGAAGACAGCAGCCAAGCCAATAAGAGCATTAAAAATAACTACAAAACTTTATAGTGCATCTTATAATTGTTTCATGATGAGCAGCTGTACTAGTGGCTTAAAATATTTAGTGTCCAGAGCTGGGACATGTGAAATCCTACATATATGTGGATTTGCAAGACTTCTCCCTGTGGGAGAACAGGTGCCTTCACTCAGGCAAAAGTTCCCCTGCCATGAGAAGCATCATTAGCTTAGACTGAGGGCAATCGTGTTCTTGTTTTGTGAGCGTTTTGGGCAGGGATGGTCTGTGTGCTCTGTATTTGTGCAGCACGCATCACAGTGGAAACCTAGTCAGTGATGGGGACTTGTAGGTGCTACCACAGTACAAGTAAGGATGGTTTACATGGCAAGCTTGCTGAGCATTGCAGGTACTAAATAGGTTAATGGGCATATCCATTACCCAGGGCTAATTCATGCAATGTTGCCTGACCTGCAAGAGCCTGAAATGGCAGCATGGTGCATGTTCTTCATGCTTCATTGTCACATAGCATAGGGACAGGAGGTGGTTTGTACTGGCTCTGCGATAAGAGCTTTCGGACTCTGGGAAACAGGATGTTTTACCTGTTGGGTACCGGCTTTGCTCCCTCCTGCTATTTAATCAGGAAAGCCATCAGCCATCAATCCATCCACACACATGTGAACACAGGTTCCAGACTCCATGCTTATTTCTGCTCCTGTTATGTCACCCCTCCCAAACTGCACAGGCCTCTACCACTTCAATTAAAGGAAACCTCCTATAGCTGGAAGCAGCAGTAGCTCTGTAATCCTCTCTGTGCCGCAGACATTAGCTGTTAAACGTCACTCAAACGCGTACAGCTCTTCCCCCTCCCTGCCCTGGCTGACATGCAGAAGCATCTGAGACAAGTTTGAGGGGTAGGAGAAAAGGAATAGATTTGTCCCTGGAGAACAGATTTTTCCCCTGAATCTTTGCTCACAAGGACACGCAGACATCTGAGTGTTGGGAGAACAATGGGATGACCCCAAGGCTCTTCGGATGACACATTTGAACTGGTCCAAAATCCTTCAGGCTTTGCTCCTCTCTGTGACGTGGGGCGGATCCATTTCCCAGCACTCAGGCTTGGAAAGGCAGATGGGGGAAGAAAATCATCCTTTTTCATTCCCCTCTCTGACTTTAGAGCCCCTTTGAAACATTCCTATTGTTCTTACTTGTACTGTGGGGGATTGGGAGGGTAGGAGGGTCTGCAGAGCTGCTGACCCAGGGGGCAAGATGAAACATTTTTCAGTGCCAATACATGCAGGTTGGGCCCCTAAATTGGGGAAGCGAATACAATCTACCCAGCAACATTGATTCATATCTCCTGTTTGCACACATTCATGCTAATATGGGCAAACCCAGACTGCAGAAATCAATTGATACAAGATATGTAATGTACCCATTTACCGGAGGATAGAAACGCATATAAATATGACATTAGGTATAACTTTACACAGCTTCCCTGCCTGCCAGAGCAATGATTGACAGGGCTGTGTAAATGACACGTACCCTCCAAACGAGGCCGGGAAGCATTTACTGTCTGAGATACATGTGTACATTGGAGAATTGCACTACACTGCCACGGGTTTGCACATATCTGGGGAGATCATCTTTCTTGCCGTTCTTTCCCTGCGCTTGCAACTGATACCTGCGTGTGAAGAGGCAGAACCTAGTTCTTGTCATTATGCCTCTCCCACAGGCAACAGCAGTGGTGCCAGAGTAGCGGGGCCACAAAGGGCCACAGTGGGTGAGCAAATGAACGAGAAGACCATTATATGACAAGAAACCTCTTCCATAGGGGGAAGAAAAGGAGGAAACATGATGAGACAATTAACGACGTCTTTGCCTCCATTTTCCTGAGCAGGGACCAGATCAGCTCCCCTACCGGGCCCCCCTCAGGTCCCAGGGGAGGCGCACCCAGGCCATGGGTCAGGGAGGATCTAGTTAGGGAACTTGTGGAGGGACTGGATTTATTTAAATCAGCTGGTCTGGATGATCTCCACCCCTGAGTGCTGAGGGAATTGGCTGAGGTCATTGTGGGACCCCTGGCTTGGTCCTCAGGCCCG
>NW_017728980.1:8527253-8532314 GCF_001723915.1 Gavialis gangeticus | reverse complement strand
GGGCAGCAGGGCAGGCCCTACGAGGAGAGGCTATGGGACCTGAACCTGTTCAGCCTCCACAAGAGAAGGCTGAGGGGGGATCTCGTGGCCTTTTACAAACTAGTCAGAGGGGACCAGCAGGCACTGGGGGAGTCCCTGTTCCCCCGAGCACTACCAGGAGTGACCAGGAATAACGGTCACAAGCTGGCAGAGGGGAGATTCAGACTAGACATCAGGAGGCGCGACTTCACTGTCAGGGCGGCTAGGATCTGGAACCAACTTCCAAGCGAAGTGGTGCTGGCTCCTACCCTGGGGGTCTTTAAGACAAGGCTTGACAATCACCTAGCCGGGGTCATTTGACCCCAGTACTCTTTCCTGCCATGGCAGGGGTTCGGACTTGATGATCTGCTCAGGTCCCTTCTGACCCTACTAACTATGAAGCTATGAAATGTTTTTCAGGCAGGGGTTGCAGGCACTGCATTCCCCCAGCACCCTCATGTGCTCACAACCACCCTGTTCTTGTACACTCATGCCTGCAGCTGTTTCTTCCCACTTCACACTCCGACACGTGTGAGCCCCTTGTCACTTCACAGTCACCTCTCAAGCACACACCATATACACACTCCCTTGTACAGCATTTGCAAGCAGTCTCTCTGAATTGTCCATGTTCACGCCAAGAAGTGTGGCAGTTCTGTACCTTTTGTGTTATCCTCCTACAGTAGAGGCTCGAACAGAACTGTTGCATAGTGGCAGCTTTATAAACTCCAGGAGTAAGGAGACTGCATGGGCCCATTGAGCCCAGTTTCTATTACTGTGCCCATCAGACAACTAGTGCAAGCAGAATCCAAGAACAGCCATTTGAGATTAAATTCTGAGTACTTGAGTAATCTAAAGCCAGCAAGGAGCCGGTGTCTCAGCAGTCAGTTGAATGGTCTAGGCTGTCATCTTATTAGAGGGAGAGAGAAACTTTGATTTAACCAAAGACCCTTAATTTTCAAACAAGGAGGCAAGCCAATAACAAGTCCTGACCCCCACTGGCTGTTAGCATTTCACAGAAACTTGGCTTCTAAAATTCTCTCCTGTGTTTAGACTTTCGTAGCAATTTTACTTGACAAAAGGATCCACACAAAATCAATTAATGGAGCTGTGGGTATGGAGCAAAGGGGAATATTTTCTCTCTCCAGCATCTAAATAAAGTGCTATTGTTTAGTCTCCCATGTCTATTTTAGCAGCAGAGTGAAGCCCTGGCTTTGATGTGAATAAAGGGTAATAGGGTCTTCTTTCTGCTCAGCTGTGGGCTCTGCTGTACCACCACTGCCCTAGTGAAATCCCATCCAGTACCTGGTAAAAGCTGCCTTCACCCTGAGTGAGAAGATATCACTCCTCACCCTTAATCAGTTCAAGATAATATTAATAAAAATATACAAAATCATCAAAGTGTTCTGAGCTATAACGGGGCAGTGTGGTCTAGCAGGCAAGTCATTCAACCGAGAATCTAACATTGAGCAGGGGGTTGGATTAGATGACTCCCTGGGGTCCCTTCCAACCCTAATTTTCTGTGATTATGGGTTCAGGTCAAGTTGTCTGTCAGTGACCTACTGCATAACCATCAGGAAAGGCTTTCATGCTGTGTGCCTCAGTTTCCCCACATGTAAGGCAGGATTAATGGTCATTACCCACCTTTGCAAAGAGGAAATGAGCTGCTTGGAGGTAAGTGTTATTTATCTTTAAATGAACAAAATTAATCCACAGAATTAAAAGAGTTAGCAGTTGGTTGAGAAATTGGATACTAGCTCCTGCCATTTTCTTCTCCCTCCCCAAGGGAAATACACAACCTCTGTGCTGCTCTTCATTGCTAGAAGCCTGCATTGTTCTTTTGGATTCTCATTGTTGCATCTTCCTCAGCTGGGAATGGAAATGCCAAAATTGCTGAGAGAGCACCAGTCCCCATGGTGTTTCACCTAGCCAGGAAACAGTAGAGAGCTGGGTGGGGAGGGAGAGCGAGAGTAACATGCTTCTTATAAGATTTACAGTTCAGCCTTTTCCATTAGATCAGCATTGCAGTGTTAATTAGGACCAGGCTCGTGGTCTTTTTGATTTCTGCATAAGAATTACCTAAATTTTAAAAATGGCGCTAGCAGTCAGCAAGGTCCTTTCCTCTAGGGAGGACAATAGAAAGCAGAAGAATGTCATAAAGCTAGAGAGAAAAGCAATAGGAAATTCTCCCTGCTCCTGGTGACCTCTGGCTGCACAACTCTTCTCCTGGGCACATTGAAAAAGTGCTAGAATGAACTCTCTTAGTTACAAGCTACCAGGTCATTCTTCCATCAAAACCTGCCCACCTCTCTATATTGTGTTGCATTAAGTTGCTAAGGAACTCGGCACCCGTTCAACACACTAACCGATCAGATCTTTCCAAATGTGCTTTAACAGCAAGCTCCAATACTTGGTTGCCCTCTCACTCTGCTCCTTCCAGTGTGCGGCAAAGGTTTCTTCTGATCAGAAACATCTTTTTTTTATTTATTTAAAGCCAAGAACTAGAAATGAAGTTGTTCTTTTACCAATGGAATCCACTTTCTCTGTAATTACTTGGTACAATATGCAGGCCGGACATGAAACGTTGGGTGTGAAAATCTGCCATATGCTCCTTTATTTTTTTTCCCTTTTGCTAGTTCCTGTTGCTAAGCTGAGGACAGAGTCCGTTCTCCCTTTGAGGTAGGCTTTAAAAATAAACCCTAGCATTCTCTCTGCTCTGGATGTCATTTTCCACACTTCTGAACTGAAAGGGCAGTCAGCTAAAACGTGTGAATTAGATTTCTCTGCAACGTACGGGAGCTCCTGGTACCTTGCCTTCCATTCTGGTTCCCACCTCCTCCTGGGTTCTTATCTCGGTGTAACTCTCCGAGAGGTTCACAGTACAAAATCTTGCCTCCTTTGGAGCTATTCTCCTCTCCATTATTCCCTTTGTTTTCATAGCAAATTTCTCTGCAAGGCTCCTGAGCTCTGTATCCCTGCATTCCCTTACACTGTTCTCCCCTGTAATAAATGACCTAGATAGATCTTTCTTCTCGGACAAAGAGGTAAACAATACCTTCTCTAACTGAGCGCTTGGCTGCTCGTTCATGCTGAGTAGCACTTGGGCTGTATATTCCAAAAGAAATATTCATTTTGGGGCCAGATCATCTGATTACGCTACTTACAAGCCCTCACTACTGTCCTGTCTGAGTGGCATGCAGTCTTAAAGGCAGACAAGGCTCTTTGGGTAAATCTGCTATCTTTTATTAGACCAACTTAAGTAGTTGGAAAAATTCTTCTTAGCAAGTTTCAAGTTTAAATACCCTCCGTCAGGCTGAGGAAGCATCTGCAGTTGGTGTGTGCTCTTCCTGGATGCAATGAATAGTAAAGAAGCCAGAGGCTGGTCTGCATGCAGTCAGTGAAGATGTAAATTGGGGAGTCAGTGGGTGAGGAATGATTGCCCTTGTAGACAAAGCTGAATCTACACACTTTTCTGCATTGGTAGGATTCTTTTGGATTTTGGTGTGATTCTTTTAAGGGGTATCAGTGGTGGTACAGCTCCAGATAGCGATAGGGTACTGGTAGAAGTGGACAGGGTACTGGTAGAATGCAACTGTTACAGGTGATTGCCAAACGATAAAGACACTTCAGGTGCTAGCTCCAGTATCTTCAAATTACTGACCCAGACCCTTGGCAAAGTGAAATGAAAATCCCCCCACTACGCTTGCACAGTTACAGGGTAAGGCAGAACCTTTGTAATTCACATTTGGCCTCCTTGTGGGCAGTCTGGGGGGGCTGGGTCCCCTTGGGTTGATAGTCTGGGGGACTGCTGGGGGGCTGGGGCCCCTTGGGCCGATAGTCTATGGTTCCTTCTCCAGGTGTGTAGGAGCCTGCAGGAGCCAGGATCACCTTGTGGGAGCCTCTCTGTCCAATATCTGCTGCTTCCATACAGCTCTGAACCTGGTTGTGACATTCACTTATGACATCCATCCAGATACTTCCTGCATTTAGTTTCTCCTGCACGTAGCTTCCCTGGCCTGATCTGAAGTCTCTGCTTCCATACAGTAATGATGTTTCCGGGGCAGGATCTTTCAGTAGCATAATTGACGGGGTGTGACCAGGGCAGCATTCCTGAGTGCTGCCTTTGTGGCAGGCCACAAAAATAACCACTGCCACAGTGGCAGCTGGTTGCACTGCTGCAATGGGCTCAGCAACAGCTCATGTTGCCCCTGCTGTCTGTGGCTACCCCAGGCACGGAGGTCTCTAGGATCTTTCAGGAGTTTCTGTTCCCTTCCCCAGCTGGGAAGCACATCTAACATCCTGCAGCAGTAGGACATTGGCAGTGTCCTTGTCTTCCTGGCTTTCATCTATGGCCCGTGGGTAAAGTGCTCTTTGTGTTGCTGATTTTGTGCCCTGTAGTTGTGCATATGGGTGTGATCTGGGGGATTCCTTAGGTGAATGGTTGGTTGAAAGCGTGTGTGATTGTGAGCAGACGTGAACAGACACTCACCTAGGGCACTGGAGCCCCTACAGCTAAACCTGCTTGAACGGCTTTTCCCCACTAAGAAAATCTCACGACGAAGGTGAGGTGTGTTGGTGAAAACCTACAATGAGCATGTCTTCTTGGATGGAGGGGGGAGGTGGGGAAAGGGGGAAAAACAAAACAAAACAGGCTTTCTGGTATATAGAAGACAAAGAAATTCAGCCCAATACAATGCAACACTTAACCTGTAAAAATGCTGCATAATTTTGGCATACCGCAAACACTCCCTCCTTGGCATTTAGCCATCACACAAATGTTCCAGGGGCCCAAAGAGCAGAAATAAAAGGCTCCAGTCTTACCTTCCACTTTTGAAACACTATGGCTAAGTACAGACAGTCAGAAAGCCCAAGGCTTAATAGATTCGGTCATCACAGGTTAGTCTAAGCTGTGTGGACTGAACCGATAAACAAGTGAACAGACATTCACTTTTGATTTTTGGAAATGCAGTCACATGCTTGCAGTGGCCCAGGCCAGAAGCCGGGGGCACTAGAGAATGCCTCCCCGCTCAGCTGCAACAGACAGCA
>NW_017728980.1:8519690-8522253 GCF_001723915.1 Gavialis gangeticus | reverse complement strand
AGTGTCCTCTTACGTAATTCTTTGCAAAGGGAATCTAATTTATTCTTGGTCTCTCTGTACCCTCAGTTCTTCACCCAGTATCTAGGGAGCTGAATTTGCAGCCTTTGGTTTGTGAAATGCCCCTGGTCTTTGAAACAGTCCTACTGCTGGACTATGATCTACACCCCAAAGCTCTGAAGCCAAAATGGAGGTTCCTGGTGTCTTGGGTGAAGCTGTTAAGCTTTCCCTTCATGGTAGGCTTAAGTTGCGGAGCAACTAGCCAACTTGGCTGAAATTGCAGTCCCTAAGAATCCAGTCTGAACCTCATCTGAGCCATTTCTCCCTAGAAAAAACTTGGGGTCCAGTTCCTCACCTGGGATAATTCACCCTAGCTCTGTCAGTATCAAAATAATGACACCTACACCAGTTGAGAATCTTATCCTGGTTTTATAAAACTCACTCAGACAGTTCAGGAGGCCTCTGGGTCCCTTAACAATCTCCCATTTCCCGGCATGAAACTCACCATCTCATCTGACCCGTTTCCTTTAAATTGGTCCTCTGCACCTAGAGATTTCCTTTCCCTCCTTGCCATGTTTTGAGAAGGATAATTTACTGTATCATGCTGCTTCCTTTATCTCCGTTTATACTCGCTTAATGTAGTTGGGAATCCACAAATTCCCTTTTACACTATTTTGAACGTAACCTACTAAACCTTAATCGTGGTTTGGGGAGTAGTAATTCTTCCTGTGATATCTCTCATTTTTTCCCCCCGATATAATTTTCTTTTAGGAAAAGATCATTAATCCTTGTTTCTGAGCCTTCCCATCAATCTATAATTGAATCATATAAAAAAAAGAAGACTTGATTTTATATCCATATAAGAAAGAATTCAGCTCTCCCTAATGCCTATAGATTTGTAAGTATTAATCTCCAGATTTTTCTTAAACAAAAATAACCCAGCTTGTCTGGTGTTATCTAAATTAATTGTGAACTTTAATATACTGTGATCTGAAGAGATCAGTTATCTTTACTGTAGAGAAGACGCTAGTGGCTGCACAGACCATGTGTTAAAAACAAAACTGCTTCTTATAGATATATAACCTTGGTGTGCTGGGAAGCACTCCTTACAGTCATCTTCAAAAGATGCTCACTTAATTATGAGATTTTAAAACATCAGATTGCACCGCAGGGCTTTCAGATCCCAATCCCTATTTGTTCGAATACAGCTGAGGGCACCTCCCTGCATTAAACTTTGGAGCAGAGTGGCGTATTTGCACAGTGAACTAAGACTCTGGCTTTCTGCTCTGCCAGAGACTTTTTTCTGTGACCTTCGGTGAGGCATTGACCTCTCTGTGGTTCAGTGCATTCTTCTTATGAATAATACTTGCCTTTCTCATTGTGAGGTCTGGGAGTTAGCAGGCCTGCTCTTTCTCGCCAGTCCTCTCATTGTGCGAATCCTCTAGACTGGCCTGGCCTTGGGTGCCCTGCCTCTGTGCTAATCTTGGTGTAGTGGTGATGTGCCACATCTGTAACTTTCCTGAGTGCAGCTTTTTACACCACATTAGCACCTCTACCCTAGAGGTTTGGCTGCACTACTGTGACTACATTAGAGGGGCATAAGCAAACACCTTCGTTCCTGAGGTCACCTGACCTTCTGGAGCGCTCTCTTTCACTCACAGTGCTTCTGCCCTTCAGCTACAAAACAAGGAGTTGTTTGAATGGAATACCCCTGAAAAGAAATAGGAGGAAGAAAATGGTTTGGGAACTTGTTCTACTTTGGGGACCACCCTAGGAATATCTCCCTGGCTTCAGAAGTGCTTCTAAGTCCTTTGGACTGAGCCATGTGGGGCATTTTTGCACATGCAAGCGCTGCAGTGCCAGACACTTTGAAAAGTGCCCAGCACTCCAATGCTTGCAGTTGTGTAAGTGGCAAAATGCACGTCAGTGCTGAGAAAATGGCAGCGGTGTACTTTTGAACTAAGCCACATCAGAGGTGCTTTAGTTCAAAAGTGCACCACCATCGTTTTCTGTGTGCTGACGTGCATTTTGCCACTTGTACAACTGCACCGTGTGCAGCACAGTTCCCTTCAGTTTGCATGCAGATTAATCAAGTCTGCTTGGAAGCGGCAGATCTCTGGTGAGTTGTGGGACAAAAAAGTAGGTGTATAAATGCCACTGGCTAGCACAGGTGGCTGTTTTGAAGCCACATGGAAGCCATTTTAATCATTTCCCCTATTGCCCAAATTCTCCTTACCTCGGTGAGCTTGTTGCCTCTGTCTTTCCTGTGTTCTGCTTCTTTGGGTGCTTATACATGCGACAGTTTTCCTTTATGTGGCTTAATGGTGTCACACTTTACATGTACATGAGTTTTCGGGGTTTTAAATGAGTTTGCACTGTCAAAAACTAAACCACACCCCGATGTAGTTTAGTTTGCAATGTTGCAACTTGGAACATTGCAGCCATTAATTTGTTATCTCAGTCCCCGGCCATGAGAGAGACATGCAGGCTCTGCCGCAAAAAAGGATTGGGCCCCTCACTGCTTCTGCCTTCAGCAGGCACCTGTGGCCACCAGGACACGTGGGAC
>NW_017728980.1:8509923-8514690 GCF_001723915.1 Gavialis gangeticus | reverse complement strand
ATTTGTTATCTCAGTCCCCGGCCATGAGAGAGACATGCAGGCTCTGCCGCAAAAAAGGATTGGGCCCCTCACTGCTTCTGCCTTCAGCAGGCACCTGTGGCCACCAGGACACGTGGGACTACCCGGGAGCAGGATTGCTTGCCTCTGGGGCAGCATGGGGAGGCAGCAGGAGGTTGGCTGGGTGTGCTGGTGGCCAGAGAAGGCGGCAGAGACAGTGCATGGGGTGCTGGAAAGCTGGGCAGGTTTGGGGAAGAGTTGGATCATGTGCCTCCAAGCTGGACCGCTACCAGCCTGCCCAGCTGGTCCCAGGGGGCTCCACCACAAGGGAGGGAAAGACTGGGGCTCCCCACAGCCGCCCATTGGCAGTTTGCCACCCTGCTGTGGGAGAGACAGGCTCTGCTGGAAAAAGAAAAAAGAAAATGATTGGCTCCCTTGCTTCTCCTGCCTTCAGTAGGTGCCTGTGGCCACCAGGACAATGATGTGTATACCGTGGTGGAAAAATAAAACCCACTGTTTCAATTAATAACTCACCATTTCAATTTAGGGGACATAGAATGCAACCCGGAAGGACTAAACCCCCGCTATGTGTTCAAGAGTCCTTTCTGTTTAGCCCTGTGGTTTGCTTTCCTGTTTCCTCTCCTTCTGCAGCAAAAGGAAAAGGCGATTACCCTGGCATCTCTGCAGCCAGTAGATTCCATCAAGCAAAGCCAGGGTACCCATTTTAAGCATGCTGTTTGGAGTCTTGTCAGCAGCGTGTGTGCTGGGAATTGCTCTGAATCCCTTTCAGCCTGAACTGTGTTTAACTTCTACAAAAACTGGTTAGAATAGTACTGCATCTAAAATTTGTCAGTCTCCTGTACCAGGGAGAAGAGCAAAAGCATGGGCTCACTATACATACATTTCACAGCTCCTGTCCTAGCATCCTCTGGGAGATCCGCAGTCCTGTCTACTGTGTATTTCTCAGCCTGATGTGCTTTTCATTTTCCCCGCCTTGTTGTTAGTCTGATGAGTCTATGCTTTGTAAGACAGTTGAGGTATATCTGGTACCTTGTCTCCTACCACATCCCTTCACAATCCAGCTCTGACAGCAATGCTTTCTTGATGCCTCTTTTAACCTGCTCCTGTGTCCTCTCCTTCCTTTACCTTGGGCAAGCACTAGACTTTGGCTGTGGGCTGTATCTACTGCAGTTCAAAAGGCTCACCTGAGCTTGCTTTAATCTACCAGTAGCTAGATCAGGTAATGGTCATGTTGAAGGTGCGATAGCATGGACTTCACTGAAGGCTAACACCCTGAGGAAGACCTCAGTGGGTTTATACCACCTGTTCAGTAGTCTGTGCTCTCATGTCCTTGCCATTGTTGTTACTCCAAGCTACCCAGATTGCAGCAACCTCAGCTGTTCCTCAGTGTGCTGTTGTCATGCTTCCTGACTGCTCTTAGATGCACCATTATGGCAGAAAACCCAGGGCACCTGCTTATAAAGGGGCTTCTCCAGCCTAGCGGTTCAATCAAGCAACCAGGATCCAGCAGTCCTGACTTCTTCATTGCTAGCCTCCTTTGTGACTTCAATTCACTTGGGTCAGCCCTCCCTACCTGCCTTCCAGGGGAGGAGCCGAGGGTATTGTTGGCATATGAGTATTTTTGTGTAAACCCTGGGGGATCCTTGCAGAACGTGAGCACTGAGCACACTGCAGCGCTGTCAGTCTCAGGTAGGGATGCATGTCAACAAAGAAAGCAGGTCTGTGGGGAGTGCCACGTTATAGCCAAGGGAGTCTGGAGAACTGCGGTCACCCATCCTCCTGAGGAGCCTCCTCTTTGCATGGGGCAGAAGTGCCATGAGTATGGAGCAGGTTTCCATTCCAAGGGCCTGCACTGTAGAGACCAGATATGAACTCTGAGGGCAAGGCAATCGCAGCACAGAGAGGACATACAGGAGCCAGGGAGCAAGGACCTGATGTGAGGCTGATGCCTCATCTCCCCTGTATGGGAGGCTGAGTGTGAAGTACGGTAACCTGCAAGGTAGAGAAGAGCTCTACCAGGTGGGGTTCCCAGCCCCTCTCCCTGGCTCTGCAGTAGCAGTGTGGGCAGTGAGTGGATGGGACCAGTGAATTAGGCCCCCCAGGATCCATTCTACAGACTCATTACAGCCACGTCTACATGGCAAACATACCATGCCTGGCTGTAGTGCCCTCAAACAGGCTGCACCACTCTTCATATACTGCCTCCTATACTAGAAGCAGGGAGCAATGCATCTCTGCAGCATCCTAGGTGTATGAAGTACCTGGGGGTGCGCTAATTGTTCTGGTCACTCAGTGCTAATTAGCTCACTTGAGTACTACATGGATGTAGCTAGGCTGGTTCTGGTTCAGGGAACAGCCTGCATGGACCAGTGAGTGTGTTTAAGGGTGCACTTCATGCACTCCAAGTTACTGAGACCCTAGTCCTGTCTGTGGGATATGTGTGCACAGCTCCCACTAGCCTCCACACTCACCTGTGCTGACATACCCAGAAGTAAGTGGGAGTCTCGGTCCTCGCGCGAGGACTGGCACATTGTGGGTGAAGGAGTGGCTGGTCTCTTTATTTGATATATAAATTGGCTACACCCAGAAGCCTCGTAGGGGAGCATCTGTAATACTTGAAAGTGCAGAGGTGTGTGGGGAGCACAGAGCACCACAAGTAAGCAGGTTTGATCAATCATGTGTGACGTGGCTGCGTGTATTCATGCTCTGTTAAATAAAAGAAAGCCAGGATTAAAACCCTGGTCAGGTTTCCTCCAGCCTATCTTCTCCAAGCCTATGAGCAGGATTTGCATTTGGATACAATTAACCAGATAGTCTGAGTATTCCCTGGCTCCCAGTAACACATTACTGGCTACCAGAGGAACTCCCAGGCCTGCTCTGAGCACGGGAGGTAAAGCTGTGGCTTAAAAGGACTGCAGATGGATTTGTGCTCTGTTTATTTCTTTGCTTGCTTTTTTCTTCCTCCTCTCTCTACGTTGCCTTCCAACTTTCAGGCGGATTATCCAGATTGCAGAGTCCCAAACCTCACGTACCTGCCAGGGTCTTTTGCTGCAGCTAATTTCTTAAAGGAATGTTGCCCACATAGGAAATGTTCAGACTGGGGGTCGCAACCTTCTAGGGGCAACAGGCCAAATTAATGGAGTTAGGTCCAAAGGCAGGTTGCCATTTCTGGTATGACAGCCACTTCTGTTGCTTCCCTCCACTGCATTGCCACTGACCCACTGCCAAATTGCTGCTGGTATCCCAGCTCTGCCCAGCAGGCGCAAGGACTTGGTGGGCTGAATCTGGCTCACAGGCATATGGCTGCCAACCCCTGATCTAGATATCTCTTGGAGAGGGAGTGGGGCCAGAGGGCTTGCTTGGATGCTACAGGGTATGAGCAGGAGCAGCATGGATCCAAGTAGCATGAACCTGTGAAATATCTGGTGTTGCAGCAGTCTGTGCCACTGATGATCCATTGGCAGGCTGGTCCTTGTTTAGCAGGGGTGACGAACCAAAGAGCAGCAGGAAGTCAGGGCTTTGCAAGAGCTAGGAGTCTGCTCCAGTGGATGGCTTTTTGCCTCCCTTTCTCTTTAAAAAAAGGGCTGAGAATCGTGGTTGGTTTAGTGAAGGGCACTTTGATTTCATCCCATGCAAAGTTACATGAGAGCTGCACACAGTGTCTGTTAGATGGAGCATACCTTAAGGAAGGTATCCCCTTGAGGAGGAATGCTGATGGCTTGAAGCAAGTGCAGCATGCAGCCTAGGAAGGGAGACTTCTGTCCTGCGCCCTCAAGGCTTGCTGTCTTGAAGTGGCTGAGGCAGGGCAGAAGGATGACATGGAGATGAATCAGCATTGTGCCCTGGGGTGTAGTCTGTGCCTCATATGAAATAAGAAGCAGGGAGCCCTGCAGAGTGTAGTGTGCATCTTGGGAATTAAAGCCTGCAGCCCTCTCTTTCCTAGGTTCATGCAGAGGTAGGGCATCAGCCTGAGAAAGGCAGGAAGCTCAATAGACATAGATAAAAGTAAAGGTCTAGGGAGCTAGAGTGGGCTCTACAGGCATGCAGCAAGCTTTTGAAGAAAGGGGCCCCTGGCACCCAGACCTTGCAGGGAGGACATTTGAGGAATCATCAGCCTGTACCCCCTTCAGTTCACCTAGTATGTGCTACAGCAACTACTAAAGGAGACACCCTGAATGGTTGTCTAGTCATTTTAAGTTTGTTCCAAGAGGCAGAGAGAAAAGGCTCCTTGTCTCCCCATTACATTGACTCCCAGGCCTGGAGCTCGCAGAACTGGAAGTGGCTCAGACAAGACAAGCCCAGGCCAAGAGGCTCTGCCAAGATTGCTCTCCTGTTCCCCCACTGTGCCCTTTGCACCAGCGCACCCCATGTGTTGAGGCCGGGGTGCAGCACTGGGTCAGTGAGAGGTGGGCATGCCATGCAGTGCAGGGCAGAGGGGGGCACAGAAGCAGAGGTCACACACCCAAGGATCGGGGCACCCCACTGCCCATGGAGGGTGAGTGTGGTTTTGTAGCAAACACACTCAGCTGGCACTCCTGGGACCTTGACTCTAGTCCCCAACTGTTTTCAGTGGGGTCTGCAAGAAAGCAAGTAGCTAAAGCCATGTAAGTGCAGAAGGAAAAGAGGGCAAAGCATGGACTCCTTGCTCTGTGTCCCAGCTCCAGATCTCTAGAGAAATAATGGTACATCCTTGGTCTCAGATTGCAAGCTGTTTGGAGCAAGGACTCCTTCTTGTGGTGTGTGTGTGTA
>NW_017728980.1:8508546-8509815 GCF_001723915.1 Gavialis gangeticus | reverse complement strand
GTAAGGCAATAACTTCCCCACAGCTGGATGCTGCTGAGTCCTTTTAAAAAGAAATCGGTTTTGTTTCTCTCCCCCCCTCCATTTCTTTATATAGAAAACCTGGAAGTTTGTACATATTCCTTTTCCAAAATCTCTCTGGTCATATTTCCTTGGTAACCCTCTCTGCCCAGTCATGGGAAGTTGTCCTGGGTGAGCTGCCTCCCGAAATGGAGATGGGGTACCACATCCATGCAGTGCTTCAGGCAGGCTAATTAATGCTAGTGAGTGACAGGACCAATTAGCCTACTAGCTAATTAGCCCACCCACAGTGCTGTCTGGATGTGACTTTGCTGTTCCCAGAGCAGTGCCATGTACCTGAGGGCACAGTAAGTTTATTGGGTAGACATAGCCTCTCTTTTTCTCTCTCTCATCTTGACAAATGTGAATGTTTGCTCCGTTTGGAAAGGAAATGATATTAGCATTTTTTTTTATATTGATTGAAAGCAATAACATCTTCAAGTGATGCTGTGTCTCGTTATGGGGGAAAGAATCTTTGTTTGCTCATTGACATCTCAGCCTTGCATTCATCAGCTCCGAGCCAGTATTTTGGGGGCTTGTTCGTTTGTTTTAATGCTACTACTGACCCAGAAGAGGGGAAAACACTGCTTCTGGCAGGGGGTGCAGAAATTGTGTAGTTAAAAATCTGGTGGTTGTTTGTAAGGGGAAAAGAAGGCAGCAAAGGGGTGCAGTCCAGTGTGGAAAACTCAAGTTCATGACTCATGAGTGGGTTCCCTTCCTAGCTGTCATTGATCTCATGGGTCACTGTTCCAAGTTATGCCCACTCCTCTCTCTTTGCTTTACTTTCCACATCTGCAAAAGAAGAGGTTGTTATGTCAGACCCAGGGATGATGATATTTATCTATCTTTGCAACATGTTTGGAATCTGTAGACAAAAGCCATCATGTTAGAGGTGGTTATTATTATTACACTAGGTTTGTAGAGCTGTGAAGGATATCCTATATTTGATTGGAACTGCGATGGATCAAATGTGGGGCTTAAGCCCAAGAGGCACTCCTCGAAGATCTACAGAGATAAACACAGAACTTTCCTGTGATTATACAATTCCAGCTTCCTGGTGTTTGCAGTGCATGATGGATGACTACTGAACAGCTGAGATGCTTTGAAATGTTCTGCTTGCTGTCAAGCCTTGTCTTTCTGCCTGTCTATCCATCTTCCCAAAATAACTGTGTTCCTCAGCCACCCCCCCAACCCTTTTTTTTTTTTTTTTTT
>NW_017728980.1:8506696-8508445 GCF_001723915.1 Gavialis gangeticus | reverse complement strand
TTTTTTTTTTTTTTTTGCACACATTGCATTGGCTCCATCGGGAGATCTGTGAGTGGGATGACTGCAGGACTGAAGAGATTAAATTATTAATAGCAGTAATGGCGATAATCCTTTACATTTGCAACACACTTCTCTTTGGAGTTCTTCAGAGCGGTTTGTTGAGGTGGGTGAGGTATTGTCACCCTCAGTATACACTTGGGGAAACTGAGGCGGAGAGCCCTGGGGAAGTGACTCATCAGATCACACAGGAGGGCAGTGGCAGTCTGGAATTAGAAGCCAGGTGTGTCCTACTTTGATTATTCATAGATGTTTGGGTCGGAAGGGACCTCAACAGATTATCGAGTCCAACCCCCTGTCTAGGCAGGAAAGAGTGCTGGGTCAGATGACCCCAGCCAGATGCCTTTCCAGCCTTCTCTTAAAGACCCCCAAGATAGGGGAAAGTACCACCTCCCTTGGAAGCCCCTTCCAAATTTTGGCCCCCTGTACCTTGAAGAAGTTCTTCCTGATATCTATCCTAAATCTGCTCTCTGTCAGTTTGTGACCATTGTTCCTGGTTACCCCAAGAGGTGCCCTGGTGAACAGAGGGTCTCTCATCCCTTGCTGCGTCCCCCTAATGAATTTGTAGGTGGCCACAAGATCACCTCTCAGCCTTCTCTTGTGGAGGCTGAAGAGGTCCGGGTCCCTCAGTCTCTCCTCATATTGTGTCTTAGCCTCTAGACTTTGTTCCTTTTTAAGGCCAGGAGGCAGAACTGAATACATGGCAATGTAGGTAGGACAGCTGTGTAGTGAACCCCAATGCAAGACTGGAGGTGGAAAAAAGACAAACTTGTAGCAGAGTCTCAACCCAGGGATACTGCATCCTTCACATTCACCTGAACCTCTCCTTTTGGGTTTCCCCGCTGAGGATCCAGTTAGGGTTGGAAGACCGAGCTTGGAAACTCCATCAACTTCTCCTTCTGTGCCCTATCGTTGCCCCAGTTTCAGATCCAAGGTTTTGGTTGGACCAGTTTCAAGCCCTGAACCTTTGTATCAGGTCTGAAATGTTCAGTTACCCAGTTCCTTCCCCAGCTCATCCTTTTCCATCTTGTATTGTCTTCTGCACTTGTGGTGATTCCTGCTGGCCCCAGATGGGTGCTGTGAAGCTTCCAGCCTCAGATATCTCTCACGAGGGGGTCTGTTCCTGAGTTTTCCCAGGTAGCTTAGAGAAACTTGGTGGGGACTTTAAAACACTAGGCTGCTGGTTTTCCCACTTCCCTTTCCCTTCCAGATCAGCCCTTGGCAGAACCTACTGGGTGACAGTTTAAGCTGCTAGTACTTGAAGCAAAGCAAAATGTGACATATGATGGGAATTAATAGTGTGCTCAGACTCCATTAAATGCAAGCACCTGAAGGCATTTGGCTGGCCTGTAATTAGGTAATATCCAAATCAAAGAAAAATGTTAATATTAAGTACCAGGACAAATGTACTGGCTTTTGGTCCCCAAACCCCTGGATATTTTCATTTTAATTATAGTTTTTCATTTGAGTGAGAAGTACGAACCCAGTTGCATGTGAGGTTTTGCCCTGACCAGATTTTTTTATGGAAAATGTCAGTGATGGGGGCATTTGGAGCGTGCAATGGTCCCACAGAAGGGCTCTTTCTCTGCAGGGTAGGGCGGGCTGGGCTTCTTTTCAAGGACAGATTCAGCCACCAAGACACCAGGGTTATATTATTAGCTTAGCAATAGACTCAGTAGGCAAATACCAAAC
>NW_017728980.1:8499290-8501696 GCF_001723915.1 Gavialis gangeticus | reverse complement strand
TGGTCCCACAGAAGGGCTCTTTCTCTGCAGGGTAGGGCGGGCTGGGCTTCTTTTCAAGGACAGATTCAGCCACCAAGACACCAGGGTTATATTATTAGCTTAGCAATAGACTCAGTAGGCAAATACCAAACCCTTTCTTCCCTCAGTTTCCCTGTCTTCGAAGTGGGCATAATGATCCCCTCGTAATTTGAAGGGCTTAATTACCAATTGCCAAATGCTTTGGGAGTCCTGTATTCTTTATGGAAAAGTCATATAAAGGTGAATGGAGAGGACATCAGTAGGCACCGATATTCATTATTATTAAAAACATTATAGAATTTCACACGTCAATAAGGGTTTGTTTGGATCACTGTATAGCATTTTATGCCAGGGACATAACTTCCCAGGATGCTTTAAAATATTCTATAGGATTTTCCTGTAAGAGATGGAAGGGGGCAAGAAGGATGGCAAACAATTTTCATTCTTAATTTCTTTGTTGCCTCTGTTGGATGTGGAACTTTGGGCAGTCTGGCTCAAAGTCTTCACCTCTGCCCACTTCTCACCTCTTAGCATACACACTCAGGCTCTAATGCCAGCCTTATTATGACCCCCAAACACTTTTCTATCATAGATGATATGTCCTGAAAGTCCTTTGATCTTTGACTGGTCTGGTAAACCATTCCGCATCCATTTTAAACCCTTCCCCACTCCCTTATCTTTATCACAAATCTACCTCGGTCTTGTAGGAGCCATTGTGTTCTGTACTAACTGATGCCTTGCAAAGGCTTTAATGACTGCAGTCCTCCTTGGTACAGAGAGCTAACATGCAGAGCAGGTGCTAAAAAAAGCTTCACCTCTCTCCCTGAGCAGAATTTGGCCCAGTAAGTACAGTGAGAGCGGCTGCAACATAGGCAGACTTGCTGCCCAATGACTGCCTATACTTATTCCCACGTTAAAAAGAGAAACTGCAGTGGATATTTATGCATCAGGGATAGAGTGAAACCCTATGGAAATCAAGTGGGACTGTCTCACTGGCTTCTCACAGCTCACATGCAGTCCTGGCATTTTCAAAAGGGGGCAAAACAAGTGCAACATCCAGCTGGGGCCTTGCCTCCCTACCCTGCGGTTCCTTCTCTTGTCTCTCTTTGAGGTCAGATTGTAAAAATCTCTCCCCTTTTGTCTTGCCTTTGGAGCATGGGATTTCTTCCCTTCCCTAGTATTAGTTTTGCCTCATCATCCCCTCCATCCACTGAGGTCAGGAATGTTGTACTGGCCTGATGTCATTTCTCTTCATTCATACCCTTTCTCCACCATTTTGAGTCATCACATTTTATGCTGTGTATATAACCTCAGCCCTTGAGATACGGTCACCTCCTTAGGTTATGATAGCTTAGTGTGAATTTGCATTGCCCTTTCTGATTGACATACAGTGGTTTCACTGGAGGTTCTGTTTGCAGAGTACACTACACCATACAGTAAATCTCAGCCGAGAGGCCTGAGTTTCTGTCCTTAGCTTTGTGTTGAAAAAATAATCATCTTTGTTTTGTTTTTTTTAAAACGCAAGGCACTGCTTTTATAGTAATGCAGCACCAACGCACTTGTATGATCATGAATGGTTAATGCTGCTGGCTTCACGTAATTCCCATACAAGCCAGAAACTCAGCCAGGTAGGACTCCAATGGCTCGCAGGCCTTTTTGTTAAGGAATAACCCATTCAGTGACCCACCCACCCATTGAGCAGGTTTCAGGTTTTGTTGGTAGTGCTTCGCCCCCGTTCCTTCACTCTTGATTGCCTTCCTTGCACTCCTGCTGCAGCAAGGCGGGACGTACACAATGCCCTTGTCATTGTTTCCTGAAGAGATGAAAAAGCATCGCCTGTGTCAGTCGAAGCCTCTGACTCCATCCCCAGGGGTGATCTTTTCTCTCCTCTTCCACAGAGCTCTGCCTTCTTAGATGCTGGGCTTACAAAAGAATCCCATAAAAATCCACAGACAAACTTGTACCCTGCAACTGGTAGGATTTCTGCCTCCTTTACACTGTGTGCAGTGCTGATAGATGCGGCATAAGCTGCTCAAAGAGCAAGTAACTTTTGTATTTAGACTGTAATTGGCTTTAAATTCCAAAGGTCCATTGCTAATGATATTCAGTGCAGTTTAATTAAAGGGGCACTGTCAAGTACTTCCTTTATAGTTTCTTTCGTGCACGCTCTCGGTTGTAATACCCTTTTTTGCAAGCTTGAAGGTAATAATTAAAGTAATTCTCTGCTGATTTTGTCCTTTTCTATTTTGCAAACTTTGATCCATTATTATTTTTTAATGGAGCTGAAACGAACACAGCTGCTTTTGTTCGGTGACCATTTTAGTTCAATATGCATCATAGTGCACCAAGATCTCTCTTCTTTCAAGCCAATGGCATCGCTTGTCACAC
>NW_017728980.1:8494011-8499279 GCF_001723915.1 Gavialis gangeticus | reverse complement strand
ATCTCTCTTCTTTCAAGCCAATGGCATCGCTTGTCACACTGGGGCAGCTTTGTCAAAAACAGCTGATCTGCCAGCAGAAGTTACTCCCTTGGGATCTAGTGAAAAATCATGGGTTGCTTTGTTGTACAGTTGAGACAAGCCAGAATCTCAGTGGGGAACTCTGTGCAAACTGTGCAGACGGTGCAGATTTGCATTTCTTGGTTTGAAAACACCCCAGCTGTTTTGTGTGGATTCAGGAGATGCCATTTTGCACAGCTGTTTCATGCTCACTTCCAGGTCGGGGTGGCAGATGTTCCTTGAGAGCCACTGGACATGAAACCCTAATCTAATTCAACATGCAGCCCTGCTTAAATCAGATCTGAACTGCACCTTCCTAACTCCACTATTATTGGTCACCAAAGGGAATCCAGTGTGCTGCAGGGTTTGCATTGGCTACCTTAAGCCTGAAGGGACATGTTGAATAACAGCAATGTAGATTTCTGCTATGCCATATCTATAGGCCTTATATCCCTAGGAATTACCTATGGAGCTGAAAGATATATTTAGCATCCATAGCCTCTTTGGTTCTGCTGAAACTGCTGTCAGTAATAATTATGTGTTTTGTGATGTGGATGTTTATCCACTAAGAATAAGGACAAATCCAACCCAAATCATTTCTCTGAGGCTGAAGAGCAAGGACATCATGTGAAACAACCTTTTCATTTGCTGCTAAAACTGGGTGGGTTTTGAACTGGTGACCTAGTGAAAGCCTCTGCCTCCTGCCATCATTTCCCTAAAGCCATATGGTCTCCCTTAAAGTGGTAGATTGTAAAAATGCTATTTAGCTCAAAGAGGATGTAGCAGTAATCATTTTAAAGAGAGATATTCACAGTGGGTCAAGTTTTAAACAATGAGAACATTTCCACATGACAGCCTCTGCCAATAATTGCTTGTAATTGCTTTCCCATCATTGCTGCATCTGCCCTCTCTCTCTCACAAGAAATGCAGAGATGCTGTCCTCTGTCCATGCCACTTGGCTTCCTCTCCCCCCCACCCCATGCTGAGCCAGAGCATGTTTGCAATAAGGTTTCTTGCAGACACTGTAAATCGCTTGATTGCATCTGGAGGGATAAAGGGTTCTCGCCTCTTGTCTCTTGGATCAAATTATTTGGCAGTTGGTTATTGCAGCAAAAGTAAATTCACACAAGGTTAAAGTCGAGGTACAGCCCAGCTCCAAGTGGCTGGAGCCTCCAGCTTGCCAAGTCAACATCACATTTCTTTTTTTTCCCCAGGAGGTGAATTAATGTTCTCTGTGAGAAGGCTTGAGGGGATATATATGTGGAGGCTTGGTGAAAGAGGGCACATATAGAAGGTGGTATGCATGGGGAAGGTTCAGATGTATCCTTGCATTGAGAAACAATTTTACACGTGCATGCAAAAGATTTGATCGGCAGGCATAATGTTTAAAAAAAAAAAAAAGCCAGCATGTCTGCACACGCACTCTTGTAGATTTGCACACAAGCATAGGTACCAGTGTGCACACACAGAGGCAAGTTTGACTTAATCTATTCAGTGTGTTGCAGAGTCTGGGTTTTGTAGATGTCCAAAGGAAGCCAACTGCATGCTATGCCGCTTTTTGGAAATTCAGTTCCAGATGTGCAGCAAGGTGATTTGGGTTGAAACTGGATCCAGGTTTGACAGGCATAAGGTCACGATGTATGAGGTCACCTCCTAATGCAGATGTCAGACGAGATGGAAGTATTTAGCCAGAAGCTGTCCCATAATTTGGACCTTTTCCCCAGGTCCGGGGCAGGGAATGTAGTGGCCAACAGTTGAAACCTGTCTTCCTTCGAGATGGCCATGCCGGCCCTCAGACATGAGTTCTCATTTCTTTAATTAAGCTGAGTTTCTCTTTCCCACTGAATCAATTTTTCAGCCACTAAATGGTACCTCCATATAGTAATAATCATACAATAGGACTACTAATGAATGTCTCAATTATTTAACATTTGAATCGAGTAATTATTTTTTGAGGTAGCATATTGAAGTTTCGAGGGGAAAAAATACCTTCTTTTCCTACCGCAACATAATTAAACAGTTGTGTTAGCTGATGATTCAATACTTGCAAGATCGGGCGGGATGCATGTTTTTCGTGTGAAAAAAGGATGCTCGTTGTTTCTCATTGTACGAGGAACTCCAGCAATCCACTGGAGGGCTGGGGAAGCCAGCTGTAAAGTCTCGCTCTCTGGTTTCCTGGAAGTTCTCATTAGCTTGAAAGGAGTTTCTTTTCTCCGTTGCTTTTCATGTTGGCACCTAGTGGGCAACCCCTTTTTGATGTTCTTTCATGCTCTGCCAGTGGGACGATGGGGGGGAAAGGATTTCCATTTAGAAAGTTGTCTTTGAGTCGCACTCTGTGTGTGCGCTCTCAGCTGAAGATGCCACATGCTGACCTGACCAAAACCCACCTCATCACTTGTGTGAGAGCTTTCCTGCCCGTGTGTGTGAGTCTAATTTGCTTTGTCATCCTGACTCCATCCTGCAGCCACAGCTGAAAATACTGCAGCTATTCTTGCACAGAGGAAAGGATCCTCTCATCTGGGTAGCAGTCTATTGGGTTACCCAGGACTTGGAGCAATCCTTTTGCTGAAAGCAATGCTGCTGAAAGATCCATTTGCTGTAGCACCAAAGTGCAGGCAGCAACAGTGCCACCTTCCTTGGGTTTAGATGGGAATAGTTTAAAGGGCAAAAATGATCCTACTGTGAAATGTACAGTGGTAACCAGGCAGCTACCTGGACCACAGGATACCGCTGTTCCCAGAAGACACCTTGGAAGTGAATTCAGACTATTTGTGTTGCATGCAGGACTGGTTCTCCATTAATAAAGTGGTCCAGGAGGCAGTCTCTCTTGTAGGACTTTCTTTAAAAAAAAAAAAAAAAAAAAGGATTATATCACTAAGGAATCACCTTGTCAGATGCTCAGACACCATGGTGATGAAAAGAAATCATTTAAGTAACGGACATGTTGCATCAATCCAACAAATGGTAGAATCATCTTTTGCTTGCCAATATGCTAGCTTCATGTAGCTATCAGGTCTGTGTGTCCTGATGAGGGCTGGGTGAAGATCATCTGGGATATTTCACCTGTTGTTCATTCTCATAGACAGACCACCATTTTTCCTCAGAGTAATTTATTGTTGCTGCATAATTTCTGATGAAGGTTCTCGGTTTGTAGCTTGGTTTTTTTCAGCAGTCGGTCTTGAGTACAACTCTTCCAAATATGACGCTTTTCACAGGAAATGGGTCACGGGACATAGTTTTGGTTTCTGATCAGGCAGACAGGATGCATGAGTTCTAGTCCCTGGCTGGAGGAGTGTAATCGTTTGAAGCAATACTTCTGGAATGAACAGTCATGCCTGAAAATGTAAGTTGTTTTCTTGGCCTTTAGTACTTTAGTATCAGTACTAAACAGCCAACTCATTCAGAGGGTGAGCACACGTGCAATGCTAATGGGGGTTAAAGGGAACATATTAGCAACCTTCAAATAAAAATATTTAGGGAACTTGGGAGATGATTTTCGTTTTTGCAGTATTCTGCCTGCTCAAGTCATGTCATGCAGGTCACAGGTCAAATCTAAGATCTCATGCAAATCCAGGCCAATTAATGTTTGCCTGATAGGAGAGCTGATTAAAATATATTTATGTATAAGAGGAACTTTCCTGTTATTTATATGTAAGAGGAATTTCTAGTAGCAATAGGTGAGCATTAATACCGTTGTGTGATGTACTGACAAGATGTCTCTGGCATGTTGTGTACAATTCTCATCTCCCAAGTTCAAGAAAGATGAATTCAAACTGAAACAGGTGCAGAGAAAGACTGCTAAGATGATCAGGGAAATGTAGTGCTCTGAGTCTTTTATGAGAAGAGTCTAAAAGAGGTTGGCTTGTTTGGTCTAGCAAAATGAAGGCTGAGAGGGGATATGATTGCTCTCTATAAATACACTAGGGAGGTAGAAGAACTATTTAAACTAGAGGACAATGTTGGCACAAGAACAAATGGGTATTAACTGGCTATGAATAAATTCAGGATGGAAATTAGAAGAAGGTTTCTAACAATTAGAGGACTGAGTTTCTGCAGCAGCCTCTCAGTATGGGTAGGGAGGGCAAAAAATTAACTAGATTTAATAGGGAGCTTGGTAAATTTATGAAAGGGATTATATGTCGTGACTGTCTGTAATAGCAGAGAACTGGACTGGATGACCAGAAAGGTCACTGCTGCTCTCACAGGCCTTAAACAAAACTGGGGGAGTTTCTGCTGCTTGGAAATTCCTCCTGTTTCATTTTCAAGAGTCAAACTTCGCAAGGTTTTGTGCAGGCCAATCCATGATGCAGCAACGTGGCCAGTCCAAAGAACCAAGGAAGAATTTACACAGGCTCAGGCTGGCACATGGCAGCACTCTGCACAGTAATGCTCAGTGGTCCCACGGGTTCATTTCTGTGCAGGTTACAGTGCTCTGCCGCTAGCAGCTACCCATATCACACCCCATTTGGGGCATCTACGTTCCTGCTGCCTCCTAGGGCACTCCCACACCCTGTCAGATGGTGGTAGGTCTGCTGCCATGAAAACACCCTGTCTACTCACTCCATGCTGAAAAGAAATGTAGCTGCTCTCCTGAGCATGTCAGAGTCCAAAAGTGATAGCAGGCACACCCCAGGAGCATGCCAAACCATGGCTGCATTCAGTACACACAGCGTAGGAGCAAGTAGACAGGATGTGTTTCTGTGGTGGTGGCTTATCCCTTCTGCATATCCCTTTCTGGACTCAAGCTGCCCATGAATGGAGATCTGAAGGGACATGCCTTAAAGGGAGCAGGGGGCCTGGCCCATTCTCTGCTAAAGTTAAAAAGAAGCAATTTCTTTGGCCCCTGGCTTAGGGGAGTAGCTTTTGCTCTCAGCTCCCATCCTATGCATCTGGGACTGTTTCAGTCTTCTTTGACCACAGCCAGGCAAGTAAATCCAAAGCACAGATTTTTGCCGAGCATGGGGGATTTAGGAATCACCTTTCAAGTGGATCCTGGGGGTGGGGAGATAACCCTTTTTCTTGGGGTGATTGGGTTTGTGTGCATGGTATGGCAGTGCTGTGCAGTTACTAAGCAGATGGCCACTGAGGATTTCATATCTGGCCCTTTATCGATTCAGAGTAGCCAAATTATGTTGTGGGCATGACCTTGCAAGCTGCTGACTATTTGGTTAGCACAGCCTGGTAAAATCCTGGGAGGAGTGACGTGTACAC
>NW_017728980.1:8454096-8489011 GCF_001723915.1 Gavialis gangeticus | reverse complement strand
CTAAGCAGATGGCCACTGAGGATTTCATATCTGGCCCTTTATCGATTCAGAGTAGCCAAATTATGTTGTGGGCATGACCTTGCAAGCTGCTGACTATTTGGTTAGCACAGCCTGGTAAAATCCTGGGAGGAGTGACGTGTACACAGATTCATTTTAACAACTATGCATCATTTATTTATGCTTCACCTCCCCTCTCACAGCAGGGGCTTCTCCCCAAAACCAGGTTTGCCTTCTCCCCAAGGCAGAAGGTCAGCACACACCTTGTTCTTTTGGAAGGAGCCACAGCCTGAGCCAGTGGGTGTCAAGTAGCTGGAAACCCACCCACTCACCAAGCTGGCACACAAACTCTACTGCTATATGTAAAGCAAAGGAGCCAGCAACTTCTGTGACACAAGGTTGGGCTCCCGTGACAGTGAATGATTAGTCATTACATGACAAATTAACGGAGAACTGCAGTGGAATATTAATGAGTTTCCCACTTGCTCAAGCCAATGTGAAAACAGTTGGATCTCTAGTACGTATTTCTTCAGGCTGTACCCTACAGATAAAACATGTAAATAAATAATGAAGTGGGGAGCACGTCTATATTCTCCATTGTCACTACCTGGCCTATTTCAAGGAGGGGAAATCAAAGCTGAGCAAGGTGCCAGGCAGTGGACAGGGGGTCACTCCCGTGGCTCTTTCTAAGATCCCGTTTCAAGGGGGCAGTTTAATAAGAGGATCCACAGAAAGCCATTTGGCTCCTGCCCTTAGGGAACATACAGACTCTAATTCTAAGGAGCTCTGAGCACCCTAGCTCCCTGTTCAAGTCAGTGGGCATTTTCCAGGACCTCAGCATCTTTGGAAAACAGGCCTACCCAAGTGGTTTCAGGAGAGCTGATTGCCTGGCTGCAGCTTTGTGTGCGTCTGGCCACAGCTCTGATATTCCTGTCCTGTCAAGCCATGGCTCTAGAAGGCCGTCTAACTCCAGAGCGCTTTTGGGATTTCACTGCCATTTCTCAGTTGTGTGTATTGTGGCCATCACTAGAAGCCAGTAATAGTAACAGTAACTTTGCATCTCTTTTAAGCACTGCTTCCTAATGTCCTTATTTAACTAAGAGGAATTTTCTGCACTGCTCTGGGGCCCCTGAGTAAGACAAGAGCTGGAGGGTTTTTTTTTCCTGTTCTGTTAACATGCTGGTTAATAAAAACCAGTTCTCTTTATAGTGACATTGACACTAAGCACCATTCTAGGACGTGTTGTGATGTTGGAGAGGTTTTGTGGGTGGTGCGCTGAGTTCAGAAGTGTGTAGGTCAGGGGTAGGCAACCCCCAGCACGGGTGCCAGAGCACAGCATGGGAAGGCATTTTGCTTGGCACATGCACCTTGGGGTGGATGGTGGGGAAAGGGTCAGGGCTGCACTGCCACAACACAGGGATCAGGCCCCTCATGACTCCGCCACTGTCTGCTCCTGGCATGCCAACTGCTTACAAGTTGAAGTTGCAGGTGTTTTTGGCAGTCTGCCCAAAAACATTGCCAGCCCCTGGTGTAGGTAGACTGCAGATGCTTGAGAAGCTCATGCACAGCAACTAGATGTGGATGTACTGTACAGATGCTATGTGGCTGGGCCTCATATTTGTAGAGAAGGGAATCGGAGTGTGGGTAGACATTGGGAGGACTTGGTTGTGCCCTGGGAAATTCTGTGGTTACTTTGCAGGAGAAATCTATAGTCCTTACATCGTGACTTATTTTTCTGGTTGCCACTAGATTTGTGCAAGGCTATAGTAGTCAAAGCTCCCAGCTGTCAGTGTGGGTTTTAATGGAAACTTCAAGTTCTGGTTACCCTGAGCCAATAAGACATGTGCAATGCCTCACGTGCCACAGCAAGGCTGCCCAAGTGCCCATATAGTTAAATGGTTTGAATTGTCCTTCAGCCAGGATGTGTGGTTTATGTTGCTTGTTCACTAATGGGTTTAGCCTTTCAGTTCTGTGACAGTATAAATGGCCTTAAATGCCAGCTGGTAGTGGAAGCGGTGGGTGACATGAATCTTTGGGTTGCATGAAGCATAGTTGAGAGGGCCATACTCATGGCATTTGTTTGATAAAACTTCTTTGTCCCCCTTTGACTCACTCATCACCTCCAAAAGAAGAGCCAGAGCAGCTGACATGTTCATGCACTTCCCAATCTCTCCCTTTCTCCTAGCCGTTGAATGGAAAGCTCATGTGTGCTAGGTTTCCCCCAGATGAGTGGCCCCCAAATTGCCAGCTGGTTACTTAAAGAGGCTACAACAGAGATTTGGCAGTAATAGGGCTGTGTTCTCATGCCGTGCTGGAGAACCACACAAGATCCTGCAGGCTGGCCCAGCCTGGCAGTGCTGGCAACGGAGGAATGAAACACTACTATTGTTTAGCTTCAGTCAAAGCGTATCCTTGATGCTACACCAACTACAGAGGCACTATATCCTAATTAACTTTAAATGCCTCCCTCATGAAGCTGTCAGTGCCAGGATCTAATGTCTGTATTTTTAATGATGCATTGATTTGGAGGTAATTTTATTCACTTGATGACAGCAGGGCCCATTTGGAGAAGGAGACACTTAAGGTTGTCTATTTTTTAACTTCCTTTCCAACCCTCACTGAGTCTTGCTGTGCTTGACAGTCCAACCCAGCAAGGCAGTATGGTGGGCAGTATGAGATGAGATGAAACAAAAAAGGCTCCATTTTTTAATTTTATTTTTTTTCTATTTCATAGCCCAAGTGAGAGGACGCAAACACTTTGCTAAATGCTGCTGCTTTGTGTTGTCACCATCTTGCAGTTCCTCACTGCCACTGCAGATTTACAGATTTGTTTTGACCCAGATTTCTATTTTGTGGTTACATGTAGAATTAGCCAATGCCTTCATAATGTGCACAGCCCTCCATGTGATAATGTGGAGAGGTAAGGGGAAAGGAGGTTGCCTTCCTCTGAAGCTCTGGGGTTGCAAAAAGACTTGGGCTTAAAAGATCTGGTTCAGATCTGGTTGCTTAAATCCTTGATGTTAAGAGATGGAGGAAACACTAGTCACAGGTGAGCTCTGGCTTTTCTTTCTTCAGTCCCCTCCCTGTATAACAGTTGTGTTACAATGTAGACTGACACAATGTCTGTGCTATAAAACTCTTGTGAGTTGAGGGTGGTCCTGTTGTAAAGATGGGGAAGCAGAAGCCCAACAAGAGGGTGGCAGCAAGGCTGCAGAAAGACCTGCCCAAAGTCACGTTCAGCTGTGGCATAGCTCAGAATAAGATTTATGAGTCATGGCTTCCAGTACCCTCTTCTGCAACAACTAGACAGCGTCGCCTCTTAGCAACACATTTCTTGATCCAGACATTTCCCTGAGCTTCTCTCCATAGAGACCTGAAGTAATCAAGGCTGAATGAGTTACTCTGTATCCCTGGTGGTAACTGTTACCAGATGTTTACATGCTTTGAAATGTCAAACCCAGGTCTCCACATCATTTCCTCTCCGTTTTATGTATTTTTTCATGAGTAACATTTCTCGTTTGAAAACATAACATCCCTCTGTGAGTTAACCTCTTGCCATGTGTATATTCAAGCTGCACTTCCCTGTGATAGGATGCACTGATGTTCGAGACACCTTGCTCGGTGACTGTATTTTGGATGCCCGTACCGTTGTTTAGCGCTGCATCGTGCAGCTATCAGCTAAGCCAGCGTGGTAGAGTTTCATTCCCCCTCAGTAACTTTCAGATCACATTTGCTCAGAGGATAATTTTTCTGAATGCTAGCACTGCAGGAGCCATCTGTGACCTTTCCGCCACCCGCCAAAAGGTTGTGCAGCTGGCTGTAGAGGAGCCCGTATGTGCAATCCAGCTTGTTCACCTCCAACTTCATTCACTGATCTCTGCAGGCAAAGGCACAACACCTCAGCCTGCTTCTGCTCCCACTGAAGCCAATGCTAAAACTCCTGCTTCAGGAGGAACAGAATTGAAAATTTTATGCATAATATTTATTCTCTTTTCAGAATAGCTGTGAGGAGCCACAGTTTTCAGCTCTTATAGTTTGGGGTTGCCTAGGCAGTTCCATGATGGAGAACAGAAATGTTATAAACTAGGAACATGGGATTTCTTGTTCCCGGGGTGGCACTGAACATCGGTCTCTGTCTGAATGAAAGAGCAGTGCTGAAATACTGCAAGGCTTTTATTTCAAAAGGTGACTTTTGTGAGTAAAGTGTAAACCTCTTTGCTCGAGAAGTAATGATTTTCTAGCAAAAGCAACCCAAACTGCAAAATAGATCTGGATGAAGTAAGTTTTGAATTGCTGACGTTTCATTGAAAATTTATGACAAAATAACAGTTTCTGCAGCAGAGTTTTTGTAGATTCATCCCAAAATATATTCAAATTGTCTGATTTTTTTTTTTTGAGTCATCTGAATTTCACAAGGAATATGCCATACAGCCCCATCCAGTGGTCCCGCACCAAATTTGAGGCTCTTGACTTTTCTCAGCAAGCAGAAACATAAGGGTCCAAGCCTCCCAGCTTTGCTTGGGCAAAACTCTCACTGAACTTTGCCTGCATAAGTAAGGGAGGATCTTATGAGAGAGAGAGGAATTCACTAAGCTTGTGAAAAAATGTGCTGATGTGATGGAGGGAGGGGGAGACGGCGATTTAATGGAACAGAGATATCTCCAGCCTGTCATCAGAGGAAGGAGAAGGGAACGGCTGGTGCCGGATCCTCGTGGGATTAATTTTGAATATCAAGCGCTTGATCTCGAGCCATTCCTGAGGCAGCTGGTCATGTTTCTGTGAAAGCTGTATTTGAAAAGATGTTTTTTTTTTAGATGCCTTAAAACAGAGGCAAGCAAAGCAAATGACCTTATAGTGCTTTGCATTATGTCACGCTTCATGATATTCTTTTGCGCTACTTGCAGATAGCTTGACACACTGAGGCAGACAGCCCCTTATTATTAAATCTGTTTGCAAATGTGCTCAGATTGCCCTTCACATCCGCCCCTGGTTATGAATGGTGGCAGATTGTGGCTATGAATCACAGACCCATATAAGCACGTTCTGCATTGTCCTTCCTCCTTTCCTTCTTGAGTAAGATTGTCATCAGTTTAGGAATTAATAAAGAAGCCTACCAGCAAATGAACGATGCGGTATAATCCCCATCTCACATACTTTCCTTGGGGCAGAGAGGATGGCTTCTAATGCTCTTCTGCTATGGAAATGAATTAAACCTTCGTGCCACCCCACGTGGAATCCAGTGCCTGCGAAGAAATGAAGCCTTCGTGTCTGATCCCACAGCCTGTATATTAAGCAGCTGTGTTCCTCTTCAGCTATTCCACAACCCCACTGAGGTCAGAAGGTCTCTAAGTAGAGGACAGGCCTGCCCAATTTTTAGTATGAGGAAACCTCGGATGTTGAAGGGAAATGTGGTTGGTGATTCAGCAGGTGGCACTCGGCTTGTACTTTTGGGCAGTACCAAATCCTGGTACTAAGAGCTGCCATGCTGCCCTTCAGAAGAGATGAGGAAATGAAGTGTTGACTGCTTAGCATGAGTAAGCCCACCATATTTTTGGGAATGGTTAACCACATTGTCCTCTGCAATGCGTATTCTGCCTGCATCATTTCACCCAGGAGTTTCAGTTAGATCTGCCATTTTTGCCTTCATTACCTGCATTCATTTCTTATAAAAGGTTTTGGCGCAGAGGGCACTATGGGTGAGCTAGGTGTGGATTTCCAGAAACATTCACGATTGGCCTAACTGTGCTTTCATTGCAATCAGCGGGGATGTAACAGTGGATTTCAGTGGAGCCAGAGTCAGGCCAGCACTGAGTGCTGTGAAAACCCCACTTGCTAAATGGAAGTTCAAGGTGTAAAGCACTTTGAGATACATTTGTATGAAAGGTACTAGACAAACGGCAAACCATTATAGTAATCGCAAGGTAGGAATTGCCATACCAGACCAGACTAATGGTTTATTTAATTTAATCTTTAATGACTGGTGACTAATAGAGAATGGTTCAGAGGACTGTATGTTAAGTCTCTCTGTGGGATCTTTGAGTGGTAATTCCTGCTCAGCCTCTAGTGGGTCTTGTTGGCCCATGACTTGAATCATGAAGTTTTGGTGACCTGATCCGAAGCTCAATGGCTGATGGAAAGAGTCCCACTGATCTCAGTTTGGCTTTGCTCCATGTCCTGTATGCCTAATAGATTTTTATCCGCCACCAGGTAGTTTAACTGCAGATGTGCGTATTATTCATATACATGTCTAATCTTTTGCTGAAACCTACTGAGCTCTTTGCCTCACCGGTTGCCTGTGGCAAAGAGTTCCACAAGTGGCTCATGCATTATGCAATATTTGTTGCCTTTCAGTTTCATTGTGTATTCACCTGTCCTTGCATTATGGGAGGAATAAATAAAAGCAATCAGCTACCCTCGAGTTCATTTTATATTCCTTTGTCATTTCACCTTTCATTTATTTCTTCTCTTAAATATACACTCCTAATCCTTTTAGTCTCTCTATGGAAGTCTTTTCATGTCTCGGATTTTTTTTCCTTCTTTGTAGCTTTCCTATATCTGTCCAGCCCTGTACACAGTATTCAGCAAGGGCATGCCATTGTTTTCTGTAATGGCACCATAATATTTTCATTTACTGTTCTCTGGCCCCTTTGTAATGCATCTCACTTCCTTTCTTGTTCGCCATTGTGTGCTGAGCAAATGTTTTCACTGAGCTGTCCACAGTGATGCCTAGATGTTTTTCTAGAGTGGTTACAATTAAGTTAGAACCCATCAATGTGTATGAATGGTTGAAATTGTTTCTTTCGATATGCATTGCCTTGTACTTGTCTGCACTGAATTTCATCTGCCATTGTGATGCCCAGTTGCCTGCCGCAGATTATGCTGAATTTTTCACAGTTTCCTCATGCCTTGACTGTTATAAATAGCATTGTATCATCCACAGATATTAATGCTTTGATATGTATACTTTTCCTCCCACATTAAGACCCCCAAGTCTAGCATGGATCATCGAGACACCTTGCTATTGACCTACGTACACACTGAAAAGAAAAATCTGTTGCAATCACCCTGTGACTCCTTGGTTATCACAAAGTATGTCCACATTGCAACCAGAGGCATACATGAGCTAACGTTGATTGAGCTAGCACAGATAGCCATAGCGGTGAGAAAGGAGTAAGCTTCAGCATGAACCGTGCACTCCTGGTAGGGGCTGTGGGGCACCTCACCAGATCAGTAATTCTCACTAAAATCTGTGTTGCTGCATCTTCATTGCTATTGTTACCTGTGCCATCTAGATTCATGCTAGGGAGAGTATGCCCACTCCTGCTGCAATCACGCCTCTTGAGCGTAATGTAGATGCATCTCTTAGAGGCAGCGTGGTCCAGTGTGCGGACTGATCCTGGCTCTGGCACTACTGCACGACCCTTGGCAAGTTGTTTGGCTCTAGGTTGTTGGCTGTTCTGAGTAAAAACCCTTTGCGTCAGATAATCTCACTCTGTGTTTGTGTAATATATACAAGAACGGGGGTCTGATCTCAGTTGACAGGTGTTACTGTGCTCTCAGTAATTACTATTAAAATGAAGAATCTTATCCAGAGACTTTTGAAAGTGCCAATAAATTCCACCCGCCAGTTCTCTTTAATTCACTATTTTCTTGACTTCTTCAAAGAATTCTAATAGATTAGGGAATATTGTTTTATTTTCTCAGAACTAGGCTGGGGTTAACCATGTCTTGCTCAGGTAGATAGTTTGTCACGTTCTTGAAATGTTTTATTTAACCAGTTTACATAACATTGACATCAGGTCTCAAGGTCTGATTATCAGAAAGTGTCTGCCATGTGTCTGCACCACATCACCAGCACTGAGTGCTTCAGGTGCAATCACGGGCTGAGGAATCAGAGGGGGCATGGGCTGGATAAGAGACCTCAAGGACACTTCAAGAGGCACAGAAGTGGTATGGAAATGGCTTAATAGGGCCATCTGCAGAGTTAGGAGGTTAAGTTCACTAGTTTCAATGTAATTCAGCTCAATTGTCCCTGGATAGTGTAAATCAAAAGTTAATTATGGGGAGGGTTTCATTTAATTTTTATTCCTGTATTTACATTTTATGGAGCCATCTGGTCTTATTAAAGTTTTGAAAATAGGCATAGTTTGTTTAGAGTTTCCCCGGGCTGGCACAGGAGATGGCTCCATTGCAAGTGAGGGGGTGGGAGCTTTGTGGACAAAAAGGAGGTTTGGTTGGAGACTGAACATGGGTAGGCCTCTGACACGGCCAGATGTGGACCGAGTAGCGATAAAACACTAGAAACACTGAAGCAGACCTTTTTGTCCTGTGCATTAGTTGTGACCAGGCTCGGCATGGTTGATCTCTAGGATATACACAATCTGTATCTGTAATGCTCACATTCAGTAAACCAGCTTTGGCACCTTTGCCGCCAGAATTATCCAGAGAGAAAGGGACCTTGGTAGCTTGTTATAGAGGCAGTGGTGACAGCTTGAAAAATGGCTAAACAAGAGCACAGATGCCCTTCCCAGGCAGGCAGTGTAATGAGTCGCTCCAGGACATTATTGTCTCCGGCCAATCCTGTCCAGGGCCACATCCCAGTGCAGTTCACTGACTGTGCAGATGACCTGATTCCTAGCCCCCCTCTTCTGCTCCTGCTTGGCTTCTGCATAGCCCGGTTAAACTGCCTCCATCAGAAACTGAGCCAATGGAGCTGAGACCCCGGTGCTGGGCAGCCTTGTCACTTGGATTGCCAATGCCTCGTCCACTGAAGTGAGAAGCTCCAACCCAGACCAGGGAACAGCTGCAGAGTTATCAAAACTTGGACATGACAGTTCCCATTTCACTGTTCTCTAGTTTGGGCAAGAATCTCACAAACCCAGCAGTCCCCTTTTTCCTTCCCACTTGCTCCCATTCCAGAGCTCTGGCCTGGAAAACTGGAGCTGAGTAGAGTTGACTAAATAAATGGTCTCCAGCTTGATAACATTGGTGTCTTTCCCAGTCTATGTTGGCCCAACTTCACGTTTAGACTTTACTAGCGCTGGTAATTCCGGGACATGCCTGGAAAGCAGACAAGCCAGCCTGATTTAGGTTGCCATGCTAATATTCTGCTTTTACACATGGTTGTAGTTGTGGGGGGTGTAGACAGAGAATTTGTAGATGTTTTGCTTCCATGTTTTAGCGAGTGCCTTAGGTGTCTTAATAATCTGACAATAGAAACATCTTTCCGTCTGCTGCAAACACAACTTGTTCTTCATAACTGGATCCAATGGTTCCCTGAAGGTTTGAGAGCTACAAAACAAAACTTTTATTGATTCTTCTGCAGAATTGCAGTCTTATTTCTGCTGTAAATGCTCCCATGCCCCCCCTCTCCCGTAGCCCCTTCACCTGGCTCCGGCATCCTTTTCGTGTTCGAGAATCTTCTGGCGCAAGCTGTAGACTATCGCCCTGCCCACGGCAGGGTTGTGAGTAGTAATTAATGTCTGCGTGCCCCTTGGAGATGCCAGGAAGGAAGCTGCTGTAGAATTGCAAAATATTATCTTTGTTATGTCAGGGATGGATGTCTGCAGTACTCAAATATGAGGGCAGAGACTATCTTCACGTAAGGATGCCCAAAAAATCACCACTTTTTCGGACACTTTGGCAGACACCCCCAGGTAAGGGAACCTTTTTACTGGCATAGCTCACACCACACTGTGTATCGCCTGCAGCGCCTGCTGGGCTTTGGGTGCAAGCCCCTTTTTCTCTCATTCTACCCCCTGACTCATCCCTGATCCTCTTGTTTTTTTCCCCACAGAGCTACAGCTCTGCATCTGCCGGCTGATGAGCAGGTAGTATCATGGGCCTGAGTGACCTAACTTCAATGGGCAGAGGACAGATGCCTGGCTTGTGTCTGAGCCACGATCAAAGGGAAAGTAAAAGGGTATTTCTTAGATGAGAGTTTGCTAATTGGTGCTGCATATTGGAAACATGTCAACACATTGGCAATAAGGCCAGGCTGCTGGTTTTTATGTGCATTTATACGCATAGGAATTGACCTACCAGGCACGCCCCTAGCCCCACGCACCTGCTGCCAGTAGGGTCTGCAGCCCCAGTCCACACTTCCTCTAGCAGGGTCTCTTGAGTCTCTCAGCATCTCTGCTGCTGAGAATCAAACCCAGCTGCTTCCAGGCAGCACGTGTCATGTGAGGGAAGGGGAGCTGCTCTGGACCAAGCCTGCAGGAACCTTTCTAAGCAGTCCCAGCTTGAACTCACTGGAAACCTAGTAGAGACAGATGTCAGTCCCAGCAGAGCTGATTCTCTCCTTTCACCTGTTCTGCAGCAGATACAGGGATGCCCAACTTCACTCGTCTTTCAGAAGACACCTTGCAAGCCAGCTTCATGTTTGCTGTGCACTGGGTAGTCCCCGTGGCCTTTTTCATAACAGTGGCCATGGTCAGAGTTCTCCCTCTCTGCCTTGTGTAGCAATCTCCATGCCAGTGGGATGCTGATAACACCGTGGCTCAAGGGCGGCTGCTTTTCAATGGTGCTGTGCCTCGAGTTGAACTGAGTGCATGTTAGACTGGAGTGAATAATCCATACTGAGCAATTTATTCATTGAATTTGCCAGTTACCAGCTTAGGGAATGTCCATGGGGCAGGTTGCTGTTTCCTTAAATTTATTCATTATTTGAAATTACCTGAGGAATAATACATATAATATGGATTGCAAACTTTTTTACCTGTCAGGATTAATCGCAAACTGTTTTTATCAGTACTCTAGCCATGTTTGCTAGTTTAAATTGGCGGTGCAAATCGCATGGTGTTATTTTGGGGCCCTGATTGAACAAACCTTTTATGTTTTGCCACTTGTGCGCAGACATGTAAAAGGTAGCGTCCATGAGCCCTTCCATGAGCTGTCTGCAGTGAGCTTCCTGGGAGTGAGTTGGTGTTGCTCCAAACGTGTGTCAACAGCAAACAGAGGGGGCTGCCTGAATACAAAGGAAGCAAATACATTCAGGTCCTTGAATCTCAGGATGACGTTTTCACTGAGTGCTCCGTCCTCGCAGGCTTCTAGCTCATGAAGTGTTTTGAGATCTGTGGATGAGAGGGACTGAATCCACAGAGAGTGCCGAGATGCTCCTCGAGGGTCCAGATGTTTTGTTTGCTTCTCCTCTCCCTTGGTCCATAAGAAACGCAGGGAAATTAGAGCTGTTCTTATTATCTGAAAAGGCTTTCCAGAGGCGCCTTCTTCTCCTGTCATCTCACAGCCCTGGTTTGATTAATGACTAGACTGTCCATTCCAGCACTTCCCCCCGCCCTTTCCCTGCCTTAATTCCCCCTTTTCCTTCATTTTTTTAATACGCAAACTGCTGATCTAAACATTCAGAATAAATTATGCTGAATAATGGATGAGGACAGCTGCATAATTCATAATGCCACAGGCCAAGTCAAAGCAGTGTGTGTTCTTCCTCTGCTTCCAACTCCCCTTGCTGTCCTGTGGCCCTTCTTTAGGCAGAGCCAAAGCAAGTGGTACCCTAAAGATTTGGAGAAGGGCATATACCACTTGGATCCCAGATTGATTGAAAGCAAATGCCTAGCATTTGAAAATTGTGCTTGTAGGGTAGTCTGGATAACTGGCTCCTCCTTGTGATTCCTCACACTCCTTCCTGGGGTGCTATCACAGGATCCTTGCTGTCTAGGGTAGTGCTGGTAACCACTTGATATGTCACCTCTGAGAGCAGGACCCAGGAGGCCTGTGTTGCAGAGTCCCTGCATGAAGTGGCTCCCTTCCCAGAGCTGGAAGCAGAACCTAAAATGCCTCCAGCATAGTCCTGTTGGGAACTGACTGCTCCTGCTGCTGTCTCATGCTTGGTCTGCAGAGCTTGGGCCTCTTGCTGCAGGGTATTAGACTTGCATCCCGTGGCAGAGCATGTCCTTACTCCCCAAGACAGACGGCTTCACTTTTTCTCCCGTCTAATCCCCATTGTGCTTTACTGAACACGTTCTTTCAGCTTGCGCTCACTGTCTTCGCTGACTAACACCCCCTTCTCATTTAATATGTAAAACTCTCCCTAATACCACTTAAGAAGCATGGCAGCTCCTTCAGCCTCTGCCCAGAGATTCCCTTTCATGCTGTTGTGTTCATTGCCCAGCTTGGAAACATCACTGCCGGAGAGTCAATTGAAGGGCACGAACTCCCAGCTGATAAGTCCTGACTGGCATGCAATCGTAGATGCAAGGAGCTTGCATTCAGCCCATGAAAGCCAGTCCCTGCCTGTGGGGGCAGAGATAACAGGGTTTAATTAGCCAACCCGTGACATTCCCCTCTCTCTGCTGGGAAAGAGTGGACAGTTTGGCAGGGATTTAGTGCTTGGTCCTGTAACAGTAATCTCTTGGTGTTCAATAGCACCCCTTTATCTAGGGAACTCAGATCTGAACTGAACCTCTCCACACATCTCTCACCAGCAGATAGAGCTACTGGAGCAATGTTTCTGATGGAGACACTGAGGAACAGGGATGTTTTCATTGAGAATCATACAGCAAACCCAGGAGTCCTGACTCCACTCCTGCCTATGCCACTACATCAGGAGTGGGCAATTATTTTGGCGGAGGGGCACTTACTGAGTTTTGGCAAGCCATCAAGGGCTTCATGACAGGCAGCCAGGGGCAGATAAATATTAATTTTCTAAATTTTTTAGGGGCCCTGTGGGCCAGGTAGAATGGCCTGGCAGGGTGCATCTGTCCCGTGGGCCGCATTTTGCCTACCCCTGCACTACATTTATCTTAGGTTGCTGCGTTTGCTCTCATCACTGGTATCTGCTCCTCTATTTGCCCGGTAAAAGAGCCTCCCCCTCTCCCCCTTCCTTCCTATGCTTCCTCTGCCCCCTACTCCATCATCAAACAACCTCCAGCAGGGGGGATACGGGGGTGTCTAGGGTGCAGTTCTTTATGCATCTTCCCATGTGCAGAGATGCACCCTGTATTGGCATAGTGGGACCCTGGGCACTGGGAGTCCCAGACTGTACCTTGGTACAAATATTCAATTAAAAAATTCATAATAATAGGTTTAGATTTCACTTTTGAAAGCAGAGCATACTGTGTATTAATATATTAATACTGTTCCTGGCAGATTCCAATGAGGTCAGAGAGAGACTCGGCTAATGTGGTGCAGAGATTTCAATTAGGCAACTCAGCTTAATCAGCAGGCTTAGCGGAGCCCTGTTAGGGAAAAACAGCAATCTGGCCCACTGGTGACTCTTCAGTAGTTCCAGAGGTTGAGGCTTTCTTTTCCTGGAGTGTCAGGATCTGGTTTTTGTTCTTACTGTTGCCACAAATGTCCAGGCAGCCATGGAGCTCGGGCAGTGATTCCCAAAGTTGCGGCAATATTTCCCCAATGGAAGATGCATGAAATGCAGACGGAGACCATCTTGTGGCCTTCACTGTTGTATAGCGTGAAGGTCCATAGTCACATGGGCTTCTCTTTCCTTTCCCTGCTGCTTTGCAGTCGCGCATCCTTACAGTGCAGTATGCATGGCATGAGGCCTTCCCTGGGCGGGGACCTAAAGTGCAGGTATTACCAGCGATAATAATGTGATGGCAGAAAATCCAGTGTTCAGGCATTTCCTAAGCTTCCAGCTTTGTTCAAAACTTGTGCCCGATCATTTGTTTTCATTCCTGCTCTGTGGGAAAGGCAGATCTTTGGAAACTTTCTTGGAAGGATAAGTCGAAGCCTCCCACCAAAAGACCGTTCTGAAAATGTGCGTTTCTGAACCATCAAAATGAACTTATTGCATGACTTGTGACTCAGCTGAAGCACTTTGTTTTGTCTTTGTTGTTCTGTCTTTGAGATTGCATTTTAAATTGCTTTGTATAATACAGTATGTTAACATCATCAAGGCAAAGCACTTCAACCTTATTGAAAGAAGCATTTTGATAATTTTTCATTGAAATTTTCAACAGTCGATAGGCTGTTGGGGTGGGGAAACATTTTTATTTTATTGACCCGGCATTTTCCAAAAGAAAGAGTGTTTCTTCAGATTTTATTTTTATTTTTTTCCAGCTCTTAAATATTCTCCTTTTCTCTTTATGTATCTACCAGTCCAGTTAACCTGTCTCGTGACCTTGGCTACCTGTCTTTGAGTTTTTTCCAGTATCTGCAGCTGACATAGCTAAGCCCTACATTTTGACTGTTTTCCACATGGGGGATACAACCTGGATAGTAAGGTCATTTCTTACTGAGTCCCATTATGAAAAGATATCACTTCATAATACGACAGAGAGCCCTCATATTAAAGATGTGGCTGGCCCTGTGATGAGAGAGGGAAAAGTGACCAAGAGAGCGAAGGAAAGGAAAAGATGATTTATATATGTGTAGAGAGAGAGACATCATTTTTCTCTATCCAAGTTTATTATCCCATCCATTTGCCTTCATTTTTTCCTGATGCTCTGTCCATCAGCTGCTGAAACCTAATTCTGTAAGAAATAAATACAACTTGAGTAAATTAAGTGAAAAGGCTTCACCGAACCCAATTACTCTGTGTCCCCCGGATGCTTGGGAATGGAGTTCATTTCCTCGTAATGAACAAAACGGTGAGTGACAGCCTGGCAAAATGAGCCGTGTCTCAGAGCTGGCTGCATCAATGGGACAAACATAGAGATTGGGAGTATTTATGAATAGATGCATGTATATACGTCCGTGTGTGGGTATGTAGAAATCTTCCCTCAGGAGCTGCGGGTTTACTCCCATCCATCTTGGCACATGCTACCTCATTCGCCAGCCCTGGTCGGGTTCCTGAGAGAAATCATGTTTATTATGGAAGCCATTTGTTAACAAAAATTGGAGCAGCAGCTCATTCAAAACCTGCCGCAACTATAGTTAAAACTGCCCAAGCATTTCCGTTCAAACTCCCCTGTTTCATTTGCTCAAAGATCTTGGCTTCCAGGCTGCAATTTTCTAGGCACAGTCCCTGTTTAAGGGTGGAGATTTGGGGCAAGTTTAGGGAAACTCAGCTGAGCCACTGTTGAGACCCAAGAGAATGAATATAAGAATGAAGAATGAATACTCATTACAGGAAGTCTTGTGCTTAAGGGGCTGGACTTGGCTTCATTTCCTGTCTTTGCCACAGGCTGACTTCGTGAGCTTCAGCAAATCATTTCACCATTCTGCACCTCAGTGCTCCATCAGTAAATGGGGATCAGAGCATCCCACTTCCCCCAGTCCTTGTATGTCTTGTCTCCTTGGAAGTAGTTGGAAGAGACAATGTCTTTTATCCTGGCAATGGACAGAATCTCATGCTGTGAGGCCCTGATTTCAGTTGCTCATTTTAATAAAAATAACCAATAATATGTGGACCAGAAGAAAGTTCACTTTGGGATCATAGGAAAATAAGCAGGAAGGGACCATATGAGGTCATCTAGTCCACCCCCTGCGTTATGCAGGATTATCCCTGACTAAATCATCCTGGTCAAGTGTCTGTGTAACCTGCTCTTGAAAATTTCCAAGGATGGAGGTGACCTGTCATGATATGACTAGTGGGAAAACCCAACTGTATTAAGAAATTTGAAACCACTTTAACCGTGTGTGCATGCATGTGTATGCGTGCATGCACGCGCGCACACACACACACAGAGCTGAAGTGGTTTTAAGTGCATGTATATATATTGTACAGCACTGAACCAACAAAACTAAGTTGCAAAAAATAAGGTGAAAGCAAATAGCTTTTGGTAGTATTTAAATAAAGGAGGGAAGAGTGTGTGTGTTTATGTAAGACATACTGGTAAATAGATTTAAAAAGATAAATCAATGTATACGTTTTAAAGTCAGAAGGGACCATTAGCTCATCTAGTCCAGCGGTTCCCGACATAGTGCCCACGGGCACCATAGATAAAAACTTCAAAAGAATACCAAGTAAAGGGAAGCTGCATTTTGAAGTTGCGGATCTAATGCAATTTCAAGTAATGGATGAGATGATTGGATTGATCTAATTTCTAAACTTTAATATTCACATTGGCACCCACTGCTTTTTCTTTTGAATTCAGATGTGCCCTTGGGCATATAAATGTTGGGAACCCCTGATCTAGTCCAACCCCCAGTATAACACAGACAATAGCCTTTTATCCAGTTACTCGGGTATCAAGTCCTTGGAGAATTCTACGGATGCCGTATGTGGTTACACTAGGTGAGATTAAGGTGTGTAAGAGAGATCAATCTTCTCACTTGTCATGTGGGTTTATTATTTAAAAAAAAGTCCCATTTTGTGGTTTCTTGAATGTTCCTCTGAAACCTCAGGTGCCAGTCATGGGCAGAAACAGGACAGAAGACAAGATGGCCCATTTGTCTGACAGTTTCTACGGCATGTTCCCATTTCCTCGTGTGCATTCGTTTGACATAGGAATGGTAATTTGTCTCTGTGGAAGGTCTCAGCCAGCTCTGCTTCTTTGCAGTAGTCATCGTGGTGCATCGAGTAATAGCCACACGAGGGAAGGAACCTGCAAAGCCTTATTATACATGATATCCAGCCGGTGAAAGACAGCTGCTGTCGCTGTACAGAGTATTACATCCTTGTAATCAATAACAGGAAGGAGGAACTGTTGGGCCAACCTGTTTCCTATTATGGGCACTTAAGCAGCACTTGGGATGACAAAGGACATTACATTTCGCACCAACTGCAGGCAGCACATGTTCAGCAAGCCCCTCAAATTGTTGAAAAGGGATCTAGCCTCATTCCCAGATGCTCCGGACAGCTAACCTGTTTCATAGCCGCACATCTGAGGGAAACAAGACCTCGAGGTAACATTTTTAGCCCAGCTGAGGCCCCACATCGGCATTTGGTTTGGATACAGAGCATACTACTTTGTTTTAATTTTGAAGCCCAGGGCAGGGAGGCTCCACTCAAAACATATTCATAAAGGGGATAAATGTCACCTAGGTCTATGGAGGAGGCAGCGAACTCTCATGGGGGTTGGAAAGGCCTGGGGGCCAGAACACCTGTGTTAAACTCTGCACCCAACCACTGAATCAATTTGAATTTTAGCAAGGCACATCACCTCTCAGTGCTTAATTTTATTCATGGAGCTAATACTTTAACACACCTGTGATCACTTAAGATATCCAGCCGCTCACTCTGCTGCCTCCTGCAGCCGTTCCAAAATTCATGGCAACAGCAGGGATAGAAATAAGATTTTTTGTCTCAGTAAAAGCACAACCCCCTGCCTCCTGAATTAAGAGGGAAAGTTTAGGAACGATTACTTACGTAGGACTAATTCCAGTTCCAGTTCTGCAAGGTAAAGGACTGCAGTGCAAAGTAGACAATGCAGTGCGAGAGTTATCCTGCCTCACAGGGGTACCGGGAATGGATGTTGTTACACCTCTTTGAGGGGCTCGGATGGATGGTGCTGTAGCACGCCAGAGTACTCGGATGATTTCAGAATTAATCTTCTCCTAGCCCTTCAGAATGCAGCTGGCATGACACCCAGTAGGTCAGCCGAGGCAGGAATAAGGACAAAGACTGTAGCGTAACATGCTATATTTACCGCCTGCTCAGATAATCCTTGCACCACTTAACCAAGCAGCCATTCAAGTCAATCAGACAAACGTGTTTGCAAGCAGAGCTCACGCCTTGCGGTGCTGAATGCTTTTATTAGCTCAATACAAACTGCAGCAGTGTATATATTGATCCCTGAGATCCATTGCCATAAGTAATATCATTTGTAAACTTTTAGCAGGGCAGAAATATTAGAAAACCCAGCTATACAGTCTGATTTGCTCGAACATTTAAGGCATCCTGATTGAAGATGTTATTTACTATCTGAGATTTTCCTGGGGTTTGCTGGCAGGTACTGGCAAAAGTAGCAATGAAGCCTTAATTTGCTCCCATCTTTAGCTAAACTATTGGAAGTCTCGGAGTAGATTCGATGAGCTCCGTATCTACTTGCCCCAGACAGCCGTAGCTTTGTGGGAATTGTCCCTAGCCAGTGGGCCAAACAGATGCTTCATTTCAATCTCTCTGTTACATTCAGGAGAGCATTCCAGTTCATATACTTCTGCCTCCTTTGCCTTTAACTAATGCTTCCTGGAAGTGCTTTCTTGTGATGACAATGCAAAAAGACCCTTGGCATTTCCCATTGCTGCCGGGGTGTTGGTCAGATTCCAGCGATATTTATTTCTGCACCTTGCAGACTGGTGTGATTGCATCCTGACTCCCTGCACGGACCTTGCATTTCCGATGTGCTGCAGGATGGATCACTGACTGCCTTGAGCTCTTGCTGAGTGTTGCTGTTAAACACATTTCACCTCGGGCTGATACACCCTCCTGTCACCATTGCTGGCTTCTCTTTGTGTATACATACACATGTGTACACACACACACACTATATATATATATACACATACATACACACACACACACACACACACACACACACACACACACACACACACACACACACACACACACACACACACACACACACACACACACACACACACACACACACACACACACATACACACACACACATACACAGAAGGAAGGACAGGAGGAAGGGGGGATTTTCTTTCTGGTTAAAGTAGCAGTGAGGTTCAGATAGCTTAGCTGTGATTCAGAGGAGCGGTTTGAGTCCAGTTCCATGAAGGGTCTGGGATTAGATGCAGGCTCTAACCTGAGCTAAAACATCAGACTATCTTGTCTTCTCTGCTCTTATAACCTGAGCTAACTCAGGGCAGCTAATTCAAAGTAAGAATAGACTTTTTTCAGTGCAGACATACCTTGCAACTCATTGAAGAGGAGGGTAGTACTACAACTTGTACTTAAGAATACCAAAGCAAGCTTAGAGACAAGGGAAAAATGGAAGTGGCAAGATGGCAACAGGAGTTTGATTTGCAAATTATCTGTAGGGAAGAAGTGCCTGCTTGCTTGTTTTTTAAATGCCAGGAATGATTCCCACACCAGGCACCTGAGAGTCACAAATCCAAGGTGTTTGTCTAGTCCTGTAGGCAAATGCTGTTTCCCTGACTTTTGGTCTAACCTTTCCCCCTCGGTCAAAGGTGGCACTGTCCACTGGAATAGTTGCACTTGGGATAACGCTGGACTGCGAGATGGAACAGGAACCATCTGATGCTTTCTTGTGTCTTGTCCTTTCGTCCACGGGGAAATTTTAGGCGTTTTGGAGCGATGGCTTTGTACAAATCCCCAGCTGATGGGATGCGTGTTTAGGCTGACTGTCTGGTCTGGAATTCATTAGGAACTTTTGTGTTTGCAGCTGTCTCTCGGATTATATCTTTATTGATCCTGCCTGCCCATGACCAATGGGAAATATGTGGAAATGATGAAGCTCTTCCGAAGGGGAGTTCATAATCTTGCTCAAACAAAGCCAGATCCCCAGAGAATAGGATGAATAGCCTGTGTATAGCCTATTTGAAGACGATACAGCTATCATATCTTGTTCCCCTTGTTTTACTGGGATAACATTCAATTACCCCTGCCAAGAACAGCTTCCCATAAGGACTGTTGAGACAGCTAATCACCTGCCCCAGTTACTCTGAAGGAGATGTGCAAGACAGTCTGGGAGGCTTTCTGAGACCCTGACGAGAGGAGACCACAGCTCTTTCCTTGGGAAATAGGAATCCAGTTGGTGTTAGACAGGCAGCCCGTCTCTGACAATGTGCTAATATGGGCCAGGAAACAAGAGACTTTGAAAAGCAGGGTCAAAAGGAGAAGATGTAATGGTAATTGTGAGATTAAGGGCACTCTGGACAAACTGGTTCTTGCTTTATGACTCTGCTCCCACATCTTCTCATCTGCTCTCTGCACCTTTTCCCTGCCCTTCCTCCACCGCATTGTTCATGTCACCCCATTATCATCTTGCCACCGTACCTCTCAGACCCTCCTCATAACCCACTTCTTCTTCCCAGAAGAATTTAGGATTCCTCCGTGACACCTTTCTTGATCTAAGCTTCGCTCACCTTGTGCTGCAGCAGTGAAAGCTGGAAGGGTCTTGTCTGAGTCTGAATTCAGTCCTACGGAGGTAGTTCTGGTTGTCCTATGTACATGGGTGATGGGTGCCTCCCGAGTATGGTGGGGCATGACTGAGGGTTGTGTGGGGGGGTCCCTCTACCAGCCAGAGTGCTCGCTGCTGGGGGGGCACCAGTGCTGTCAGGGGAGGCACGTGCTCCCCTGTGCCCCCCTACTCATCGCCTATGCCCATGTATTTGCAAAGTATCAAGAACTGTGTTGGTGCTGGTGGTTGTGGCCACACTATTATCCCAGATAACCACAACAGCCATTATGTAACATTAGTAATAGCGGTAGCTACACACGCCCATACCTTAAATTCATTTATGTTAAAGTTACAGTGATAAAAATCCCATGATTTGGGAATGTAAGAAGTATATTGGAAACCTGACTTGTGTGCATCTGTTATAATAAACCAGCTATGGCCTATTAGTGCATAAAACCCTATAATAATTGACTAACTGTTTATTGCCTAGTGGATGGGGCACTGCTCTGGAGATCCGGATTCAACTCCCAGCTTTGCTGGTTAACCTTGGACAAATCATTTGATCTATCCATGCCTCAGTTTCCCTATTAGTACAAGTGATACTTACTTGCTCTGTAACGAATGTTGAGATCTGTGGATAAAAAGCACTGTAAGAACCTCTTAATCATTGATTAGCCCATTTGTAAACTATTTATAAGTTCGCCATTAAGGAAAAAGCGGAACCAGACTCTCTTAGCATTAACCATTGACATGTAGGATTTTCTTTTGGACAAGCCTTGTGTGGGCTGTTACAGGTGTTCAGATGTGGTTAGAAACAAGGGCAAAAGCAAGTTCTCAAAGGAAGAGCGGTTCTTTTAAAATCACCCAATTAACCCACCTGCCAAAGCTTTTAAAAATCGATCTCTAAAATTGGAATCTGTTCTTATTTTATTGATCTTCTCGTTTGCCTATTTTTAGCTGGGCTGGTTGAGAAATACGTTGTTCCTGGGAAAAAAAAATGTAAGAAACTGAAATTGTTTGGGGGATTGCAACAACAACAACAGCAAAAAAGAAAATCCAGAACCTGTTTTTTCTTTCGCAGTGTTTGGGAACCAAAACCTGAACATGGTTTCACTTTCACCTGCAGTTTTCCAGTTTGTGGTTGCTAAAAGTTGAATTAATTTGTTTGTGCTTTGTTTTGATATTATTTTTGGCAAACGCTTGAACAAATGAGTTGAAAATGTGTGTTGTTCCCATGGGCATTTTGTTTTTAACAATGAAGTCAGTTTTCCATTGATAAAATGCTTCCAGTGAATAATTTCTACATATTTGATGTTGTAGTGCTGATGAAAAGTGCTGGATAGGCAGAAGGAAGTTTTCTTCCTGTCCTCAGAAAAGGTCAGATGTGGCTAACACATCCAAGCAGGCTTCTTCTGCATGCTTCCCTGAAAAGGGGCCTTGTCCCAGTTCTGGGGGGACCCACCTTGACGAGGAGGAGGAGGCACTCCTTTCTCATGCCTAAATGTGACGCTGGGGCTTTACTCAAATACCAGGACCCAGTTATGACTGATACTCTACTAACAGGTTATGAATAGACACACATGCTGCCCAAAGGCCTCGTAATCTGTGGATATTCGTGGCCTGTTATGATCGTCTACCTTGGTTCCTTAATAACAGAGGTCAGAGGAACCTCCCCCAGTGATTTCTGCACAAGCCCATGGCACAAGAGAAGTCTTGTGGAGGTATAGAAAGAGTCCTCGGCACCCGCCGTTCCTAACGTAGGCTGCAAGTGCAGGAGAAGCCACTCTGCCACTAGTTGTGACAAGATCTGACAGCTGGGGGAAAAGTAAATGGGATGCAAGCACAATTTTGGACAGCATTTCCAGTTTTCTCTCTCTGCAACCATTATCAGGCAGGGTAGCATTTTTTAGGCCTCACAGGAGAGGGACTGGAAGGAGGATACAGGGCTGGCCCTGTGATGCACAACGAGGTATTCAGTCTCTGTTCATTCCTTAGCCTTTCTGCCAAGGGTGCCACCTGTGATGGGGGCAGCCGTCCACGGGGAACCGTTCTGTGGTGCTGCTTCTCACTTGCCAGTTCCCTGTGTTTCACGTAGCCCACTGTGGAGCCAGCACAAGGTAACAGCTTTCATTTGCCATTAACCTGGACTCTGTTGTTCTGGTGCCTTCAAGGGGCGAAAAGCCCTGTAGCTCAGTATCAATCCCTCCACAGCACCTTTCTGGGCCTAAACTTGAGCAAGAAAGGAGAGAACTTGTGGGACAACTTCCCTTAGCTTTTGACAAAGTCAAATCCCAGAGAAGTCCCCAATGTGTTCAAAGAAACAAACTCTCTTGCTGTGTCTGCTTTGCAGAAACCTCACTAATCCTTCCCGATAGGCCCAGAGGGGAATCCAAAGCAGCTTTTCATTAGTTCGATGAGCCCTCCACGTTCCCCAGCAGGATGCATGAACCAGGAGGGAAGCAGGTTCCTGCCTCTGCAGAAAGGCAGAGCGAGTCAGGGCTGTGTGCAGAGGAAACAGAGAGGAAATCTTTACCTTGGCACTGTTTGCCGAAAGCTCAGACAACAGCCGTGGGGAGGATGCAGGGGGTGGGTACAGAAGGCGAGCAAAGCAGCACCACGCCGGTGGATGTGATTACCTGGAGCCCCCTACTGCTGGGGTGGGGGTTGGGCTCATATCTGACTTTGCACCATCTTTTATTAAAGGCAGGAGTAGCTGGAGGGGAAAAAAATATAATTTGGGCAAATATCAGTCTCCCCTTTTCCCTTCCAAGATCTCTCTCGGGTTCCTTATTAATGTTTCATACAGGCACATCATTTCTTTTGCTCTTTCTCTCCTCTGGATCCAACAACTTGCTTTGATTAGATTCCATTTCCCGGGAACCCCTCAAGACTCCAGTTCTCTTTGATGCCAGGAAGGGGCCACCCCCCTCCCTCCACTCCTTCTACAGGGAGGAGTTGGCACACAGTCCTACATAACAAGACAAAAGTCAGGCTCCTTTTCCTTGGCATGAGATGAATTCCCAACCTCTCCTCCTTGAGTTCGTGTCCCTGCCGCTCTATCATCGACTTGAGCTCCAGGGGCCAAAGCACCAGGAGTAGCTAATTGGCACAGTGCGAAACAGCAGAAAATTTGTTAATTCTGGAGTTTGGGGCCAAACGCAAGTATTTACTCTCAAGCCTAATCTGCACCCAGCTGCTGTGACACTTAGGGGGTGTCTTTTTATCAAAGGAAGGTAAAAAGTGTTCATCTGTGCATATGGATGAAATATGAAAGGTGTCTTATTCTGTAGAGTTTATTTTCTTAAAACAGTGGTGCTTGACCGTTTAGTCCCACAGGCCAGATGAGTGATGTGTAGGACTGGATTGGATCCCTTGTGCCAGATCGGGCCCAGCACTACATCTGCCCAGCCCATGCACCTGAAGCAGGCCCTGGGAAGCTTTGGCTGACTCCCACATACCAAGATTGGGACCCAAGCCACCCTGCACACCCAATCCAGTCCATAGGGTCATACTATCTGGCCCAAAGGGCTCCCCATAGAAAATTTGGCCACTGTTTTATTGCTGCCAAATTTTCAGGCCCGTGGGAAACCCTGCCGGCTGGATGACATGGGGCCAGGGACAGGATCTGGCTCGAGAGCCAAGGGTTGATCACTGTTGGCTTAAACTTACATGCACAAGATATGCTGGTGCCAGTGCATTTGATATACCAGTGTATTTGCACCCATCACGTAGAGATGTGCCCCTTTAATTATGCCAGTTTCAGATTGATGCGGTTAGACTGGATAGAGAGAAGTCCTGAGCAAACTGAAGGGGATCTGCATAAGCTGCCTTTCATTTAGACTTGCTGACACCTTGGTAAATGGGTGCGATTGTAAATGACAGGAGTGGCACAGCACTTCTGAATTAGGCTTGCTGAGTCAATGCTCTTTCACTCACACCCCCAGGATGCAGAAGCGAGGAGTATAACAGGGAAGGCCACTAACAAGAGGGTGCACATTAAGTAGAAAGTCCCTGCTTTAATTCCCACCTTCTGTGCATCATCCTGTGAGGTGTTTTCCTTGCTGCTCTCTTCTCTTCTGGCTCCCAGGCAGGTGAGCTGCAGCAGGTTTCATCTGCAACAAACTCTGGGGGCCAAACTAATAGCTGATGCTGAGAGGCTGTCAGTTATATGTCAGTAGCAGGGCGTGTGCCTGAGTCGGTGGGAGCTAAAATGAGAAGGCAGATGAAATAACTGCATGCTCCAAATTCCCCTTTAATTTGTCAGCCCTGCCATAGCTAGGAGGGTGTTTTGCTGATATCTCCAGCCCTCTCCGCTTTGTTACATGCAAATGCGCAGGCTGACCTTTCCTTAGCATGGCATGTTGCATGCTTAAGCGTGCATCGGGGCAGCACATCTGCATGGCAAGAGCCTTGTTTCAGTGAAGCTACAATAGCCTCTGGGTGATGCAGCCCACAGGTGGTGATCAGACAGGCAGATCTGTTACATGCAACTCATTCCTGCCTGCCTGCCTCGCTGGCTTGCTGTTTTCCAGAGAGTGCACCCCTCTCCCCATCCGACGGATGCAGAGGAGACGGAATGGAAATGCTGGGTTCTCGTTGCCTTCTCCAGATTGCTCGCCTCCCACACAATGGGCTCCTAATTTCTTTTATTTTCCTTCCTTCAGTAAGAGACCATTTTTGTTCTCCTAGTGAGATCAGCATTATTGAGGGCTTTAATTCCCCACCTGCCATTGGCTGTTTCCTGCAGGGGCTCTCTGAGGGACCCCGCTGACATGATGAAATGAAGTTGGAGAGCTGTATTAATTTAGATGGCTTTCCTTCCCATTCCAGGGCTGTTATTATGGTGGTATTGGTTGGTAATAAAAGACCTTTTAGTGCTGGGGGAAATCAAATAATCTTATACAAACACAAATGTGTCTGGACCATGATTATCCTAATGTAATTGGTGAATGAACTCTGACTACGGGTGTCTCTTCTCGCCTTTTTTTAAAGACATTTTTATGGTAATCCATTGATGGATAGATTGACACTTGACTGCCTTTGGTGTGGGTAGTGTGCAGATAATGTCTGTGCATAGCTTAGAATTTAGACTGCTTATACCAACCTGGTCTTTTCTGGTATGGGGTATTTTAGGTTATGTCTCTGAATCAAGGGATCAATGGACACTGGAAATAATCTATAATAAGAGGCTCTCAAATAATGCGTAGGAGACAATTTGAAGAATAGGAGGATATGACTAACACTGGGATCTCTTTCTCTTGAGAAGGAAGCAGTGGCAACTATCAACAGGGGAAAGTACACAGGAGACTGTACTGTACTAACCAAGGGCAAGGTTTTGATGATCTGAAGTAATTTGGAATATAAGACTTATTACACTGGATTGGAGCCATTGTCCAGTTAGTCCACTATCAAATTTCCAATGGCTGCCAGTGCCAGAGGCATCAAAGGAAGGTGCAAGAAGTCTAATAGTTGCCTCTTAACATAATTCTCTCCCCTCCAGCCATAGACAGTTAGTGATTGACTTATGGCACTAAAGTAGGAGAGTTTATGTCCCTTATACATTTTTATCCTCTTTCTTATAACTTTGGATGTTCTTTTTCTTGGTCTTTTTTATCTATAATTTCTGTGAATTGGCCTCTCTGCATACCCAGCATCACAGAGATGGACTCAGAGATGGACCTAGCAGGCAAGTAAGACATACACTAATGATCTCTCTCACTAAAGGATGATCCTCAATTTTTCTCTAGGGTACCTGGGTTCTATCTATCAATTTTGCCAATGACTTGGAGCTAGGACACACAATACATTAATATCAGGATGACTTGTGCTTGTTTTATACACCAATACAAATAATAACCATGTCCTGAGTAGTGGATACAGGACTACTTCTCCCTCCATAACTGTTGCCTGAGGCACTATCACATGAACATACTCCTAGGTGGCATGGGAGCTTCTTTGCATTGGGCAAATAGCTACCCCCTTGTGAAAGTGGATAGATGACACTGGCATTGGTTTAACTTACACTGAAACCGTTTTACCCTGACATGTTTCTGAGTTAACCGTATGCCACACACTAGTAAGTTAAACTGGGGTAGGACTATATGTTGTGCATCAGCTTCTTGTTTGCACCAGTATAAATGTGTTGGATATCCAAGCACATGGATTGCATAAGTCATTTAACTTCTCTGTGCCTCAGTTTATTCATTCAAAAGAAGTATGATGTACACAGAGAAGCAATAATGCTGAACTATAGTCTGGAGTACAGTAAGATCCATAGGTAAAAGGTAATATGCAAGCGTACAAAAATACCTTGCTTGCCTCGAGCATAGTTTTCCTTCAAAATCAGCTAGATCACTATTCAGTAAAGAGCAGCATTAAGCCCATATTAAATGTTTAATAACTAATATGCAATCAATACCCCTGAAGCCTGCTTTCCATAACTAGCTGGAAGGTATTACAGAGCAACAGGGCTATCAAAGTGAAATGCCCTGTCCTAATTGCTCTTAACTGTATATTTAATTAGAATTACATGAGGGAAATTTGCTGAATCCCATGAAGCCCCAGGGGGAATAAAGAACATGATCGAAACACGAGCTTCTCTACAGAACGCTTAGGCCAAAATCTCTACACATGAGTGCCTAAAGCTGGTGCTTATACCAGGGTCCCTTACTCAAATTGACCTGAATGTGTAAGGGGCTGATTGCCATGAAATCCTGGCAAAATCAGTGGGATCTGCAGTTTCTCGGCACTTCTGAAAACTAGGTCACAGCTTTTGTTGGTCTTACACAATCGCCACACTTATTTGAAATGTGGCTGCTGAAATCCAAGGCTGCTGTAAAGAATGGGAGGAGCAGAGTATTTTACTACTGTGGCCCCCTGAGAAATCACAGGGAAGAGACAAGCTAGGTTGTGTTAGTCTTGCCCTGGACTCCTTCCTTCTTTAAATGTGTAGATCAGTGGTCCCCAAACTCTGACAGATTATGCATCACCAGTTTAACATGATACAACCTTAAGTACCACCAGCAATTTTTTGTCAATGATAATAAATCTGTTAACGTGTACCACTGACAAGTTGTCTGCGTACCACTGGTGGTAGGCGTACCGCAGTTTGCTGTAGATGAATTTCAGTGTTCATAAGCAACAGACTTGCAGTAGTGGTGCAAGCCAGACAGTACACAGTGCAAATTTGTACCTCACCGTTGCCAATTCAGCTGAGTCCTGACCTGCCAGTCCCTCCTGGCTGTTCCAGTCAAGAGCCTCTTGAATCCTTATCAGCAATTCCCATCCATGTACTACATTCAAAGCCCACATAAAACCCAGCCCTAACAAGGGACCTGAATCCAAACTCTCAGCACATCCCGCAGCTGTTCCTCTGCTTTGAACTCCTGGGTGTGCAGTGTTGGCGCTGTGCAACAAAGGATCCAAATGAGGCAACAGATCTTCATCTGGAATTAATGGAAATGGTTGGAGCTGAGCTGGTCTGCACCAGCAAAGGATCTGTCCTGGAGTGCTTTGTGACCTCAAGAAAACATTACGTTGATTTAAAATGAAGAGGTCTATCTCAACCCCAGCTCAGCTCTCTGCATATATAGCACAGCCTTTGGAACCTGGAATCCTGCTTGTCTTTGCTGCCTACCATACATAACTGTAGCTAGTGTTAATGGCTTGTTAACAGACTAGGTATTTTTTGCATGGGAAGGTTGAATGGAACAGCTGTCAGTGCAAATCAAGATTTGCTGCATCTCCCAACAGAAGGGCCCTCTGTCCTAGAGTGAATTTGACAGAAGCCATGGTCCAACCTGTGAATGTCAAGTCCTCGGGGCAGGTACCCAGCCAGGCCGTGCCCCCATTTCACTAAATCCATTAAGGACCAAAAAATTAACTAAATCGGTGCCAGTTCCCCCTACTGCTGTGAGCACTCTGCACTCAGTTTTACTCAAGCCAAGTTTTAATTGGTGGTAGTTAGTTAGCATAGATTTGCATGTGGCAGGAAGGTGTGTGTTGCTGAATGTGCACACACATGTAGGATACACATAGCTTTTCTGCACCGTGTGTTCTACACTATGGAACAGGAGTTACTTGGCCTTAATAGCTATAGCCATTTTTAATAAAGATGTAGACGCATTGCCAATCGTATGTATGTGAAAGAGAGGAAACTCAGAAATAAACTTCTGGAAACAGCCTTAACCTTACAGTCTCTAGGCTTCATGGCTGTGCAATGGGGCTAGAGGCATATCATTAAGTGTGACAGCATTTAGGCTCTACATGATGTTGACTACCCTGGGGAAGGCATGGTGTGTTCTGTGCCTTTAGCAACTATAGAAATCAGGCAAGTGTGGTAAATTTAGTGCAGAGGGTCTGTTTGGGTTGTCTCCATACATTGCAAGCTGAGTGATGCAGGAGCCGTATGTAATGGAGCTTGTAGACTGGTCAAAGGATATGATATAGGTGGTGTTCTGTGGCTTGCAGGGGAATAGCTGAGAGTTTGGATATTATTTCTGCCCTGGGGAAGGCATGGAGTGTTTGTGCCCATTGGCCTGTGGGTTCTTACCTTGTGAGGGATGGATCAAGTGCTACTCACAGCCAAGTCCTCAGGTAGTCCCTTTCTGCCTACCTGACAGAAAGGAAGTCTGCAGAATTCCCACCAGCCTGGGGAGTAATGGCAGAGCAATGCCAATTAAGAGGACAGCCTCAGCCACCCTCCTGCTGTTCAACAGAGAAGATCAAGGCTGGTTTGTCACTGTTTGAAGACCGGCCTTTGAGAAAATTGCCAGTGAAGATGTTCTGAAATAGCTCCAATCCTCATAAACTGCTGCTGGAATACAAATAGGTTGAGTGGAGTTTCATCTGAAGAGGTGCCAGCAGGGTGCTCCCCCCAAGTGCATTAGGTAGGGAGTAAGAGCTGAATCACAGCAGCTCACTCAGAGAGAAGTTCGCAGGAGCCGAGTCCCAGCACAGCACTTGAAGGGCCTGGGGGAGGTAAGTTCTCATGCAGCGTTTGGAAGGAGCTGACTTGCAAGTGGGCCAGATCATGAAATGGCCTTTGGCTTCCTCTGGCCTTTGAAGGTGGGTGAAAAGGAATAGCGATATGAGGAATAGAGAAGAATTTCCAGCTGAGCAAATTTCAGTCACTATGATCATCTCTTACCTCTCTGTTTCAACATCTGTGTACGGAAACATCTGTTAACTCCTTGCCATCTGTTCCAAAGATGGGTCTCGCCGCAGCATAAGAGCCCATCCTGTGCTAGTCACAGCCCTTGAATCCTGCCACGTGATCAGACAGTCTGTTCTCACCACCTTCTTGTTTCTGTGATGAGGCTCCTGCATCTTAGCTCCAGGCATGCTAAAGCCTGGTTCATTTTTCCCTCTCTGTACTGCCTCTCCAGTTAAAGTGCTTGGGGCTGTGAGGCAGCAGAAAAGGCAGAGACATGCAAACAGGACCGCCACAGCTGCTCTCATGGGCAGAGCCTTGTCCCCTGACTCCATGAACTCAACACGGAGCTGGTAGTCAACCTGATGCTGATCAGCATAGCAGCTTGACAGGAGAGACATGAGAGCATCTCACTGTGAGGCCTCTTTAAGGAAACCTCGTGACTGTATCATAAAGGCCAAAATGGATCAGCAACATAGGTGTTCACCCTGTAGTGCAGGACCCAAGTATACTCGTGGCTTGTCTTTCACTGGGCTCTGCTTAAACTGAGCCAAGAGAAGGGATAGAGCACCTGGATGAACCCAGGGAAGGTATTTTGAACATGAGCAGTTCTGAATGGGGACTGCAGCTATGATGGCACAGCAAGCTGGAGCAGGGAGAAAGTCAGCTCATCAGACAACTGCGAGCCCACCGTGTAGTGGAAAGGAGTTCAGCCCTAAGCAGGAGCACCAAATTGCTCATGCCTTCCTGCAGTATGGTCATATCTGTTTCCCTTCCCAACCCCTATTGGACTGTCTGGCAGATATAAGCATTCATGGAGCATGATGCCTTCCCGCTGCCCATCTCAGTTTATGGGCAGCTGTCAAGTGCAAAAAAGGTGCCAGCTGACTGGAAGGGATCTCACTCATGGCAGTGTTTGACCATGATTCCACTAGTGCCTTCTGGAAGGGTTTCCACCTGCAGATCCCTGCTCTTAACACTGCAAGGCAAAGACCTGGTTAGGGAGAGCAGAAACCAAGATCCAAGATGGGTCTGGCTATCCCAGGCCCCTTGCACTTGAAAGGGGATTTTCAGATGTGCTCAGCATTGATGTAACTTTGCTCCTGGAGTGATCAGAACAGTGCTGAGCACTCCCGAAACCCCCATTCTGTGCGGCACCCCCGGCATCAGGGGGTTATGGTATCACTTCATCTGTTAAATTCACAGCCTGCTATGGAGGGAAAATTGGACCTGGTTTCTTTGACAATTCACAGGAGAAGAATGCCAGCTGGATTTCACTATCAGCTTGCATGAGATTCTGGACAGAGTAGCTTGTAGGAAAGGAAGCTGAGTTGGCAAGTTTATTTGAACTCCTAATTGTGTCCAAACCTTAGCCAGAATAGTTCATCCAAAAGTTATCCCAGTGCAGCCTATGTCCACAGGACAACTCCAAACCCAGCCCTTAGCAGGCAAGAATGGGTTGGTGCCTATCAGGGTGAAAGCACTGAAGGCCATGTAATGCCTACATGAGATCACATCCAGGTTTATCCTCATGCAAGAGGTCTGTGAGTGATGGGAAAGCATTTCCCTTCCATAGTTAGCAGTCAGGTTGCAGGCAGGGCCCACACATCCATGCTTCTCACTTCTGAACTTCTGACCTGGTGATTTATTTAAAACCTCATTACGGAATACACACCCCAGAAACCAAGCCAGAAACATGGCTCTTGAAGTCTTCACAACTGAATTAAACATGTGCCATCACTTCCTGCAGACTGTTGATAATTTAGAGCAGGGGAACAGAGAGCACAAGCAGAGATGCATCTCAGTGAAGGCCAGATGGCCCAAATATCACTCTCTTTCACATGCTCTCTGTCACATACATCTTTACTAAAGAAATGAGTGGTGCAGTAAGTGATTTTGAATCTTTAATTCAGTCCTTTGATGTGTGCTTCTCAGAGTTGTTTTGGTCAGTCAGAGGCAGCTGGAGATCACCGTGGGCATTGTACTTAGCACCTACTCATCCTGAGATTCTGGTTAATGTATTCGAGTACTCGCTTTCTTGATTACAACCTATTTATTGGGAGATTCAGCAGGGAAGGCTAGTGTGGGATTTTTTTCTTTCTGTGTTCATTTAGTTCTGTAATTTCTTTCCCCAGGAAACCTAAGCTTAGCTGCAGCATCTGTTTTTACAATGAGGTCCTTTCCTATTTTTGTATTGTAATAGGCACTCAATTTTCTGCTGGGTTGATTGAGCCATAAAAGAGCGTGAGCAAAACAATTTGCCCCAAGCCATGAGGCTTTCAAGGATTTGAACATGCCTTCAAGGTCCCAGGGTACTTCCTCCGGTGTTAGGCAGAGTGCTGACACTATATAACCTCTAATCCTTGGCATAGGCTTGGGTATGATGAAGGCCCAGATGGTACAACTGATTCCAGGGCCCTAAACATGGTCCCATTGGGATCCAAGGGGAAAAGACCCAGAGTTAGGCAAAATTGTTCATTATCGATGTGGATGAACAAGCATGCTAGAGAGGTGAGAGGACCACATTCCTGTGCTAGGGGCTAACGTTCAAGCGCCTTGGAAACCCAGCGAAGGATGGAGCCTTTGGTTTGCCCGTATCATTTTAGCATCTCTGTCTCTTGTGACTTAGGAACCTGAGTTTTGTGTAGCGTGGAACTTGGTCAACTTGATATTGCCTGGCTTGAGTTCCTCTGGAAAGAAGGAGAGGCCTGCTGGAGAGCTGGGTTTGCTTTGTTTCCATTGGTAGTGGCTGGATGGCACAAGATATGGAGATGAGCATGGAAAAAGACATAGGGAGGAAGCTAGGCGTTTGACTAGAGCAGAAAGGGAGGTAGGATTGCAAATGTGCAGGCGCTTGAAGGTGAGGAAAGTGAGGAAAAGTATTGTGGGAATGTCCAGTGCACGGGTTTGTCCATGCTGTGGGGCTGCTGGGCCAGGGACAGCAGGGTACATTGAGCCATAGTTCATGGTGGCTGGAGACAGTAGACACTGCCATGGTTTCCCACCAATTCCCTTTCCCACCAATTCCTCCTTGGTGCCCAAGATCTGGGGTGATGGCCACAGCTGCCAACCTTCCTGTGACGAGTCTGATGGGGGAGAATGGTGTTTGTCCAGCCTAAAAGCTGCGAACTCCCTGGTTTGGAGGCAGTCAGTGCAGTGGGGAATGGGAGAGAGCAGAGAGACAGGGAGGGGCAGCAGCCTCTGATGGAGCAGAAAATGCTGACATAAATTAATCAAACAAGGCATCTTGCAAGATTGAATTAGAGCCTGATTTATGACTGCAGTACTGTTGCTGCTGCAGCTCCCCTTGCTCCATGCTCATCCCTTTCCCCCTGATTTATGGGGAAGTTACAGCACACTGGCTGACAAGGGATCCCTATAGGATGGATGGTTGGACAGACAGGGGCATGAGTTGGCTAATACCAGCCTCCTCCCCCATCCTGCTCCTTAGGAATTCACTTCAGCCTGTCAACTTCATCAACAGGCACAAAAACTCCTCCTCTGGTTGTTTCTTTGCACAGCTTATGCCAAAGTACAGCCTGAGAAAAGAAACTTCATCCTACAAAGCGCCCGTGGCAGTTACCTCCTGTTGCTCAGATGTCCCAAAGCTTCTCCAGAAAGATGCCTCCCAGTCTTGTTGGGGCCCTGCCTGCAGCTGCTGTGTCTGATGGGGTTTGTGTCTGGGGGGGGAAGCAGATGGAGAGCACCCAACCTCCCGCTGCTACAGTAAGGGATGCAGGCCCCGATCAATGGGCACTGTCTCCTGGGCACTTCCATTGGTAACACTCAGGCATCTATCGCTAGAGCTTAGGCAGAATGGCCATAGCTACTAGCAGTAGTAAATCTCTTCTATTTGGGCTGTGGAGGGCAACACCACTTACATGCATGTAGCTGATAGGTTGCAGGTAATCTTCAATACTATAATAATTTTATAGTAATATTATAGTTATTGTAGTACCTGGGTGCCTCAGTCATGAACCTGGGCCCTGTGCTGCTAAAGGGCAGTATAATGACAGAGCAAGACAGTGGCCACTGCCCACGGCTTATCAAAAATAAGATGAGACTGTGAATGGCTATAGATAGATGGGGGTGAGGGTGGTGCAAAGAACAACATGGGTCACCATTTGAAGGCGTGGTTGTCTAGTGCACCATGGGCTCATCGGAGGCTGGAAAAGGAAGGAGAGGCAACAGGGAGGGAGGGGACAGACTCCAGAGGACTTTGAAAGAGGAGGAGCAGCTTCTGTTTGATGCAGCCGAGAAGCAGAAACCTGTGGGGAATGTCAGGAGAGGGGATGCATTCAAAGGAAGGGCTGGGATAGAGGAGCCAGGGAGGACTTGACATTAGGAGGAGGGCAGAAGCCCAAAACCTTGTTTGCAGTGACATTCCCTGGGTGCCCAGCATCAGCAGAGAAGAATAGAAACAGATCTTCTGTCTTCCTGCAGCATATTGATTTTTTGCTCTCTGCTCCGGCCTTTCACTTGTCCTTTCAGCAGGCAGTGGTAGAATGAAATATAAGGTTTGAAAAACTAAAAATACAAAAAGTGACAGCTTCATTCCTCCTTGCGCTGGTACTTCAGGGGAAGCATGACCTGGGGGAGGGAGCTAGTTCCATCCTCACCAGCGGATGGAAACCGGGGGACTGGAACAGGGCGCCAGGGACTGAGTCCAGGTAGAGATGCCAGATCAGGGCTCCTCATCTGCCCGAAGCGGGCACTTAGCAGTTGAACAATGAACACTCCCAGTGCTCCAGGGTGTGTAAATGAACTGCTGACCAAGTGTGATGGGTGGGGGGGATTCACAGGACGCCTAAGATATATCAAGGGGTCACCACTGAGAATATGCTGCACTTGCTCAGCCCCATGGAGAGCAATTCAGTGGGAAGGAGGAGTAAGTCCAAGCCATGGAACCAGCTCTGGGGTCTCCAGAGGAGGATGGTTGGTTTGGTTTCCATTCCCAGGAGATTGTAACCCCCAATGTTTCGTTGAGAATGCTGGCTCTGGCCTCAAATTGTACATGCTCTCAGATCAAGCTCATGAAAAATGAACCAGGCTATTACGGTTTCCAGTCAAAGCCCAGCAGGACTCACTTGGCTTGACGTTCTACCAGGTCCTCCTCCTGGAGGGCACAGGGCAGGGGGCTGGCGTCAAGGACCTGAACATTGTCCTTGGCCTCGCTACCAACTCACTGGGCAATCTTAGGCTAATCACTTCACCTCCCTCTGCCTCTGTTTCCTCATCCGAACAACGAGGACAGCACTTATCCATCCTTGGGTTCCTCATATGACAGGAACTGGAATAAATTATTGCTCTCCAGCCTTGCCCCTCTCTACCTGGAACATGATACTAGGTCTTTCTCCAGTGTGCTGAGTGGAAACTAATTAGTAAGGACTGAGCTTCTCTGCAGCCCCGCGGTCTGTGTTTGGAAGGAAAGTGCCCAGCAGGGTTTAAATTACTTGTCATTTGCCTTGTTTTGCTTGGCCATTTGAATGGTTGACTCTCTCCTAATTGGTATCGTAACCACTGGGGTGATACGCTTAAAGGTTTTTGATTGGATTCCTTTTCTGGGAAAGAGCTGGCAGGGGTGACAGAAATTAAGTGATGGAAATTCATTCCTCAGTGTCACTCAGGAGGCAGAAATGCCGGGCAAGAAACCCCTTGGATTCAGCCATTACGGAGGCAAATGACTTATGGACTGAGTGCAGGGTGAGCAGGATCAGCCCTGCACTTTCAGTCAGGAGGCCTTGTCCTGTGCTTCGTGTTTTTTGGAGGTTATGGGGGAGATGTTGTG
>NW_017728980.1:8447206-8453838 GCF_001723915.1 Gavialis gangeticus | reverse complement strand
CAAAATGCTGTTGTACTTTTCTGTGGTCTGGGGGGGGAAAAAAAATGGGGGAAGTGTTATTGGGGGGGGGGGGGGGGGGGGGGGGGGGGGGAAGGGGGAGGTGAACTGATGGCAGGAAGTCAAGGAGCAAGGAGAGAACAGGGAGCAGAGCCCTGGGAGCCAAGCCCAGCAGTGCCACTGCTCTTGGTTCTTCAAGCAAGATATGCAAAATCTACCCAACTGTGGGGTACTTGTGCCTTAGCTGAACATGTGCAACTGAAAGCATTTTGCTTTAAATCATGGTGATGAGTGCAGGGGGTACTATAAAGCCCTCTCCAGTACAGGCTTTTACCTCTTGGAAAGCACAGAGAAAGGGCATCGTTGCTCCTCCTCAGCTACCTTGATCCAGTGATTCACAGCACAGAGCAAGGGCCATATTCCTCTTGCTCACCAGGCCAGTGTGAACCTTGAAGTAAAAGAAATTAGAAAAAATAATAAAAGGGAGAAAACCTGGGTTAAGAGTGCAGAGGAAGAGTTTCCACAAAGGGAGTTTGTACAGAATAGCTACTGCACTTTAAATTCACCACCCTGTTAATTTTGCTATAGTTTCCTATACGTGGTGGCAGAGTTCCTGTTGCTCTGTGATTGTGGTGCAGCTGGAATAGCAGGCACCTTGGCAAGGCAGTGCGAGGGCCTTGGACTGGGATAATGGGGCAGGCAGGCAGGCTTTGCACCTGGATTGAGATGCCTTAAGCTTGAAGGATAGTGCATGCTTCCATCCCAGTTCAGGCGGTTGGCCGTAGTGGTGCAGGAGCACGTATCTGCAGCAGCGTGGAGGTGCGGCTTGTCACGTGTGTGCAGAGCTGTGTGATGGCTCTGAACTGGAGCACCAAGGAGGAGGAAGATGCATGTGAGGCCCAAGAGGCAGGACTCGCACACGAGGACGGTCATGGTGGAGGGGACCTGGAAAGACGGCATGCATGGGAAGCTGGCCTGGCCCTGGCTCATGCTGCACTTCTCCCTGTCCATGTCGCCCCCTCAGTCCCCCTTGCATGCAAGCTCTAGGTTTACTCCCAAATTGAAAAAAGAAACACTGTATTCTGGGAGGCTGGGATCCTCCTGAGTCCTAGACCTCTGCCAGCACCTGCAGACACGATCCCCAGAAGCTGGGCTGTGCAGCATCCTCGTATTAGCTGCGGTTGTTGTGAGATGAAGGGGATGCGACACCTGTGTGCATGATTCAGATGGAGTCATCCCATTACCCGGCACAGATCAAGAGAACACAGCACAGCCTCTGACAGCATTTGCTGTTCCCCTCTTACTGACATCCAAAGCATTTTGTGTGCATGACGGGGGCATTCATACCCCGTTTACCTGCACTTTGAACTAGGATCTCAGTCCTGACAAGCACCAAGGCATTGACAAGTGAAACTTGGAGAAGGGGGAGGCTTGTGATGTTTGTTTCCAGGGACCAGGACAAAGAGGTGTGAAGCCCACTTTGTATATTTGCTAGCACCCTTGCAAGTTAAAGGATGATGCATTTTCCACCCTCTTGGATTCAGTAGGAGAGGTGTACGGGGGCTGCTCAGCATCCTGTGAGTTCCCTGCTTCACACCGGTCCTCCTCACCTGCTGGTATACAAAGAAGGGTGGGAAGGGGTAGGGCAGGGATGAGGCTGACTGCACCCATCCACTCCCCACCGGCTGGCTGGAACCGTGGAAGGTGCCCCACCTGCGGCACCTTCTACCAGGAGCTACAGCAGGCAACGCAGTCACGTACTTGAGAGTTTCCAGCGTGAAGAACCAGCTCCTGATGCTTCACAGTCCCTCCACATCTTCTGACATGCCTACTGGTGCCTGGGGCCCAATCTAATCGCAAACTAACCCCCAGAAATAAGATCCATGAGGTGACTGGGGCAGCCTCAGGATAAAATGTGGAGCTGCCTCCCTTTCCTTCCCCTTGAGTTATTGCACTTGGGAGATGCCTCCCCCCTTCTGCTGAGCAAAGCGGAAGAGAGAGCAAGGAGGAGGGAAGGATGTATATTTAGAACGACTCTGCTCTTCGAATACCTGAAACTGTCCAGCTCGATTACGTCTAATGGGCTCTGCAATCCGGTGATTAATCTGGTAATCAAAGCAAATATTACAGTAACGGCTGGCAATAAAAAAATAGCCTAAAGTAGATATAAAACCTTTTTTTTGCCTTGAAATTGACACTTGATATCTCTCCCCTTTATGAGAGGTGGCAGGAGGGAGAGAGAGACTCATGCGATATCAAAGAGAATAAGGTCCCTGCTGCATCTCAGTGGGGCTCATAAAACGCTTGATGTTTTCTCTCCAGTGCAAGAGGGCAGAGTTCTTTTCTGCCTTTTAATTTAAAGATGGGAGGGAACCTGTTTTTTCTCCCCACCCTGAAATTTTACTGGTCTGCAAGTCCACGCAGCCCCACTTTCTGAAGATCTGTTTGAAAGTGGTCGCCTTTCAGGTTTCTCTATTTCTGTCTCATGTCCTTTAGCTCTAGCCACTTTATTTGTTGGCTTCAGCGTGGAGCAAGTCTCAGGCAGTCCCCAGGGTTTTATCAGATGCTGGCAGGCTGCAGGGGCTGTGCACAAAGGAAGGCTGGTGACTTGAACCCACCTGAGTTGGGACTGAGCTTGGCTTGGCAGAGAACCAAGCATCCCCACCCCGAGCCAGATTTGGATCAGCACGTCTCAATGGCTTTGTCAATAAGGTGAGTGTGTCCTCCTAGTAACAAGCACCTTAAATCATGATACACATCTGTGACCTTGACTCATCATTTATGTCACATTTATGGACTGGATGTTCCAGTCCACTCTAAACAAGCCCTTCTCAGGGTGGCTTGATTCAGATGGTTTTGTCTCGGCCATGAGCTCATGGACTTCCCACCACCACTGTGAAGTTAGGCCATGGAGCAGAAGCAGATGAAGAAACCTCAGTGTGATCCACTGTTGGTCATGAGCACGTTTGTGTTTCTTCGTGTGGATGTCTGCAGAAAAGCAAAAGCAAAGTCAGTTGTACTCCATTTTTAGTGGTGTCGACATCTGAACTGGGCACGATGCTACAACTTCATACTGAACGTAGTAGGGTACCAACTGGAGAATTTAATTCATTACAGGTCTGGGCAGGATTCGAACCACTGACTGAAACCGGGATATGTGCATTTCTCTGAATGCCTAGCAGGATAAGAAAGGGATCCTTAACTTCTTTTTTTCCGTGCTATTCATCCTGTTCCCCACCACAGAGGAAAGGGCAGTTTGTGGTGAGCAGGAAAAGGAAACACTAAGTGGCAATCGCATCAGATTTTGCAAAATATCCTAAAACCTATTCAGCGAAAGCAGCAGGAAATTGACATTAGAGATTTTTTTTTTCTTTTTAATTTGCAACCACATCTGCCTACAGACTCCCTCTAAAAAATACATTGGAAAAAGACAAATGTTCAACAGCTTCAGTGCTGATTCTGGAAGAACAATAGTCCCATATGCTTCCCTACTCCAGTTTTGCTTCTAATAAATGTCCCCAGCAACTGGTGTTTAGATAGGAACGTCTGCCAGGAATCTATGTATACAATTCACAGTCATTCGCCCTGCAGGCAGCCCTCAACAAATGTTTGGGCATAATCAACCCTTTTCTTTCCCCGGCCCTTGGGCTTTTATTATGTTCTTCATGGGAATCTTGATCCAAAAAGCCAGGAGCATCCACGCTTCAGTGCAAAGGGCTAGTGGGAGGGGTGGAGAGCTGTGCATTTTGCAGACTGGTTCAATGCCAAAAATAAAAGCAGTGTTTAATATCCACATGACTGTTGATAGCTGGTGGGAGAGCAGCTCTGAGGGATGTGCAGTGGGATAGAAAGTGAAGAATAGAGTCAGCTGTGGTTTTTTCCTACAAACTGTTTTTTTGGTCAGAACCAAAACTTCACAGTCTAAATCAACTTTTCAGTTACAAAAAATGGGAAAGGGCTTTAATTTGGCTAAAATTTTTCATTTCATCCTTTTCAGAACAAAAAAGATTGCTTTTCTGCTTTGAGCAACTTTTGGTTTTGTAAGTCAAGCTAATGACATTTACAGAAATAAAAATGTTTGAAATTGAAACCTGCCAACATGATCAGAACCCAAATATTTTTGATTGATGCCACCTGAAATTTTGGTTGGATCACAAACATTGTGAAGATTTTTGACTTTCTGTCCTGATTCATGCTTGGAAAAAAATTGTCCGTATCTCAAGTTCTCATGGGACAATAAAACCATTTTATGACTAGTTGTACTGAAAAGTAATGTGTCCATCTGAAACGGCAGAGGAGGGTTAGGGAGACAGGAATTTGTTTAGGGTGGGTTAGGGAAACAGGATGACCAGGCAGGAATTTGGCCATCACATCTGGGTATTTTTTGGGGATATACTGTGTGGATCTGGAAGAAGAGCAGCAGATATGAATTGCAATGCAGATAAGTCAGATACTGTATGATACAAATATAGATAGTCTCTGACCTGAAGAGATTCCAGCACAGAAGGCAGAAAAAATTAAGATAAAGCGTACTGGGAGAGCAAGAGGAGGATGAAAGTCTGCCATTGTGTGTGGACATAGTGGTACCAAGCTGTTCTAGAGTACCTCCAGTAGTCAAAAAAAAAAAAAAGGAAGGTTACTATCACTATTTAGGAAAATGAGATTATCTGTGTATTGATCAATCTATCACCCCTGCAAACCTGTACTGCTTTGCACTCCCGGTGTAATGTTGAAGCACAGAGGACAATTGATTGGCATGGGCTTGCTTACTTTCATGGCAGCAGTGTTTCTCAGTGACACCGTGGTATTCGGGTCTGTTAATTCAGTCCCTTCTCAGAGCACCGCCTTCTGGTTCACCATTTCCTGCCTTCCTTGGGTATCAGGCCTGATGTGCTAGTGTGGAGAGAAGCATGCCATGTGCTGATGACCTTGCCGTCATTCTTCTTTGGCTCGCTCTCACCTTTTGCTGCCAAATTTCTTGGACTGTGAAATGAAGCTTTTATGATCTTGGAAAGGAGGTGGGGGGAGAGAAATTAAATTAGTGGGGGGAAAGAAGATTCTAACCTAACTTGAACCCTTTTTATTATGCTCCGCACAGCTAGACAGCAAGCTGCGTTCTGGGGCTTCTGCTTGGATTGCTGTAAAGAACCTAACTTTTACTTTCAAATTAACCTGTCAAATCATATATTTATAAAGGAATTGAAGGCAGGAGAATGAGGGTCCCGGATATTCCCACGCATCAATTAGAGGGAAATTAATTACAATTTACCTGCATTAGCGCATTAACACTCCCTCGATTACTGAGCAGATAGCTCTGCGCAATGGAAGAAGTCAAAACAGACTGTACACAGGGAGAGGGGCCTTGCCGGGGATTGCTGCAGACCTGGCCTAGCGCCTTTTCAACAGGAGCTGCTCTGCAGTTGGTGCTTGCTTGCCTTTTCACCTCCTAAGTGCTATTTTGCAGTTTTATGTCGTACATGGGCCCTTTGCCTGTGGATCTAAATTACCTTCAGTGGATCGCTACCTACAGCTCTGCAGTGTCCCTGGTTCAAGTTGTCTTGGGCATACCATGTGGCAAAGCCTTTCTCCTCTGTAACTGTATCTCCTTTTCCACACTGAGTCCTCAGGGCTGCAAGATGCTTGGACCTGGTGGCTGTAACAGCTGTTTCTTCCATTCAGGGGGTGATGTTATTTGTAGTACAGCAGCAACAACTGAGAGCACGGCCCGTGCTGTGCAAGGTACAGGACATAAGCAGAATGTAGGCAGATATATTGCCCATGATCTCCCTGCTTCCAATGTAAGTAGATAGGGCAGACAGGGAGGGGAAAGAAAAGAAGCATTGAGGAGCATAAGATCTTGCCCATGGTTGCAAGCAGGATCCTAGCAGACCGGAGGCTTGAACCCAGGGTTTCCCTTGCTTTCAGTTTGCTGCCTCCTGATCCCACCTCCCTCACTAGGGTACTGCACTGGTGTTGCATAACAGCCTCTTTCTCAAGACTAGGCCTAGTAGGAATCTCCTGAATGTCGCCAACATTTTGAATTTTTGCATAAAAATGGGAATAATTCAACCACGACATGCATGTTGTTCCTCCCCATGCTGGCCCCATCTGTGCTGTGGATGCAGTGGCTGCTATGGCTCTTGCTGTGCACCGAGGACCGTGCTTGCACTGCACAAACAGGTAGGCTGTCCCCCAATGACAGGCTGTGTCCCCGAGTCCCATGTCTCAAGACATGACACCCTGAGGGATGAGAAGGAGGGGGCTGACATACACCTGTCTCTCACTCCTCCTCTGTCTTCCTCCCTCGTCTAACGCAGGCTTGGAAGAGTCACTTGACTCCCCCGGGGATGGCACAGAGTAGGATGCGTCTGTGAGAGAGCTTCCCACTAGTGCCATCTGCCCCCTGCATGCTGTGTTTCTGGTGAGAGCACCTCAGTGGGGTACAAGGTGCCAGGCTTTGCATTGCTTGGTGGGAGGCTGTGATACCAGCACTGTGCTCAGGATGAGTGGGCGTTTGGGCTGTGATGGGAGGGATTCAGTGCAGCGCTATTTCCCGCCTGCCTCTGCACACGTGCTCATCCACATAGTTAGCCCTGGGTCCAATTCCTTCCCCCCCCCCCCCCCCCCCCCCCCCC
>NW_017728980.1:8426795-8446965 GCF_001723915.1 Gavialis gangeticus | reverse complement strand
CGCCCTTGTTTTTTTCTAAATTTCCAGTTCCTCGGAACAAAACTGAGACATGCGTCTATTCCTAAGGAGTCTCTGAGGCTCAGGAGATTTTCCATGTGTTTGTTTTGAGGCTAATGAATTTTTCATGTATACGGGAAGTGTTGGAGAGTGCCCTCGGAGGAGTGGTCCCCCATGGCTGGCCAAACTGCTGCAGCAATGTTTTGGATGGGCTAAACAATATTGTTGTTATGACTAACAACTTTTCCATTCGTGATTTACTGCTATTTATCAAGCAGTTTTGATCCCTACCTTCCTGTATGGAGCTGAGATGTGGTAAACGTACAGGAGAAGTCACTGGAGAAGTACCATCAACACTGCTAGTCCAGTGGGAAGACAGATGCAGCAACGTTAGCATCCTCTCACAAGCAAATACCCCAAGCTTTGAGGCAGTGATCATCTGACAACACCTTTGCTGGGCTGGCCATGTTATCCGGATGTCTGACTCCAGCCTCCCAAAGCAAGTTTTATTCTCTCAGCTCAGTCAAGGCTCTGCTTAAGAGGAAGGCAAATCAAATGCTTCTAGGATGTCCTCAAGGCCAGCTTGAAAAAAATGCAACATCAACTCATGGGAAACTATTGCCCAGGACTGCCCATAATGGAGGCAAAGTTGGCTGGAAGGATCTCAGTATTTTGAAATCTCATGATGACAACAGGAGATGAAAAAGTAGGAGCAGCAGAAACAGTGTGTTGCGAACTGAATCAAAAACCCAGGGCCACCCTCCCCACCCAGAAACGTGCTGGAGTTGCAGTAGATCCTGTCGATCCCAGATTGGCCTTGTCAGCCAGCCTTGGACCCACAGATAAATCCACCATTATCCTCTACTGTGAGGGATTGATGATAATGATGATGTTCAGGCATAGTCAACCCTTTTCTTTCCCTGGCCCTTGGGCTTTTATTATGTTCTTCATGTGAATCTTGATCCCAAAAGCCAGGAGCATCCATGCTTCAGTGCAGAGGGCTAGTGGGAGGGGTGGAGAGCTGTGCATTTTGCAGACTAGTTCAATGCCAAAAATAAAAGCAGTGTTTAATATTCACATGACTATTGATAGCTGGTGGGAGAACAGCTCTGAGGGATGTGCAGTGGGATAGAAAGGCTGCTGTGCGGGCTGGGGCCAAGGGGGGGGGGGTATGACAGGGACCGTGCAGTGCCTCTGATGGGTCAGGATTCACCGTGGCCAACTTCAGACTGAGGTGGAAGCCTCTCTGATGTGGAGAGAGAAGTGAGGATGGGGAAAAGATGCATTTGGATGTTTGCATTAAAAAAAAAAAAAGGCTGAAGTAGTGTTTGTTAATGGGTATAGAATATGAATGAGTGAGAAAAGGTGAGGGAGAGGCAGCAGCAGATTTGTTGACCTGAAGAAGGTCTCTGTTCTGTTCCAGCCAGAGAAGAAGCCAAGCCAGGCACTATCCAGGGACTTCCCGGACTCATGCCTGGACTTTGAGACTTGCATATGTGTCACTGCCTAAGGATGGGGATGCCTGCTGTGATGGATGGAGCTATATCACTACAAGGGGTTACCTGGGACAGTGGAAGAAAGGAGGACTTAGTATGAGCAGAGAGAAATAAGATGAACTGTGTGCTAAAGGGCCAGCAGATTTCAAGCTAAGCGAAACCTTTTCATAATGAGATCTCAACCAGAAGGCAGGAGGCTTCATAACAAATGTAACCCATTGCGGGTAAAAATGTCACATCTTTTGCTTCTGCCTGGTCTGTTTTCAGATAGCAGCCTACTGCTGATACCAATCCCTGGAATGTGTGCCTTGAATGAAGTGGTCACAGTCTGTGCTTTGGTGCTCAAAGACATAGGTTCATCTCCACTAACTTTCCATGCCAGAGTGGGTACACACACTGCACACGCGTTCTGTGCCTGTAGACATCCTCTTTGAGGTCCCTGAGTGGGGACTGGCTGACGATGTGCTCATTAGTTTTTCCTAGGTTCAGCTTCAAGCCAAGCAAAACTTGGCAGTTCAGAAGGTTTGTGAGCAAAACCAAAGCAACATGCTGGGATGCTGTGTGTGCGCCTATGCATGCCAGTTGGGGGCCCACGCTGCTACACTGCCATTTAGCCTGCGGAGTGACCGTAGGTAATTACACCCGTTTTTCTCCACGGTGTGAAGAAGTTTTGTGCAGGGCAGACTTTGGTCCAGTAAGTCAGCAATGACATTTGGCTCCTAAGTTTCAGCATTTTTAGATCCGAGACATGGGTTGTCTGTGCCCCTGCCCACTGCACCCAGTTGCAATACTGACTACTGTTTAATAGTGCTAGGGGAGAAGTGATGCTTTTCTGTAGGAAGCTGTGGCCTGATTTCAGAGCAGCCTGGCACCCTCCCCTCCCAGCAATGCCAAGCTGAAGCAGTGAGGACTTGTCACCTCCAAGATTGAGGCCTCTGGTCTGGTGCTTGATATGGTGAGGGGGAGCAGTGGTGAGCTCCCATCACGGTGGTGCAAGAAGTCTCTGTATTCAGCTTTCCCCGCACAGACCCTTTATTCTGTGTGAACCCCCAGCCCACCCCCACTTTCGCTGTCCCCACCAGAGATCTCATCCCTTCCTCAATAACTCTGTCACCACGGCAGACAGTGGAAGTACCTTTGCAATGTGCACAAATGGTGGTTAGTGCTGTTTGCCAGGAGGGTTTTGGCAGAACGTTCTTGCATGGAGGTGAGTTACCAGCGCCCTTCCTGCCTGCCAGGGCCGCCCCCTCCACTAGGATGCAAGTGCCTCCTTCTGGGTCCTTGTAATGAGAGCTTTGAATTAAGCACTGTGCAGGTCTGTTAGCTCTTGTCTACCCTCGGTGTTTCCGGACACTTTGTCTCTCTATCCGTCAGCTTCAGCCACACTGCTGCCCCAGTGGGAAAAGGCACTCCCCTTCCCAAAGGGCCGGAGTGAATCCCTGCAATTAGCTTGTCCAGCCAGGCCTGGGAAGCTGCCAGGTTTGCAGCCTTGCTTCAGGTATTGGGTCCAGACCAAAGTGACTCATCTTTTCTTTACTGAATAATGTTTCATGATGGGCAGGGTGCACCATGGCTTATCAAAGGCAGTGCAGCTGTGCTGTCAACATCAGGGGCCAGCATTGACTCTCCCAACAGGGTGTGTCTGGGGTAGCACTGGGGAATTGCTCTGAGGGAATCTGAGGGAGCAGAGTCTATCCCAACGGGCCACCCAACTCTGTCAGGTCTGCCCTGGATTCAGCTGGGCAGTCTAAGGCCTGAGAAGTCTCCAAAGTGGACCCGAGTCCCTGTGTCCTCCTGGAGGGATGCACCCTGCTTGCAGAGAGCTTGTGTCAATGCACACATGTATTCATGCCATAGACGAGTACAGTAAAGTTTTCACCCAGCCCTGGACTGGGGGCCATTTAACTCATGGAGATGTCCAGGGCTCTTGGAGAGAGGTGCCAGCTCTATCCAGAACCGCTGCACCTGCCTCCCGCCGTCCCTCACCCTCCTCCCTCTCTTATCAACTCGCCATGGTTTGATCCCTCAGATAATCCTGCTCTGTCCGCTTGGCCAGGATTCCAAATTGAATGTCTGCTTTTCAGACACGAGGATTACTGTGCTGATAGGATGCGCTCCACATGGCCACAAAGGTCAGCCTCGCCCCCGCCCCTGAGGCTGCGCTGATCAGAGCATGTGTGAATCCACAGGAGAGGAGGAGGGAGGGCTGCAGTGATTGCAAAGAGCCAGGCAGCAGCCCCTGGCTGCCACGGAGACAATTTCTCTAACAGCTGGGGGACATTTGGAAAGGCAACGGGGGCTGAGGAACACCTTGCAAATAACTTGGAGTTACTCTTCCCCCTGTGTGACTAGGGGGTAAGTGGTCACAGAGATATGGCCCAAGATTGGACGTGCCTAGCTGGCCTCTTCTAGAGTGCCCAAGCAGGAAGGAGGGACCAGCGCTGTCCAGGCTCCTGGCGATGGATTCTGTCACACGGAGGTGCAGGGATTAGTACGTGAACAAATTGCAAAGCATCATGGCTGATCTGGCTGCTCCACTGATAGTTCTGTGGCTATTTATGTATAAAGCATCAGCGTTGTGGTGCTCAGAAAAGGCCAAGCAAAGAGAAGTGGCAGCGGAGGCGTCTGAGAGTGGGATGTAAAATAGATAAGTAGCTTGGGAGCAGCTCTGCCTGGCACACTGCTGTCCCAGGTAAGGAAGAGGCTGAATTGTGCTGCTCACAATCATTAGTACCTGCTGCTGCTCCCTATTTATAGAGCCTCCTCCACACAGCTTCGCCATGCCCAGGGACCTGACCTGTACATCTTTCTTATTACAGTCCTGACAACTGCCCACTGCTTTGAAAACATACTTCCACCCAGTGCTTCCCTTGCCTTCTGCTGTGATCCCAGCCCCCATCTGGACTTTACTAATACTGTCTCGACCCTGATCTTCTAATCCCGAGGCCCCCAGCACTCCTTCTATAGCTGTGCAAAAGCACTCAGTCTTGGCTTGGAAAAACCCAGCTCTTCCACTCCTGGCTTGTTTCTGAGCAGAGACTACCCTCTGCAGCAAAAGCAGTGGAGTGACAGGGGCAAGCATCCACTGTGGCCAGGCTGAAATGAAGCAAAGTGATTTTCACTTACTGCTTAATCCACATGCAAAGACAGGTCTCTGGAGAAGATGGACTGGTGCATTAACCCCCTGAGTTAGTCAGACTGTGAACTGCATTAGCAGAAAAGCTGCCCTTTCTTTTCAGGTTCTTGCTGCTCTTGGGAGTGAAAGGTACTGACCAGGTCAGGCTTAGCTGACAAATGATCACCTGGGTTTAGCACTACTGAGTGAAAATGGTGGATAAAGAGCTCTTCTTTCATACTCTGCACACAGTAAAATGCATACTCTGCACAATGAACATTTTGACCTAATACTGTGAGCTAAACCATCTCAGGTCTCACTGCCCTGAGACGTAATATGACAATAAGAAATTACAGTTTCTAGCACCACAGCTCCGTTTCACCATAGCTGACGTGCCCAATGATTTTATGAAGGCAGCATCCCAAGCGTGTTGCAAATAGGGCTCAAGGGAGAAACTCAGGGGAAGGGACCGGGGCAGGTTTCTGGGAATAAAAGGGCAAAGCAGGCTGGGATAGCTTGGCGGCGCAGTTACTATACCTTCCTAAATTAATATCGATGCTATCTCTTGCTATCTAGCCCCTGTGACAGCGCGGCTAACTGGGGTGATAGAAAAAAAAGCAGTTTTCCACAGCTAACAATGCTATACAACTAGGTTAGGACAGGAAACTTTGGGTGGCATTTAAGAAAATGCATCATCACATTAGCCAAGGTGGAAATAAGTCATAAGAGTACCAAGGTGAATGCCCTGTGCTGGTATGAAGTACCAGGGGATGCCCAGGTCTGGTGCCTGGAAGCTGCATTTTACATTGGCTTTGCATTTCTCTAGCTTCATCCAAGGATCTCAGAGCAACTTCCATACCACATCTGAGCCACTTTGGAGTAGCTAAGCATTAATGCCATTTAAGGATGTAGCATCTCAGGCCTGGAGATGGGTAAGGCAATTTCCTCAAGGCCATATGAAAAAGGGTGGCACCTTTGGGAACAGAACTTGAGTCTCCTGACCCCCTGTCTGGTGTTTTACCCCTGCCCTCCCCAAAGTGTGTGCAGCCACCTGCGACAGCACAGCATCCTACCAGACAATAGGGGCCAGACCAAGGAATGGGGCTGCTCCCTCAGCCAGCACTGCTTTGGGCAGCACAGAGCTTAACCTAGTTTCCTGCCCAAGCTGGTGTGCAGCTTGCCTCCAATCTCTGTGCATTTGCATCTTATTTTTTGTCATTGCCATCCTGTGTCATCCCTGCCAAGCACATACACTTTGGTGATCCCTCTCATTACCGCCTGGTTCTGATGATTTTCTCTACCCCCAGATGAGCTGGCTTTGCCCACCCCACACCCCTCACCCGCTCCAAATACTGATTTGGCACAAACAATCAGGATCCTGATTCTCTGCTCATGTAATGCAGCTACCACAGAGCAAAGCTGCTTCACTCCGGTGCAGGATCAGCCCCTGGAAGAGGTCTGTGGGTTGGGGGAGGCGGGAAGCATGCCAGGGTTAGGGACCTGGGAAGTGCAAACATCCCTTTGACAAGCTGTGCGAAGATGAGCGGATCAGAGAAGGTGACCGGTGTCTGTGCTCTCCTCGCTGACGGGAGGTGTTTCAGTGCTTTAATATTTGATGGGTTCTGCCTTGAGCAGTGTGGTTTGTAAAGCCTGTGTCACTCCTTAGAGATCCCTTCTGGTGCGGAGCAGTTTGGCAGGAGCCAGTCTGGTGCCATGGCTCGAGGGCAGGGCAGGGCAGGGCCCAGCCCAGCAGACCTGACAGCTCTGTGCTATTCCTTCTCCCCCTCCTTCCAGCCATCCCACCTGTGGCTCTTGTTTTTGTCATTTCCCTTGGAGTTAGGCATCTTAGGTCTTTTTGTTAGAGTGAAGGAGGGAGGCAGCTGGGAATCTGCCTGTCCATCTCCATCCCCATCCAGAACTGTCGAAGTCCATCGATGACGGGGCAGAAGGGGTTACTCCTCTGGCGGTAGAGTTACACCCCTTGCTGCCTCCTTTCAGCCCTTTCATGCAGAGAGGGCAGACAGGTTTACAATGGGGATAAAGAATGAGCAGTAAAATGGCAGTGGGAACAGGTTGGGGCAGTAGCAGGCCAGGCCAGGCCAGAACAAACACCTCTGTGGGATGACAAGTGCTGCTCTGTGATGAGCTTAAATTACCAGGACGAGGCCAGAGCCAGCGTCTTCCAAGGAATTCAAAGTGTGCACTGGCCTAAGAGACAGGGCTTGGCTGTAATGCATATAAATGGGACTTTACAGAGGCGGCTGGACACAGAGGTCATGTCTCTGTGGCCTCTGGCCTGCTGCAGATCTGCCACCAGCAAAATGAGCCCCTCCTGCCTCTGGCTGGCTGCACCAGAGGCTGGCAGTTAGGTAGAGTAGATGGCTCAGAGCAGCCCCAGCTGTGCCCCCCCAGGGCCCTGCTCAGGCTTGCTGCCTTGGGTGAGCCTGAGAGCAGCACCAGGGAGCCCTTTTGTCTGCCTTGTGTTGCCTGGAGCCATTCCCCAGCTGTCTGTTCCGGTGGGCAGAGCTTATTTTGTCAGGGCAGGAAGCAGGGGGTAGGAGCAAGGTCAAATAGCCAAGCCCAGAGAGGCTCTTTTTGCTGTCAAGTGCCACCACAGGGTCTCCCCAGGTCCTGTCCTTACCAGGGAAGAAGGGCAATGTCTTGTAGCCCAGGGAGCCATTAGCGGTGCCCCCCTCTCTGCAGGCAGGTGACACAACATGACGTAGCAGGTGGCACTTTGCTGACAATGGTTCGTGCAGGACTGAGGTCCTGGGACCTTCCCCCCCTTGTTGCTCCTAACAAGGTGCAAGTCTCCCAGCTGGGGAGAGAATACTCCCCACAGTCGTGACTTTCTTTCAGGTCCCCTTTAGCTTCTTCTAATCTGCTGCCTTACTGTCTGCCCAGGCGAGTCTCTGCTGGCCCCATTCTGCCTTCCGAATCCTGCAGCTGGAGCAGGGAGCCCTGTCAGAGGTGTTTGGTATGACACTGTGACGGTTGTTTGATATTTGTGGTAGCCCCAATACTAGAGCAGGACCCCTGGGCCAGGCCCCAGACAAGCTTAGGAGGAAAGGATATTCGCTGTTCGGGGAAGCTTATTCTCAGCTTTGTCACATCCATCATAAGCCAGATGCCACGAGACTGATCTTTATCGTAATCCCCCCTCTCTGGTAGCTGATAGAGGGGAAAATGCTGAGCTGAATGTTCCAGATAGTAGTAAAATAGATCAGCGCAGGAAGGTGTGTGTTGGAAAAGGGAGGAGAGGGGGGCGGTATCTTGCTGCACTACTCATGGGGGAGGGAGTTAAGCCAATTTGGAAAAGGAGGGGACATTCAGGAGGGGAGGACCTCTTCCCTTCCCCACTCTTCTCACTTGAATACCTCACTGCGGGGTCTCAGGTGAGATGTGGTCTGCAGTGGGCTCCAAGGGGAGGGTTGAGACTGAGGTCCCTATCAAATCCCCTTGGCGTTAGGCAGCCTGCACAGAAAAGAAGTTGACCCCAAAGCTGTGCATAGGCTCCTTGGTTTTTGCCTTGTACCATTTAGAACAGCACCACTCACCTGCCCCCTGGAAACGCCTTTGCTGGGATGTGGTCGCTGACCTGGTGCAAATGCAGCTTGCTGCTTTGCAAAGGATCTCATGAGGTGACCAAAGCAAGTAGCAGGAGAATGTGAGTTAAGTGGAAACAGGCTTTGCTCAGCTGCATGCACCTCTGGGGTGAGGCATGAGAGACAGGCACACGTGCACCCTCGTGGCACCAGCAAGGCACTGCCCCCCACCCCTGGGGTAGGTACATCTGGGATCAGAAACCGTAGCTGGCTTGCCTTCATTAGTAAAACCCCAATAATCATTGGCGAGTGCTTTCAGCTGAGGCTGCCTGCTGAGTGAGCTCTCCGCCTTATAAAAGTTTCATTTTTTTGACACAAATTTAAGTGGGTGCTGCAATTATCGTGAGCTCTGACATCTGGAACAAGTGAAGCCTCCCTTTCTATAATTCATCACGCTGATCGGGTTAGAAGGCAGAGTGGGGAAAGTCAAATTATCAAAAAGAAAGAGAGAGAGAGAATAATTCTCTCCCCTCCTCCTTCCCTTTTACAGCATAGGTCTAATTTGAGAATCATTTCAAGTCTTACCCTCCTGTAGCCAGGGCAGGGGGAAATTTGGTAGGTCATCTCTCACAATATCTGTGGCTCTGTAGGGATTTTCTTTAGGTCCATCTGAGTTTCCGTAGAGTTGAAGCCTGGCCAGATGTTGGGGTTGTTTAGGTCCAAGCCTGCCATGCTCCAGATTAGGAGCTGGCCCCCTTGGAAAGGTACAAAGCGTGGACAAAGCAGGATCAGGGCACGCAGATGTAGGTTTTATGTACAAGTTGCCTCAGGGCCACTGGCGTTCTCACAGCCACAAATCATTGTAGATGGCCAAGTGTAGGGCATTATTTACCAGGCATTGGAGCCAAGCCCTGTCCCTTCAGTCAGTGCACACTTTGAAGCCCTCAGAACAGGCTGCTCTGGCTGGTCGTGGGAATTTAAATTCATCATGGATGAAGTCAGTTTTGAGACCTGTGCTCCAAATGCGACCCGGCTCATCTGGGTAAAATGCTCTTACTTCTCAGCTCTTATCTAAGCAAATTGTCTGCTTTGGTGCATACCCAAGGCTGGACAAGTTGGGCTCTGAGTCTCCCAGGCTCCAGGGGGATAGTGGTGTGACTTCCCCAGTTTCCTACAGCTGATTTTGAAGCAAAGCCACATCGGTGCTCTGGACCAACTCTCCTCCACTCCTCATTAATTCCTACTTCTGTTTTGGCTGTTTGGGACAACTGATGGCATTGCCCAGGGCTGGCATAGCTGTGAAATCACTGGTACCACCAATAAACTGCTCTCTTGCCACATGTATAAACATAGGCTGGGGTTTTCTAAGGAACCCGGGGGAATTAGGCATCCAAATAGAGGTTGTCTACCTCCCTTCAGCTATTCTGCAAATCCCAGCCAGTGGTTTTGCAGAGACCACCCTACATTTTTCTCCCTCACTGATGGAAACAGCTTGTTTCATGGTGCATCTCCCCCTTTGTCCTGGACTTGTCCCCCATCTTCACTCAAACATCTGCAGCCGCAACGTCGCAGTCCTGGGCTGCAATGGGGAGGGAGTGGACTGATGCTGTGGAGAGGGGGATGTGAGTGCTGGGTCTCCTTTATCCTTTTTTCCCCCCAAGATACACTTCTACATCTGTTCTATGTGGCACCATTCCAGCTTGGGTAATTACATTCTGCTTACCTGAATTCCCCATGCACTTCCAACTGGATAATATTATTCTTCACTAGCTGTCCCTAAAAAACACAAAACCTTATTGTATGCAGGCTGTTACTAGCACAGAATAGCTGCTGCCATCCATCCTACCACTACTTGTATTTAAAATTGATTCTGTTTATGTTAATAGCTTAAAATAAAAGTAAAACAAAGGCATCAAAATTAACCACAAACAGAACAACTGATCTCTAGAAATTCAGCAGTTCTTGGTGCATTCAGCGATCCTTTTGTGTAATAATTAGAATGGTTATTAACATGACACAGTGCCTTTCATCCTCAAGAATTTCAAATCACTTTTCAAATTACCTATCTAAATCAGTGTACCCTGTGCTGGAGTGCAGCCCTCTCAGGGGTCCCATACAACCACTCTCTAAGAGTGCAAGTGCAGTAGGAGAGTGTGCTGGCTTTGGTCTAAACCATGGAGGGATCTGGGGGCAAGATGGCAGAATATAGCCACCCTGTTATAGTTGGGGTCATGCATGTCATGGATAGTAAGCAGCCAGCGAAATACGGCGGCGCAAAGGTCACTGCCTTCAGAGTCACTGACACCATCTAGAGCAGCTTGGGTTTTATTGAGCTTTCTTGTTCACTTCCCAAGCTCCGTTTAGCTGAGCGTAGAAAAACAGCCTGGATCCTAGCCTAAGGTGATGTGAACACAGCCTCTGCTGTGCTTGAGATCCTTCTGATTGACAGACACTCTACAAACATCCAGGCATGTGATTCAATCTTATCCTGTATCCCTTCAAAGGAGGAGGGTGGTCACTAGCTCAACAATATCAGGGCTGTTGAAGTGAGGGCCTTGCATTGCTTCTTGGGTCCAGTCCTCTGAGAGGACAATGATGAGGCATCTTGACGGATGCAGTCTCGATGAGTGGAAGTAGGGAACTGTGTGCATTGTCGGAGGTGAATGGATGTACTTCAGAGCCTCTCTAATGGTTAAGTGGACAAGATAATGTGATACCTTTTTTTTTATTGGCCCAACAGATAAGTTATTAATGCATAAGCTTTCAAGCAGCACCTGTGATTTGCATGGATACAATAGAGAGAGATTTTCATTATATGGCGGGATGCTGTCTCATCAAGGGCTGCTGAAAGGAGTTCAGGCCTGATTTCGTGCACTATTTATTGTTCTTCATTACTGGCTAGTCAGGTTCTTTGTCCTGGATCATCTCAGGGGCTCTCTAGTGAATCATTAGCAAGATGAACAACTTCATATGCGTCTCATCCAAAGAGAAAGTTATCACTATCCGTAGCTGGTTTGTGTGAAGGATTTCTGTTCCGTGCTTGTTCCAGTTATAGCTTTAGTCTAGTAGTGCCTTCAGGGGCCCAGTGCAGAGCATCCCCCCACTGCACCAAGGATTCAAATGCATGTCATTGCTGCCAGAGTCACCCCATCCTGTGGGGGTTCATCTGAATCATCAGCAGGCCCTGGCTGGCATGTGCAAGTGTTCGCTGAATTTGAGCCCCCAAAGAAACAGGACCTTAGAGGCTGGAAATGAGGCCCATGATCTACGCACAGAGTGAGATGATATGATGTCCCCAAATATATATGCTTTATTCAGAGTCCAAGATTTGCCTGCATCTCTTACAGTGCCCACCTGAATTATAGCTCCCACCTGGCAATGGAGCCCAACTGGCCAATGCAGGGCAGCATTGAAACAAAAATGCTTTGAATCAGTTCAAGAAGCTGAAATGTTCCAGTTCAGATCAACCAGAAGGCATTCTTGATGGATGTGCAAGCACCTCCCAAAAGGACATTGACTTCTAGGGAGGTTTCAATTTTGTACAAATTTGTGCAACAAAATTATGAAGGTGGGATATTCCAGGTCTGGTGGTGACTCCAACACCAAGGCGGTAAGGGGTGGAAAGCTAACTCTTATTGGTAGGCTCCACGCCTTGATAGTGAGCAGTTGTCCCCATTGCATCTCTTGCAGCACTCTGGCCTGTGGCAGTAATTTTGCTTTTCTGGCACTCCCAGCAGAGATGCCCAAGGATGAATGAGGTCTCCCATCAGCGCTCAGGGAGGGAGGTGCCTCTAAGTCAGGGGTGAGTCCCAGGCCTTGCGGAAACAGACTGTTTGGTGTCAATGCTGGAGAAAACACATGGGGAATATCAGTCTGACATCTTCTTGCCAGCACTATATTTTCAAAGGGATGAAAAAATCCCCAGCAGTTTAGTCAGGTCTCAGGGCAGCTCCCAGGCTCTTTTTCCACGTCCCTCCATGGACTGCTCTCCCAGCCTTGCCTCTGCAAAATGTTCTGCCCCATCTCTTCCCAGCTGCATTGCATTGTACCCATCAGGCTACTGAGGCACTCGGCTCTCAAAATCCCTTGCCCATCCACTCTGCCCTCCACACCGCTTGTTTCCCCAGGAGGATGGATGCTAGGAGTGATCACGGCCCCCCTGTCCTACAATGCAAAAGTCACACAGAGAAACCTGCCAGTTGATTCATACTTTGAAACTGCCTCTCTTTATTCCAAAATACATTTTTTCTCTCCCAGCTGATACTGCTCCTCTCTGTGTTGCCTCTGACCACAGATTTGCAGTCAGAAAGCTGCCCAGGAGCGATGCTGGTGCCTCGAGTAGGCAAGCTATCCAGACAGTATCACATGGCACTCTGCTTTCTGCCCAGAGGAGGCCACAGCCCTATGGCCTTGAGTGGCTTTATTGAACTGTGCATTGCTCCTCTCTCCAACTCAGCTGGCATCAGCACTGTTGCCAGACCTCAGATTGTCACTCTGAGTCGTGCCATATACTTTTTTCTTAAAGCCCAGTTCCTGAAGTCCTGTGACCTCATGAGAATCTCAGCTTTCATTAAAACACAGTAAGTTTCCATGATTCTGTGGTTGTGGGAAAGCTTGTGAACCTGAGCTGAGCACACCCTGGAGACTGCAAACCAGGAGGGGAAAGGGATACAGCAGAGGCTACATCTTATGGTTTTTAAACCAGGGCTTTGATTTTATGGAGGGACCCAACCCATGATTTCTGGAAGGGTTCATGGATAGGGCAGCATCATCCAGATACTGCTTTCTAGGCAGCACCTCTGATGCTTGGTGCACCATCGCACTCAGCTCTGCCTCCACTCATGCAGGGTAACAGCAGGTTCACACACAACCAGGATGGTGTTTTTTGAACACAGTTAATTTAGACTCTCCCTCCTCAGTCTCCAGTTGGCTACCAGTGGCCTGGAGATTGAGGAGGGAGAATCTGAATTGCTGCAGGGCTGCGTCTGAGCCCACACTGAGAGGGGAGGAGGAAGCAGAGAGAGCGGCAGAGGTCTCCTGGAGCCATTCTGACCTGTAGAACTGGCTGTAACAGGCGAAAACTAAGTTAGGGCACAAACTGTTCCTGGTGGCGGGGCCTGCCCAGCGCTAGTACCAGGCCATGCACTGGAAGAGGCAACTGGGCCCTGGCTGTGTGATCTGCAGCTTGGGTGGGGGTAGAGCTCTGACCTGTCAGGCTTGAAGGAGGTCTCTCGTTTTGTCATCCAGCTGTTGTGGTGCATGGGCCACTCTGAGCCACTGCAGCAGAATGGCTCCAGTCAAGCCCCTGGGTACATGAATGGCAGCAGTGAATGGCTGATAGCCATGGGAGGGATCAAGGCATGATAAGGCAGCGCAGTCTAATGGTCAGTGCTAGCACAGTAGAACTGAAGAGTCCTGGGCTGTGATCGCATCTTTGACACTGACCTACTCAGTGACCTTGGGCTTAGATACTCTGCCCCTCAGTTTCCCTAGCGGGGGTGGGTTGTGGATCTCTGTTAGTAAATGCTGCTGAAGGGGTTGGAGAGAAAAGTGATGCTTAATTATCAAATGCATTTTCTTCATTAGCCAAAAGGAAATACAAGGTTGGAGGGAGTTGTTGGGGAATGTGGGGAGTGGGGAGAGTTATGTAGTTGGGAAAGGCATGCTGAGCTGGCCTGACAACAGGAATCCACACTCACCGCCACCCTGGTTTACCTGCACCTCTAAGGTTGCTCATCTGACACTCCAGATTGCATCCTACCTTAGTCAGAATTGAGAGTAGCCACATGGGAGCCAGTGGGTTTGTGCCAAGGATGGGTGAGGGCAGAATTGATCCCTTAGGCAGGTCAGTGACAGAATGAGGTGCAGCTCGCATGCATAGTTCAGGATCACAAAGGTAAGTCTCACATCCCCCCTCTGTGGTAGGCAGGTAAAGAGGATGATCCCCATTCCAGTATGCAGTACACAGAGAAGTGACTTGCTTGAGTGGGTCAATGGAAGAGGTAGGAATAGGAAACAGGGGTCCTGCCCTCTGACAGTGCTGTGTAATTTCAAGCCCTTGCTCCTGTTCTGGAAGTGCGGAAGCATTGGGATGCCTGCCTCCATGGATTCAGAGCCCAGCACGTGAATATGGAAGGGTTTCAGGGCTCTGGATTTCCTTACAGCTTTAGGACAGAAGGGCAAAGACACCTGGTCATGTCTGCACACTCTGTGGGTGAGGGGGATTGCAGTGCCTCACGTGGGACGCTGCCTGGGTTCACATGCCAAGGAAGGAGGGCTGGCTGTGGCAGCGCTCAAAGCTGGCTGGCCCTTTGGCATATGGCAACACTGTGCTTGGGTGCCTCGTTTTAAAGAATTATCAAAGAATCCTTCCATCTGGGCTCGCTTGCTGCTGCCGGAGTGGCAGGGAGCTGACCAGATGGTCCACAACAAAACAACTTCAGAGGAGGGTAGAAAAGGGGACCAGTCCAAAGTAGCATGTTATTTTGAGAGACGGTGCCCTTGGCTTCCACCTCTGCCTGCCTCAGAGCCAGGTTCACCCTGGACCTGATTGCCAACAGGAAAGAGCCCCTCAGGAAGATGATCCTGGCACCAGGCACACAGGCATTTTCATATATGCACGTGCGCCGCACTCGCGTTCACACGAACAGAGGCTCAGGCTTGTAGAGAGAGAGTCTTGCTTAGTATGCATATGTGTGCACATGCCTGCACGCACACATGCACAAACACACATTGTGCCCATGTTCCACACATGCAAGAACTAGGTTGTGACCACTCTGAACTACGTTCACACATAGCTGCATAGTCATGCAGGCAGACTGGTGCAAACACGCTCAGATACGGATTCACAAAAGCATATTTGCTCCCTTTTTTGTGCACATATATAGTAGACTCCATCTCCCCTGGACTTAATGTGTACACACCGTTTCATAAACATGCACGTGCTAGTTTGTGACAACTCCCAGACAGATTCACACATGGGTGTACACATACACCCACACACGTACACACGTGCACATTCTTGTGCACATTCACAAATGCGCTTTCTTTCCCCTTTGCATATATGTGTATAGTTTTTTTGATCTCATGTGTATTTATTTCACACACACACACTTTTTCACTCTCCCACACTCATCCATGTGACTACACATCCTTATGCAATAGCAGAAAATAATAAAGCAACAAACTAGATAAAGGTGCAGACTGGATTAAGGGAGGTTATGATAATGCTAAATATATATATATAAATAATGTATGTTTGTATGTATAGATAGATAGATATCTGATGAACTGAAAGCCCGGATCTCTTAATCCAGGTATCTCTCAGTCCCCAAAATTGGGGAGAGTGTTTGGTGTGAGATACCAGCAAGATATTCTCTGCCTACACAGTCCTTGCCAGGGTTTGTACAGCTAGAACTATATAAAGTGTCTTGGCATATTAACACACACAATGGGGCACAGCCAAGAAAGAACGTAGCATTGTGGTTGTCATGTTGTATTCCTTGTATTTCTGTGCCCAGACTATTTGTGCGCATCTTTCTTTGCACCTATTGGCTTCCTCAGCGACAATATAATCATTTTGTATCTCAACCTCACTACTTGCGAAAAAATCAAATGCCATTCTGTTTCTGCAGCAACAGAAAGGAACAGAGTAAGAACCCAACGAGAAAACTCATTACTGAATTCTGCTGTCTGGCATGCCTGGCTTTGCTAAGAAAGCAGAAATGCAGACAAATATTGCCATGTCAGTGCACCACCTTCTAGGTAAGAGGCATGTGTGTTGGTTCAGGCAGGGCAGTTGGCCACTTGATCACTGATTTCACCCAATCAAAGCTACACCGAATGGGGTCTGGGCACAGATGTTCCATCAAACATTTTTTTTCTTCCAGTGGGAAACTGGGTTTTGCTAAGAGAAAAGCATTTGTGGAAAGTGTGTGCTTTGATTTTATTTTTGCTTGGAAAGCTACAAACCAGAACAATTTGCCCCAAAGTCTTTTTCCAAGCATTCAAAAAGTCAAATTTCCATTGGATATTTCTATGGAAACATTTTTGTTTTGTTTTGTTTTGTTTTTTTCCCATGAGGACAAAAGGCCATTTTCCTACCAAATTTTCTGCAGACATATTTAGATTTTGTGGACACTGCCTTGTTCATTTTAGCTGGGGTTAACACAGATGCCAGCAGTGATAAGTGGCAAAAATTATAACTAGTTAATGCTCTGGGGAGTGATGGAGGGCACAGAAGGCATATAAGTCATTATATTTAGGCTTATAACATTTTACTGCATGTTCAGATTCGTTTCTGAGAATAAGATGCATCTTCAGTGATATGTCTCTTCCACCTCTCTGACAAAGAGAGAGAGAGAACACCACCAATAAATACCACCACAACAAAACACACACAAAAGCTGGTATTGGTCTAGAGGCATCTCCTCCCTCCACGCTCTTGCACTGGGACAGCAGGTGCTGGGCACTTTTAGGAGTCCTTGAAGGAGGTTAGACTCCTCCACACACCCTTCTGGGCAACCCCTCCCTCCAGGGCAGGCACCTCCCCTCCCATTGCCCTCTCACCGTCTCCAAAAAGGTTGCCAAGGGATTGCCTCTGGGTGTAGCAAAGTGGGATCCACCTGCTGCTGTTACTGTCCCCTGGGAGCTTGAAAGTGGCAGCATAGGATGCTGGCTAGGCCAGGGACAGCAGCAGCAGGTGGCAGATCCCCCATCCAGTGCTAGCTCAAAGAATGTGGGGGAGACGCAGGGGTGGGCAGGGAGCAGAGACACCTGAAACCTGCTGCCGCTGCAGTCTCCAACTGACCCAGCGCCGGGAAGCCCCAGGACCACTCCAGGGGCTGTGGGGAGCCAGGTCCATGGCAGTGGCAGGGTCAAGTCCCTGCTCCCTCCCTTCCATCGTGTTTCCTCCATGGTCTGGGAGGATCAGGTCCGTAGAGGGCTGGGCGAGGCTGTGTCAGTGGGCAGTCCCCACAGTTATAAGCAGTGCTGCTGCATGACCACCCCAAGTTGTCCCCTACAGTCTGGGAGCAGGCTCTGGAGAAAGGAGGATAGCTCACTGACATCCTATTGACACTCCGTGCAGCTGATTTCCACTGCAGGAGAAACATGGTGGAGGGAGAGGGGGCAGGGGCTCAAACTTGCTACTGCTGCCGATCCAGAACCCCTGTGGAAGGTCACGGTGACCAGGCCATTGCACCCCCACCCGGTTCTGTCCCCATCAGGATACAGCTACCACAGCTAGGTGAGCCAGGGCACAGCTATTGTTACCCCTAATTCTCCCAAATCCTGTGACAACCTTCACAAAAGGGAGGCAGACCTTGATTTTACATCTCCGTGCCTCCAGACCCTGCATGCTGGTAGCACTGGCTTGCTACTGGCTCAGGGCTAAAAGCCTCATGTGCTGCAGTGTTTGCTAAAGCACAAGGCATACCCTATAGGGAGGGACACAAAGGATTAGGTGGGCTGAGAGAGGTGACACCTGACAGATGTCTCAATTGTTCTCTAGCATCTGCTGATTTTTGTGCAACTCGGGGGGAGGGAAATGCCATCCAAGTGGGCAAGCTTGAGTTTGCAGAGAGCCTGAAAAAATGGCTGTGAGGTGTGAACTGCCCCATTCTTTTCCCCAGCGGCTGACTCAGATGGTAACAACCGTTACCTGTTATACAAGCTTGAGAGCACAGAAGATGTATAAATCATTACATGGTAAACTTTTCCTATTACAGGGTAATGCTGTAGTGAAGGTGAGATTGGTTTCATTTTCTTGATGGGGGGCACCTAACCTCAAAAAGCTTGGTAACCACCAGCCCATTTTCTCCAATCCCTGAGCTTTCCAGGAAAATCTCTCTTCCAAGCCCCGACCTCAAGAGATCTGACAAAGCTAACCAACTTCTCCACTAAGGTAGCAACTTGGTTTGAATAATATCTGACAATTATGTGCTGAGCCTAGGCATTATGCAATATTTATATGTGCGTCTGGCCTTTAAAACAGTGATTATCTAAGAGGAGTAATTGTTTGTAGTTTTGCATTGCATTTCCCTTCTCTTTGGCCTCCGAGACCAATACTGCTAATCAGTGCCACATGTACTGTGCTTTTTAAATGTTTGCACTAAAAAACAGACCAGCCATTAGCTCAGCAGGGCTCCTTTAAGTGTCTCGGTGCTGTGCACAAGGCTTTCTACAGGACTGGGGGCTTTAAAGATAATAATAATAATGTTTCCTGTTTGGCAGAGAGTATTTGAAGGGAATGAGGAAAGGTGAAGAGGCCCCAATCATCTGTGTGCCTCTAAAGATTTCCCAGCTAGTGTCTGGGGAACCCTGAGCAAGGTCTGGATGAGCAGGTCCACTTTGATATGGTAAAGAGCAAATCTGTAATGGGAGAAGGGAGCACATGACAGGGGGAGGGCTCAAGGTCATGATGCCTTTCATCCTCACCTCCTTCCCTGTGAGAAGTGGGGCTAGAGGAGTCTGGCCTGGCTCTCTGCCCTCGTGCTGCTTTCTGACAGAGGAGTGATTGAAATGTCCTTTTGTTCCTCGGCCCCTCTGCAGCAGCTCTGGTGTGCTCATTTTTTGTCCTCATCCTCTTCTCCTCCAAGTGTTTCTTGCTACTAACAGGTACTGAGGAGAATATTAAATGTGATGAGAAAAATGCCTGCTATCAAGTTGCTCATGGGCTTAGCTTGCTGCTGCAGTGCCCCACTGGGGACTTCAGGAGGCAATGTGCTCCATGGAGGCAAACCACTTGTGGTGCATCCCGAGAGTACAGGGGTGGGCAAAATGCGGCCTGCCATTCTATCTGGCCCACGGGACCCCTAAAAAATTTAGAAAATTAATACTTATCTGCCCCTGGCTACCTGTCATGCGGCCCTCGATGGCTTGCCAAAACTCAGTAAGTGGCCCTCCGCCCAAAATAATTGCCCACCCCTGTTCTAGTACATCAGTCTAGGACAGTGCTATGTGTGATCACGTCGGCTAGTAAAGAGAGGGGTAAGAATAGGGAATGAGGGGAGATGGGGGGTTTCTAGATGGGAGCAGTCCTTGTGCCCATGAGACTGTTGGCTTTGCATTTGCTTTAGACCCGCTGTGGAGTGGGGACAGGCTTACTGCAAACTCTCAGAGTGGGATCAGCTTCAGTCTGGGGCCAAGTGGTTTTAGGTATTTCCTTGTAGCAGCAAAGGCAGATACCTGGCTTGGTTGGTTTCCACTTTTTATATTATTTTAATACATTTTTATTAACAGAAAAATTAATAGATGTGAAGCCAGACCTGAGCTCCTCTAAGGGCCCGAGTTCAGTCTTCTGCTTCTGTCCAGCAGGAAAAAAAAAAAATGGAGCAAGCCCAAGTCATGGCATTTACTGCTAGATCAGAACTTTTTCAAATCTCTAAGACAGCTTTAGTCTAGGAAGGAAGTCAAGAGAGAGGGGATTGGATTGGTCTAAGGCCCCAGAGTCTGTCAGTGCCAGAGATGAGAATCTGGGCTTCTGCCTTCTTGTGCTTGACAGATGTGCAAGTACAGTATAGACAGTGGTGAGCTTCAGCATGGCAGCCCTGCTCCCAGCATGCATCAGGGAAGCACCACCTCCAGAGCTGGAGGAGGGACATCCCACCCATGACTCTATTTAGTCCTTCTATACTGAGCTTGGTGACTTGGTGACAGAGCTGGCAGGGGTCATTGTTGTACCCTTGGCCCGGCTGTACGAGTGATCGTGGGCCATGGGCCAGGTGCCTGGAGATTGGAAACTAGCTAATGTGGTCCCCATTTATAAGAAAGGGAGAAAGGAGGACCCAGGAAACTATACGCCCATAAGCCTCACATCAGTCTTGGGGAAAATCCTTGAAAAAATTATCAAGGATCACATCTGTGAGGGGCCAGCAGAGGAGATCATGCCCAGGGGAAATCAACATGGGTTCATCAAAGGCAGGTCCTGCCAGACCAACCTGATGGCCTTTTGTGACCAGGTAACTAAATCCCTGGATGATGGTATCACCATGGACATAGTCTTTCTGGACTTTAAG
>NW_017728980.1:8421238-8421795 GCF_001723915.1 Gavialis gangeticus | reverse complement strand
TCTCTCACCCCATTCTCATTAATAAATTAAGCAACTGTGGTATTGATGCCTACACAGTTGGATGGGTCAAAAATTGGCTGATGGGGTGCACCCAGAGAGTGGTGGTGGATGGGTCATACTCGACCTGGCGGGATGTGAATATTGGGGTCTCCCAGGGCTCAGTCCTGGGGCCTACACTGTTCAACATCTTCATCAGTGACTTGGACCGGGGGGGAACACATTGTCCAAGTTTGCCGATGACACCAAGATGGGGGGAGAGGTAGGCACGCTCGAAGGGAGAGAGAGGCTGCAATTTGATTTAGACAGACTACAGAAGTGGGCAGATGGTAACAGGATGGGCTTCAATGTAGATAAATGCAGAGTGTTGCACCTGGGAAGAAGGAATCCACAGCATACATACAAGCTGGGGAGCTCCCCCCTTGTAAACATAGAGGCGGAAAGGGATCTTGGAGTCATTATTGACTCCAAGATGAACATGAGCCGCCAATGCCAGACCGCAGCCAGCAAAGCCAACCACACCTTGTCGTGCATCCAAAGATGCATCTCAGGCCAGTCCA
>NW_017728980.1:8414176-8416238 GCF_001723915.1 Gavialis gangeticus | reverse complement strand
TGTGATCCCAGTGTGTACTCCTACCAGTGGCGGGGGGTCAGACTAGATGATCTGTTCAAGTCCCTTCTGACCCCAAACTACTATGAAACTACTATGAAATGATGAAACTTGTCTATGGGGATGATGGCTCTGTAATGGCCACCTGTTCTAGAATAACATGTACTGCTCATTCCACCCAGCCCAACACGGCCAGCACAGTGTTGGGTAGAACCAGATCAGGCCAGCCTCAAGTCAGTGGCCTGGAGCTGAAAGGCACCAGTGACCAGTGCTAATTCCACTGTAGTATGCATTTGAGGCACTAGGCAAGAGCAGACTCAAGAGGCCAGAAACTGTATATGGGTAACAGCACTCAGTCAGTACAGATGAGCAACACTGCACCATCAAGAAAGTCTGCAGCAGTCTAGGAATAGAAGATGCCACAGCTTGTTAACATAAAGTAATGTAGAGTGCTGAATTGCAGATGACTGGAGATGCATGAGAGCGATAAGAAGGGTGTTCAGTAATAAGGACTCAGATAATGAAGCTGGTGATGTAGTTAAATCGGAAGGAAGGAGGGAGGGAGGGGAGGGGAGGACCTCATATATTGCAACCAAGCCCAACAAGGTCAAGTTCACTGCCATAGTCCCATGTCAGGCTGCTGTCTGACAGGACAAGCATTGCCCTAAAAGCCTGACAGGGGGTGGGTCCTAGGAAAACTCTTCAAGGGGGGTCAAACTTCTGCAGCTTTTTTCTGGTGCGCAATCAGCAGAGACTGTCTCTATAGCCATGATTACCCAGTTGTGGAACCATCAGCTCAGCTCCCCCAGGCATCCAAACAACAGGCTGTTGTGTATGCTCTGTCAGTTGAGGCTGGGTTGGGCTCTCATTTGAATGGGTGACCAAGGAAGAGAGCTAATTTATGGCATTCCTAATATTCTAAACTTTACAATGACTCCTTCACTCCATCCAAATAGCCTAGCTAGAATTAGAGCTCCATGAAACTTTGGCTTATGGTCTGTTCTCCAGGTGCACAGTTTGTAAGATGATGGTAGCTACAGTCTTGGAAGTTCAACATCCTGCCTTTCCTGCAACGTAAACCTCATGCAGTAATTCAAGAGTTCCTGTGAAAATGATACTCCCAGCTTTGTCTGTGCAGCCAGTGACAGTTGGAATGGCAGCGTGCTCAGGTTAGATTCCTTTGGAACAGGTGGAGAGCTCATTTATGGAAGTAGATCCCTTAATTTATCCACTTCAGGGTGGCAGTGTTGCTAGACCCTTGCCTCTGGCTAAGTGATGGTGTGCAATGCATGCATCTGTTGATGATACTGAGCTTTTGAATCTCCCTCTCTCTGCTTTTTCATACTGTCTGCAAACCTAACAGGCGAGGGAGCCAGTAGGATGCTGATAACATAGCATTTATCAGCCCATCAACAAAATAAAAGCCTCTCTCATTAGTTCAAGCTCTTCTTAAACATCTTTTTCCAAGGAAGGTATGGAGGGACATTATGACCTGTTGGTTAGCTCCAAAAAGCTCTAAACGGACACTGTTCTGTCTGCTTGTCCCAGTCAAATTGAAGACACGCACACAAACATCTCTCAGCATTAGCAAGCATACTACATGCCTATGGTCCATGGGGCTGAGGTCGATGCTGTACAAGATGGGAGGGAGGGCCGGGGTGGGGGATCCCTGCTTCAGCAATGAGAAATGAGGATGGGGGGAGGGGGAAGGGGGAAGCCAGGCAGACTCTGCTGTGCCTGCAGACTCTGCTGGAGCTCCAGCTAGGGAGCAGAGGGGCAGGGCCAGTCCTGCACTCTGGAGCAGACAGTCCAGCCCAGCCCAGCCCAGGGCTACAAAGCATCTGGGATGCTGGGGGACTCTGGTTTAACTTAAACCAGGATGGGGTCTGGAACATACATTGCATAAACCGGTTTGACCCAAATCATAGTTTCATAGTTTCTAGGGTTGGAAGGGACCTGAGCAGATCATCTAGTCTGACCTCCTGCCATGGCAGGAAAGAGTACTGGGGTCAAACGACCCCAGCAAGGTGTTCATCTAACCTCCTCTTAAAAACCCCCAGGGTAG
>NW_017728980.1:8412203-8413551 GCF_001723915.1 Gavialis gangeticus | reverse complement strand
CCAGTTCCTTTAGAACTCTAGGGTGGAGATCATCCGGACTGGCTGACTTGAAAACGTCCAGCCCCTCCAGAAGCTCCCTAACTAAATCCTCGCTAACCCTTGGCCCAGGTGTGCCACCCCCAGGGCCCGAGGGGGGTCCAGCAGGGAGGTGGCTGTTCTGGTCCCTACTTAGGAAGACGGAGGCAAAGAAATCGTTAAATGTGTTAGCTTTGTCATCAGTTAAGTCTAATACTACATTCAACCAGGTTGATCTTAAATCAGTTTCAGCCATTTTGAAACTGGTTTATATGCACTGAACTTATGTTCTGTTACAGGTTTAAATCAGTTTCTGATCACTTAAACCAGTTTATGCGTAATGTCTGTCCCTAGTCCTAGTGACCAGTGGGATTGGGGGATCAGTCAAGACGATATAGTCACGAACAGTGTAACTCCATTGACATTAGGGGAGTGTCTTCTGAATTAGACGGGCTAAGTGTGAATCAGGCCCTTGGCCATTCTGTTACATCGACTGTTGTACCTAGAGATCTGCCGATGTTCACAATGCAACAGACTCTGAAACACGCCTGCTTGGGGAGTGGAGAAGGGGTGGGGGATGGTTTATGTCACCTTTAAAACTCTGACTTTATTCCCTGAAAGATTTACCAAGGTTCACAAATGTTGGAGCAGTCCCCTGGCCTGGTTTAGAATAGCAGTAATTACATCTGATTGCAAACATTAAAATAAAACATAACCACAATAATTTAAAGCATCAAAATGTCCAAGTTGTTTCTATTGCTCTCAGCTCAAAAACACCATTTTTTAATTGTTAAACCATGGTAATCAAAATTTGTGTTTAAAATACCATTGGCTGTTTCTCTTGATCATTTCAATAACAATTTTGATTAAAAAGACCAATAAGAAATGTAATAGAAGATGATAGTTTTATATGACCCATTTCATTTTTGAAAAAGGCCATTTTTTGTCACAATTTTATCTGCAAGATTTTGAGCAGTTTTAAGAAGATTCTTTGCTAGCACTTTCTGTCTGTTTTCCTGAGGCATAAGCAGGCTTTGTCAACAACATCATCCCAACTTCAGAAGGGCAAAAACTGTGGCACTTACTCACAGTAATGCAGTAAACCACCGGCAGAGCAGGACCCATCTCCCAGGTCTCTTGAGACGAAAGCCAGGGCTCTCCCCACTAAACCCCACCGTCTCCCATAGAGACCTGGAGGAATTCTCCGTGTCACATTGCAAACCTGCCTGGGTTAACACCTGAGAAAATCATCCCTGAAAACTTAACCCAGCAATTTGCACTCTGCTCTGCTGTCTCGGAAGCTTAACACCCCCCCCCCCCCCCCCCCCCCCCC
>NW_017728980.1:8409895-8412056 GCF_001723915.1 Gavialis gangeticus | reverse complement strand
ACCCCCCCCCCCCCCCCAGCCGCGCCCAGGCCAGGAGATGAAGAGGCATATTTTGTGTTTGTATTTATGCAACTTCAGTAAATTGTGGGCGGGGAATATTAATACAGGACTAAACCCAGCCCTGGCATGAATCACAGGGAAGGCATATGTTGCAACAACTTTCCTAAGGGGGATCTGGCTAAGGTAGATACCAAGTATTCCCTTGAGGGGCTGAGGAGGGAGTGACAGTTCTTTTCTCTCCAAGACTGATGTAATTAAAGAGTTATAATGTCCTTTAACTTGCCTGCCCTTGGCACCGTTGTACACTGGCACTTTTTTTTTTTTTTTTAGCAGCGATGAGTGGATAATATGCTTTATGCAAAGAGGCAGGAGGCCCAGAAATACAGTTCAGCTTCACAGAGGAGATTATATTATTTCCTGCAGAATGAACATCCATCCATCTTCCATGTGTGGATCACTCTGTGGCTAAGCATGAGGTTAAAACCACCATCCTTCCAGCTGTCTATTAACATGCTGAACTTTGTAAAGGGAAGCTTATTTTAATTTAATCGAAAAACTACATTATACATAATCCTTGTGGAAGATTTTCTGCAATCTGAAGGTGAATCTCTCCCCTGCTCCATTGCAGCCCAGATGCCTGCTGATCTGCAACTTAGCAGCTAAAATAATAATAATAATAATAATGACAATAATAATAATATACTTTTGCAGCTGTCCTTGAGTGACAATGCTGATGGAAAATAAAGTTGTAGATAACTCGATGACAATATGAACATCCTCACCCTACCTTCCAGGGTATCAGCAGGTGTCAGTCACTGGAGGGAATCTAATCAAATCCATATGTATTTCTCTGGCAGATGCTGCCTCCAAACCAAGCTGGGGAGTTTTGGCTGAGGAAAGCAAGCAGCTTCTGTAGGCCCAAGTCTTGGCTCTCTACTGAAATCTGTGCACCACTCTAGCAACACACTTGCAACGATGTGCCTTTGTAATGATACCATGCCAAAGTCAACACAGCCCTGCCTTGGGACTAAAGCTACGAGGGACTCCCACTGGAAAAAATGAATAGGCTAATAAAACCAGGAAGTATAAATATAACCAACTCCCACTTTCTGGCCCTTTCAGGCTGCTGCAGGGGTATAGAGAGCAGCCATCATGCACACAAAGGTCAGTCCTATGGCTTTTCTTAGGCACCAGTTGATCCATAGGAATGGAAAAACAGCATCAGTTTATTGTTTTCCAAGGCAGGTGGTGCTCTGTGAGCTTAAAGTGAGCACCAGATGGGCAGAGATGATGAAAGAGGCATCCGCGTGAAAGGCTTCCCTCCAGGGTGTTAAATATTACATTTACCGAGTCCACAGAACTGTTGAAACCAATAGAACTAATTAGAGAGCTGATGTCTGGGAAGGACGCGCCTTAACTAACATCTGAAAGGGATGCCAGAGCATCCCAGGAGCTCTCTTTGTGTGCGTCTGTGAGTATGTGGCAAGGATGACACTCCAGGCAGCCTGTAGTCTTGGGAACAGCACCACAAAGGCAAGGAGGAGCCAGGCTCACCCTTGCATGCAGATGCGTTTGAGCCAAGGGCAAAGGCAAGGGGGGAGCAGCCTGGCTGCTCTTCTGCAGCATGTGGGTGGTGCTTGGTAGCTCCCTGCTCAGCCCCAGGGGAGCTTTGAAGGGCTGCTAGGGTCAAATGCTGCTTTTAGCAAGTTTGTAACCATCCAGCTTAGGAACAGAAGGAAGGCAACAGAGTCACAGAGTTCCCTGTTCATCAGACCTAGCGGATACCCACTGCTATTATTTATTTGTGCCATAGCAACACCTAGCAGCTGTGCTCATGGACCATGGTCTCGCTTTGCTAGGCACCCTATGAGGAAGGGCTGAAAGGATGGTCCAAACCACCACACTCAGCTGTTCGCTCGCCAGTCCTGCTGAGAAAGCTGTCTGCATTGATGGGGCCTGGTGGAGCAATGCGGGCTATTCCTCTGCAGGTGGCAAAGTGCACTTGGGGGCCGATGCAGCAATGCTGCAGCAAGCCTCCTGCCATGCTCCTCCTGACCCCACCAACCAGCAAAGGGGGTGGGAAGACTTGGGGGAATAAGCAATGTGTCTTTGTCATCCTTACCTTGCTGTATGCCACAGCTGTCACTGCCCCCCCCCCCCC
>NW_017728980.1:8405973-8409717 GCF_001723915.1 Gavialis gangeticus | reverse complement strand
GAATTTTTTTTTGTCATCCTTTCCTTGGCGTATGCCCCAGGCGTCCCCCCCCCCCCCCCCCGGAAAGCTGAGGGGTGTCTGAGAACTGGAGAGGGACAAGGACAAAGCTGGCATGATTTGTAGGCATGGGCTGTGCAGTCTGCACTGTCAGGCTTGCCCTGGGGCATGTGTTTATGCCCCCCCAATAACTGTCTTCTCAATTGCGGTTGAGTGACTCCCTTTTGGCAGTGGGCTGTGCTTTGGAAACAGGCCTGCTGTTGCGGAGAGCATGCAGGCCAAGGTGTATATTTAGGTCCAGATTCAGAAGGGCACGCTGAACCCAAACCTCATGGGCATGCTTGGCTTTGAGCGGGCACCTTGCTGGATCGAGGCTTTAATCACGCTCAGCTTCATGCTGTTCCTTGAGTAAACATTGTGTCTCTGGGGGTCAGCGGACAAGCCAGAGCTTTGTCTGCTCACTCACTCCAAGGAATCCCCTACCTGGGCCCAGCTGGACACAGATGGGCACTGATTTGTGAGCATCTGCCAGTCTTGGCCTGTTGCAGAATGTCCTCCGGTAGGTGTCTTTCTCTGTTGCTTATGCTCCTGCCATGCTCGGCAAGCAAACCGCCTTCGCGTCATAAACAAAAGTGGTTCCATCGCTGTGCTCCCGTCAGTCTGGGGCCCTATTCTTTTAATGGACCTGATGAGAACATGTTTATAGACGACCGCCCTAAATGGAGACAGAATTAGCCAAGCCAGCCTACACCATCTGTGGGCTTGGTTGGAGCTGCTCCCTGCCTTTGTGCAGTAAGTACCCCTCTGCCTCTCTCTCTGGCAGTCTTTGCAATGGAAATAATAAAAAAAAAAGAATTAAGACAAGTAGGCAAACATAAAAATGAGTTGTTAGACGGCGTCTGTGCAGATTCCAATCTCCAATGTCAAGAGAGCATCATTCCACTCTAATGGCATCTTTTCATGAAAGTACTTTGTGGCAGTCATAAATAAACACGCTGGCTGAAAGGCATGATAACACAAAATGGAAACTGAGGCACCAAGGATCTTTATTATTGTGTAGACAAAGCATCTGTGACTATTAAGAAGGGGGAGAGGAGAAGGGTGGAAAAAATAAAAGCTAGGCTATTGTATTGTTGTTTTGTTCATGTCAACAGAAGATCTGGCTGTGGTAGGCTGACAGGTTGTCTGGATAAATAGGTTAGGGGCAGAACACACATTTGTGATGGAACTTTCTTTTTACAGCCTGGATCAGAAGCTCCAGAGGTACTGTCAAGGACGGACGGAGGTCTATAAATCAGGACGGGCTTTTTTTGTCTGTCTGAAAAGTCTTATCTCAGAGTTCGTCCAAGCAATTTTTTGAGGTCTCTCTAGCGCACTTCCTCCCCCTTATCAGAGCACCGCAGCTTTACATGCAGATAGATACCCTCTAATGGAAGCACAAGCAGGAGCCCCCATTCCTTGTAAGTGCCAGCTCATAATTTAGTTGTGTGCCCTTTGGCACCGACGTATCCATCAATAAAAGCAGCCGCAGTATCGGCTTTGTTGCACTCCGAGGGTTTTCACAGACCTGTGTCAGGGAGGCAGCACGAGGATCCTTGTTTCTCTCCCTGGGGAGCAGGCTGTAGAAAGGTACCAAGGGATGGGGGATTGGGAAGACTTGGGGAAATTCCCGGCTCTGCCATTCACTTGTTGGCTGATGTTGGGCAGCTCACTTAACCTCACCCTTATCTGTAGAGCAGGTTGAGCAATAATTGCCTCTCAAGTGTGGTGGGAGGATTAATTCATGAGTGTGCAAACCTTCCAGATCCTCAAGTAGAAGGGGCTATGAAAGGGCAGCATTATTCCCACTGGAGAGCAAACTGCTTTGCAAACCGCTCTTTCTCTGAATGCTCTTCAAAGGTTTTTCAAAAGCATCTGAGTGGGGCGCTGAGGCCCAGATTTTCCCGGATATGTAGGTGCCAAGGGGGGATTTCAGAAGCACTTAGCTAGGTTGGGTATCTTGGTCCCTTTTGAAATCAGTTAGAGATAGATGCCTTACACGTATAGGCACTGCTTACAATCCCAAGCAGGCCTCTCCCCACATCCTTCCGTGTCTCTGAGCAGCTCTGAAACGTTGAACCCTAACGCTGTGACTTTTAGTAGGGGCTGGGCACCGGACTGATGCAGGCAGTGCTGAAAGTCCCAGCCCCTGTCCAATGTCCAGAGGAGGCTGTCTCCACTGTCCTATTTCAGCCTGGGATGGGAGTGTCTCTCTTCCAAACACTAGCAGGCCCTGGCCATCCCAGTGCATGTGAGCTTGTGCTTACCACACCAAATCCCCTTTCCTCTTCTCCACTGCCAGCTGTGATGGACAGTCCATCCTTGCTATAACCCTCCGCAATGCACGTGCCATGCAACAAGGGCATAGGTTGCAGAGTCTGCATCTGGATCACTCTCAGATCTGGGAGTCTGGTTCAGTCCCAGGCAGCCATTATATTATTTACTGACGCAGTCTGGCAACTTCCCTTTCATGGTGCTTGGAACATGTTCAAAAGAACAGCATCCACCTCTGCTGCCTCTGACGTTAGGTTTCTCAGGGACTTAGCTGTAGGCAGGGTTTTTTTCAGACCTTAATCCCACCCCACCCCACTTCCCACTTTGCTCTGGACACTTGCCTGTTCTTACTCAACTTCAGGTTTGAAGAATATCCCTAAGCTAAACTTGGAAGAAACAACCACATGTAGCCTGCACTGGGCCCCAAATATTGCATAATCCATTTACACCTGACAGCAGAGCCTGGTCTGGTTTCTGGTCCAGCTAGGGCGAGTGCTTGGTTAGAAATGGAGCCAGCAGCAGGGTGGGTGTTGCCTGCACTGGTGTCTCACGGGGAGGCTTTGCATGGCTTCAGTCTGAGTCTGTGTCACCCATCTCAATCTGCTGAGCTTCCAGCATTCGCCCACCGTTACCCACACTACATCTTGTCGGCGACTCTAATGAACAGAAAAACACTAATGGCGACACTTCACCACTTTGGACAGCTCCTGCTGTCTCCCTGCCACCAAAAGCTTCATCAACAGATTGTTAATTTCCCGGCTTTTCCTCCCAACTAACATTATGCCTTCTGGCCAGAGCAGTGTGTTGCAGTAGCCCAGGAGCTCCTCACCTGCGGACATGTGAAGCAGGTTTAATAGGTTTCTTGTCTTTGCCCCACTGGGCTGTGACCGAGAGGGAAGACAGAGCCGCGTGAGTTGTTAATTGCTTTGGCCTGTAACTCCCCAAAGATGAAAAAGATTAAAAGGGAAGGAAAACAGCTATTATATCTCTTTCTTGAAAAAACTTACAGCGTGAAAGGCTCATTAACATCATTAGTGTTTCATTAACCTCTAGCCAGACAAATAAGCTGGAGGTAATTTAACAGTATAGGGAAAAGAAAGAAAATTAAAAATTACCCAGGTGTAGGTGACATTCTCCAGCTTACCTCCGCTGCACATTTTGAGAGGTGCTAGCAGCTTTGCCTTGCCTTCATGCCAGCCTTCATGGGGCTTGGAGAGGAGCCAGAAGCACTGCCTGCATGCTAGGGAGGGCTGGAGGTAATAACGAGTGGGGAGTGCCATTGATTGTGACAAAATGGAATTCATTTGAACACAACAACATCTGAAACGTTGAAAAGGAAACACGGCGCCGCACAATGCCAGCTTCAAACCACCGAATCGCCGCCTGCAAAATGACTTCCTTTGTTTGAATAAAAAGCTTCCCCCCCCCCCCCCC
>NW_017728980.1:8402058-8405818 GCF_001723915.1 Gavialis gangeticus | reverse complement strand
TCCCCCCCCCCCCCGTAACGTTTCTGTTTTCATTTGATTTTTATCTCTCCCCAACTTTGCATGCTCCACCCCCGGCGTGCAACGCTGCTTGCTGCGCATCCCATCTGGAAGTCAAATTTGAACACGTCTCTTGGCTTTCTGCAGCCGTTTTCTTAATGCAGCTCTTTGGCATGAAAGGGGCATTGTCAGTTTATCTCAGCCCCCAAATTCTGAGTGTGAATGAAAAGCACGGCCTCTGGGGCTTGTTATTAAGTATTGTGCTAAGTGTACTCTAGCTGAGCTCAGGATCCAGGCCTGATTGGTGCTCCATTAACACGCAGTAGGAGACAGTCCTTGCCCCAGGTGGCTTGCTTTCATTCTTGATAGACACAACAGACAAAGGGATGGCCATCCCTTCTGTTTGACAGGTGAACAGCGGAGGCAAAAGAGGAAGAGACTGCCCGAAGTCTTGCAAGGACCCGAATTCCAGTCTCCTGAGACCCAGTCCAGCATGCCCTCTCTGCCCTCACTTCTTCCTGTCTGTAATATATCCTCTAAGGCACACCTGGTGTGGTCTTGCGTTGCCCTTCCCTGATGTGCTGGCCAGCACATTTCTTGGCTGTGTGTGGCTCAGTGGCAAGACTACAGGCCAAACCACCAGGCATTCATTAGAAATAATCCCGGCGCTCCTGCTTACTCTGCCTATGGCTTTGGGTAAGTCACTTAACTTCCGTGGCTCAGTGTTTCCCTATGTGTAAGATGCAGCTCATTCTCAACATGTTGTGAGGATTAATGTTTATAAAGAGCTTTAAAGATAAATGCTAAGTACCAGGTATTATTGGCAAATCCTTGCGTTTTTACTCGGTCCTTACTCAGGAGAAACTTCCAGTAAAGTCAATGGAAGTTTGTATGAGAAGCTAAGGATCTGGCTTCTCATGCAGATCCTATGGTTGTTTCTTATTCAGGGGGAGATTTTCCTGAACCTGAAAAGCAGCCCATGCACCATTGGGTTTCAGACATCAGTCCTTTTTGTTTTCTCAGTGGCCTCATGCTCCTGGTTCCCTCAAGCACTGAACCCATTTGTGCTGCTTGGGGTTCTGGTTTTATGCTATCCACTTCTTTTGGCTGGAATTGGCGTGGCACCCCTTTTCACAGCTCCCTAAGCAGCTCTCAGGCTGCAGTAACATTCAAATTCTGTCCTTCGCGGCTACTGTAAATATTCCTTCTGTTTTTTCTGTCCTGTGCCATTTCTGTTCCACTTAGAAAATTTCCCGTAACATTTGTGAAGGTGGAATAGCAGATGGAAGGAGTTAAGGTGCCTTGTGAAAGGGGTCTCCAGCCTAGGTAGGGAGTAAACAGTCAAATCCAAACACAGGAAGAAATCTTGAAGGTGGCACCTCAGTGGCTTGCTCTGGACACAGCTTGCAAATAGGTTTCAGTGCTCCCATGATTGTTATGTAGAAGGAATGTGTTACCAGCAGAACTCTTGCAGGTGCAAGACAGACTTGTGCTCACATGCCTGGCTGGGGATGTGATAATTGTTGCTGTGATGAAGGGGATATGCTCTCTTGGCTGTAGCTTTCTACCTTGATTAGGTATACAGCTAACAGCTAAAAAACATGATTATTGATCAGAAGGAAAGAAAGAGCTGAGCCTCATACTTCACACCTGAATGCAGGTTATCTGGGAGTTCAGGGTCCTGGATTGGTCCTCTTTCCACCTGGGACAGGGTTCAGAGATCAGCTCTGGAGTTCAGAGAAACATGCACAGGTATGGATGCCTAAGGGCCTTCTTACACATTAATTTTAGGTGGCACCTGGAGCTCTTAACCACTGGATTGTCCACACATTAACACCCAAGACTACTTCTAAGCACTTTTTAGGCAGCTTAAAGTTATGCCACTCCCAGGCAGATTTATCTCTGATCCATGTTACCCAGCTTGGGTTCCCTTAATGTGTGGCCACTCCCCACAAGTGAGTCACCCTCATTGCAGTCCTCCAGCATCCCAGGATGCAGTGTCCCCTCCCCGATTTGCCTGTGTGCACAGACTTTCCACCCCCGCAACTCTACTACCCCCAGAGGTGCAACTTCATTTAAACAGCCTGCAGTGCACATGCCAGCTAGCCAGGTTGCAGGGCATGAATGGGTCCAGGAGTGGGGTCTACTGCAGGAGTTGGAGGGCAAATAAGGCAAGGAGCTGGATCAGGTCCCCATCAACTGGGGCTTCCTCCTTGGGGCAGAGGCAGTAGCTTCCCCAAAAGCACCTTCCCTCACTGCTCCCACCTCCCAGCCACCCAGGAAAGCATGACCAGCACACCCCAGTCCCAACCCCCAATTTATTAAATCATGCGACCTTTTATGATTTACCTTCTCTTTATTTCTTTTCAAATTCTTTTTTCCCCTTTTTTACTTCTTTTTATTTTATCCTTCAGTGGCTGATTTCCTTCATTTCACCACTCTTCCCTCACCCCTATTCCCTTTCCTCCTCCCATTTCATCACCCACCCCCATTACATTAACTGTCCGCCTCCCAGCTTCATGCTCTTACCATCACAAGCAGGGTGGCCATCATAGAGGACAGTCCCATTGTCCTCTGTCCTCTGTTGATATGAAACTGGACACCTTTATGTCCTCTATTTTTCTCTTGAAGAGAAAAATAGAGGACATAATGGTGTCAGGTTTTGTATCAACAGAGGACAGATCAGCAGAAAACGGAATTTCCTCTATCATGGCCACCCTGTGTCACAATCCCTCTCTCACACCCCCACCCTCCCCTCACCTCGAGCCAGGATAGAAACCGGTCCTGGCTCACCTGCCCCACACTGACAACTCACAGCTACAGCTTGTAGTCGGGCCCCTGCTCACCAGGCCTCTAGCGGCAAGTCACAACCGTGCAGGTGGGGGACAGAAGGTTTTTAGCCTTAAGGTGCGACTGCTCAAAACTTGAGCTAGCGCTGACACCGATTAGCATTTGAGCAGCTTCAAGTAGATCATGTAGCAAGGCCCTAAGATAAAACTCATCCAGACTCTCTGAACTCCATGCTGCTGAAGGGTTGGGCCAAGCCTTTGTGAACTGGCTCATGATTTTGAGTTCCCAACCTGGGATACTGTCAAGGGGTGTAACACTGAGAGGGGGAGGGATGTTCAAACCTTCAACACATCTTTAAGTGAGTTTTCAAAATGTTGGCCAACATTTCTGAAACCAAGAAGCAGCACTTTCTGAAACACCTCAAGGATAGTTTCTACTGTAGTATGTAAATGTAACTGTCTGTCTGCCTAGTCCATACTTGTCACCATAGTATACGATCATCCAGTGTTTATCCTTTCTAGCTAAACCTGTTTCAACCTTGCAGGAGCCCAGGAAATTATTTCACAAAAAAATACATAATATAGCTTGCTGGAATTATTTAACCATGAAATCCACAGGGTTAGGTCACTGTAAATTCGGAATAATTATGTGTCCTGATTCTTTCCAAGTGTTCATTTTCTTCCAGCCCTCTTCTCAATCATGTTTGCCATTGTAATGTTATACAGCCTTGGCCATGTCCCTTAATTTGATAGCTAAAATTGCATTCCCCATGAAGTCTGCTTCACTAGTGCTTTATAGACTCGGGCCTGGGCCCAGTTAGCTCCAACCTGAGCTTCTCCAAAACTAAAGTGTCTTTGGTTTATTAGTACAGCTGGCTGGGAAATTGTGTTAGATCCCACAGGAAAAAAAATGTGACCTGACAAAACCCATAAAAATGTCTTGGCAGTTTTTGTTTTTTTGTTGGGGGGGGGGG
>NW_017728980.1:8354369-8401942 GCF_001723915.1 Gavialis gangeticus | reverse complement strand
TTTTTTTTTTTTTTTTGGGGGGGGGGGGGGAGGTTGGAACAGTTTACTGGGTTCTCCTCCAAAAGCCAAATTCTAGAAAATATCCAGTTTTCATCAACCAAAATCTCTTATTGGAGAGTGAAATATTTAGTTTTTCAGTTGCCAAAAGCTTTTTTTGTTTGTTTTAATTGGAAGCTAAACATTTATTGAAAATGGACATTTTTTTTGGAAGTTTCAATACTGACTAGGAAGCTTTTTTCATGGGGGAAAATATTTTGAATGAAAAATTGTGCCCCTATATGTTACTTTGCCATAATATGCATTTATACTGTTGCTTACATAATCATTTCAGCTTGTTGTATAACTGCAGGAGGCATTATAGGTCACCTGCTTTTTCATCATATCGCTCTTATTTTGTTCTGTACTTTTGCAGCGTGTAAGTGAATGTTCACGCCGATAGAACAGGAGTGAAGCTAACCCCTAGTTTTGCTATTTGGTGCGTAGGAATTAGGACTGGTGCTATTTGCCATATATTGTTAGGTACGCAGCACCCTCTTGTGTTTGTCTTCAGGTGGCACAGTTAGTGCCTTTATGCATCCAGCAGGTAAGTCAGCCCAGAGAAGCCTTGTTTCAGAACTTGCTGACAACTAAAGTCCTTTACCAGGTTACTTGTTAATATTTCTTCTTTGAATATATGCTGCGTGGTTTCCTGACCCTGTTTCTGACAGTTGGCAAATTCCTCCTTCATCTCAGGTCTGGGTATTTGTGGCACTTCAATGGCATTCTCAGTTGTGAACCCTAAACCTCCCTTGTTTGAGGAATTTTTGGATCTCGTTCTGATTGTCTAGGAGTGAGCTGGAAAGCTGATGAAGATGGATTTTCAGGAGGCCTCAAATCCTGCATGCTCAGCTCCAAAGAGCAGGCTTTTGCCCCGAGCAGTGAAGAAGAATACTGTGTTAGCTGATAGAAGCAATAGGTTTCTAGGATCAAGAGAAAGTGGTAGAAGAGGGATGAAACACTTTGCCAGCCGAATGCAGGAACACTAATGAGCTCTATGATCGGTGGTCAAATAGCTTCCAAAGGAGCAGTTTCCAGCCTTTCTCTGCCAAAACATTGGCTATGTTGAGATGAGTTAAAGCCATATTCGCTCCCTGGGGAGCTACAGGTTATGGGTGTGAGGCTCTTAGCGACTGGCTGCAAAAACCAAAGATTCATACCCAGCACCCAGGAGATGGCTTTGGGCCCTGGGAGCTGGTTTCAGCCCATCTCAGTTTATACCTTTTAACCAGAAAACTCTGTTGTTAACAGTAGGGATAAACAAGTTTGTTTAAGAGGCTCCAGATGGAGCCAGCCCAGCCTGAGACAGCCATGACATCAGGAATTGCACTTCAGAAAGTTTCAGTTCTGGATTGCGTGGAGTTTTGGACACAGTTTTGCTTCACTTCTGTTTCCCTGGGACAGATTTTCACATCTGAATGCAGAGCTCTGCCGAGTTCATCATCTCAAAACCTCATCCCATCCTCCCACTGCACAGATGCCTTCGAATCCCCTTGAATTCAGGGCCTTGCAGGAACTGGCCTTTACTTTTTTGCTGTCTTTAGAGCCTTGCAGAATGGGTGACTTGGTAGTATAGTCAGCTGACTTCAAAGATGATCTGTGCCACAGAGAGCAGAGCACAAGGCTGGGACTTAGGCACAGCTGGGATCTATTCCCACCTCTGTCATGGGCATTGGGGCAGCCTTTTCAAGCCAGTTCCTTGCTCTGTGCCTCAGTTGTCCTGGATGCAAAGTTGGGCTAATGGTTCTCTGTGAAATGTCATGGGTGAGACAATCCTAGGAGTTAGGTATCTTCATTGCAGGGTCTTACGCTTTGATTACTTCCATTGGGGTCAGCAACGTCCACAACGGAAATTGGGATGGACGGGCAGGCACCTCACTGACCAGGGCAGCACATGGGCTGTATGTCATGGCTGCAGTCAATAGCTATATCACACTGCAGCTGGACCGGGGGTAGACCATGTACCAAGAGGAAGGACTTTTGCTTCAGGACTTCTCTGGCTTACTGTGTACTTGCTGGGCAGCGTGTGCAGTGTACAAGCCCTCAAAGCAAGCAGGGAATGAGGCACTTAGACATATAACAATTAACACTCCACACTAACCGGCCTGAGTTCATCTCTAACAGCTCTCAATGTGACGTGAAAACACGCGCCAGCTACTATTTATCATATGCTCGTAGACTCACACTGCCGCTGTGTGCACCATTAGTGAAGGCTGCTGCTTCTCATGCTGAGATCCCAGACTGGCCAGACTGCTGTGTGACAGGGGTTATCCAGGCTTGAAGGGGGCTTGGATGAGCCCTAGTGTAAGGGATTTGCTGGGGCTGGCTTCAGCCATTGGCACTATGGGTAGGTAGACTATTTCAGGAGAACCCTTTGTTTTCTCTGACAAATTCCTATTTGGTTTCAGCACAGTAGTTCCCAAACACACACTTTATTTGTCAAACTGTTTCAGCCAAAAAGCTGGAAAAAAACCCCTAGAAAACTCAAAACATTTGAATTTTTCATTTTGAAGCAACCATTTGTTTTGACATTTACTTGCATGTATTTTTAAAAACCTGGATTTTTATTTTGTTTTGTTGTTTGCTTCAGCAGGAAGAGCTGAAGGGAATATCTTCAGGAGTTGATCCAAAGTGAACTTTCTGCCCCAGTTCTTCAGCTTGGCCAACAAACTAAAACATCATTTACTGGCATGGCTTGGTATAGGAAATGCTAGCTTAGAGCAGATCAGCGGCCCGTGCATTTTTTGGGTTGTTCGTGGCAAGTGCTGGATGTCTGGATTGAAACTGTAACCCATCCCTGCTTATTAATCCTGGGCTGAACCCTGCACAGTAGATACCCACTAATTGTGCTCTCTGTGGCATCCCTTCAGGTTATAGTATCTGAAGGTTTGACTGGCTAAGGGATGGGGTGTGATGGAAGGGAGCAAGGGAAAAGGTTGGGAAAAGAACTGAATGGAGCCGACACCACTGGGATTTCTTATAACTTACATCCCCAAGGGGCTTCTGAACAACCCGCCAGCTATCCCCACTGCTATGCCAGGGAAGGAGCACTGTCCCCAGGGGAAACCATGGCACAGAGTGGAAGCGACTTGTTCAGCGCAAGCCAGTGTTGGAAGGAAAGAGCTCTCTAATTATCCTGCTGATGGAAGATGAACTAGAAGGGATAAGAAAGGGTGTTGCGGCTGACTGCTAAGACCACCCAAAATGGAGTGCAGCCAAAGGCAGTGTGTAATCGTGCCTTCGCAATGGTAAAGTGAAGAAGTATATGTCTTACAGTGCCTGCCTTGGCAAGGTGCAGCCACAGGGCACTGTGTGACACCAGTACTATGCTTATGGTGATCTCTCTTTGGAGATCAGGATTCAATACTGTGCTCCTCCAGAGACTCCGTGCGGAGCAATGGGCAAGTCACTCCCCATCTGTAAGCCTCAGTTCCCCATCTGTAAAAGCCTTGTGAGGTTGGATTCTGGGGACACAGAAATGAAGAACTGTTATGTGCTCTGAAAGGACTTGGGATTGAGTAGCTGTAACTGGGTGCAGCACAAAGCACCAAAGCTTGCAGGTGGATGTTTCTAACTGAGTTGCTTCACAATGTTCTGCTGATTTCTGGCTCCTGATCCTTAGCCGTGTATCCTTGAGCAGCCCCCACCCTCCCCAGGTCAGTCATTCGGGCAACCTCCCTGCAGAAATCACAGCTGGAGGAACCGGCGGAGCCAGAGCAGTGGCTGGAGAAAGTGCCTGCGGTGGATGGCTGCTGGAGGGCTTGGGAGCAGGGGCCAGAGGAACATTGCAAATTGACATTGAAAGTTGGCTTTTTGAAAGACACAGCAGCCTTTGCTTGCTGCAGAGCTAATTATTATGCAAATTCATGCTAATAAACTCTGCCTTGCATGTTGTTGAGAAGCTGCCTTTCCCCGTTAACATACCAGTAATGAGAGGTAGATTTGTAATTCAGATGCCGGCGGTAATATCTTAAATTACTCTGCGCGCCTATAACGGACTTTATTTTGCTCTCCCCCCCACCCCCCGCCAAATCCCTCCAACCTAAATGTCAATGCAAATCAGCTCCAGCTTTGCATATTTATTGCAGATGTATTTATTGTTGATACAGAGTGAGGACATCAGCTGAACAGCTCCCCTTGGCATTCCCCCACTTTGCTACTGGTGCCCAGGGGGTTGGAGGGGTGATGCTGGTTGAGCAGGTGAGGGTGAGCTTTCCTGGCAAGCTGCCACAGCTATGGTGCCTCTGCTGGTCCCTGACTTAATCAAACTGCTCTCCCCTGCCTCTTTCCTTTGAGCTGACTCAAGGATTAGGTTTGGGAGAGAGAGTGCCATGATGACGGTAATTGCTGCTGAGCATTTCAAAGGGTTAATAGTCTCTGTCACCTCTTTGCATGCAGCACCTGTTCCCAAGCAAGGAAAAGACTGTGGCCCATTGCCTGTTGTTCATGCGACTATTGCTGAAGCTTCTGGGATGCCATAGCCGTCCAGTGGGTTTTTTGAGGGGGTGGATAATTGTGTTGCTAGAGAAATTATCCTGGGCAGGAGAATGACAATTTAGGGTAAGAAACTGTGGATTTAGCATAGAGGCAAGGTGCCAGGTTGATGTTCCTCAAATCATGTTACCGGTAGTCACGGGTCAAACAGCAGCTGCAGTAAAGCCTGCAAGGCCTTCTCCCATGAATGTGCTTTTGCTTTGAATGGATGAGAAGTTGAACACCTCAGTGGTACAGGCTGCTACTGTACTGCTGTCTCTCCTTGGCTGTTGTACTGAGGCTGCACAAAGAAGCTGCCAGTGAATGGGCCTGGGAAAGAGGGGTGATATGACTGCTTATTGCTTCAGTTATTTTAAGGACCTAAAAAATGGAGCCTCTTTCCAGGCCAAGCTTAGAGTCAGGCCTGAAGCTGAGGAACCACAGTCTAGTTTCAATGGCATCAGCCCTTCATGACCTATCCTTCCAGGCTTTTGGCCAGGACATCCTGCCATCTTGAACATTCATAAATCTTGTAGATGAGCCCTGTTGACTACATCACCTATCTTGGGCTGTTTCAGAATCCGGAAGCAGAAATCCCTTACTGTTTTTCGAGGTGGCCTAGCCCGAAGAGGTGAGAGCAGGTCTCTTTCTGGAGATTGGAATCCATGCTCACAAAATTGGTCCCATCTCAACAACAAACTCAACAGAAAATGACCCCTTTCATTTTACCTAGGTCACTAGCAGCCAGGCAGGCATGGGTAACATCTGTTGATCATGAATCTGCTCAGCTTAGGACAAAATGGGATAGCCTGGAGACATGGAGCCCTGCTTTCATGCGGAGGGGAGAGGGAAAGATGATGACGATGACGATGATGATGATGAACAATTTTATTGTGAGGTTTTTAATTTTGGTGGGTTCTGGGTTTGGGTGTTTTCCTTCAGAGAAAATGGAAAACTTTGATAGAAAAGCAAACCCATTTTTCACTTAGATAACAGGCTGTTATTGGCCCCAAACACATTTTTGAATGATAAATGTTGAGCAGTTGCACACATCTGAGATGTTGTAATGGGACCAAACTGAACTCTTGGGTCTGGGTCTTGTTCACATGAAAGCCACCATACATCACTCTGTCATTGCAAAAGTACATTGAGGAGGGCATAGATTACATTGCATTCCCTTTAGGGCTCCTGTACCTCATCATCACTTTGCAGAGTGCCCTTAATGCAAATGTGAATCAGGCCCTCTGCCATTAAGGAAAAACTGATTATGGCAGCTCCCTGGCTCCGCGAGGATCCCACGTGGAGAGATTCATGGTTCTTGGGGCCAAGCACTGAGACAGTTCCCCTTGATATGGCCTCTCACTGGGAACTTTCTGCATTGCTTTTGACATGTCTTTGCGAATGTTACAGACGAAGGGGGGCACTTGTGTACATCCCCCTGTTCTAATCTTCCTGGCATTACCAGTCCTCTGCCAAATGTCATTCCTCATTCTGTCTTAAATAACAGTGCATAGATTTGCATAAATTGATCTAAAAAAATGCAAGTGGTGAGGGTCTGTTTGAGATTGCACAGGCCCAAGTGCCTTGCCTGTCTGCTGCACGCCCGCCACGACTGATGTAGTTAGCAATCTCTTTCAAAGGAAGCCAGGCTGTCTCCTCTGCTGCTCCAGGCTCTTGATTCATTACTGAGCCTCTACACTGATTCCTAAATGATTCCATGTTTTCAAGAGACAGATAAATAATTTACAAATTGGACCAAGCCCTTGCAGAGAAATGCAGCCAGACAGCTTTCAAATCGCATTCTGCTGAGTTTTCCTGTACAGAGCTGATTTTTCTTTCCATCTTGCTCTTTCCTTCTAGGCTCCCAATCAGTGTTTCAGAAGGGGGTGGCTTTTCCCAGACGCACCCTAGGAGCAGCGTAGGGAGCAGGTGGTTGTGGGCATGAGGTCCAGATGGCACTGGAGAGATACATATTGTAGATCCGTGGAGCTCTTCCATCCTGAAGAGTAATTGGCGGTGGCTAAACCTCAGAAGGGCGCATGGTTCGAATTTGATTCAAAGGGAATTTCATGACAACTCAAATGGTTTACTTGGAAACTATTACCTACCCTGAAGTTTAGCCCCAGATATAGATCCAAACTTGGGTAGGCCAACATAAGGGGCTTGAGATGCCGATCACTTTCTGATCTGGCCAGTAAATAGTTTATGTCATTTTTGCCCAGTCTAACAGATCAGGGACCATTTCAGGATAAAGCTGCTTTGGAGATGGAAGGGGAGAAGGAGGGTGTCCTGTTGAGGGTGCTCTTGACTGGAGCATTAATTTCATCTTGGTTTGTGATGACTCTATGACTTTGGTCCCAATTCCCCCATTACTTGGTTTGTGCTTGCCCCTTCACAAACAAGGAGCCTGAGGCACTAAGACTAGAGGAGCTCCCCAGTGCAGTTGTGTTCAGATCCAGAGTTTGGGGCTGGCCTTGTCTGAAACCCATGGATCTGCGTACCGGGAGTGGGGATCTCATGAGATCAGGCTTTCAGGGAAAGATTTCCTATTTCTGGCCATAGTGCTGATACCTTGGAGGGACAGAGGACCCTTTCCCATAGCATTTGGTTGATTTGCTTTCTTGTCTGTGAACTGGGAATGTGAATGTGTCAGGGCATCTCAGAACCTGATCACCTGCTGTTTTTGAAGTTTGGCTCCCAAGAACAAGCACTGATATTCTTCAGCAGCAGGAGGGTTTGAGCCCCAGCTTGCTCATTCAGGAGCCTCCCATATGGAGCTTTTCAGGAGTCTGTCTGTGGAAGAGAGGAACTGGCAAGGAATCCAGAGAGCGTGTCTCCATCTTCCCTTGCCCGTCACTCCAAACAGCGCAGAGAAGTATTTAGACTAAGCCACTATCTGTCACTCAGATAACCCCATCCAAGATGTAGGAGGAATGAATGACAGTAACTGGGTGGAAAGGACAAGCAATATAAAGTCAGTCTGGAGGCAGCAATCTCCCTGGCTTGGTAAACCTCAAGTGCCAAACCCCAGAATATTTGAAAGCTCTGAAGCATTAGTTGAACAGCATTGGTTGTATTAAAAATATACAAGCCATTTACTGTCCAGACTAGGAAGTTATCAGTACATCAAGCCTTCTATACCAGTCTACCCGAGTCAGGATCCATGTGCTTCCATTTTCATTCAGTTTTTTTTGTGCTGTCAGCATCCAGCCTGGCTTGAAACCATGTGGTATCAAAAACAAGAGAGACTCTTGTGGCATTTCATGCCGGGCAAGGACCAGAGAATACCAGAAATCTCTCAAGACCCCTTGTCTTCCAGCCCAATTTTGCAGCTGCAAGAAGATCTGATTCTAATAGGAGGAAGAAAATCAGAACTGTTGCGTGCTGATTCTGAACTGACACGATGAACATTTGGAGATTACTTCATTGAAGGTCACACTGAATTATCCAAGTTGTTCCTTCGGACCTAAAATATTGATGACTCACTGCAAGAGACGGGCGCAAAGGCCGAATGGTAAAGGTCTGTGTACAGGGAGCATGCAATGGTCACTGGGGCAAGGCACTGGGAGCAAAGTCAAGAGAGGCTTCACTCTCAGTTCTGCCACTTACTGACTGTGTGGCCTTTGGTTTGGTGGGTCACTCTGCCTCTGGACCTCAGGCTGCCTTTCTGTAACATGGACATAATAATACCTCTCACCTTCACAGGATATTATGCAACCTATTTACTTCGTGCTTGTACAGCGCATTGATGTGTTTGGAGAGAAGGTGCTCTAAAAATGCAGAGTTGTTTGTTTGAGTGACGAGATCTAAATAGCACTGTGCCCAATACACACAGTAGGCGTCGTCCTTGGTGTTAACCAGGGAGCCCAGCCCTTTTTGTGGGGGTGGGCTTGTGGCCCCCATTGCTTGACTAAGTTGCACTGCTTTCCGAGTCAGGAGAGCGTGCAGTGTTGCAGCTTGGCCACATGGTGCTGACAAAACTCCACGGCTCATCCCTAGCGGTCAGGATTTCAGCTGCTCTATCAGACATGGTCTCTCTTCACAGCTGTCTGGGCAGACGTTTCTCCTCCCCACGGCCTCCCAGTTCACCCGATGGCAGGGCAGACATTCACCCCACTCTGCATCCTCCAGTTTGCATAGTGCTAGTGTAAATGGTGTCCCGAGCTGCTGCAGTGAGGGGCTGTCATCATCGAAACACCTGCCTTAACATACTTGCCTGGGTAGTGGGTACAACACAGGCAGCTCCCAATATCATGTTCAGCCAATTAGGCCTCTGTGGGGCTGGAGGCAAAGGTCTGTCACAAGGTATTAAACCAGAGAGGAGAATTTATTTCTGGTCCCAGATAAATGAAAACTGAATGGGTCGGTAAGGATGGGTGCATAGTCAGTCTCTTATTATCACAGCTAGTACTAATGCAGATTGGGTTTTTTTGGTTATTTATCGTTTGTTTTGACAGTAGGACCAACCAAACCAGAGGCCTCTTGTGCTAGGCCCTGTACTTAATGAGAAAAAGTTCCTGCCCTTAAGGGGTTATGGCCAAAATAGGGCAAAGGGAGGGGTATACCTATTTTGCAGATGGGAATCTGAGGCAGAAATGTGTAGTTAAATCCCCAGGAAGATAGTCTTTTAGCAGCACATTGCAAGCTCTATGAAGACCTTCAAAACTCTAGCCTAGAGAGGTTAAATAACTTGCCTAAGGCTATACAGAAAAGGCAGTGGCAGAAGCAGGAATAGCTTTATCTCCTGAGAGCCAGGGCAGCATCTTAGCTACACAATCCATCCTCCCTCACTAAGTGTCTGTCTACATTTCTTAATTACTTTCTGTGCCTTTACCTAAGCTCTCTCCTTTAGCAATGCCCTGAAGCAGGAAGTCTCACAGGAAATTAGCTGCTGTATGCAAGGTATAGTTTAACGGTAAATAATGTTATTTGTTACGTCTTGGCCTGCCCTCCTGCTTCTGTGATGGATGGGGACAAGTAGGAACACTTGCCTCATTTTGTGCATGTCCTTCTTCTTCTCATGTCTCTACACCACATTTGACCACTCTGTTACACATGCTTGTTCTTGTTGTATATGTTATTTCTGACTGATGGAGCAGTATTAACACATTATTGTCCATTAGAGATGCACCACGTGACCCTGAGTAAGTCAGTGTCTCAGTGCCTCAGTTGCCCCTCTATAAAATGGGGAGAAAGTCCTTCTTTTCTTTCAGTAGCTGTCTGTCTTAAGTGTTTGGACTATGTGGTCTTTGGGGCAAGGACACCTGCTCTGTCTGTCCAGCATCTAGCACAACGAGCCCTAGTACTGGCTAAGTCTATTATGTACAACTGCCATACAAAAAAATGAGCCTCAGTCTTCTCTATGCCATTTCTCCCATTACTGCTCCCTCCTGTGGAGTCACGGGGGATGTTCAGAAAAAAAGAACTCAGCAGAAGAAAGGTGGAGCATGGATTAGGTTGGCTACTTGTGATGCAGCAGCCCTGGATCCAGTTCCATACTGTGGCAGAGACTTCCTATGTCACCCTGGGCAAGTCTCTTAACTTCTCTCTGCCTCAGTCTCCTGTCTGGAAAATGCAGGTGTTAGCAGCACCCTGTCTCAGAGGTGCCCTGTGTGCCAAATACATCAAAGGGGTGCTCAGATACTAGTGGTGCTCAGGTACTAGTGGGGGGCCTGAAAGTACCTGAGAGAGCTCAGGCTGAAAGATGGGGGGCAGAGAGTGAGGGAGGGAGACTCCTAAACTCGCTTCTAAGTTTGCTCGGAGGCAGCGTGAAAGCTGTGCGCGTGTGTGTTTTACATAGGGCATTAAAATAATTTATGGAGAGCTTCTCCCTGCCAGCAGAGGAGGTGGTCAAGACGAGAGAATAAATCTTTAAAAGAATAATGTTTTCAAAATCAGGCTCCTTGTCCTCGAACCCTTTGATGTATGAGTGCAATAGTAGGTAGGACACATAGTGAAATATACATGAGATCTCCCCAGAAGAGAATAGCAGAGTGGAGAAAATATTAGTGTTTACATCAAAACTCAATTGGAGCACTCGTTTCAAGATGATAGTTTATTATGTTGAATGCAATTTAGTCCCACAAGGATGTTTCCTGTGTCTGTGACACTCACTCTCTACACCTCCTCCTCCCCCTGCCTCCATAGCACCATACCTGGGAGCTGACGTCCCCAGAGGATCATCCGTTCTCTCTTTCGCAAAGACTTTTTGCAGGTTGGTAAAGGGAAGTGAAGGAGAAGAACTAACTTGGTTTAGGGAAGTTCACTATTTCCTTGGGCCCACGGGCCTAGTCTTCAGGTGGCATAAGCCAGCTCTAGAGAAGAGAAGACTGAGTGGGGATTTAATAGCAGCCTTCAACTACCTGAAGGGGGGTTCGAAGGAGGATGGAGCTGGACTGTTCTCCGTGGTGGCAGACAACAGAACAAGGAGCAATGGGCTCAAGCTGCAGCAAGAGAAGTTTAGGTTAGACATTAGGAAAAATATTCTCACCAGGAGGGTAGTAAAACACTGGAGCAGGTTACCAAGAGAGGTGGTGGATTCTCCATCCTTGGAAGTTTTCAAAACCTGGCTAGACAAAGCTTTGGCTGGGATGATCTAGCTGGGGCTGGTTCTGCTTTGAGCAGGGAGTTGGACTAGATGCAACCTCCTGAGGTCCCTTCAACCCTCATTTTCTATCATTGTATGACTTCAGCGGAAAGGGATGGATTTACACCACAGAATACTTGGCCTCTTGTCAGTGGGTGAAAAGGTGTATGTGGAATTGCAAGGAAAGGCAATCTATCTTTTAACATGCAGAGCTGGTTTCTAAGTGGTTAGTCTTTCCCCATACCCAAATGGACACCCCACCCAAGCTAGCACTGAAGGCAGCTGTTGTTAATGAGTGAAAGCAGCCTGTTACAGGGGGTATTCATTCCTGCCTTTAACTCTGTTCTGGGTGTCAGACCTTTTTTGACTCTGGATTTGATGCTGGCATCAGCTTGGGGAGAGAGGCCTTGGCAGGGGCAAAGAAAGAATAAAGTTGGGCAGTTTCAGTTCTGGGCTTGACAATGTCATGTCCCACCAAATGGAAAGGGAACATCAGCTTTTGGAAAGCCTCATTGGATTTACAAACCCATCCCTGAGCAAATGCAGGACACCATCCCCCAGAAGAGGAATAGTTTGGCAGTTCATCCCAGATGCATGGCACGGCATCAGCACACAATGCATTTTGTTAGCTGTTTCTTTCCGTGCTCACTTCTACCAAGAGGAGGGTTTGCCTCAGAAACCACCACCAGCCTGATGCACTTCCAATATATTAGCCAGTTCTGGATGGCATGTGCCCTGCCCACCCTTGAATAATGCTAGTTGTAATTTGTGTACATTTCCCAGATTTGCAGTTGATGTGATTCCCTAGGGCCAGGCTGTCACTGTTGGCAAGTGTGATTTGCTTTGTAGGCAGAGGATGAACACCCTTTGCACAGCGATTAGGTTTTGCAGAACGGGGAGCAGACACCTGTGCTGCTTGAGTGCACTGCAGGCACCCTTTCTCGAGAGGGCAGGGCGGGAGATGATTCACTCTTGGGAGAACAACTCTATCTTTGGGTGAACCCACACAGGAGCTCTCCTGATTTGGTCTAGCTTGATATATGAACGCTGAACCCTCGTCCCTTCCTTCTTTATTTCCTACAGTGTCATTATTCATATGTATGTAAATGACAGGGTGAATGGGAAAGAGGGAGATGAATTTAGTAGTAAAAAAAAAAAAAAAATAGAATCATTATTCTACTGTAATTGTTGCTTTCCATGCCCCTGTTTCTTCTGCCAGCCCTAGAGTGGATGGAGACAGGGAGCATTTGATGTAGGTGGCAAGTAGGAAGTGGAAACCAAGAACAAAATATTCAAAGTCACCTAGGAGATTGGGATGCTCAGTTCCAATTAATTTTAATAAGAACAGGACATCTGTCGCTTCGTTGACTTTGAACATTTCAACCCAGCTTTGACTAACCCTTAGTGTCCCTCCCACTTGTTGCTATCTTCTAACAAGCCTCAAGCAATGCTTCAAATGGAAAGTGCCTTGTTAACCAGAAGAGGATGTATTCTGGGTTGGATAGCCTGACGGATAATACTGCCTTGCCCCACTCAGACCATAGCCATCATTAACTTAATTAACTTAATTCTGTTCATTGAGTTTTCTGCAGAAGTAGTGGGGAAAACACCTATCATTTTTCAAAGTTCAACTAGGAAAAGGGGTTGCTCTTTGCTAATATCAATTCCTTGTGCTAGCCTTGAGTGCATATTGTCCCAAATTCTCTGCAAACCTCAAGGCATTCCTAAGAAATCATAGATACATGCTGGGCTGGAAGGGAGCTCAGGAGATCACCTGGTCCATCCCCACTGAAAGATCAAGTGCATCTGAGCCAGTCCTGAGAGATATTTGTTCAGGAGGCTGTTTTCAAGGCTTCCAGTGAAGGTAGCTTTCCATGCCCCATCCCTACATAGCCTGTACAAGTCTTTCCAGACTGAAACAGCTTCAAAGGCTCTTAGCATCCAACCTAAAACTCTTTTACCACAATTGAAGCTGACATGTTCTTCCCTAGTGGACACAGAGATCCAGGCAGGGGGCACCACATGCATGTCTGCATGCACACACGCACGTGGTAGCCAGACAGCCTGCAGAGCAGCTCCCGCGGGTAAGTCTAGGGGTTGGGATTCAAGCCCCCATAGTGAGGGAGAGAGTTGGGCAGGGGTGGGGCTGGTGTGGGGTGTGGGGCTTGGGGCCATGTGTGGCTGTAGGGCCCAGGTGAGGAGCGGGACAGGGCTGTGGGTGGCTCATCTGGGGGACTGCATGCTGCTGCATGCACTCCTTGCAGGGGAGTGCCAGGCACATATCTCACAGATTTGTGCACAGGCGGGCTGCCCACTGTGTGACTGGGTGGGGAAGCTCAGTGCTGCTGCCACTGGGAGCTCTGTGCCACCATGGCTGCCAAGTGGGCAGGGGTGCCTCACCAGGGTGGTGCAGGGCTCCCAGTGGTGGCACGAGCCTCCCTGCCTGGCCCTGCTGTGCCCTGGGTCCTGCCCACTGGGTCCTGCCCAATACCGGGTCCCAACCACTGAGCCACAAAGGCCCTGGGGGGGTGGCAGCAGGGCAGGGAGCTGGAGCCTCCCGTGGGCAGCCTGCACCCATCCACCACCCCTGACAGGCTGTGCTTCAGCTGTGCTGCCTGTGGGTGAGGGGGAGCCAGGCTCCATGCTCTGCTCCCCACTGGGGCCACAGCAGCAGCCATCTCCTGTGGGCAGCAGCTGGGGTTTGGGCATTGTGGACCCGGGTCCCTGACCCCATAGCCCTGGCAGCTGGGAGCCTCCTCTGGCAGGGCTAGGGGGTGGGGGGCTGTGGGTGGAGAGTGAGGGGCACCAGCAGGGCCGGTGGGGGCGTGAACGGGGAGTGAGGGGTAATGGCATGGGGAGGGCACCAATGTATCAGGACTACTCAGTGCCAGAAAGCATTGGGGGGAACAGCCACAGCTGGACTTGTGTCCTGGTAGGTGAGGGGGGCAGGGAGAGCTCTGATTTTTCACAATAAAAAAAATGCAAAATTAAACACCAAAATGTATAGGTATTTATTTAGCATTATTTTACTATAGTGATTGGGGCACTGGCAAGCTTCCAAATTGCTTTAAAATTGTAAATATATCAGCAAAACAATTTGTTTAGGTAGCATTTAATTTTAATTGCAGATTTTGGGGGTTTTGATCAGGGATTTGCAATTTTTGTATCAGAGAATTTGCCATTTTTAAGCAGAGAAAACAGGATCCCTGTTGATCACTGACTTTGTTATAACAATGTTTCATGTAATGGAAGGCTGTTATCATGTCCTCTCTGCCCTTAATCTTCTATCTTCTAGACAAAATAAACCCAGTTTTTTTCAACCTGTCCTCACAGATCATGTTTTCTAAGACATCTGGTCAGTCTTGCTGCCCTCCTCCAGACTCTCTAATTTATCTACAAGTTCTTTAAGTGTGGTAGCCAAGATGGGACACAGTGCCCTAGCCAAGGCCTTACCAGTGCACAGCAGAGTGCAATAATAATTACCTCCTCGGCATGACACGCTTATTAATCCACTTCTGAACAGGATTTGCATATTGTGCACACATTCCACTTTGTGATCCATTTGGTCCACCAAATCCTTTTCCTGAAGTCCTCCTACTTAGCCAATTATTCCCCATTTTGTAGTTGGGGAAGTTTGATTTCTGTTTCTTGTAGTTTGATTTCTCCTGCCAAAGCGTTGTTGTTAGCCCTTGCCTTTATTAAGTTTCCTCTGCTGACCCAGTCATTCAAAGTGCTTCTACTTTGATCTCATCCACAATCTGCCTCTATGCACCTTCTGTTCCATCATCCAAGTCACTCCTGAAAATATTGGAGAACTGGGCCCAGAGGAGACCTGTGTGGGTTCCCTCTTGCAATGTCCTCCTAACTGAACAGCAAGCCATTGATAACTGCTCCAGGAGTATAATTAGAGTGACACCAGAGATCTGCTTAAATTAAAACATCCCCCATCCCAGAGCATGTGTGTATAGGTGACATTTGCTCTAGACAAGTAAAGGAGGGAACTATTATCAGAGTTTCATGTGGGACAGTGTCACATGGATTATTAAAGCAAATTTAAAATAGATTTACTTCACCTGCCTTATCCATGAGGCCAGTTATCTTGTCAAAGGGGAAATTAGGTTTGTTTGGCTCAATTCATTCTCAACAAATCTATGCTGGCAGTTTGTTATCTCATAGTTATCTTCATGGTACGTACAAATCAATTGCATAATACTTTTTCTAATATTGTTCTGGGACACTATGAAGAATGTCTCACTCATTTGGCATCAGGGTGAACTGGGGCAACGGGTAATGTAGAGACTTGTTTCAGATCGCAGTGTGAGCTAAAGTAGGGGGAGAATCCAAGAGTCTGGGGCTCACAGTTTGCTCATTTGTGGAGTGGCAGGTGTGAAAACATCCAGACATCTTTCCCCTTCCCAGATTGAACACGTTTAGAAAATGACAGTATGGCCTGGGAGCACAGGCGCGTGTGGTTTTCATCTTCACTTTGAGCCCATCTACACATGCATGTGTGTGACTAAATTTAATGCTCATTAAGCTAATGCTCATTAAGTGGTTTTTCACAGGTGTCTATATGTGTGGGAACTTGGCACTAAAGTTAGTGCCAAGTCCCTGCAGCCTTGTCATGTGCCCCTAGAGGCTGGGCAGCCCAGGCATTAAAGTTAGTGCTGGGTCACGTCTACACGTGCATTAATGCATGTTAACTAATTGTGCCTAAATTTCACCATTTTTAATACATATTGAAGGCACACACATGTAGACGTGCATCCATAATATTCATTAGGTTAGGCTAATGCACATTAACATGTCTCACGTAGACGCGCCCATTATGTACCAAACGTCCCCACTGTGGGGCTGGTACAATGTTGGAGGCAACTGGATTGTAAATGAAGCCCTGTCAGTGACAGTCTCTCTGGATGTGATGCATATTCTCCCCCAATTTTCAGGGGTATAGGTTGTAGCTGTGTTGGTCCAAGGACATAGGCAGACAAGGTTATTTGGGTAAATCCAATATATTTATTAGACCAACTAGAACAGTTGGAAGAATTCTTCTTTACAAGCTTTCGGGTACAAATATCCTTCATCAGCTTTCCTCAGCCTAACAAAGGGTGTTTGCACCCGAAAGCTTGCAAAGAAGAATGTTTCCAACTATTTTAGTTGGTCTAATAAAAGGTATCAGATTTACCCAAAGAACCTTGTCTGCCTATTCCCCCCTAGTGACACTTGCTTTGCTGACTAGATGGAGATCAAGGGAAAGGACAGAGGGGGACACTGAGAGTGGTGGGGAGAAGGAAGGAAAGGCATGCAGGACAGAAGGACAAGGAGTTGACATCCGTTTACTCTCAGACTCATAGTTGTAACTTCTGAGTTGCCTGTCAGTTCTGGAATATCAGGACCTAACTTCCTGCCTTTCACAGGACTACTTGCTTCCAAGTAAATGGTAAAGTTCCCATTTGCTCCTTTGGAAGCAATGTAGGTGCTTGCATGATGAACTTCCTGCTGGCCCTTGGTTTGTTAATGCCACCTGCCTCCCAGCTGTTTGCAAGATATGAACTGGGATCTTGTCAGCTGGCAATGATGCAGGAGGAGAGACACCTGCATGCATTAGCTGAGCTGCTGCTGTAGTATGGCTGCAAAAAAGCCAATGTAGTCTTTAGGCTCTGTCTGGCAAGAGCTTTTCAGTAAAAATAGGAAAGTCTTACTGGCATGGTACAAAGCAGTGGTGAGACCTCATCTACAATATCGTGTGCAATATTGTATGGTGTGCAGATGTATTGTGCACTGCTTTGGTTCCCCACATTCAAGACAGATGACTGCAAAGTAGAACAAGTGGAGAGAAGGGCTGCTAGGATTGTCACAGCAATGGGGAACCTCTCTTTTAAGGAGGGACCAGAAGAGTTTGGATGGTTTAGCCCAGCTAAATGAAGGCTGAGAGGTGATTACAGCTACTTTCTAGAACACAGTTGCTTCAAGAAGAAATAGATATGAGCTAGTCATGAGTAAGTTTTGGATGGAGATCAGAAGTGTCCTAGTCATCAGAGGAGCATAGTTCTAGATGGGCCTCATGGTAGGACTAGATCATGAGGTAGGAAACCTAGCTAGAAGGAGCTTGGTATAAAATGAACTTTATAACATGGATGCCTGTGCCAGCAGGAGGCTGGACTCACTGATCCAGGGTGTCTTCCAGTCCTGTGTTTGTGTATGCTTCCATGGAAAATAAGCTGATTCTTGAGTACATTTGTAATTCTTTGCAGTTAGAATGGATGGCAGGGAACCATCTCGTGGAGACAGTGGCTTCTGGGCACATCTGGTCCAACTGAGGCCCCTGTATGGTAAGTGATGCGGTGGTTGTGGAGAGTCACCAGACTGACACTTCCTGCTTAAATAGCTGGGTGCTGAATATATATTTAAAACATTCAACTTGATGCAAGTGACAGGAGATGCTATTCTCTAAACATTTCCAGTCCATTTCCTTCTTAGTGGTGTAAAAAGGACCTGGCTGCTGTGTTGTTTAGAGGTTTGCTAGATCCCAGGGGAGGCTTAACATTGATCTAGTTCATCCCATTGATTCCTGATTCCCTGAAGACTATAAACAGGCATTGAGTTAGAGGTTTATGCAGCTAATAACCCTGTACGCGTGTCCCTTCTCCCCTCCCTTCTCCCTCCATTGTTTATTTTTCCTATTAGCACCATGAGTTAGTTTTATGACCCAGCAATCAATTTTCCATCATATGCTCTGGCATGGCCTCTGATGTGTTTCCAATAAAAGATGTGTCAAAGGAAATACAGATGATCCCCTGTTGTCCTCTTTGCTCCAGACCCTTCCTTTCACAAGTGCTTTTGTACATGGGAGGGTCCCTGCTTCTCAAGGTGTCGTGCTTTAGTAACCGGGAATTATTGATTCTCCTGGGGTTGGGGAGCCAGCTGAGGGAACTCATGTAGCCTAGTTAGCTTTAAAGAAGCATGAAGTTGGAGAGAAGCCACCGTGCTGCTGCCTGGGGCTGTCAAGGTGGTTGTGAATCCCAGTGACAGCTGTGGGATTAAAGGCAGGGACAAGCCAGGTCCTAATTCAGTTCAACAGTCCACTGCCGACACTTTCTGGGGGTGTCACTGTGACAGCCACCGTCTTGGCAGGTGCACTGGGGAGTGAACCAGCAGCTCCAGAGCTGTTACAGCCTGAGCTGGAAAATACTCTGCAGGTCAGGCCCAAGGTGGGAGCTGTAACACAAACCTCTGTGGGTGATGCCTGTGCTTCCTAGCATGCCCCAGGGCTGCTACTGAGTGGAAACACAGCAGGGGCATCCAGTGGGACAGCTGGGGTGGGGGGGCTCTGCATGAGATACATAGCGTCCTGAAGGTGTGTGCATGGAGATGGAGACAAAACGGGATGCCTTACTGGTGAGGGGATGTATTCTCCTCATGTTCGTCTGGGTTTGGCTTGCTTGAACTCTTCTAGCTTGAAATAAGAAGTTGGGAGTTCAGAATTGTACCTGATAAGTGAGCTGCGCCTCTCTGTGTGCAGGGAGGGGGAGACACGGCATGTGCAGTGGGGTGTGCGTGTACACTGCATAGCTCTAGACCTCTTGGTTCAGAGATGATACCTTTTATTAGACCAACTAAGACATTTCAAGAAAAGAATATCTTTTTCTGCAAGCCGCCCTTCCTCAGGCTCAGGGAAAATTAAAGATAGTAAAAAATCCCCATAGGTAGAAAATTAATGTTATTTTTGCACAGAGGAAGCTGAAGGTGGAAGTCTGTTCCTCTGGGTCCATGAGACTGTCTTTGTGAGTTGCTCTTTGATGTGCAGAGGTGTGTGTGTATGTGTGTGTGTGTGTGTGTGAGAGAGAGAGAGAGAGAGAGAGAGAGAGAGAGAGAGAAAGGTTCTGCAGTACTGCGGCAGTTGTGCAAATGGCTGAGCAAACCCGTGTGAGATGGGGCAGGCCGGAAATACAGCCCTTTGGCATGTGTATACATGTCCGTGCAGCGGAGAGGACAGGGAGTGGGATTGTGCGGCAGTGTGGTGGTTGTGTATGAGGCTCATTATGTGGCAGGAGAAGCAGAAGGAAGGACCTATGGTATTGCATGTGGAAGTGCCGGGCATAGGACTGTGTCTGGCCAGGGAAAAGGTGTTGTAGTATGGCCATGTAGGAGGCAGGGCTGAACAATCGCCATGTGTGCGTGTCTGTGTGTGGCGGAGGCGGCGGTGGTGTTTCTAATGAGCCTGTTTGATTAGCGTTAGTTGTGTGTATGGTTGTAAATATTCGAGAGACAGCAAACACCTGTTGAGAGCCTCATATGTTTGAGAAGAGCAATTGCTCTGAAGTCAAAAATGAAATTAATGTCAAAGGAAATAACCGGAGGGTGATGTTAATAATTAAGCTTTCTAATGAGAACATTAATTTTTCTCCAATAGATTGATTCTGCATTGCGTTTCCTGATATTGTTGCACAAACTTAACTAAACTGTCCATCTGTCTTGGTCATTCAGGGCCAAATGCATTAAGTGCAGTTGCTGAAGCCACTTTGCCCTTCTCCTCATTGGCGGAATTACTGCCGAATAAATAGGTAGAGTTATATTCAAGTGAACTGAGGCCCATCCTGCTTTTATTTCCAGTTCTGCCTCCAAGTTGCAGTATAATCTTGGTCCTGTCATTTCTTTATCTGTACTTCAGTTTTTTCCATCTGTAAAGTGGACTTGAATAATTCTTACTAGAGTTAGCAAATTTTTTTTTGGACCAAGATATTTTCCCAGTGAAATCGGGGCTTTATTGTGATTTAAATTGTTACATTTTCATTTAGAATCCACAGGTAGGACATCACCCAGTTATGAAGCTTGAATTGTTGACAGAGGTGATTTTTTTTTTTTTTTTTACAAGAGAAAAAATCACTTTATTTGCCTGGCTCTCCTGAGTTTCTTCACTCCCCCAAAAGACCTGAGGAGGGAGGATTCTAACACAGAAACTGGGGAAGGAGAAGGGGGAAAGACATCTCATCTTCTCTCCATCTATCATTGTAGAGCTGTAGAAGAGTACCTTGTAATATCTGTGCATGGGGTAGCCCAGAAGGTTTGCAGAAGGGTTGTTCTTAGTGCCATGAACTCTGTCCCTGGAACTGTCCTCTAAGATTGCTCTACAGTTTTTCAGTGTTTCCTCTTTATACACGTCTCTGAGCTGAGTGGAGGTGGGCTCATACCAAAACCTTGGGGGCTGGACTTCTTTGAACTGGTTTGGGTGGTTTAAGACCCAGAACCAGGACTGAATCTTTTGGCTTGACCTTATCAGTAGTGTTTTGGCTACCTTTAGAGGAGGCTACAAATCTGTATGTTTGTCACCAGAGTTTTTTCTAAAGTCAGTTTGCACAAATTGAAATAGCTCCTGGTATTCTTTGGAATATATATCCCAGGGTTCTCCACTGCAGAATTAGATCTAAAAGGTGAAGAGATCCCAGACATTTAAGACAGACTGTAATAGAAAAGATGTGATTATCCAGAGTTTGGAAAATTTGGATGCTTCTTCCATGTCCTGAATCCTTTTTTTTGAATCCCATAAATGGAACTTAACTAGGCATTGACATTTTCTGATGATTGCCCATGAAACTCAGTAGGGATATGAGTCCAGGCTCCTGTGTGTACTTCAGCTTGTAGAGACACTCTGATATATTAATAATTTGACCCCGGTACTCTTTCCTGCCCATGGCAGGGGGTTGGACTTGATGATCTGCTCAGGTCCCTTCCGACCCTAGAAACTATGATATAATATATAATATAATTCATGTATGGCCATTGTGCTGAGGTATAATATCCATGCAGATAAAATGTATCAGAAAAGATGCTATGGTAAACATGACCCTCACCAGACCTGTGCAGAGCATGGCCAGGACTGTGCATCTTGCACGGTAAGAATACCTGCCAGGCACAACTTCCAAACTATGCAGGTACATGTCACTGGCTGGGGTGGCTTAAGGATGACCCTGCCTTGTGCAGGCAGTTGGACTAGATGACTTCCTGAGTCCCCTTCCAGGCCTGCTTTTGCCTAATTCTATGATTTTTGTCATTGAATTGGGAAAGGGCTAAGTGGGTTCTTCAGACTCGCCGAGAGCAGGACCTCAAGTGGGGAAGGCAGAATGGTTCTCGGGAGAGAGAAGATCAAGGGTGTGGGCTGAGCAATGCTGAAAAGCAGCCAGCCTTTGGGGTAAAAATAGGTGGCTTGTGTTCACTTATTAAGAAATCATTAAAACATTCTTAATTAAGCGAGTGTCCAGATTTGGAGGGGATTGGGGGTGGAGAGGTAGTGTTGACTTTGTGAGCATACTTAGTACCTAGGATTCACTGCAGTGCAGACCAGCAAAAGTAAGTCCCTGATTGCAGCCTCTCTCACGAGGAGCTGGTAGCCTGTAGAGTGACTATTAAGGACTACTGGAAAAGTTCCCATACCAGCAGCAAAGGAAGGGAGCTCTCATCGAAGTTTCCCCAAATATGCAATTAATTGTGCCTTAATAAGACATTTATTGTATAATAAACAACAACTGCTTCATGAAAAAATATTTATCGAGGATTTATGTCTACGTAATGAATTTGTAGCTCCGTAAGCTTCTATTAGATTTATTTACATAGCAGTTAAACCTCAATCAATAATATGCTTTTAATAATCACTATATTTAAGTGGTATTTCAACAATGCACTGTAATTAGGCTATGAAGGCTGCAGTAATTCTTTAGATTTAGTATACTTTGGGGTTCATATTCTCTCTTCGATCGTGATGTGTGCGCTCCATTAATGTTAATTAAGTGCATGCCAATCAAGCAGAGAATAAACTCCATTCAGTATACTTTGTCAAGGAATATCAGTTGGTTATGAGGAGAAAAGTAGTTCAGGCTTTCAGGAATAGACAGTGACTGTTTTACTTCTATTACAGTTCACTGGATCATACATTCTCAAGTCCCCAGTGACTAAAAGTCACTCTTGTCACAGGGATGCATGGAATGAATTAGTGAGATCTGGTTGCTGTCCCAACAGATGTCCCATGCACAAAAACACAAAGAAGCACCACCTTCCAGCTGGTATTTTTTGCAAACAGAGCAAATATTGAATGGGCCTTGGGGATTAAATCCCCATTTCATGCCCAGAAAGGGGTCCCTACAAGTTCGGATTAAGTAGAGGTTTGCTCTGCCATCAGACTTTGTGCAGCAAGCTTCATGCGCTAGGTCTGTATGAAAGTATACCCAGAGGGGTTAAATGCCCACCAGCAGCGGTTTCTTCTTTGTACCTGAGACTATAATATCCAGTGCCTGACCTGAGTGAAGCCTCTGGGTGCAACTACAAAATAAAAGTGATATTTTCTTTTATTTTACCAAGTGGTAAACGCACAGCATTTCCCTCTATGGGCTGCAATCAGAACTCATTAACGTTGCATGAAACAGCATTTGAGACGTGGCTGCACCATGCTGGGCAGTAGAGCTGTGCAAAGCTTTGGTCCCTGATTTGATTCAGCAGAGATTTGGCCTGATTGGGTGGCTGAATCTTGAAATTCGAATCGAATCAGAGGACCCTTTAATCTCTCCAAATTGAATCAGAACCCTCCAAATAGATTCGGACAGGTTCAGACAGATTCAGCGATTCGGACATAGACACAGCTTTAAATGTTTTTCTACATACCTCTAAGTAGCAGGGGGCGTCCCACAGGAGCACGGGGGGCTCCCCAGTGCCCTCAGCAGCAGACTTAGAAGTGGACCAGAAGCAGTTCTGGGTCTGCTGGGGCGTGTGCTGTGGGCCCCCCAACGTCCTGCCAGCTTGGCAACTGGTGCCTCCTGGGTCTGGGGGTGGGCATCTGGAGTCCCCCTGTGGCTGAGTGCCCCTGGGGGGGGCAGGGTAGGGCGCTCCCCAGCAGACCCAGAAGTGGACTGGAAATACTTCGCCCTCCCCTACCGTGAGGGATTGCTGGATGAACACATGCCCTGTCTGCTCACTCCATCTCTGTGCTTCATGCAGGCCACAAAATGTCATATAGCTGCCTTTTGGCTTGTGCCCCCTCTGTCAATCTTAGGTGGGCTTTGGAAGGCGGCGCGCACAGCACCACACTAATGGCAGCTGCATGGGAGCTAACATGTGAAGCTTGTTTTCACAGCTGTGCTCCATAGTGCCTGGTCATCATGGTGTAGATATAGCTCATGATTTTGGAGCAGGAAAATGCTGGTTCTGCTTACACTGTTTGTGGACTCCCCCCAGGCCCTGATGCACAGCACACCAATGGCCAAGACTTCCCACGTGGTCACAGGGTTGTGAAGACACATGATAATAAGCAGACCACTGGAAAGACGGACACTAGGGCTGTGCAAAGCTTCAGGTGCTGATTTGTTTTGGGGGAGATTCGGCCCAATTTGGTGCCCGGAACTCCAGGTCCAAATCAAATCAAGAGAGCAATTAAAAGGTCCAAATCTATTTGAGGCTCTCCAGATTGATTCAGAAAAGATTCGGAGAGCTTTGGCGATTTGGGCAGTCCCTGCCCGCTACAGGCCCTATCCCCTGCCTGCTCCCCCAGTCTCCCTGAGAGCCTGCCGACCCCCTCCCGCTCCCCCAGCCCTCCCCCCTATGGTTGCCCTGTCTGCCCCAGCTCCCAGTGCTTTAAAAAAAAAGCCCCTACTCACCAGCTGCTGCCCAGTGGGGGGTGATCCCCGTTGCCCCCCACTGCCCCATGCTGTGTAGGTCTCTGCCATGAGCTCCCCGACCCCTTCCCGCTCTCCCAGCCCCCTCCCCCCTGCACCCATGGCTGTCCCACCCAGCCCAGCTCCCTGCTCTTTAAAAAATAAAAATAAAAAAAAAGCCCTCACTCACCAGCTCCTCTAGTGCCCTCAGGGCTTCTGGGGGCTTGTGGCAGAGCCCCCCACGCAGCGTGGAGCAGCGGGGATTGCCCCCTGCCGGGCAGCAGCTGGTGAGTTTGGGTTTTTTTTCCAAAGAGCCGGGAGCTGGGGCTGGAAAAACGGGTGGGGGATGAGGCTGATTCAGAGATTCGGCTGATTTGGTGGCAGCCAAATCTCTGAATCAGATTCAGCCAAATCGATTCGGGATGGTGATTTGAATCACTGAATCGAATCACTGTCCCCCAAATCGGCCGAATCCGAAGCGAACACTTGCTGCTTCGTAAGGGCCTAACAGACACCTTGAGGCAATGTATGGCTCTGTCTCTTGGCCCTACAAAGCCCAGAAGAGGTTGAATGGTCCATGAAGGTTGGATGGTCCATGAAGGTTTTGTCTTATAGTTCTCAAGTCCAAGGCCTCTCAGAGTTCTTCAGAGGCTAACAGCTGGGACCCCACCAGCAAAGCACACTCGGATGGGAGACCACTGAAAAAGCCACCAAGCACTATAGGAAGTGAGTGACAGTGACCTAAGTAGGGTTTGTTGCATTGTTTTTAATTGGTCGGACACAGGCTGGATAAAGAAGGGACCAAGGGAGCTGGACTGGGCTGGTATGCAGTTGAGTGGAGGTGAGCCTTAAAGCAGGTGCCTAAGTCATGACAGGTTAAAAACACTTCTGACAAAAAGTCTGGGGAAGGGAGGGGGCAGGAACGAGGTCCTCGGTTCAGTTTCCACCTGGGATAATTCTGCCTCCTGAAATTCCCCTGCATGCTCGGTCAGGCTTGTCGACGTTCTTCCTGCCCGGAGCTGCTGCTTGTCATCCAGAGGCACCTGCATTTCAGAACAGGCCTCTACACACTGTACTTTGTAAAGCACTTTGGGATCCTTCTAGATGAAAGAGGCTGTAAATCGTTCTCTTCCTTATTCTGCTCCAGTCTGTGTGTCTGTCTGTCTAATCTCCCTGTCTGGGCAATTGTACCTCACTCATCCCTCTTCTACCTAAGTGCCTATGACACTGTTCCTGAGAGAGAAAGATTTAAAACATATCTCCTCCATTCCTTCCCCACAAGGGACACTTTAAAATGGCTTTTGAAAAAATTCCTCAAGCCAAAAATATCCCCCTCGACTCCCCCGCTCCTAACTTATTAGAACAGTGCCTTAGGCGGGAGTGACATCATTGGCAGCTCTCTTTGTGATGGGGGATGGATGTGGACGAGTTGATATGCTGATGAATATTTACCACAGAGAGTGAGGATTCAGTGCGAAGTAGATTGTTTATATTTTAATTTTATTTTATTTTTAATTCTGCAAATCTCCTCTCATGGCATTAAAAAGCCAGCGCCTGAGAAATGAAGGAGGAAGTGAAAGGATTATGTGCACACGCACGTGTGTGTGTGTATGCAAACCTGCATATCTTCATCCCTCCCTCCACGATGAATAGGGAGCCAACATATGTGTTACAGAGGATGCATTTGGGAAGCCTAGTGGAAACTTCAAGGAGCAAAGTCTGGAAGTTGGGAGGTGAAGGAGGCGGCAGACAGGGAACAAAGATAATGGTGCATTGTAATAATCTTGCATCTTAATTGCCTTTAAATCCAGTGATCAGTCATTCCACAGCTTGACAAAGATAAGATGCCAATTCAGTCTTGATCTACAAAGCAGATCTCAGCAATAGCTGAGATTTCGTCTCCTTCTGCTGGATGGAAATTGAACTAATGATGAGCGGTACAGGTTGAAAAACCACTCCACACTATCTGAGCAACCTGAGAACTCCACACAAGCTTGCATCCAGGCCTGAGGTTTGCAATTCATCCCGTTTTTAGAAAGGGAAGAATCTCAGGAATTTCAGAGACTCAGTAGAAAGGCCTCAATGAATCCTTTAACCCTGCAAGATTGGACTGAAATGCTAAAGTACCATTTTATTTCTGTACGCTAGATACTTCCAGCTCACATTTGGTCTGCCGATCCTGTAGGAATAGCTTGCTTCGTGCTGTTTTGGCCCACATGGGACAAACGCAGAAAGGCACAACAATAACAGTAATGGTGAGATGTTCAGGAAGGGAGGGAAAGTAGGACTGCTGTTGAGACTTTTTTCCAAATTTTGGGGGGAAAATCCTTCAGGATTGGGGTTTATGGATCAGTTTTTATCGTATCTGAACTTCTTTGACCAGCATTCAGCTGTACTGGACGAATATCTAGGGGCTGAATCACTGGAAAGAGTCTGAAAAAACAAATCTTGGATCCAGAACCTCATGCCCATCCAGACCCCTCGAAAATGAGGGCAAATATAAGGGTGTGTGAAGCAGGCCCTATTCGATTCAGATTTGGTCCGAATCAGGGACAGTGATTCAATTTGTTGATTTGAATCACTGTCCCTGATTTGATTTGGTTGAATTCAGTTCTGATGATTCAATGCTGATTCAGAGAATCAGTGATTCAGACCAGACAAAGCTTTAAAGGTTTTTTCTACATACCTCGAGGTAGCAGCGCGACTTGTGAATGCTGCAATGCTGGTGCACATGGAGCATCCCACAGGAGTGGAGCAGGGCCCTCCATGTGAACCCAGCAGTGAGCCTGGAAGTGGATTGGAAGTACTTCCAGTCCACTTCAGGGTCTGCCAGGGAGAGCGCTGGGGGCCCCCGCATGCCTCCCCAGCTTGACGATCCCCAGCTTGATGATCCCCAGCTTGACGATCCCCTTGCACGCTCTGTGGTGGACCTGGAAGTGCTGGGATGATATTTGCTAGAGTTGTGGCCAGTTGACCCATACATGCCCAAACACTGGTGTGACTTGCAGCAGTATGTACATAGCACTGACTACCCAAAGGACAACTTTATCTGGTGCCTTGTGCAGCCAGCCCCTCTGCAGCACATTGAGGTGGGTCAGAGCAGCCCCAGGCTGGCAGGCAATATGCTGCAGCCCCAGGCGCAAATCTAAATGGTGCACCTGGGAGAAATAAGCTCCAGTGCAATATGTGCCAGAGTTTAATGCCCCATGCTAATTGCACACATAGATGCACCCACAACGTAGGGCTTTATGCCTTGTATGTCCACATCACATTTACCCTGGTGTGGAGGCAGATTGCACAGATCTAAATATGCCACATGTCTGCGCCCACATACATTGCATTACTGTGCCAGAAGGTATGAACTGGCTGCATGAAACACAGACTGCAGTTTATATTTATCTGCTTGACAGGGGGATTATAACATTTTCATTAGGGCAAGATTCTGGTAGCGCTGCACCCTGGAGTACTTCTACTGATGTTCAGTCTGGATGTTGTTGCTTGTACACACACTGCTGTTCAGCTGGGCCATATTCCTCAGTAAGGGCCTGTGGGAGTGAGTGGGAAATATGCCTGCTGGTTTGAGTGGGCTGTGGATCAGGCCCAGGCGAATTACAGTGACTGTCACTCTGTTCCTGACAGTGTGGGGATTAGAAATCCAATGACCAGGTACAAAAGACCTGCAAAGAGAAATCTGAGTTTGAATCCAAGCCTGGCTGCAATTGGCAGGAGCATAGAGCATCAAACTCAGCCAGACCCACGGAGAACGGCAGGCAAAGCTGAGAAGGGAATACGTTGCCACGGCCATACAAGGAGAGCTACTGACATTTTCCGTATCAGAGAGTCACTTTACAAAAAGGAGAGAGTCTTGCCTGTGGTTTGATTAGGAGGAAAACAGCATGGACAACAAAAGCCTTCTCTGTCCTCCACAGAGCTGCAGTAAAAACAACCTGGTGGGCTTCTGTGTTTGTTTATTCCCTCCCAGTGATTTTCAGACCTGGTCTGATTCATTTACTAGTAAAAAATAATAAAATCTGTCTCTCTGCCATGAGTGTCTCTGGCCCTGGAAACCCAGCAAGGTCTCTACCTGTCTCTCCCACCTTCACCAGACATAAGGAGTCAACAGCCAGAATAGCTGAATTTCTGATGCAGGAGCCAGACAAGAACCCAACTCTCTGCTGAAAGAAATGGTTTGGACAGTTTTAACAAAGCCCCAAATGTGGTCAGTCATAACGGGGACACGTGGGGTGGTGAAGTGTTGAACAAGGAGGGGCTATTCTTAAGCAATTATTTTTTTCCAAATTATAATGCCAGTTTTATGCCTTTTCTGCTCATTCTCCTAAATGTGTCCCTCGGTAATTCAAGGAACAGCTCAGTCATGAAACATATTGGTCAGGATTAGAAATGCACTGGAGCCATTGAAAGGGATCTGGGGGACGAAGTACAGTTATGCTGCATTAGGGTTTATAACCAGATTCAGAAATCAACCCCAGCAGGCATGAGTCATCCATGAAGCAAAAACTTTGCCAGCACCGCGCAATCCCTGTCTCCCAGAACTGTCTACCTAGTTAAGGGGCTTGATTGAGGGAGCCCCAAAAGGAGGTTTCTAACTGGCTGCAGGCAGGTTAGGTTGGAAGCAGGGAAAGCTTGGAGGTGCTGTGCTCGGAAGTGCATTAGAATTCCTTCAGCATTGCAGCTGCGTTGGGCACTTGGTCATCAGTTGCATTAAACATGGGGTCAGTCATCTCTCTGCTTTCATTCTTTGTCTGTAATTCTGTATTTAATGGTGGTGATTAGTCACTGTCCAGGAAGGGATGAGTAGGCTCCTAGCTCAGCCCTGCTCTCTGACTGATCTCCTCCACAGTGGGGATGGAAAGGTCATTAGCAGAGGGCTAGTTATTGATTAGGAAAGGAGAGAAAGGGGGTTCAGAGGTGAATCTCAGCACCTTACCTAAGTGATGATGCAAGGGAAAAAAAGAGAAGAAAAATAGGCTTGCAGGAGGCCCTGAGGAGCCCTGAGCTGCCAGCATGCCATAGATACAAAGGGCAAAAGCTGCTGCTTAAGGGCCTTTTTCTTGAAGCTGGAACCGATTACAGCTGTTGAGTGGCAGGGATACATTCTGGAAATATCCAGGCCTGGGTTTCTCACCAAGGTGACACTGCAAATGCACCATGTTTGGATGCTGCAAATGGCCAAGCCTTGCTCACTAAGAAGCCAGGCCTTGAAAGGCTTCAGATGAAATGAGAATTGAGGTACCAGTCAGTTACATGAGAACTTGGTGTGCTGTAGAGCCTCCTCAGCCCAGACAGTATTTATGGAGGCTGGAACAGCTAGGGACAGACATTCAAAAAGCCTGAGCATGAACTGAGTCAATCTTTGCAGGTTAGTTTAACCTGGCTAGGCTGAACTGGTTTTAAATCAGACAGACATTCTTTCTGGACTTCAGTGGCTCAGGATACAAGCCAGGGGGCGCTAGATCAGCCCTCCCTTCCCTTCCACAGTGTTGAACTGAGATGGGGGCATGGCCAGGCCCCGCCCAGCAGGACTCTTTGATTAGGGTCCCAGGCTTTTCCCCACTGGCTGCTCAAGGGGTGGGAGTGTTGCCAGACCCGAGCCCCCTGCTAGCCCTCTGAGGCACAGTGGGGTTGTGCAGTGTGTGCATCTGTTGATGATACAGAGCTTTTCAATCGCTTCACTCTCTGCTTCTTTATGCTGTCTGCAGCAAACTGACAGGTGAGTAAGCCAGTAGGGGGCTGATAAGAGTGATTATCACCTCATCAGTGAAACAACAGCCTCTCTCCATTAGTTCAAACTCTTCTTAAACAGCTTACCAGCTGACCTGTTGATTAGCTCCAAAAAGCCCTAAGCAGTCACTGTTCTGTCTGCCTGTCCCAGTGAAATTGGAGACACTCACACACAGACACCTCACAGCATTAGCTAGCATACCATATGCCTAGCGTACCACATGCCTGGGGCTGGGGTCCATGTTGTGGGAGATGGGAGAGAGGCAAGCAGCAAGGGGGGTGGGGGTAGGGGAGGGGGAAGCCAGGAAGACCCTAATGTACCTCCATCTGTGCCGAGCTCCAGCCAGGAAGCAGAGGGGAGGGGCCAGCTCTGCTGTCGAGCAGAGAGCCACATCCAGCCCAGAGAGCATGCTGGGATGCTGGGGGTGTCTGGTTTATCTTAAACCAGCAATGGGTCTGGGACCGACATGGCATGAATCGGTTTGACCCAGATCAGTTAAGTCTGATACTACATTCAACCAGGTTTATCTCAAACCAGTTTCAGCCACTTTCAAACTGGTTTATGTGTACTGAACATCTGTTCTGTTACAGGTTTAAATCAATTTCTGATCACTTAAACCGGTTTATGTGTAATGTCTGTCCCTAGCCCTAAGGAGCACTGCAGTTTAGGTGCACTGGCCTGGGATTTGTTCCTGGCTCTGGCCTATAGTATGGCTTTGAGCAAGTCACATGATCTCTTTGTGGCTCAGTTCCCCACTCACTCTTGGTAGTTTATTAGGTTATAAGTCCTACAGGGTAGGGCCTGTCTTGTACGCAGCACTTGCACTACACCTAGCACAACAGTGCCTTCACCTTGGCTGGGACCTTTTTGCACTGCTGCAATACAAATAAAAGCAGAATAAAGGGGGTGTCTGACAGTGGCCAATTATTCCCCTGAAAGCTGGACCCTGGGAGCTTGGACTCCTGGGTTCTGTTCCTGGCTCTGCTGTGTGATGTATTGACACATGGCCATGGTGATACCAATACTTTCCTTCCTCCTTGATGGACAGGTGAGACACAGGCTAAGTTACTTGATCATTTTTACAATGTCCAAAATCACAGCCTTCCTTCTCCTTCATCCCTTTGCCTTCCTTGGTTCAGAATGAACTAGGGAGTGATAACAATGAAGGGCTGATTTGGTTCAAGAGTTTGCTTCTGTAGTTACTGAGGGGGACAGTTGTGTGGAGACAAACAGGAACAAAGATTTCATCTAAACATTTTTGTCAAGCACCCATCTCCCCATCAAGAGGATTTTAGTGTGGATCGTAAACTTGAGCCCGTTTGTTTAATCCCAGCCTGTCTACCTATTCTTCATTTGCATGGTTTCCCTGTGTTTGCTAGAGAACGGTAGTTAGCTGGATTAGTCTGGGCAGGGCAGGATGGCACCATTCAGATATATAAGCTTGTGCTCTCTATATATCTTATTTAGTCAATTAGGTGCATATCTACCCTGCCTTGTACCATTCAGAGAGGCATGAGCTTTTGTAGGTGACAGGCTACTTAATCAGATGCTACCAATGGACTTGCAGAAAGTAGGAGTGCTAAATTGAAAGGAATAAAATCATTTAAATACAAAGGATACAGAAAGGGGGAGGAAAGGAGAGGGTGTTGCTGAGAGAAGGGAATGTGGTTTAAAGAGAGCAAAAAGGATACACACAGCAGTTAACCCATGGATAGACATAAGGGCTGCATTCAGACAACCGTGGGCATTTCTTATTCCAGGGACAAGTAGCAGTACCACACCTTGTGCCGCTGCAACTTGTCCCTGGAGAACGCCCGTGCCACGCATCCTCTGGTGCACAGCAGGTTACCCCAGGTGGGGTAGGGGAGGCTGTGGCCAGCAACTGTCTGGGGTCCTGGGGGTCTTGGGATGCTGCAGCTGCAGCAGGGAGCCTGGCCAGCAGCTGGGGTGTGGCTCCGGCTGGCCAGGCTCCGGTTTTGAGCAGCACATGTTACCACCATGTGCACCACGGTGCTTTTCTATTATTATTGTTTTACATGTGCTTTTTGACCCTGGTGTCAAAAAACCCCTTGCACTGCAAGGTAGCACCGTGGGAAATGCCTGTATATGCAGTGTGTGGTGTCACATGCAGGTCTGCGGTGCCACATATGGCACATCCGCGCTCACCTAGATGCAGCCAAGGGGTATAAAAGCTAGTCCAGGTAATGGGATAAGAATCTGGAGTGTCTGTCGAGACCATACTTAACATAATCCAGCCTGCAGATGATTTCTTGTTTTGCAATTGTTAGTCCATAGGAGAGAGGAAGCAGAAGAGCAGGGAGTGGGGAGAGATGGGAGTGAAGGAGTCTGATTGCAAGATATGGAGTAGGAGAGAGAGGCTTCCTGTCCAAGCTGGTGGGATTTGGAGGGCCACAGAAAATACAAATACGGAATAAACAGTGTGCATCTGGGAAAAATGCACATCTCATGAAAGCCACAAAGCCGGGCAAGCAAAGAGCCAGGTGCTTTGGGCGACTCCTCATAAACTCTGATTTGGTTACTCTGTTCACTCCTCTGCAGTGTTGACTTGAATTAAGTTGTGCTGCAGATAAACTGGGGACATTATGAAGTTCATAGATCCAGGAGACAGCCTGATATGGACTCTGAAAAAGGAAAGAAGAGTGCCAGGGATGAGGGGAAAGGATCGGGCCCAAGTAGGATATAGGGTACACCTTTTTAGGACAGAAGGCAATAGAGACAGTGATTATCTTGCGGTGTCCATGGGGTGGGTTTGTTGGATGGATTGCTGGCTGCTCTCCTGTCTTTTGCTGGCAGTATGCTCTTCCCCCACTTCGGTCACACATTGCAGCTCGTTAAATGCCCTCGGACTGGCTGTTCCATCAAGGCGGTGATAGGAAGAGGGATGAGATTATTGACTGTGTCAACAGGGCTGATAAATCACGGGCTCTGAGACTGGCTTCTCAGCAAGCTTTCTGGGGAACACATGATAAAGGCTCGGCACAGGGTACCTTCAGCCCAAGAGAGGGTGCTGCTGCCTGTCTCCTCTCACTGCCTCCCAGCCTGCATGCATTTGACTGCCTGCATGCCTGTCATCCCTCTTGCTGCCCATTTTATCCATCTAATCTACTGCAGTGTTGCAGAGCTAGTTACTACAATGCCCCAGCTAAGCATGGCAAGCTCGCTCTTTGGGGAGAAGGTCATAGTCCATAAGTGGAGCTGTCCCTGGGCTGGTACCTCTGTCCACGTTGTGTTGAGATCTCCAACCAGTCTCAATGGGAGAACAACACTGGGGTCAGAAGTGGACTGCCCCATGAAGCATTTTCACATGTCAGACAGCATCCTTAACTACTGTCAGGCATCTTAACTAAAACTGGCCTGATTTCCAGGGGTTCAGAGTCAGTGGGGGCTGTGGGCTCCCTGCCATAAGCCATACAGTTAAATACTTGATCTACCAACTATGGGTTATGGCTGTGAGAAGGTAATGGCAAATACACTAGAGAAAAGTTGATGATAACATTTTGTGCCACCACACACCTCCCTTTCAAGGCCTCAAGGCCCAGAACAAGCAATAAAGAATTCATCCTCCCTAACCCCTTTGCCAGGATAGGTCCAGCAGCAGGACCTTTCCCTTATGATGGAAAAATAGAGACAAGGAACTTACACTGGTTGTTTCTTTCTAGAGTAGCCCCAAGTAGCTCCAAGCTCTCCCCATACGAGGAGGGAGCCTACCCCAAAGGCAGGGAATTCATGCACAGAAACAGAAAGAGATTTAGTGCCCTGGGTCACAGCAGGGCAGTGACAGAGCTGAAAACAGAACCAAGGTCTCCAGACTCCCAGCCTGGTGCCCTGTCCGTTGGACCACATGACTTCTCATATGTGGTTCTTCAAGGCACTGAAAACACAGTCTCTTGATTCACAGCCTAGTTGAGTTTGGCACCACCTGATTAAAATAAAGGTAACCCACAGCAGCCCCCTGCTGCAGGCTGGCTCCTTAAGAATCACTCCCAACCCTGACTCAGGCCACCTATACACATGCTGGTTCGCCTTCTAATTCAAATGCTCCCAAGTAGCTTTGCCGCCATGTGTATAAGTCCCTGCAGCTTAAAAAATGGCTGCTGGAGCACTTTAGATAAACTTTGTTGAATGAGGTTTAAAGCATCCTGTGTCCATTTTTAAACTTGTGAGGGCTTAAAACATGTGATAGTGAAGCTTTTTAATGAGAGCGGCTCTCTAGGAACTGCTCTAATTAAAATGCCACTCCCCACTACCCCTGGGTATGTGTATAAGCACCCTTCAGTGGCTGGTCCCCAGCTCTTCCTAACTTTCTGGGTCACTCGTCTCCCACACTGTGCTCCTTCTGCCCCGAAAAAGATGGAGCAAAGCCTTCTTTGGTGATTATCCCCTGCTGTGAGGCTGATGTGACCTTCAGCACCAGATTGATAATGCTGTGGGCTTGAAGGAGGGAAGCACCAGGAGTGTTGTTTTCAATAAGCCTTTGCCCTTCTGATTTATACAGGCGAGGGAGCAGTGCTGATGCGCGTTACTGCTCATAGATTATCTTCATTCCAGCTGCAGTCAGGCAGACAGGAGAGGTAAGCAGAGCACTGTCTGGTACCCTATCTGTCACCTTCCCTCTGGCAGCAGCAGCTCTCACTGAGGAGCAGCTTCTTCCAAGGGAAACTTTCCCACTCCATCAAACACCACAAAAAGTCATATTCTGAAAACAAGTTCATGTATCTTTCATGGCTCGTTCCCTTTTGAAGTCTCCCGGGATGTAGGGAGGTAAAGAAGGATGTGGGTCAGGAGTCTCCTGCAAAGAGCGAGAGCATACCAGAGGCAGAGGACAGCTGGAGACCCCAAAAGAATTGTGGTTGCGGTGAGCGGGGAAACGGGTGTCCAAATTCCTGGGTCCTGGTCAGATCAGGGGGCTTAAAGCAGAACATCTCAGACCTGATCTGATTTCTTTCATTCACTCTTTCTTTCTCTGTTTTCCGATGCCTCAGTTTCCTGAGCTGGGATTAGGAATATTATCCACCTGCTAGGCAAATTAGAAGGCTGAAGTTGCTTATGTTGGTAAAAGTACTTTGAGATCTTCTGATGGCAGGTGCTTGTAGAAGTGTCAACTATTTTCAGAGTTCCTGGGATTAAAGAAAAAGATGACAATTGCTTGGAAACCTACAGGATCTTAATCTCGAAGGGAAGTACCTTGTGAATGCAGAAATTCTCACTCAGGTGCACCGGCATGAACTGACTGCTCTGTACGGGGCTGCAGAAGAGTCTTTCTCCAAAGAGTAATGGGGAGTCCCTCTCTCCTTGGGGTCATTGAGTGCCCGAGTCTGCTCTCTTTGAAAGCATTCCTCCACCCCACCGATTTCAGCCGTACAGCACAAAGTCTTGTGTGAGCACCATGTGCCAGATCAAGCAGGGGGCACGGAAATGATTAGGGGTGGAAGGGTTGAGGGCACTTATATTCTTTCAAAAAAAAAAAAAAAGCCCCATGCTTTCAGAGAGCAGGGGACATGAATTACGCTTTGCTCTTGCGTATGAGAGATGGCGGGTAAGGGATGAGTAGAAATGGCATGGGGCGCTGAAGCAGAGAAAAATTAAAACCAACCTTCAAATAATTGAAGAAAGCCCCTCTCCCCGGAGAGCCTTCCCCTTGGAAGTGATAATGCCTATTGGGCCAGGATTTAATTTGAATTTCCTTTTTATTTTTGTGGTAGGTCATGGTTTGGATCTCTGTATTTTTTTTATCAGCCTTATTTAAAATGTGCCCAATAGCCCAAACATAATGAGTTTACTCAGTATGGAGCCAAAGTAATGTATGTGCAGAGAGTACAAAGTACAACTCTGCAGGTTCCCAAGAATAGAGCTTTGCAATGGGCTTGTTTGTGTGTGTCTAAAACAAATCCCCACATCTGGGTGTACCTGGGCTTTGGGATAGAGCCAAGTCCAAACCGAGGTCTTGATTTTGCACATGGCCCTAATCTTCGTTATGAGCCAAACCAAAATCCTGTGTCTGAATAGCCCCGTCTTTGGCGTGTTTGAAATCTCTCTGCAGCTTGCAGAACAAACAGAGGGAAATTTAAATGCCTGGTGAGCTGTAATCCACCAAGGAAGAGTGATAGGATATATTATTCCAAATGGAAACGATTTCCATTCCTGTGAAAAAGACTTTCCTGTTATGAACTGTTGCATTGAGCTGTGGAGTAATTTGTATCACGCAAATCGGTGGAGAAAGCTTCATTTTAAAAGGCAGCTTCAGTCAAATTGTTGGGTTGGGGGAGGGACCATGTGCAAAAATAGGCATGAAATACAGAGCACAAAGTTCAAAGTCATTTACATTTCATCATGTCTTAGGAAAAAGGACTAAAAAAAAATCCCCTGGTTACACTAGTTTTATAGTATAATGAGCATGATTTAACAGAGGGGAAGGAAAAAAATACAAAAAAAATTGATGTTTTCCTGTACTTTTCAAGTGAAAATTGACTGCTTAACTGAAAATGTTACAAGAAGTGACATTTGTGAATGCACAGTGAAAAACCTCAAATGACAAAGAAAACTCAGGCAAAATTCAGCAAAATGTCATTGGCAAACTGTAGTTTCCATAAACTCTTCTTGCTGCAAAAATCCATCATGAGTCAGGGTAAAAGATAACGATCATGCAATGCCACAAATCATTCTGAAACTCTGGAGAAGTCCTCGTGGTTGTTTCTGAAGTATAGTGGGAAAGATGTTGCACTCGAGTCTAACATGTTTTGCAACTTGCAAGTGAAAATTCACAGAACAAATTGTGCTGATTTCACACAGGCCGTGCTATAAATATCCTTAAACTGGTATATGTGGTTAATTTGCACGTTGTCAGAACAATACTGACAATAGCAATAACAGTTTGCAAACTGAATTTTAAAACAATCTCAGACTCATGGAGGAGAGTTCAAGAGTAACAAAAGAAAGCACAGTCTTCAGGTACGGCACAAAGCCAGGCAATAACGGTATGTAAAGAAGGATGGTTAACACTCTGGGCTGGGATTCATGAGATCTGAATTTAAATTACCATCTCTGCCATAGACTCCTTGTGTGATCCTGGGCAATCCACATTCCTCTGAAATCAAGGATGTCGGGGGGAGGCATTTAATTAACTCCAAAGGGCTTTAGATTAGGCCTTTAGTACATCCATTCTCATCTATAAAACAGATAGATTAAGAATAGTGTCTTTTTCCTTCTGGTTGGGCTGGGACTGACCAAATCACCTCCCTCCCTCTGTGTCCATTCCTATGCTTGTGCAAGTGTACCGACAGCTCTTAGGGACAGGGATAGTCTGTTATGGTGTGTGCCTAGCGCCTTGGGGCCAGGAGCTCAGCCGACACCTTGCAGTGCTGCTGCAGTACAAAATGATAAACAGCTGCGTGCAGTGTGGCCCCGGGCTGAGGTTTGTCCTGTTACCTAGGCGCTGTGAAATATCCACATATCATCTCCCTGTTTGAGCTGCTTTTCATACCTTTATAAAATGTTTTTGAACAGCATAAAGATAATTGGGCTAATGCAGCTCCATGCAATTAAGTTCCATAAGTTAATATCATCTTCCTGCATCAGACGCCCTTCCTTTTTCCAGCCTCTTTTTCACCCCCTCGGTAAATATGTTTAATAATCAATTGGCACATTATTAACGCACAATAATGATCCAACTAAATCGAAGTTTAATCTCTATTTGAGACGTGTACAGTAAATATTGACTCATCTGTGGAATTACGGCCGAGCCCTGAGCAGTCGGTTCCAATGGGGAGCGGATCCATTTTTAATACTAGTTATTGATTTTCAGGAAGCAGGCTGCCTCGCAGCGTCCATGGGTTTCTTTCATTCTGCAGTGAGGTGTTGGAAGTTGATGGAAAGTGTTGGCTGCTTGGCTTCCTCTTCCTTCATCAATAGCGCTGTTATTACATGGTGGACAAAGCCAAGGGAGTTCTGCTGATTTCTCACGCAGCCTGTTGAATGTACAGGGCCTTAGACAAGTCAGTCTACCTCTCCAAGGGCCTCTTCATTAATTAAGATGTGCTCTTACACCTGGTCTGGCTAATGCCATGTAACATTATCATGACGAATTTTATGACAAACATGTTTTAGACTGCATGGGCATTTGTATATGCCACATTTTTTGTCCCTTCTACCTCTGGAGTAGAATGACTGTTTGCATGAGTGGGTTTTCTGGACATTTTAAAAGTCTTTCTGGTGCATTAAAATAAAATTTGTTGGACGTAGTTTACTTTGCCTTGCCGCTAATTAAAGCATTGCATCCATGAATTCGTTGCATGCAAACACGCAGGCACTCAGAGACATGTAATGATCCTGTTTGTCCACCAGATGGTGCTGCAATTTTTTTGTAGTTCACATCTTTGAATTGCTGCCGCTTATGAATTTCTTCCGCTTTTTTTTTTTTTTTCTTGTGCCGTGTACTAGCTCCCTACTCCTACAGCTGCATGGCAGGGCATGTGGTGGGGGGCCCCAGGCTGGGGTGGGGGGTTGCACGGGACCATCCTGCTCTCCTGCAGTGCTGGCCGGGGACTGGGCTTAATTTGTTTGAAAACCTAAAACATGCAAACACTGATGCGACGCTCCAAAATAAACAAGTTTAAATATTAGAAACCTTTTAAATTGAATGAGGATTAAACCCCATGATGTGTACAGGCACCCCATGAATCACTGGTCAAATGTAAGACTGAAAGAGAGACTGGACTTTAGCTTGAATGCTAACCCTTGTGAACACTACAGACTTCCTTATCTTTCTCTAGGTTTTTACTTCAGATTGAGAATGCACCGTCTTTTCCTACTGAAGACAGAGTCTCTGTTCCTCACGTTAGCTATAAAAAGGAGATGATGCTGATCTTTTGGAAAGCACTTTAAGATCTACCAATGAAAAACATGATATAATAGCCGGATATAATTATGTGTTTTTTAAAGTATATGTTTTTATATCTCAGGGAAAGCTTCTATTATATATTACAGATCCTACTGACATGAGGAGGGTTGTTTTTATACCTGTCTGTGGGCAAGCTTTTGTCCTGAACATCCTGCTTTTTTTCCTTAGGTCTGTTGACAAAACCTCACCATGCTTTTGGTGCTGCAGTCACAAAAGTGACTGGAAGCAGGAGAAGACTAAAGGCACGGTCTTGTTCTCTCAGGCTGCAAAGACAATGTTGCCTGAGCTGTTAATACCTGCTGTTGTTACTTAAAGTAAAGACTTTATGATTTTCCTGAAACATGTATTTAAAAAAAAAAAATCATGTAAGAGCTGCTGAGGACATATTATATTTCTCTTATTATGGACATTTCTTTGTGGAGGCATGGCTGTGTATAGGAATACGGTGTTTCTCTCTTTTCTTCTTTTCTCAGTCTCTCGGTTGCAATATTCCTGTTGATATCAAATGTTCAACTTCATAATTTTGAGAAGATTCAAAACTAGGCACGTGGAGTTCCCCCATGTTGGGTTGCTATTGCTAGTGGCAGAAGTATGACTCAGGTCTCAGACTCCGTGGGAATGGGTGTTCAATGGGAACCAGAAAGCAGGCTTATTGATGCAGGTTTAGTGTGGGATCGTTACCCTGTATAATAGCACACTGCAGTGGTCAGGGCTGAGAACCGGAGGTTGGAAATAAGGATGTGTGAGCCCTGATTTTCCTATTGTTCGGTTTAGTTTCTATTAATGCTAGGCATTCAAATGTGTATGTTTGTACACTCGCAGTGTGTGTTCATGTGTGTTCTCAGATGAATTCCTGTTGGGAAAACAAATTCATGGATTTAATTAGTAGGTTGGTGTAAAGAAGATGAGTCATTCATCTCTCCTGATCACCGTAGCGATGAACAAAGGGAATATGGAGAACTAAAGATCAGATTCCTTGGTTTATATCAATAATTGTTTTTTACAAAGGACTCAGCTGAGGTCAGACCATTAGAATTGGACCTTAGATTTCATCCCTGGCTTTGTCACTAACTTGTGTGATCCTGAGCAAATCACTTCCCCGTTCTGTGCCTCTGTTTCCCTATCTGTGAAATGGGGAGGATCTTCACTGCCCTCACACTTGATGGGGCTCATTGGATCTGTGTGAAACCCCCAGAGGTTTTTGCTGTTCACCAGGATGGCCCTGCAGAACAAGGCTGATCCTCTCTCCTGCCTGGCAGCAGCTGGTGGTTAAGAAGATGCTGGTTTAATTTTGTTCCCTAATTGCTGATAAGGAGCAAAAATAGGTTTGCTTGGTCATTCAGTGCAAATGCCTGCCAATTCCCATTTTCCTGCCATCCTGCTCCCTGTCTATGCGAGGCCTGATTGGAAATGACATTCACTTATCTCCCCACGTCCCTGGGTAGCATGCTGTTTGCATCTTCACACGAGCAAACCAGCCTCCAGTGGCACAAGGGTGACATGTTTACAGCTGCTTGGCTACCTGCTCAACAGCTCACTGGGGAAACAGTTTCTCCATCATGGGAAGGCAAGTGCCTCTCTTACCCTGCGCTCCACTTCGCTGTGTCACAGTGATGTACTTCTCAGTTACAGTCTGCTTTCAGGGCTTGTGTTTTGCCTCTCAATTCATGCACGTTTACCTTCAAGTTCTGTAGCCGCCGCCGCTTTTTTCTGTTGTTCATGGCCCCAGACACAGATTTCTAATATGCCAGTTTAACACAGGCCAATATCAAATGGGCGTTCCCTCTGCCCAGTTTCCAGTGCTTTGTCTCCCTTGGGGTAAATTGCTTTGAATGTCATGTGCCATCTTGTAATGAGTTGATGTAGGTGAGCGCTAGAAAACTTTCTAATCAGAACTGATCATTGCTGGGATCCCAGACCCAAGAGGGGCAAGGAATGGTTTTTCAAGCCCCTCTCTGACTCCTGGCAGACAAGGTGCTTTGGGTAGATATGATCACATCTGCCTATGTCCTTAGACCAACACAGCTACAACCAACAACTCTCTGACTCCTGCACATCTCAAAGCTATTAGCCAAGTGCCAAGCAGGTAAAGCATTATAACTCCTGTTGCCACTGAAATGAGGATTGAGCAAACTCCATCGGATCACCTTGAAACAAGAGCTGATGTAACCACCTGTTAGTTTTGTTGGTTTACAAGCATCAGTTGAGTCTGTCCACTCTCTCAACTCCTCCCAATACCCTCAGAAAAAAAATGGTGGGGAAGTAGGAAAGAGCTAAACTTTTCCCTGAGAAAAATCAAACAATTTCCCAAAGAGATGTATCTGCATCTTTAAAACCAAGCTTCCCTGAAGCAAGCAGACTTCACTTTTATTTTTAAAGGAGCTCAGTGTTACTCAATGGAAGTCACCCTCTGGGGATATGAAACATTAAGGAGCTCAGCTGCGTGCATAGGTATAACCATCTAGAATATATCTGGAGGCTCTGCCACACGGGTATCTTGGAATAGCTTTACCTGCCTACAAACTGAAAGTAGTTTCAAAGTGCATCAAGTCGAGTAGGAGTAAGGTCCTCTTGTTCTGGACTAAAAGTAGCCAGAAATGGAGTTATTCAGGACATGCTGTATCTTAATTCAAATTAATTTTCATGTGTAGACGAACCCTTTTAAGGGCGTGTGACGTGCCCTAAAGAGTCTAAACTAATTTTTGTACTGTGGCTTTTTCCATCCTCCCACTGTTTGGGGAGGACAGAGCCGTGGCCATGGCTCATTGAGATGTGAAGTCCATTGGCATGACTGACTGTCTATGTATATTTATGTAGACTATTTTGCGTCCCTGGAAGGTGCTGCTGCTTGTTATTTTGACTGATTACAGGAGAGTGACTGTACTACAATAGCAGCAGCCACTCATTAGCTTTGGCATAGTGAGAAAGAAATCATCAACTCATTCCATCCACATCTGCCCCTGGAGGTGAATATTAAACAGGAATTGATCCTGGATAATGAGAACACAGCCCGTGCTGCTGCGATTAGCACTGTTAGAATTTTAAATAGTTAATTATTACAAAAGGCAGAGAAGATGTGGGTGTATGTTGGGGGATATAAGTGGGCTGCTCCAAGGATGGGGGTGTGCTGTGTTGAGTGTGTCAGTGTGTTGTGTAATGGAGATATGAGTGAGTGAATGATCTGAGTAAGTGAGGGTGTGTGCGTGTGTCTTTGTGTGCCAGTTCAGTGTGTGGTAGGATACACGAGTGTGTGCGTGTGCTTGAGTTTTCCTGTGTGGGGAGTGATGCAAGCACTCCTGGCTCTGTAGGATTGTGTTGGGTAGGGATGTAGGTGTCTGAGTATGCATGTATTTAAAAAGATGTGGGTATGTGGCTGGGAGTAGATAGGTCTGATCCTGTGCGCGCTGGGGGCAGGCAGGCTTGTGATGCTAGGGTTGCATATTGGACCAGTGAAATAAAGTTTGGTCAATTGACTGGTCAAATATCAGTAAAAAATTGTACAAAATTGCCAATAGATCCAAATAATACACAGAGGAAGCACAAATTTTCCATTAAGAAATGTATAAAAAAAAATTAAAAATCATATTTATGTCAGTGTGTTGGTTTTTTGGGGGTAAAATTGCTATAATCTTTGACTGGTCACAAAATGAGCAGTCAATTAACAACATTTGACCAGTCAATTGATCGGCTTGCCAACCTTAGCAATGCTTTGACAAGAATATCTGGGGGGCGGTGACACGGGGGGAAGTGAGATATCCATGAGGATTAAAATTACATTGGCTCCTATCCTCCATACCCCCCCTCCCCCCACTCCATGGTGCCCATCACTAATGGGACCCCTGACTGGTATGTTTGGAAGATGGCGTTAAGACTCGATGGGCCCAAAAGAGTGAACTTCCAACTTCCCTTTCTCTTCTGCCGGTGTTTACTGCAGGTCAGGGATGAGGCTCATAGATTCATAGATTAAGGGTCGGAAGGGACCTAGTAGATCTTCTAGCCCGACCCCCCGCCAGGGCGGGAGAACAACAAAAAACCCCAAAAAGAGAAACGGGACTCAAATGAGTCCAGCCAGGTAGGCGTCCAGCCTCTTCTTAAAGACCCCCAGGGTAGGGGCCAGCACCACTTCCCTTGGAAGTTGGTTCCAGCTCCTAGCTGCCCTAACTGTGAAAAAGGCTCATTGGAAGAGGGCACTGCTTGGGTGTCTTCTCCCACCCCATACCCTCCCTGTGGAGTCTGCATCCTCTACAAGTACCAACCTGGCCCCTTAAAATACACAGAGAGAGGATACAGCTAAACATGCTCTGAGCTGGGAAGCACAGGACAGCTGAGTGTAAGGCTGCATTGAATTGGGAGGAAGCAGCTGCTGGAAGTCTCACTTTGGTGCTGTGATGAAAAGATGCTTTGACCAGCACCTCTTGGCTGCCTCTTTGCAGGCACCATCTCCTCTCGTTTCCTGCGTTGGATTGCCACATGGCAACGAAGAGAAGGGGATGGGGAGGGCCTGCGTGCATGACTGTCAGGCCATGGGAACATCCTCACAGAATCAGGCTCCTAAAACCGAGAATTCCTCCCTCCCTCCGCCGTATCCCCTCCCAAAATACCAAATCACCATAATTATCAATTGACTCAAATGGACAAGCAGACACGGTAATTGATTGTGGCCTTTCCTCCTCGCAGCCACACTTAATTAACCTTTAGGCTCAAATATCAAGCACCGGGTTAGCTAGAAAGGTATAGGTAGGGAAGGAGAAGGCAGCTCCCATTGGAAAGTGAATGCACAGTCCCCAAGCTTTCAGATGTCCTGCAGGGTGGATGTAGTTGGGTGGCACTGCAACAGGCCATCTCTTGTTTTCACTGGTGGAAATTGGTGAAAATTGAGGGTCCTGGTGTTGTATGTGCCCCTGAAATGGAGAGACACAAACGCTTTTATTTTCTGGGGAGTCCGTGAGCATGTGGCCCAATAATTTATTACTGGTGTTGTGGTAGTACCTAGGAGGCCCAGCCACACCTCGTGAGCCTCCGCCACAAACCAGGAACCCATTATGTTGGATGCAAACAAAGAACAAAGACAAAGCCTGCCCCAAAAAGCTTGCAGTCAGCATATGGGTGGTTTTGTCCACATGGCATGAGCACTGCCACGTGGTACAGCAGCAAAGGCAGGAGAGCAGGAGGCTGATGGCAGTGAAGGGCTGTCATTTGAAGGGAGTGTCAGTTTGTGCAGCCCAGCTGCTCAGGGTTTCATAGTCACAATGGCCACCATGCAGGATTGTTCTGGGGCATCTCCTTTGGAAATATCCTATCACGTCACTGTACCAGGTGACACTCCTGAAGTGAGCCGGGCAAAGTCTGAAGCACGTGGCGAGCACAAAGTGGCCGTCAGCAAGATCTTTCCTGGAAGGAGCAGCTTCCTAGGCCAAGATCAAAAGACATCATTAATACAAGCATGGAAGTGAGGAAAGTGAAACATCCTAGCTGCAAGCTATGGCAGTGGGGATACAGCCCAGCCTTCCCCATATACATTGTCTCTTTGGCATAGGCAGACAAGGTCGTTTGTGTAAATCCAATATCTTTTATTAGACCAACTAAAATAGTTGGTAAAATTCTTCTGTGCATGCTTTCAGGTACAAACAGTCTTCATGAGGAAGGGTGTTTGTACCCAAAAGCTTACAAGGAATTTTGCCAACTCTTTGAGCTGGTCTAATAAAAGATATTGGATTCACCCAAAGAACCTTGTCTGGCTATGTCCTTACACCAACACGGCTACAACCTACATCCCTATCTCTGGCACACACTCCTAGAAGCACCCCTTCTCCCCCCAGCATCTCTGAAAGAGGAGAAGGGGCTGTCAGGATGTAAACCTTTGAGCTCCAATAACCAGGCAATGTGAACTGCTCCTTTTCTCTCTCACAGACACCCCTCTCCTTGTCCTCTATTTTTGGACACCATTTTTAACTGCTTGCAAACTCCAGGTCCTTTGATCTTGATGCCCTATTGCTCATCTCACCAGTGCAATGAAAGAACACAATTATTCACTGAGTCATATACAGTCAGAGAGGGAACAGACCATTGATGTCTGTTAGCCCACCTCCATTTCGTTTTTAATGCTTTAAAGGGTTGGGTTTTTTATAAGAAATGTGCTGGAGAAGGCACAGAGTAGGGCATCAAAATGTGAAGAATGAGGAGAACATTGGAGTTGACAGTCCAGAAGCTTTTGGGTTTTTAGATGGGTTATTTGGATTTAAATTCAAGTGTAAAACTAAGTAAGAACAGAACCAATCCCCTCACTTTTCAACTGAAAACCAGAAGGATCCAATGGGAGCAGAAGGGTGAGATGCAGAAGCAGAAATCAAAGTGAGTAGGGCAATGTGGAATAGAAGAAGCAATTGCTATATAACAGTAACTTCTGGCTGCAAGATTTTGAACTTTGAGAGCCCCCTTCAATTTCTTCTGGAGGTGGGGCTCAGATCCATAGCACCTGAGTCCAGACGTGTAGCACCCCAAAGTCTAGGGGGTCCAGATCCAGCAAATACAATAGGGCCTGTTTGCAAAACATGCAACTGGAGCTGGGTTCAGCCATCACTTGTGAAGCTCACAGGCAGCTTGATTTTAGTGACTTGTATCCTAGCCATAGCTGCTTTCCAGATCCAGACCCTCTGCAGGCAAGTGTTTCATGAGATGTGGGGCCAAGTGAAATGCGTGGCTATCAAATAGGGACCCTCCAGGCTGATAGGGAATGCCCTGTCTTTTGTCTTTTCCTACGAGGAGTCCTGGGTTGCAGTGACAGCAGAGTCATGTATGAATACGCAGTAAACAAAGCTGTGTGTGGGTGTGATGACATGTTTCTTTTGTCCGTAATATATTCATCCCCAGAGTGCACTGGGGTTATGCATTCAATTTGTTGTGCAATTGGCAGCTTTAGAAATACTGAAACCTCTAGCTATCTTTGCCTAAAAATAAACGGGAAAGAATTTTTTTTTTTTTTTTTGCAGGTGCGGAAGAGGGAGAAAAGTAGGGATATGCTGAATTGTCCTCACCACAATGATAAGCTTTTATGATAGACAGAACTTTCTTAATAGGTTGCAAGTTATTTTTGTCTTTCCCTCTTCGGGGTGCTCATTTGAATCTCCATCTCTGTTATTTTATTTCTCTCTTTCTTCTCTCTACCATGAGTCTTTCCAAGGGGGGGGGGGTGTCCTTAAGGAGAGAAACCACTATCTTGCTATAGGCCTGGTGATGGGAGGAAGCAGTGAGCGTGAGCTGAGCTCTATTTGTCTCTAGTTGGTGGACGGTTGCTTACTTGGGGTCAGTCTCTGGAAGGTGGAGATTACAGCAGCCCTTGGGCTGGGTTTAGTTTGAAACTCAAGAAGAAGTCAAACCCCAGGGATGGCAGGATGTTTGCTCTCTTGTTTAATGCACTGAAGAGAAGATAACTGAATATAGAAGTTACAGCGCTTTTATAGAGGGGTGAATGGGAGGAAGGGGAGCATAGCAGGGTCATCCAAGCCGACAGTGAGCCAGTGGCAGAGCTAGGACTTGAACTCACCAGTCCCAGACTCGAGCCCCCTGCTCTCTCCTCGCTCCCTGTGGGAAGCAGGAGACTATTAATAGAGAGTCAGGGCTGCTTCTGTAAGGCTAGTAGTCCTTTGAGCTCCACCTGATCTGAACTGAAGGTCTAGGGCTCAGCACTTCCCCAAACCAGGCCCTTGGTGTCTCACCTGGGCATCTCATAGCAGAGACATCTAAAATCACCAGCCACTTCAGAAATCTGTTGCTCATGTAGACAGTAAAGGAGCTCTACCTGATCGTCCTTGTGCTAAGGAGGTTTGCTGAGAGCCATGCAAAGCACTGTGCCCCAGAGCATGTAGTCTTTGCCTCCTTTCAGTCCTGGTTCAAACTTAGTGCTACTTCATCCAGACTTGCCACCTGCACACTGCTGGAGTGGTCCTTGCACTATGCTGAACATCTGCTTGGCAGCTGCCTTTGGGGATGAACTTTTATTTCAGATCCTATAGAAGTTCTAAGCTAAAAGCCCTGCGAGCCAAGGGCCTGGGCCCCTGGAAAGATTCAATTCCCCCTCCTTGCCTTGCAAAGAAGCTGAGAATCTGTCTGGCAAGACAGGTTCATTAACAAATTAATAGAATAATCAGCAGGGCTTTGTGTGCATTTTGGAGATAAAAAACTGGTAACAGCATTCTTTGACTCTTTAATGGGCTGATAAGAGCTAACTATCTGCACTGTGGCTAGGCTAATCGGAGAGATAAGGGAGGTTAAATCAATTGTGTGGCTCTACTGAGGCCATTTGCAGGGGGTTCTGCTTTTGGGGGAGGGGAGGGAGAGCAGGAGGGAGTCCACTGTTTTTGAATATGATAAAAAGGAATCAAAGTGGGACGGGGAGTAACAAATCCCAAATCCATCAATATTTCTGGCCCTGTTGTGCAAAGGCCACCAGGGCCTGGTCCCTGGGCTGCACCTGGGGAAGGTTTTATATGGTCAGAACAACCACCGGCATGGCTTTGGGGAGCTTGGCCAACTGAAGGTGATTTTGTTTCTGACCTGGCAGAAGAGGGAAAAGTGACTTTTCCGTGGTTTTAATGTTAAGGCAAGTGATCTGTTGTTGTCTTTGACAGGAGCTTAGAGATGGGGGAGCCACCAGCTAGGAAGGGCACAGGCCTGGGCAGTGTGTCCTAATTGGGTCTGGCAGAAAGCAGCCTTCCTTCTACTCCCAAACCCCTTCCCAGGCTACCCCCAGTCCAGACCTGATACACACTCCGCAGCCCTCAGTCCTGACCAACAGTCCTCCCTCCTCCTGTCCTCACCCTGGGCTCCCCAAAGATGTCTCTTCCATGGTAGATCAGTCCTGACCTGCAGCATAGACCAGCATGCAGGTGGAGGAGGCCATAGTGCTGAGTGACTAATGGGCTGGGCCTCAGGGAGCCTGAGGCAGAGTAAAAACTGAACCCAGATCTTCCAAGTCTAACATCTTACATCTTCTCTACGCATGAAAGCCTCCCTGGTGGAGCTACACCAGGGGCTGGCAAAATATGTCCCGTGGGCTGGATCCAGCCTGCCAGGCCATTCTATCCAGCCTGTGGGAGAACTAAAAATTTAGAAGATTACTATGTATCTGCTCCTGGCTGCCTGTCAAAAATGACAGGAGCCAGGGGCAGTAGGACCCAGGGG
>NW_017728980.1:8348967-8353723 GCF_001723915.1 Gavialis gangeticus | reverse complement strand
CCCACCAGCTCTCTCCTAACCCCCCCCCCCCACCTGCACCCAGAAGTCCCTGCCTGCCGCAGCTTTCCCAACACGCAACTGGCTGCTCCAGCACTACATGGCCTCCAGCTGCATTGCCAGCCCATGGGGCCATGAGCAGGAAGGGTGTGCGTGTAGTGAGAGAGGCACACACTGTGTGTATGTGTGTGTGTATCCGTGCAATGGGGGAGGGAGAGACAGTGTGTGTGCCTGTGTTTGTCTGTGCAATGAGTGAAGGAGGGAGAGAGAAAGAGAGTGTGTATGTGTTTGTGTGTGTAGTAAGGGCAGCACAGAGTGGGAGGGTGTGGGAGAGTGTGTGTATATGCGTATGTTCATAGGGCAAGTCCCACAAGCACATCCCACCACACGCATGCACCCACACCTCCCTCACACTTTCATACATGCAGACACCCACACCCCCTCACATAGCTCAATCACCCTCCCTCCACACACAGAACCCCACACCCCACATATCCACTCACATCCACATGCTCCCTCACCCCACACTCCTCCATACCTATCCCTCCCACAGGCACACCCACAGCCCCCCCATAAGCCTATACCCCCCATGTCCCCTCCCCCATGTAAATCAGGACAAAAATATTTTTTTAAATCAAATTAATGCATGTTGTAGATGTTTGCTTTTTAGAATATAATTTGGTATTTTTCTGGCTCTGAGATGGCAAAACTCCTTGCTGAAAGGAGTGCTTCCAGGGAGGCAAAGGGAGGGACTTCTGGTGGCAAAGGCTGGGATTAGGGGGTGGGACTTCTGGTCCCAAGATAGCGGCCAGGGGGCGGGGCACCTGTCAAGGGGCAGGGCTACCCATGCGGCCCTCAACAGCTTGCCAAAAGGCCCTCCGCCCAAAATAATTGTCCGCCCCTAAGCTACATGCTGAGTTTTCCTACAGTGTACACATGCACACACCACCAAAAGTGCTTGTTTGCCAATAGAGCCTGTTCCCGTTTGGCAAGCAGAGTAAGGTATATAAGAGCACACATGTTTTTTCGCAAGGTCTTTTGCCAGCCAAGCTATGTGGTCAAGAACAAGAGCAAACCCATCCTACCACAGATATGCCGGCAAAGTGTTTCAGTTCAATCTTGGCACTCCTGTGAGGGTCCTCCAGCTATCAAGTCCAGACAGGAAACCACATCCTGTCAATGTATTCATGAATTTATCCAGCTCTGTCTTCAAGCTCGTTGATAGATTCATAGATCGTTAGGGGTTGGAAGGGACCTTGTAGATCACTGGGTCCAGTCCCCTTGCACTAGGTAGGAAAAGACAACTGGGGTCAAGTGACCCCTGGAAGGTGACTGTCCAGTCTCCTTTTGAAGATAAGTCACTTGCCCCTGCTGAAGGGCCTTCCTGAATCTCCCCCCCACTTCCAGTATACCTGGCCAGAATCAGGAGACTGTCTCCCTGTTGTCCTAATTCAGCACAAACCAAAGGACACATCATCCCTACCTATTGTACCCCAAAAGAAAAGCGTGACAAGGAGGGTCCCTCTGTAAAGGGGGTTTACTCACATTGGGACACCCTGGCCTGAGCCTCTCATTGGGCACAGGCCCTGGGGATGTTTGCCCTGGCACGCTCCTTGCATGTGGTCCTCTCCTGCATCAGGGACTCCTCCACACACTGCTGTCTTGATGCTGAGCCCTTTGAAAGAGACACAGAGAAAGAGTCGAAGAATGAGAGTGTTGGGGTGGAGTGCAACGGGCCTGGGTGTACCTATCCTTCAAGGACTACTAATATATACAAGATTTGCTTTGTTAAAGGAAGGACGGAGTCAGGCGGCTTTCAAGTGATGTGTGAAAGTGACTCTAATAAGTGGTTCTGGGGAAGCTTGCTGGCAGGCCCGCCTCTCCTCCAGCCTCTCCAGGTTCCCTTTGAAATGAGTGTTGGCAACCTTGATCCTCGTCCTCCCGCACCAGCATGCCTGCTCAGCGCACTCGCTGCAAGTTCTCCAGCGCAAGGTGCTGGAGGAGGAGGGGACGGGCCAAGCAGGAGTGCCACAAATCTCAGGCTAGCAACTAATTGCATGAGTCTGACTGCCGGGGAAGCAGAGCAAGGGGGAGGCGGCTCAGAGGGCAGGAGTTTTCCTAGCCGACCCAGCCACAGCCCAGGACTGGCGCTTACATAATCAGCAAGCCAAGCAGAGGAGACTATAGATGAGACTCGGTTATTCCCTTATTAGGGGAACAGTCTTGTGTTTAGAAGGCTGCTTGGTGTGGAGATCTGGGAAACATTTGTGACTTCCACAGCCCTGTTGTATTCCCTCTGGCTGGGTATGCAACTGAGTGGGGACTCAGTTTCCTATCTGTAAAACAGAGAGCGCAGTATGTACCTATTTAGCCTGAGCTGGGATCTCAGCCTGTCCCCTCCCCATTGAACTACATGGAAACAGTAGTGCTTGGGGGCATTGCTGCAGCATACTGTAGCCTAATTTAATGCCTGAAAGGGGAAGCATCAAAATGCAGCTAGTGAGAAAGGGAGGAGCTCATCTTTCTCTCTGCTTCATGCTGCTCTTTCTTTGATACTCATGGCCTCCACTACCATAGTATCTCACAATCTGGATAGGCACTAGCTTAGCTGGGCTACTGATCAAATCTGCCCTGGAGGTTCCTCTAGTGTTAGAAACTCACAGAGGACTTTGCATGTCGCACTGGTTGCCTCTCTGGAGCAGTGAAGGGCAGCTGTGGGGTTCACGTTCAATGGGCAGGGTAGGAAATTCAGCTGTTCGTGACCCTTTTTTGTCAGGGATGAATTAGGAACATTTTTCTTTGCATGAATAACTTTGTCTTTTGGTGCAGTACAGTGTTGTATGATGCTTTATAGGGCAGAGGGTAACCAGTTAGACCTCCCAGTATTCCCACTCTCTCACACCACCTTCACTCAGACATGAATGTCCCCTGGGTTATCTGAGCCATAGATGCATACAAGTCATACGTTGAAAAGATATGATGTCACCTAGTCTGTTCTCCCTGGCCAGCAGTCGCTGAGCCATGGGTCTGATCTGGCAATTTCCAGCTTCCTATGAATGGAGAATTTCTCTACAAGAACAGCAATTGTCCCCCAAGGACAAATAAATGAAAAGCCCTTAGGAGGTATGGAATTTAACTTTTTCTGCTTTAATTACTGTTATTTATTATTTGTATTACAGCTGAGCCAAAAAGCCCCAACAGCGATTAGGGCCCCGTTCTATGCTGTTCTGTTCTATTGTATTTTATTTCTCTTGTGCTGCCCTCGTCACTATAGATGCATGTGAAGTTCTCTCTCCCTTTCTCTCCAAGAGGAAGATAAAGTAGATTTTTCTCTAGTATTTTTAACATTAACTCTGTCGTGCTTTATGCAAGCATTAGCTAAGGCACCGCAGACAAAGCGCACCTTGTATTGGCTGTGAAAACCATCAGTGTTTGAAATGATTATTGGATCCTGTGAGAGTCTCCCTGCAAAGCCATTGAGCTACACGTGAGAGAGTTTCTGTAAGTTTTTACTTTACCGCTAGGATATATGTATGCATATAGCCAAAGACAGCCACTTCTGGGAATGCCTTCCAGTCAAGATAGAGAAGAGAGAGAGTCAGGACAGATTGTGACCCCCATTTTACAAAGGGGGAGAACTGAAGCACAGAGACGGGAAATTGCTTTTCCAAAATTGCACAAGGACCCTTGGAGAGCGGAGACTGAACGTGGATCGTTTGCATCTTAGGCCGACAGATGAGACTCCTTTAAACTGGCCCATCACTCGCTGCTGGGAAGAACAACAGGGTCTGGGAAACACAACCGCATGCGAGTGAAACACAGCAACTTTCCTAGGTCCCAGCTCATCTGTGTAGAAGGAGCCTCAGATGTACCCAGAGAGTCAGCCAGTAACCACTGGACCTCACCTGTTCTATGGGGAAGGACAATAAAACACCAAAAGTGTTAGGTGCAGTCCACTGTGAGACCAGAACAAGTAACACACAATGCTCAACACCAGCCTCAAATCTTTTGCTTGATTGGTTTACAGTTGTTGAAGGGATTCATTATTGACTCAGTGAATTAATGCAGTACCTTGTATGTCTCTCCCACCTTTCATCCAAGAACCTCAAAGCCCTTTACAAATATTAACTAAGCTGAACAAAGCTCTTTGTGCAGGGTCAGCAAGGGATTATTATGCATTTTGCAAAAAAAAAGGTAAACTGAGGACTTAAGTATCTTGTCAAAGGTCAGCGGCGGAGGTGGGACTAGAATCTAAGAGTCTGGTCCCCTGCTTTGAACGCCGAACGCTGCTCCCCCTCTGTCCCTGTCGTTTTCCTGGTGTGTGGCTGTCAATCCCAAATGACAGGCAGGACTCTAGCTGCCTGGAAGAGAACAGAGCCATTAATAAAACATCAAAGCTGTTAGTATCTAAAGAGTGAACAGAAATGGGAGATAAAAGGAGATCACATGTCCAGCCTCCCTCGAGACCCCCAAAAGAGACATATGCATCCTGGAGGTGTGTTAACTTGTGGAAGTGACTTTTAGGAGGCTCTGGTAAAAACCCCAAGGGAAACAAAAGGCCCATGGATATAGCAGAAGCATCCAGGTGTTTACAAGAGTCAGGCAGGGTGAGACAGTCACGCTCCATGCAGGTGGGCAGTGCGTGCTCCTCTTCCCTGCTGGGGTAATGTCCTTCATTCAGCAGTAAGCAACTTCCCTCCTCCCTCTACTCCACCCCGGTGAGGTCTAATCGGCAGGCACTGGCATGGATGCCAGTCAG
>NW_017728980.1:8331358-8343967 GCF_001723915.1 Gavialis gangeticus | reverse complement strand
CCCTGCTGGGGTAATGTCCTTCATTCAGCAGTAAGCAACTTCCCTCCTCCCTCTACTCCACCCCGGTGAGGTCTAATCGGCAGGCACTGGCATGGGTGCCAGTCAGGGCTGTGCTCTATCAAGAGATGCTGGTTATTGCTCTCTCTGCTTTCAGCTCCTTTCTGTTAAAGGAAGAGTCCTGGGGCAGGAGCCTCCATGGCCCTGAGCCTATTGCTACCGTTCATACTAGCACAAAGTGAGTGTAAGCTTCTCCCACTTGTGTCTATTTTCCTGCTTTGCACTTGGTGTGGAACTGCTCCAAGGACAAGGCAGAGGAAACCCAGGCCGTTTTAGAAGTGAATGAATTAGCCTGCTAAAGAGGGCATCACACAGACACAAAGGCATTCTTTCTCTTTTTGGGTTTTTTTTTCTCTTTTTGGGGTTTTTTGTTGTTCTCCCGCCCTGGCGGGGGGTCGGGCTAGAAGATCTACTAGGTCCCTTCCGACCCTTAATCTATGAATCTATGAATCCATGCATGCGTGCCCACACATGCACACACACACACACCCTTGAATCAGCTTGTATCTAGGGAAAAAAAAACAGCCAGTTTTCATTACCACTGTGGTTTTAACAAAAGGGCAGATTAACAAAAGCTCTGGTTGTGCAAATGACCCACTTCTCTTCCCTGTGCCTCAGTTCACCTGTTTTATGAACTAAGGATAATGATACTGATCTTTCTCTGCTTCTTGAAAGAGTTGGGCTTGCCTAGCCTAGCACAAGCAAGTCTGAGAGGGTATATGTATTTATGTAAGTATTATATATGCCACCCTTCCCAAAATGGCTTAGGGTGACTTACAATGACAGAGGAACCATATGATATGATTTCTCTCTGTAAAGATATTGATGGGGAGAAGGGCTATTTAAGCTAAAGGACAATGTTGGCCTGCGAACCAGTAGATCCTGACTGGGCATTATTAAATCAGATGAAGGTTTCAAGCAGAGGAGTGAGGTTCTGATACAGCCTTTCAAAAGGAGGACTGGGGTCAAAAAGGTTACCCAGTTTCACGGTGGAGTGTGGTAACTCTGTGATGGTTGCCTGCAGTAGTAAGGAGCTGGACTCAGTGGCCGAGGGGCTGCCTCCCCTACAAAGGTGCTATAGCAGCGGAAATTCCTAGCCCCAAATACACACATTGCTGTGGACTACTGGCTTTAAAATATGGCAGTACTTTTAAAGAAGGGTTCAGGGGTTACTGTGAGGCTTAATTCATCTACATAAAATGTTTTCCATTATTATAATGCCTTCCCTCAAAGTCTCCTGACAGTAAATTCTCAAGCATTAGATCTAACAATTGCCAATTGTTGAAATTTGCTAATTGCTGGGTGATGATAAAGCTGATTAATAATGCTTTTAACTTCTGAGGTTGATTTCAAACCAGGTGTATAAGGGCCTGACTGCTGGCTGAGGCTGAATTGCGTCCTGATGGACAGGTAATGAGAGAGGTCAAAAGGAGGGCAGCAATGCCACCAGCCCAAAGAGCTGAGCTGTAAGCCTCCCTGCCCCAAACCCATGAGAGGTTGTAAGCGAGCAAACAATTAAAAAAAAAAAAACATTAAAAAAATGAGGCTAATGCATCGCAAAAAGCGTTCTGTTCATTTCCTTGACAAGTGTAATTTAGTTTTAATTATTTATGATACTTCATAGCCTGCTAGTAAATGTGCTGTAGTATATTTTGTAAAACTAATGAAGTCTTAGTAATATAAGACCTAACTCAAGCCCTCTGCTGAGCAGCAGAGAGACAAGCGGGGGGGAGGGGGCGTCTTCAGGTTAGCGGAGTCTCAGGTCCGTAACCGTCTGTTGAATTATTCATTCCTCATTGGATCCAGGTGGAGAGTTACCACTTTTCACACATCACTAATAGGGACCGAGGCTCGCAACATCAGTCCGATTGAGCGTGCTCTCAGTTAGCTATAAAAGTACTTAGCTCTTCTTCTGAGCCCCAGTGGTGGCAAAGACCTTCAAAGGACAGGGCAGTTTGACCCAGATAAGCACTGGGATAGATATTTGGGGGCTGCTTATTTGAGCTTCCACCCACAACCTTTTGGGTCTGCAGAACTGCATGGAGGATATTTCAGATGCTAGAAGGCTTCATTTATTGAGCCTCCCCAGATATTCTGCTCCCAAATAAAGAAATTAAATGAGAAAGAACATATGGAAGGAGATAGGGAAGATTTATCAACACTCTTTTTCTTGTTTTTTTTTTGGTTTTTTGGTTGTCTTTTTTGAACTTCCAAAATAATGCAAGATTTGAGTGAGACCTTCCAAAAACAAATTAACTTGTCCCTGTGGAAACTGCAAGTGTGAAGTTGTACATAATTCCTTGCAAGCGATTCCTGCCTCCCCTTGCTCTGGAGCACACCAAGGGGATTAAGCCTCCATGGCTGATTAAGTCCCCCCTGTACAGCGCTCCATCTGCCCTAACCTTGAAGGAAGCCCAACAGAAGGCAAAGTAGTGAGAGACCTTGAAGTAACTCATCCGCAGGCCCCCCAGTGCAAGAGAGAGCCTGCCTACTGTGCAGTGGAAGTTCTGATGGAAAAGACCCGAACCCCGCGGACTTGTTTAATTGCAGACTGGTTTCAGTAAAGCCACTTCTTGAATATCTAGCGCAGACCATCAGCCTCCCTGGCATCCTGAGCCACTGACATTTCAGTGGCCGTGGATGGATCTGCCACGTGGGCATGCTCAGAACAGCATGGGGTGTTGCACGGAAACCTAAATTTAAATGTTAAAAAGCTTTTGTTCATTACCGGTGGCATTTTTCCCCCCCATTTGTCACTTGGAGCGGAGCTGTGACTCTTTTAATATCAAACAAATAATAAGCTCCCTCTAAAGTGATTTTTCTGACAAGGAGCTCAATATATTAAACTTTATCTATATTTTAATAGCCAATTTCACACCAAACTGCCTTCTTAATAATGTATTTACCACCTGGGGATATTATTCCAACCCATCTGGAAAGAATTGGAAATTAACTGTCCCTAAACTGAGTCTGTGTGTGCTTTAGATGCAGCGGAGATAACAGCAGTGTCATTCCTAGGGGAAGTGGGGGAGGAAGCTCATATTGCAGCCAGCGAAATGTCAGCAGCAAAGGCAATAGCTGGCGGGGAAACGAGTGTTCTTCTCTTAGCGATTCAAAGGCTCACCCCGGCCCATGTCAGGTTTATTCGGTAGCAAGGGACACCTTGGGGACCTCTTCAGAGCGCTCTTTTAAGAGCAGCAGATTCTTGTTTCCAGGGATTCAGTGTGGAGCCAGGGCTCCAGGGATTTGGGTTTTATTCCAGAGACTTGTCATTTACTCGCTGTGTGAATCTGAGCAAGCTACCCTCCCTCTCTCTGCCTCAGTTTCCTCCCCTGCAGCAGGCAGACGATTCTCACCTGCCTTTGGAAAGCATTTCTGCAGCTAGGGATGCACAGAAGCACAGAAAATTATTTCCCCCTTTCTTCCCTGTCAATATAGGTAATCCAAATATATTTGATCACACATCATATCTAATTTAGTCCAGCCCTCTCAGGGTCTGTATAATCTAATCTAAATCAGTTTTATCTAATCTAGAGTAATCCAATTTGCACAGATATCTATGTAATCTCAATCTATTTAATCAAAATCCAGCCAGGGTAACTGCTTGTTGTTTTGCATTCGCTGTGCCTAGAGGCCAACCCTCGTGCTCTTGTGCTAGGCACTGAACAAGGTCCCAGCCTCAAAGAGTTGTCGGGTTGCAGTCCCGTGGGGTTGGTAGACAGGGTCCCAGTTGCTAGCCCACATAACTGAGGCTGACTTCCTTCCCATGATCAGCACCAAGTCCCTTTGGGGAGTCAAGATTTATCTGCGGGGATGAGCAGAGCTCTCAGCAAGGCAATGATATTTCATGTGGGTGAGATTTCAGTCTGTATCAACAAGAAATGCTGAGAAGGACCCAGTGGGGTCTTGCTCAAGCACATTCCCCTGCATAGACATTATCTTGTACACATTAATGCCCCTTCTTGACCTCTCTGCCCATGGAGGATAAGAACCAGCCCAAAGACATCCATGCATTCTTCATGGATGAGTATTCAGGACCAGGTCCTGGTTCTTTGGGGAAGCGTGATCACGCTTGAAGATAGGCTGCAGATACAGGCAGATCTAGACAGGCTGGCAAGTTGGGTGGACTGGAACCAGATGAAGTTCAACATTGAGAAGTTTAATGTGCTCCACCTGGGGACGAACAACCTCCATACCTACAGGCTTGGCAACGCCAATCTGATCTGCACTACAAATGAAAGAGACCTGGGGGTAATAATTGAACACAGTATGAACATGCTGGCAGCGCGATGCTGTAGCCAGCAGGGCCAACAATACCCTGATATGCATCAATCGATGCATCTCCAGCAAAACTAAAGAAGTGATTTACTCGGCATTGGTGAGACCGCAGCTGGAGTAGTGCATCCAGTTCTGGGCACCACACTTTAACAAGGACGTGTTAAAGCTTGAGAGAGTCCAGAGAATGGCCACCCATATGATCAAAGACTTGTATGGCAAGCCATATGAGGAAAGGCTGAGGGACCTGGGACTCTTCAGCCTGAAAAAGAGAAGGCTGAGAGGGGAGTTGGTAGCAGCTTACCGTTACACTGGGGGAGTACATCAAGGGCTTGGTGAGCAACTGTTCACCAGGACATCCTTGGGGAAAACTAGGAGTAATGGCCACAAACTCCTGGAAGACCATTTCAGGCTCAACATTAGGAAAAACTAATTCACAACGAGGGTGTCCAGACTGTGGAATAAGCTCCCTCCAGAGGTGATGCAATTGCCTGCCCTGGAAATCTTCAAGAGGAGACTGGGCGGGCACTTTGCTGGGTTCACCTGACTCCTAGTTATCTTTCCTGCTTCCAAGGTCCCTTCCGGCCTTACAATCTATGAATCTTTCATGTGGCCCATCCATCCCCTCTAGCTCTTCTGGCTCAGTTGCAGTGTTTTCGGCTTAACCCCCCACCACTGTAGGTCTCAGTTAACCACGCTCCAAATCAAACTGTTCGACCGTAACCCTTGCCTCAGTCCAACAGCCACACTTGACCTGTCCTGCCCACCAGGACCTCCCACACACCCAAACAGGCTGACTCTCGACACAGCAAGCAACCCTCCTGCACTGCAGCTACATCTTCTCCATCCCTCTTTCCCGGGCAAGCTGAGTGTGCAGTTCATGATTTTCTCTAATGCACTCTCTATTCAAAATTGTTTAATCAAACCCTGTCTGCAAATTGGCCTGTTGTTCATTGGGGAGCATTTCACTTTGTTTGTAACTGTATAGCTGACCGTCACTATGACCTGTCACCCTCATAATATGACCCTGTGCCATCCAGCTGGGCTCTCTAACTGTTCCCTTGGGACTGAGATTTTGAGGGAAATACTCTTGTCTAATGTTTCTTCTCCATGAGTTCCCCTTATTATTCAGTAGTCCCAGGAATATTTCTCCTGGAAGTGGGCTTTGCTTGGACAGGGGCAGTGAGTGAATACAAGAAGGGATGGTGCAGATACAGGTACAGCTGAGTCAGACTTGTATTTGTGCCAGCATTGGTAGCACATCCTTGAGGGATGTTATCACCAGGCAGCAGTTGATGTTGCCATATGCAAGCCACACTTGGGTTTATTTTGGGTATATTTATTATTAGTACTGTTGCCATATGCAAGCCACACTTGGGTTTATTTTGGAGCAGAAGGAGCGTGGATAGTCATGGATGTTGCTCAGTCATGTGAAAGAACAAGGAGGGGTAAACTCCGGTCCTATTCTGATACTATGATTTTATTTAGGGAAGGAGCAAGAGGGGGGTAGTAAGAGGAGACCTAGCTCCTCCCTCAAAAAGAGGCCTAGTTAGCCATGTAAGCCTGAAGTCAGGCAGAAGGCAAGGTAGATTTGCATCTTATAGACCAGTGGTCCTCAACCTTTTTTGTACAAGGACCATTTGTAAACATCAATGGCCAGTCCCGACCCAGCGCCCCTCACTCCTGACCCACTGTCCCCTGCCCCCAGGCCTCACTCCCCAATGTGTGGGGCATGGGGTGGGTGTGTAGGGCAGGGGGGTGAGACATGGGGGGCCCCAAGCAGCCCCTTGCAGGCTGGAGCTCTGCCACTCTGCATGGGAAAAGCCACAGTTTTCCACATGCTTCTCTTTAAAGGAGAATCCATTTCTGAAGTTTGTTCATGATCTTTTCATGTATTCTTGCAACTCATTTTTGGGTCTTGACCCACAGGTTGAGAACCACTGTTATAGACTGACGAAATCAGGGACGAATATGCTTTCGTAAGCAGCTGCTTGCTTCATCAGATGTTATACAGGGACTGCAGGAAGAGGAGCTTTGCTTCTTGCAGTCCTTTCTTAGCATCTAATGAGCAAGCCACAGCTTATGAAAGCTTATGCGTCTCTGATTTCATTGATCTATAAAGTGCAGATAAATCTACCCTGCCTCCTCCCTCACACTCAGAGAAGGTGGATATAGGCTGATAGGAAAGCTTGATCTGCTCTGAACAAAGGGATATATTTAGAGTAGATCAAGCTTGTGATATGAGAAAGTTTAGTCTATAACAAATGCCGAATCCTTACTATTTCAGGGGAAAAGTCCATTTTGTTGCAAACTCTGGACAAAAAGATCAAAATGAACATTTTTCATTTAGGGAAAGTTCAGAATTTGAGTCCAGACTTTCAAAAAATTGTTTCAAGCTTTATTTTATTTTATATATATATATATATATATTCACATTAGTTTGTGGCAATTTAGTAGTAGTGGTGTACTAATATGTTCTAGTCCTGCTAACACAATGTAAACATGCCAAAATATAATAGTTGAAATATTTTAATTTTGTTTTGAAAAATAATTAGCAGCCTCTGCTGTTTATACAGACTGAAACCTCTTATCTTCCTCTTTAGATCAAAGCACTTCCTGTTTGCTGTAGGGAAACAGATTGACACTGACATCAAAGTGTCTTCTGCATTGTAAAGAAATGGTTTGACACAGTTTGAACTTAGTGTCAAACTGTTTCATTACAGCACAAACAGGAGACAGTTTGATCTAGAAAGGAAATAAGATGTTTCAGTCTGTAATAAAGAGTAACTGCTCTTAATGATCAGACAACAAAATGAAACATTTTTAAAAATTATAAATATACTATGATATTATTATGATGTGTTAGTTGCAGGAGCGTATGTTAGTGCACCATGCCCAATGATATGTTCTGAAATAGTGTCAAACTAATATTTAAATCACAGAATACATCATTCCAAGCAAAAATGTTGAGATTTCAAATCAGGAGTTGAGCAAAAGTGGCATTACTTGGCATGCCTGCTTTGCCGGGCACGTTGGAAACACTTGTTTTCATCCTGAAACCAAGCATGAACATGTGTCGAAACAGTCCGTGAAATGGAAACTCCAAGGATGTAACAACTCACTCCCTTTCCAGAGCGGGGGGAGTGCGGGGAAGGAGTCCTGACTCAGAGTCACGGTTCATTCTCTGGCCTGCTCCCAGGATGACACAGCCGTGCTGTTTGTAGAGTTAGCCCGATTTGTGTCAACCTGAGTGACATGTTTTGGAATGTGGCTGTGGAGGTAGCATGGTCTAGCCTGTATCTGCGCCAACTGACCTTGTGTCTAGTGTTGGGCACCCAAAACTAGAGGCCATCTTTATAAATGTGGCTGGCAATTATCAAGGCACCCAAGCAAACAGCCACCACTAGAGCATAGGGAAAGCATAAAATGTCAGGCCATTTATATGGGACAGGGTCTAGCAACTGCTCTTTCTTCTTGTCCCACGAACTTATTTGCTCAGGAGTTGCAAGAGCAGGAATGCTGTTGTTTGTGATTCTCTCGGAGACTTCCACGCGTGGGAGCATTTGTGTTGTTGTCATCTGGAAAAGAGAAGGAGTGATAGTGATCTCTGCATGTCCCTGGATCCAAAGTCCCCAATTAATCAGCGAAGCAAAGAGACTAAGTGTGACAGGCAGGTCAAGGAGGAGAGGTGTAAAAAGGCTGCTTTAATCCTGCAGTGGGAGGATATGAGCACTGACAGTTACCTGGGGACTCAGAGATACCAGAATCCCTAACTTAATCAGACAGATAACGGGAGCAGCTCTGGCTGAGGCAGTGGCAGGAAACACTGCACAATAGAAGGCAGCCCCTCCGGACCCCCGTGCTGTGCCTGAGATAATAAACTATATAAAAATCTGTCACCAGGCGATAAGTGATGAATTAGAATCAATTATATGTTTAAAATAATAGACATCCCCATGGTGTTACCCTTCCAGAACTGTGATGGCTTCTGACTGGCCTGGGTTGCATTGACAAGGGGCTTGCTGGCATCACTGCTGTCTGAGCTGGCTGGCCTGGGAAGTCTTGCAGACAGGTTTGCAGAGCAGGGAGTTGGGTCTTGTGTTGTGAAGAGGCAGCAGAAATTAAAACTGGCAGCAAAGCATTGGCTATTTCATTTGCATTTCTTCCCAGGCCCAACAGATATGTGTGGCACATATGCACTCAGCCAGAACACAGGCAGCACCCGTGACACTCCTGCCTACACAGGGTACACTCAAGAGTGCAGGAACACGCCACCCACATATGTATCCTGGGTGTGGACATACTGGCTAGGGACAGAAGTTACACATAAACTGCTTTAAGTGATCAGAAACTGGTTTAAACCTGTAACAGAACAGAAGTTCAGTGCACATAAACCAGTTTTGAAATGGCTGAAACTGGTTTAAGATAAACCTGGTTGAATGTAGTATCGGACTTCACTGATTTGGGTCAAACCAGTTTATGCAAAGTCTGTCCCAGACCCCTTCCTAGGCTTGCTTGCTTCAAAGGCCACAATCTGTCAGTGTTCAAGAGGGAACAGAGAGAGGTGTGAGAAATGACCTGGTTTGCAATGGGAGTGGTCCCATCCTATGGTAAGGATATATGTAGATGGGCAGCCTTCACAGTGATCTTTGTTGCAAACAACAATCCTCATCCTACTTTTGTTCACGCTGATGGAAATTGGCAGTAAACCCATAGAACGTGAAGTCAGAGTGACAGATGAATCAGGACAGGTATTTGTCACCAGCCTAATTCTTTGGGATTACCGACCTGTTCATAAACTGATGTGGATTTTGCCCATCTCTTATTCCTAAAAACCCGCTAAAGGTATCTTTTAGTCTCTCCCTTCTTCCTTTTGGTGGTTTGCTAACTGTTAACTTCAGAGATGTGGTATTTATTGTTGGTTTAGTGTGATTGGCCACTTCCATCACGTGGCCTTCTTTCTGCTCCCTGATTGGATGAGCAGACTTTTTCAGACAGGTGACTAACAAATGATGACTCAGAGTCTTTCCAAGGGTGGATTTTCCACTGAGTAATCAGCAGTGCTGCATTTTGTACCATTTCCTATTGATACCAGGTGGACATTTGAATATGCAGAAATAACGAGTAGCCCCCCCCATGAATCATTTATAAACTTAATTGTGCATTTACTTGTTTTTTAGTTGATAAGCAGCTTTGGTAGGGTAAGCAGCACTGGCTGTGCAGACCTTAAACACTTGCTCTTTCTGCACTCGAACACACATGCGTGGTGGGGTACCACAGTTACTAAATGTACACCCGCAACCCCAGATGCACAGACCATCATTACACATACATCACTGTAAAATTGTGGTGCTTGATGGTTGACCTCATCCCACTGGGGGGTTTCCATTTACAGCTTCCTCTTTCTGTCCTTGGAGTTGCCAGCAAAGTTCACTGTGGTTTCAGTGGTGCAGCCCCCTGTGAGCTTGCACATCCTCTGCATTAGCACACCTGAGTTTCAAGCAGAGACATGGACCATTAGACCCTGGCTCTATCAACTGAGATGCAAAGGAGACATCAAAGCTTGCAGGGCCCAGCTGAGCCTGCCTTAGCTGGCAGTGCCTCTTGTGTAGCTCCCAATAACCTGAACAGTGCTTGCTGCCCCCCAGATCTGCTTTCTTTGCACCTGGCTGAGGGCAGTATCTCCTGCCAGTCTGTACATTGGGGGAGCTCATGTTGATTTTTTTACTATTTGTGAGTCCTCTTTGCCAGGGAATTTTTGCCCCTGAGGTGGCAGACATCCAAAATGAGCCACTGGATGTTTTGGAGGAAGCATGGCCCAGGGTCAGAGCTGGAAGGCAGCACTCAGGAGCTCTTTTGTTGAGGCGGAGAAGAGAGCTCAGATGAGTAAAGCAAGGGGCCTGGGACCTAGTGCTTTTGGTTTCCATTATCTGCTATGTAGTAGTTACAGCAGCGAGTGGTAGCACTTACATAATAGCTCAGTGCCTCATCTTGTACTTTGGGAAGCTAGGATGCCACCCACCTGGCACGTTTAGCAGGGGGCCCACAAGCTTATGTGAGTAGAATCAGGAAAGTGCTTTGAGATCCATAAGCCCGGTGTCCACGAACGCTCACACTACTTGAACTAATGTATGTCTCCAAGCCAGCTTATTTAAACAAATGTAATCCCCCCCTCAGACAGTCTTAAAATGAATCGAGGTTAAGCTGATTCCTTACCGGCTAAGTAGCCTCCGCAGAGAGCAGGCTGCAAGGCTTTGAAGAAGCCAGCTTTAGAGTGCACCTCTTGTTAAACCAGTGCAAATCGCCGTGGAGGAAAAGCTGCAGAAGAGCACTGCAAGTCCACACACAGCACTGCTAGGGCTGCCCGTAGAGCTGGCCACATGCAAGGCCCCCTGGAAAAATCAAGCAGGTGGCGTCAAGCCTTCCCCGTTCACCTCTATCATCATTCACAAATGTCTTCTGCCTCCTTTCAGCAGCCAAAGCAAGTTCCTACACCCACCGGTGGGTGCCCTGCTCCCTGGGCCAGGCTGGGGCAGCTCGTCATTTGTGTGGTCCTGCATCAAAAGTTTAATTAGAAACTCGTGCTTGGACTTTTTATTTAATAGCATGAGTTCCAGCCATAAAAGCCCTGGAAGCCTGTGCTAACCAGGAGCCCTGGGACCATCACTAATGGAACGAAGCAAGCAGCTCGCCAGCCACGGGGACACTCTGGGAGTTCCTTTTTGAATCTTATTTACATTCGGACTAACAATAGCTCCTGAGCTCAGCTATAAATAACTTTGAGGGAAGAGTTGTCTAATTAAATGTGCAGCAGCAAGAAAAGTTCTTTCACCACCAGGCTGGTGTCCTAATGAACGTAATCGCCGGATGGGGACAGCTTAGAAAGCAGAACTTGACATCTCTCTGTGGAGTCGGAGAGACTGGGGGCGGGGGACAGGGGTGGAACTTACTCGGGGAGAATTTCCAATCAATAATTAATTGTGCAGCATATTGAACCCCTTGGTTTCCTATTTAGAAAAAAAAATGGAAATAGGGAGAGCTTTAAAGCAGCTCTGGTCAGGAGCTCACGCCCTGTCTTTAACCTGTTGGGGAAGGGGCAGCCTCTGGTTTCTAAAGCCCACTTGACAATAGAAATCATTCTGCATGTGCTGTGGAGAGTTGTGTGGTCTGAATACCAGATGGAGAACAAAGCTGTCTTGTGTACTGATCCCCACTCCTCCCTCTAGATCCCTCATCCCCCTCTCCGATCTGTGAAATTAGGGTAATGACATTCCCCTGCTGGATCTCACACAGGAGACGTCTGGGTTGTGTTAATGGCTATGAGATGTTTTGAAGTTGAAAAGTGAGATGTAGGTACTCGGCAGTGTCTGTAGCCACCAAGGTTGTCACCGTGCTGTATCACGTTCCATGCAGTGCTCTGTGACAGCTGCCGGGAGTCTTGCTATTTGTGCTGCAGTAGAAACTAGAGGCCTCCTTGCGTTAGGTGCTGTACAAATGTATAACCAAGAGAGCATCCTGTCCCAGGGAGGTTACTGAGAAAGACAGATGCATACACTAAACAGATGGGGAGCATCAGGTGGCAATGATATCACTACAGTTCGGCATGACTGGCAGGGCTTTCTGTTCTTCCCCCGATAACTCACTGAGCTAATGAAGGGGTTGCTTGAGAAGGGCATGAATGTAATCCCCCAGAGCCGAAACTGGCTGCCCTGCTGAGTGAGCTATAGCATATAAATCAGATCTTCCTAGGGTTGAGTATTTTACAGGTCAAATAATGTTTGGTCAATTATTGATCAAAATTTGTAAAAACTTGCCAATAGCTCCAAATGATGCACAGGGAAAGCACCATTTTTCCATTAAGAAATGTGTCAAAAACAATAAAATATCATATTTCTGTCAAGGAAATTACAACAAAAAATGTAAATTGCTATCATCTTTGACCGATCAAAAATATGCAGTCCGTTGACAGTATTTGACTGGTCAATTGACCGGCTTGCCAGCCCTAGACCTTCTGGCTTTGAAAGCACATACCCCTACTGCCTGCGGAGCCAGGTTCTCCATTAGCAGCGAGTTGCCTTGGGTCTCGCACCGAGCCGAGCAATTCAGATTCCACCCAGCAGAGGGAAGAGGTGCACAGGCACATCGGCCACTTCATCATCCTTGTAGTCATCGTATTTTTCTATTTGGCATGTTGTAGCATCGGTGTATTGACGAGCCTCTTTTCTGTGGCTGTTGTCCAATCCGACAGGTGATGACTTCTTGTGGGCTGCCCTAGTT
>NW_017728980.1:8318889-8326358 GCF_001723915.1 Gavialis gangeticus | reverse complement strand
AGCACATACCCCTACTGCCTGCGGAGCCAGGTTCTCCATTAGCAGCGAGTTGCCTTGGGTCTCGCACCGAGCCGAGCAATTCAGATTCCACCCAGCAGAGGGAAGAGGTGCACAGGCACATCGGCCACTTCATCATCCTTGTAGTCATCGTATTTTTCTATTTGGCATGTTGTAGCATCGGTGTATTGACGAGCCTCTTTTCTGTGGCTGTTGTCCAATCCGACAGGTGATGACTTCTTGTGGGTTGCCCTAGTTACCGCTCCCAGAGCGGCCGATTTCCAGAGTGCTGCTGACATATAAATAAAGGGCTGATTGAAAGGCAGCATTGTTGGCATCTGACACATTGGGCCAGCTCTTCAGCAGGCGTATGTCGGTGTAGCCTCGTTGTACTCAAAGGAGCTGTGCCAGATTACCCCCGCTGAGAATCTGGGCCGTTGTCAACCCCTATGGAAAGGAAAGTGTGGACACGGAGGCAGTGGCGGGTAGGTTCTCAGCTGGCGTAAAGCAGCAGAGCTCCATTTGATAACATTGATTGTAGTTTGCCCCAGCTTGGGGATCTGACCCAAGATATTTTCCAGGTTCTACAATTATCTGCCAGCTAACAGCGCATTAAACTGTGACTTAGTTTATCAAACAGCAGCAATGCAAAGGTGCGTCTGTTGTCGTCTCCATTCCCCTAGCAAATAGGCCCAGCCGAGTCCTAATGCCGGCCGGAGTGGGCGGAACGGTTGGAGCCACCCTGTTCCAGTCTGGTTCAGTTGTTACCATTGCCACGGAGCCAGGTTGAGAGCAAATGCCTTCCTCCACCCCTGGAGAACATCCTGTGTGTCTGCTGCGATTAATCTAAATGGCCACTGGATGTCAATGTTGCTTCAGCCAATTATAGTGGTGAAACTGCGTATCCTGCAAAGGGGGGGAAATGTCATTCTTCTGTGTAGCAGGGTTAATTATTTGCTTTATCTCTGGGTTATATAGGCAACTGGGGATCCTCTGGATCATGGTGTATGTGTGAGAAGTCTAGTCAGGTGCCTGATGAATTTGGTTGTAGCTGATGAGCCCAATTCGAGAGTGACACGGCCTGTAACAAGTTTCACAGATCCATGGATTGTCTTGAGTTGGAGTCCAAGTTTACAGCACACTACTTCCTTCTTTCTCGCTTTGCTTCTTCCATCCTCTGGATCAAAGCCACTTCGTGTTGATCTGCAGCCAGTGCCAGATGTTCCCTCCAGACTGGACGGGATTCTGTACTTTCCTCCCAGCTTTCTATGTTGATGTTGAATGACTTCATATCATTTTTGCACACGTTGTGGTACCACCATGGAGGGCAACCCTGCTTGCTAGAGCCTTCTCAAATCTTGTACAGAATAGTCTTGGGGATATGGTCTCCTCCCATTCTCCTGACCTGGCCGAGCCATCGCAATCTCCTCTTCTTGATAGTGCTTTCTAAGTGTGTTAGTCCTGCGTGCTCCAGCACCTCTGTATTTGGCATTTTGTCTTACCGTTTTATTTTCAGGATTATGCGCAGGCATCTCATGTGGAAGGTGTTCAGTCTCCTGATATGCCTAGCATATGTAGCCCACATTTCTGAACCATAAAGCAGGGATGACAGCACATAAGCCTCTTAGATTTGCATCTTCTTCACCTTCGTTGATAGTTTGCTGTTATTGCATGCATGCTTCTGTAATAGCCTGAAATTCTTAGCTGCCTTTCCAATTCTGTTAGTCAGCTCAGTCTGAAGGTCAAGATTCCTGCTGAGCATAGAAAAGGCCGTCGACAATGGCAAGAGATTTACCCTCCAGAGTGATGTCAGGCACTGGTTTTTACATCCCTTGGTACACAATCACAGTCTTCTTGAGACTAAGTGTCAGCCTGAAGCTCTTGCATGATGCAGAAAAACTGCCCGAGAGATTTTTGCAGGGAAGATTCACTGCAGGCAACCAAGGGCACATTGCCTGCAAACAGGAAATCTCTCAGAACCAGCTTTCACCTTGGTTTTCACTCTAAACCTTGCCATGTTGAATAAGCCTCCATCTAGTCTGCTGTGAAGATAAATACCATCATTACTGTCCATATCTTCATGTTACTAAGATACCAGGGCTACATGCAAGGCTCAAGGAGCAACACCTAGCATCCAGTGAGGTTGGCCAGAGCTAGATTTGATCCTGTGTGTTTGTTGGACTAGACCCTGGCTTTGCAAAGAAGGACAACTCTCAGCTTAATGAAAAATTAGGCCCATATGTGATGCTGAGCCATCCTGCCCTGCCTCTTAGCCCTTTGGGTGATCAGTCTGGATGCTCAGAAAGACATTAATGTTACCCCAGAGCTTTGAGGTTTGAGGTGGGATGGCCAGGAAAAAAAAGCCTTAGAAAGGAGGAGAAATACAAGGCTTCTAGGGTGCTCTGCCTCCAAAGAGAGGAAGTATGTAGGCATGTGAGGTTAGATCTGGATTTGAATTTGTAGCTTGAATCCTTCTCCATTATTCATCTGAAAGCCAGTCCCAGGAGCACCCATGCACCAGCTGCATCCTGCCAAGATTCACAGTAAAAAGTGCTTCTCCACACCACCTTCCTCCCTCTGGGAAACAGCTGAAGTATGGTCCACATTTTCTAATGCAGACACAGCACAAGGACCCCTAGAAATATGCATGGGCCCACTTGCATGCAGAGAAGGGGCATTTTCCAACCAACAAGTGCAAGTGCATTGGAAACCTTGGCCTCAGGGTTGAACACTAACTTCTTACTGAAGGCTTGCTTTTTTTTTTTTTTTACACATTTTAGGATGGCAGCAGACAGAGAATTTAGAGTATTTTCAAGGCAAACTCATGCCCTTGCTACTTAAGCTGAAAGCAAGTTTACATTAGCTTGTCATCAGCCTAGGGGACACCGAGTGCATTGAGTTAAGTTGTTCAGATCCCATTCAATACAGACCAGTGTCATAAACCTGGCCCTGGCTTGCCAAAGGGATGATACCCAACTCTTTTCCTGCTCCATGAGTTGTTTTCTTTCAGAGCAGAGCTGATGGATAGCGAGAGATGGTTGCTTGTGTTTGTGACTCTTCTTTGGATAAATGGAGGACTTTAGCTCTCGGAGCTGTGACTGCGGTGCTAAAGGAAGGAAAATGGAGTTGTAGTTTCTGTCCCTTTGGAACTATTTACTTCCCCTCGAATCACACTCGTTTATGCTCGTTAATATCTCAAATTTGATGATAAGCCTAACAGACTTAATTTATAAGATAAATAAGATGTTGTTAGTGCTTCAGTGGCAAAAATGTGCAAGAACACTGCTAATCTAAGGTGAAAATGCCTTACTGAGTGAAATTTAATTAGGAGATTGCGTTCTATTAGGGACGGGGGCATTGAGTTCATGAAAATGAATACAAATATGATCCAGGCAATCGCTTCCCTAAGTGAGAGTCGCTGATAACCTAAGCGCTCTCTCCACCACTCCACAGCTGATGAAGAAAAATAATTTGTGTCCTCTTTCATTGCCAGAGGGAGACTTTACAGAGCTGGTTGGCTTGATATGATGTCTGAGTAAATACGCTGCTGAAATGGGGCGGGGGGAAGGTGGTATTGCAACCTCATTCCTGGCAGGTTCAGCAAAGATTGTAGGAGGGAAATGGGACCGAACAGTGATGGTGAAGAATATAGAGGCCTCTTTCCTTTCATGTCCTTTTGCCCTGCTAGTGGAAACTTCGAGGTTCATGGCTAAAATGGGAGTTTCCCAGTATCCTCAGTAGGAGAACAGGGAGCCTGGGTATGTGTACACACAAGCTAGATGGAGAGATTTGGACAACTTGCTGGGCAGGAGGGTTGCTGGTTCCATCATAAAGACCCATGCATGGTTTATAACCAGATGGCTGAAATCTTAATTCATTCAAGCCAGCCAGTTTTTTGTAGTTGTAGGGGACTGAACCAACTCCTAGCATATCCTCCATCCTGTAAGCCTTACCAGGTAGGAGAGTGTGCAGCAGTTAACACCCAGCCATGCTAGCACCCCTTGCCACAGAGATGGTATCAGCATGTGGAGCGGGTCCTCAGCGTGTCATCAGTGGGTCCTCTTGCCATAGAGATGTTATCGGCATGTGGAGCTAATGGGTCTTCCCAAAAGATGTGTAGGATAACAGTACATAAAATATACAGAGTATTTGCATGGCCACAGAACGTGCCCGGTGTGGTAGCTGTCCATGGTCTATTGACTGTATGAGTGCTCTTGGGAAGGATAAAACTAGGGAGATGAAAAAGCTATTCATCTCTTTCAGTCTCCTGAAGAAGCCTCTTCCATGTCCTCAGTGTGTTCAGTCCTCCCAAAGAAGCGTTTGCTCCAACTCCTGTGCAAACAGACGGGGTCCTTTGGGTGAGTTTGTGGTCATTCTGTGTAGCACAGATGTGCTCAGTGGTGCTGCTAGTTCTTCCCTTCCATTACTAAGGCTCAGGGAATAATCCTTCCTCTTCCCAAGCTAATGACAAAACTCTCTTTAACTTAATCCTTGCCAGGATTTGCCCCTCTGTGCATTAATTCCAATGATTGGAGACTGAGTGGTCTTCACTACAGAAAGCATGTGAGCCCACTGTAGTCCAGGGGGACCTTTATCAGATATTGAATCTGCTCAGCAGAAGGCTTCTAAACCTTGCCGTCCCTTCCATCACCCCCTTTTATTTGTGTGGAATAAGCTCTGCAACCCATGCCCTGTCCATGACTTCTGATGGTCTTCGGAGCTGGAGGAAGGTCCACTAGCCACAGTTAAGTGTGTGGGGCCATGGGTGACTGGTGCCTTCCGAGTCTGGGGCAGGGGGCACCCACAGACACTGCTGATGGCATCAGCAGCAGGGGGCAGACCTGGCAAGCCTCCACCAGTGGCCCTGTCAGGGGGGGGTACATGCTCCCCCCCGCCATGCCCGCCCTATGCGTCACCTATGTGTTGGGCCATCCGCTGGTTTGAGAGCTGCCTTCTTCATCCTCCCATCTGCTGGCACAAGCACTGCCTGCAAAAGCCAGTTCTCTCCGCTTCCTTTGCGAAGCCGGAGCGGAACAGCACAGCGAGCACACAGGGAGTCATTATTCATGCAGATGATCCTCACAATTCAATAGAGCTAATTAGTAAAATGATGGCGGAAATTAGTACTTTCTGCAGGTTTATTAATATTAATAAAATCATTCTCCAGCTAAAAATAATAATAATAATAATAGAATGAAAACACAGCCACAAATGCCCAGCCCAGCTAGTAGATGTTGGCATGGCCCAGACACTGTCAGTATGTGAGAAGCAGGGTCTTCCCCCCTGCCCACAAAGCCCCTTGGGAAGTGAGAGTGGTGGGTAAACTTGTTTCATTTTCAATTCCTTTCCCTTCTCCACTGGGGAGGAATGAACCTCAGTCAGCCCAGCTTGGTGGCCTGGCTGGGCCTACCACCCTTGGGATGTACTGGAGCTATGGTGAAACTGTTGAGCAGGGAGGACTTTGCCTCAAAATCTTGTATGAACTGATTGAACTAATTCAGCCCCGATTCAAGGCTTAATAGCTGCTGGTTCCCAGTTCTGAAAATAGATCCCACCTCAGGGTTCTCAGTTTAATTATTTTTCCCCCATATGCAATACTTAGCTCATTGAGGCTGAGGAATCAGTGCTCCAGGGTGCTCTCCATGCTTCTCCACCAACTCACTGAGTCACTCCACCTCTCTGCACACACTGACTCATCAGGCTTTTGAGAGACTTCATTTATTACTGTTCCCTGTTCCCCCTGTTTGAGATTCCCAGTTCCTCCATGCAATAGTGGGCTCTCACATTTCCCAGCTCCCAGGCCACAGATGCTGGCTCCTGGTCCATCCTTCCTAGTGCCTAATAATTCATCAGCCAGCACTTCCTTGGGCAGCCCAGAAATCAATGTGGCAGGCTCCCTCCGAAGTGCCAGATGTGGTGAGCCAAGGTTTACTGAGTAGGCACGAGAAGTTGGAGTTCTAGTTACGTGTTTAAAAATTAAACTCCCTTTTTATTGCATCATTTATTGCAAAGCCAATAGAGAGAAAACAGTTTCCCTTAAGCTGCTTAGGGTGGAGAACTAGGAGCTTGAGGAATGGCTCGGTCATAAGAGAACATGAGGTTGCAGGTAGGAGAAAGACTGTGAGAAAAAGGTGCTGCACCACAGTTTGATCTGCTGAGCTGGTGTAAACTGAACATTGCTCCAATGACTGCAGGGGCTCTAGGATCTGAATCTGTCCTTTTGTTCACAGTGGACACAATCCTGGCTCTCTTGAAGGCGGTGGGATTTTGATCATTGACTCCAGTAGGTCAAGAATCAGGCCCAACTTTAGACCAGGAAATATGCTTTTGAACTGGATTCATTAGGACGAGGCTAGTCTGGTTTCTCTGACTGTTGAAGAGCCGCAGAGCAGGACTGTTCCCAACATCCAGGAAGGGCTGCTGGGGTACCCTGTATTATGCTGAAAGTAGCTGCTACGTTTACAGCAGCCTTACATTTACTCCAAGTGCTGATTGAGGATGGCAGCTGGCTTCCAGCAGCTGCTGCAAGACAGTAAAGACAGCTTCATTTGAAAGCTATCATCATTTGGCACCGAGTCCTCCAAATCACTCCCCTTCCTAATGCACATCATTGTTATGCAGGTAGAGTTTGCACAAATGCTGTCCAAGACCATGCCATTTAGCAGATGCACCTCCCAGGCAGGAGGTGACCAGCTATGCAGGTTTGGGTTTGGATATGTGTTTTGGTTCAAGGATCATTCTGGAGGCCAGATTCATGTTGGGTTTGCTGCTGGATACCTGTCTTCATTGCAGCTGCATTTGCTTATACCAGCCCGAGTTTAATCTCGCTTCCACACTAACCTTAGCTGTTGGACCAGTGACCTCTCCTGTGCCAGTGAGGGTGACCGCAGCTTCCCAGGGTCCAACAAAATTCCCAGGCATAGGGATGCTAAAGGTATCCATGGTTTTACGTAATTGTTGTTTGTAGGTCTTGTCTCCTCTACGGGGGAAGGTGTGGTCTTCTTTCTAGTTAGCTGACTTGAGTTAATTAACAGGAGCTGAAATCTTAGTGACGATGAGGCAGCCAGCAGTTTTCATGCGTTAGCAAGTTGGGGTAACCTGAGTGTTCCCCACCCCTCCCCAAGCTTTCCCCTTGACTGGCTAATGTCTATGAAACCTCCACACTATGTTGTCTTCACTAGGTTTTTACCTTGTATGAGTGAACTTGGGTTAAGAACACAGCTCTTTTTCCCAGTGAAGACAAGAAATATGAGGACCAATATCACAACCAGTCCCCTGCAGCAGGAGATCAGCCAGTAGGGTTCATCTCCGCCTCCCTTAAGGCTGCCGTCAGCGGTTCCAATTAGTGCTTGTACTGAGGGTTGTGTTTTATAGTCATTTATCTCCAGAGTTAGGAGAAACGCAAATGGTTAGTTTTTAATATGCTGTTCCCCCCACCTCCTAAAGAAATGAAATCTTTAGCAAACAATTGC
>NW_017728980.1:8315096-8318878 GCF_001723915.1 Gavialis gangeticus | reverse complement strand
AGGGGTACTGTGAAGGTGCCACATGATGTTGTTATTGCTGTTCCCCCCACCTCCTAAAGAAATGAAATCTTTAGCAAACAATTGCTACCCTTATCATAGTGTTCCTATAACTGCTGAAGTGTCTGTGATGTTTTTACCAAAATCTTATTGGCAATGTTTTTCTCAAATAATTTGTTTTCTGAATATTTATGGATCCTTCCTGCAAACACTGATTTATAAACAATCAAACAAACAGTTCTGCAACGGTGATAATAACAGTTTTGGTAAAAAAAAAAAAAAAAATATGGGGAATTGTATTAAAATGGCAAATGGGGCCATTTCAAATCCTGTGATAACTTTAGCTTCAGAAAATATCATGAGATGATTGTCCTCTTTCTATCCAGTTCATTCACTAATTCATCCATCCTTCCGTCCTTCCTTCCTTCCTTAACTGATGAGTGAGACATGTACATCTCTGTAGTGTGGTACCCTTTCCCTGAGCCACCCAGGTCCATCTTTATTATTTTTCTACTTAAAAGAAAACTTCCAAGGTAGTTGAATCCATGATCATAGTGTTAGGATTTGAGTATGTACCGAAGTAAAACCCAACCCCCTTGTTTCTTAAAAAAAGAAAAGAAAAAAGCTTCTAAAGTATTTAATAGTACATTTTCTACTAACATTCAGCCTTGCACCTGGAAAGTGACTTTTTAAAAAAGGATATTTTTTGCTCAGCATCTCTGCTGTGCTTGTGGGTCTTTATGTTATACTTGCTTGCAAGTTTTCACCTGTGTAGTAATAGCAATAATGCCACATAGCTCTTATATAGCTCTTCTCCTCTGTAGAGTAGTCAGCAAGGCAGTGGTAAAAGGAGCCATTGTGCATAAGCCACTTACACGCCACTGGCAAAAGGTTCATTTCCAGGGATGAAAAAAGCAGGAAGGAGACAAGCAAGCATTTGGATTCCACGAGAAATATAGAAATATTCAGGGCTGGCAGTTAAAGGGTTTGGGGGGTGGGAGGTACAGAGGAATCTCTGGACTCATAAATTCAGGAGATCTGGTTGGGAATTATCACGGAGAGAGAAGAAATATGGTGCCTCTGGGGCCATCTATGCAGAGTAATTTTTCTGACTGTAGCTATAGTTAAAAGTAAGAGTATGTTGAAAATGCATAGAGCATTTTCATCTTAAGTAGACGCAGCACTTGGGACCTGATCCAACTCTCATGAAATTTCCATCCCTTTCAGAAGGTGTTGGCTTAGAGATTTCCTTATTAATACCTGAATGTAATATACTGAGCAGGAATAGATGGGTTACTTCAGTATTTTTTAAATTACTGAGAACTGTAGGACTGTCTGCCTTCCCTTGGAGGGGCAGTGACAGCGTGGAAGGATAACGAAGCTGGGTCTGCAGTGAAGAGGCCAGCGCTTTGGCTCCCTAGGCTTGGAGGAAGCATGGAGCCAAGCTGAACTCAATGAGTCACGTCTGTCCCTGTAAGGGACTGAATCAAAACCGCAGGTCAAGCTGGCCTCGAAATTAGTGGAGGTTCTGGCTTGTCAGACACCGCTGAGAGAAAGCTAATTGCCCATGTGAGCGAGACACAGAGCGGGCTTCTCTAACAACAGGAATCCCACCAAAGTCACATCTAACCCTTAGCGAGCCTTGCTCAGGGCTGGAAGAAGTTTTAGCTTCTTCTCCTGCCCAAACCGGTGTGTTTCTGCATCTCTGTGCTTGTGGGTCACATCAGAAGCAGAGATGTTGGGATGTAGCGAGAAAAGCCCTTCCCACTCCCTCACAAACTGGAAGCTGGGCATCTGCTGCTTGTTGTATTTCTGGTGCACATGGGCTCAGATAGCAGACGGGAGGGCAGGAGAAGCATCCTGGGGATGTTTGTCTACTTCTCTCCATGCCACTGCCAGTCTGTGTGTGCTTTGCCCATCACTGCCTGACTGCAGCCAACAGAAAGCAGACAGTAAGGAGGAAGCGTAATGCATTTTTTTCTTTCCATCCTCTTGGGGCCCAAAATCAAGCACATCAGCTTCCCTCTGTTCTCAGGTCTTCCTGCTTGCAAACTGTGCAAACAGCAAACATAAGCTCGGACTGAGAACTCCCACAATTCAAGCTGCCCGCCGGTCGGGCAGGCGTTTGAAAGGTTTGTCTTTGTAGAGCGCGCGCGTGTGTTCCTACCAGCAGCAGGAAGATAGGTAGTTTCCTAGCTGATCTTTGTCTTTTCTAGGCTGTATTCTGCCATGGCATTAAAGACTAGTGGGGTTCTGCCTAGGTTCAAATGGTCCCACTCTGTCCAGGAGTAATGAAAGGTTTCAAAAAAAGAGTGAAACTTGAATCCTAAGAGTCAAGCGTAAAATAACATGCTTTCACTCTCATGCTTCAGGGCATAAACTGATTGCCTGCAGGGGGCTAGGATGAGTTTTCCTGTATACCTCCAACTTTACACAATTAGCCGGCTGCACAGTGCTGCTCTATCCCGTTTCTCCCCAGCACGTGCTATTGGCTTTTCTGCCAGAGGCAGGATACCAGCTTAGTTGGACCTAAGATCTGAGCCAGGATGGCAAATCCTCTGTGTTTTTTTTTTCTTCTTGTAACAGGGAAGTGAATAAGGCAAGGAGTGGCATTGCATTATGGTTGTGTAAAGAGAGGCATTTATCAGACAAACCTGCCTAGTGGTGCCCAGAGACCCGGTGCAGGAGCCTGAGCACCTGCTGCGCTACTTGGACATGGACAGTAGGTTGCATGCATGAGAAGGCAGCAGAGGGATGAAGGCTGCCGAGGCTCTTCCTCAGCGGTGCAAGCAGCCCCTGTAGTCAGTGGGAGCGTTGCTGAACAGACTGAGTGTATCTGGGGGAAGCTGTTCCTTCTTGTGTTTAGAAGAATGTGGGTGATGCCTAATTAGCAATGACACCTTTTTTTTAAGTCATATTTTGTGACTGATTTAAGAGTGGGCCACAACAGGGAATGTGAGCATGTGTGAAAGCAGCAGCTCCAAAGACATAACTCTAGGGAGGTGGGAGGAGGCCTCTAACTTAACCAGATAGCAAAGCACACCCCAAATAAAAATCAGGGGTCAGGTCCTTGTACCCACCGATGTCTGTCGTGGCAGGATTTCACCATATACCTTGGAAGCAGTTTCTTTGTGGCATTGCAAAGCTATTTATTTTATGGTTAATTGGCTAGTGGGGGGAGCAGAGGGGATTTCACGCAGGGGAAATTTCCTCCAGAACTGTTTTTGGCAACAAAGTCATAACATCCTAAATTTATTTATGTAATTGCCTTATTAAAAATATAAATAAAAATAAATCCAGGAGAGCAGCCAGTTCTGTGTTTTGCATCTCTAAAATAGAATCATAAATGCCATGCCGCACTGGGGGAATGATTTATTAGCCTGTTATCATGAGTGACTGGGACGCTTTAGATGGAGTCCTTGCTAATTTCTAACAGCTGCATTAAATCACAGATGCTATCAGCTATTACAAAATAATTACCCAGTGGTCTGCAAAACAGCCTGAGCCTGGGGTCAGTGGTGGATCCCTTCATTTGTTTCACATCTCAGCCCTTCTGGCTCCTGAGAGGAGGAAATAAATAGGCCTGGTATATGGCCTCATTTTATCAGGCTGTAGCTGAGGATAAATTAACTGGCTACAAACTTTTTTCTAAAAAGAACTGGGAGTAGAAATCCCAGGTACATAAAGTATCGACTAGCCCAGACAAGAGGGGGATGTGGCTGGGATACAATCTAATGTCTGAGATGAATGGCAAATTATTGCTTGGGCCCACCAAGTCAGAGCCA
>NW_017728980.1:8313690-8315085 GCF_001723915.1 Gavialis gangeticus | reverse complement strand
AATGGCAAATTATTGCTTGGGCCCACCAAGTCAGAGCCAGGATTATTGAGTTTTGATTTCTGTTGGTGGAGAAGGGCGGGGAGAAAGTTGATGCAACATTAAAGCAACAGCATATGAGACGGGACTCTTGGGTTCCCTTCCTCACTTCTCCACATTTGCTTTGCTGCATGGCTTTGGGTAAGTCTTGCAACCTCCTCTGTGCTGCAATGTGGCCATCTGAGACATGGGGAGTGACAAGATGCTGAGTTCCTCAGCTGAATCTCACTCGAGAAGTGCCAAGTGTTGTGATAAAACAAACAAAAAATGAGTCGTCCATATTTACATTAAAATGTGCAAGCAGCAGATTTCCAGGACAGCATTGTATGAACGGCCCCACACACCCAGACGCAGTAGCAGAAACAGTTTTAAAGGGAAAGAGTGTGCGGAGGGGGGGGAGGCGGGGGAAGAAAGAATAAAACACATTAAAAGGCAAATGCCACCCATTTGGACTGTTCATATTTTTTGACAGTTTCTCTTTATGTTGCACCAGCTGCTTAACATGACAAATGCCGGCTTTAAAAAAACCGTACGTGAGGAGATGCAGGCCCAGAACGTGAATAATGGAGCTCTCTAACCCGACATGTTGCGTGACATGTTTGCCCAGCAATGAATGGCCCCAGCCTGCGTGACAGCATCTGCTTGTGCTTCCCACAAACACCTCCCCAGGCTCGGAGGAGATGGTTTTGACAATGCTCCTGTCCATCAGGCCCACCTGGTTGGGAGCTGCATCCAGGCTGAGTTTCCCAAGTCCCTTCCACTTGGCACTGTGCCTCGGGTACAAGTGCGGGGATTAGAAGATGGAAATTAGAACATCAAGGTGATTTGTGTGAGAGACACTGAGCAAACAGGTGGCTGCAGGCTGCGCCGACTCAGGGACTCAGCACCTTCAGGGAAAGGCACCTGTTGCTCATCTCAGCCGGCAGGACAGAACTGTAGCTTCAGGAGGCAAACACAGGGCATAAGAAACCTGAATTAAGTGCTGTGTTCTGCCACAGATGTGCTGGGTGACCCTGGGCAAGTTGCATAGCCTCGAAATCTGGAAGGTTTTTTGGTGCATATCTACACTGCATGTCTGGGGACGGGCCCCTTGCATCTGCGTCCTGTCCATTTGCTCCCTCTGGCATGTGCCAAGCCTGGAAATGCAGCAGTGAAAAAGCTCCAGAGCCGTCTCCTGCAGCTGCTTTCCAACATACCACAGACGGAGCCCTCCAGAGTGACTGTGGAGGTTGCCCTGGGCTGGCTTCACTGCCTCATGTCCAGGCTAGGTGCCTGCCAGTGGAAGCTGGTTGAGGGTGGAGTGCCTATGCCTCTCCTCAGCTATTTCCAGGATGTGAAGTACATATGCTCTTGGTGTTC
>NW_017728980.1:8305063-8308690 GCF_001723915.1 Gavialis gangeticus | reverse complement strand
GTTGGCCTGGGCTGGCTTCACTGCCTCATGTCCAGGCTAGGTGCCTGCCAGTGGAAGCTGGTTGAGGGTGGAGTGCCTATGCCTCTCCTCAGCTATTTCCAGGATGTGAAGTACATATGCTCTTGGTGTTCAGGGATTTGGGTACCAAAATACCTATGAGGAGCTCAGCCTGAGTCCCTTTATGTATCAGTTCCCCAAGTGATTCATCTCTTCTTGATGAACTCCCCATGCAAGTAGAATTGTGGCCACTTCCAGAAGGGAGAGAGAGATGGATCTAGAGGAAGATGGGTCCTGTAACTGGCAGCTAACCCCCAGCTCAGCTCAAACTTCACTGTTGTTTGAGTGTTTGCTTCTCCACTGGCCCAATGTTTTTACAGGCAGTTTCACCCTTAGAAGCAGCTGTTTCCCAAGAAAAGCTCATTTTTACATTGACTGCAAAGAGGAGAGATCTATAATACTGCAGAGTTCTTCCTCCTGGGATTTCCGGCCCAAGAAGCTGGAATAGTTCAGGCAAGGCTAGGATAAGCATTCAGATATTTGTCTGCTTCTCTCCACGCCCCCACCAGCTTTGTGTGCTTTGCCCATCACAGCTTGACTGCAAACAACAGAAAGCAGACAGCAAAGAGGGAGAGCAATGTGCTTTCTCTTTCCACCCTCTTGAGGCCCAAAATCAAGCACATCAGCTTGCCTCTGTTCTCAGGTCTTCCTGCTTCTAGCTGTGCAAACACCACTCTTAGACTTACGCGGAGAACTCCTGCAATTCAAGCTACCCCCTGAATGGCGAGGCGTTTGAGAGGTTTGCATTTGGTAGTTGGTTTCCTTGTTTCCCTCTACACTAGAGAGAGAGTGTGGGTGCATGTGTGTGCATACATGTGCATAACACAAAAAAAATGAACCCTTCTCCAGCCAGGAGCTGGAATGCCGGCTGCTGCTCAGCTGATTTAGGATTATACTCCTGTCTTTGTCACTGCATTAAGGGGCACTGCTGGTCCTGTTCTGTCCAAAAGCAGCAAACAGGGACCGCACCGTACATGATAGCAGAACCAAGTGCAGAGAAGCATGCTTCCACTCTCATGCTTCAGGGCATAAGCTGATTGCCTGCAGGGGCTAGGAAGGGTTTTTCTGCTCACATCCATCTCTGCACAATCAGCTGGATGCACTTTGTTTCCGTGTTCTCCCCTTTCTCCTCTTTGTAGAGCGTGTACTCTTAGCTGTTCTGCCAGGGGTGGGATAGCAGCCTAGATGGACATGAGGTTTGATCTGGGATGGCAAATCCTCATCTCCTTCTTTGTAACAGTGATGTGAATAATTCAAGAAGCGTGATCTATTATGCTTGAGTTATATAAAGTACCATCCAAGAGTGGGGTTTACCACTGGGCGGTGTAGGGAAGCTCTGCTGAGTGATGCCTGTGGGCTGGGTAGGTGGTCGTGTGCCTGGCAGCGTGGTTAGGAATCCCTCAGCGATGGGGCCGCAGGCTGCTCAGACATGACTCAGAGCCCACAGCAGACACTCCAGAGCTTTCTGTGGTCTTCAGGGGACTCTGAGCCTGACTCTCGAGCAGCACGTGGGCATCCCTCATGGAGGGGTGGAGAGGAAGACTGGGAGGATTCGCAATCCCATCCCACTGCTTTCACCAAAGGAAGCAGCAGCACCTTTCTCCCTGGCCCGCAGGTTTCAGGGTGGCTTGGAAGGAGGTAGGGGGGAGCCGGACAAAATGCTCCTAAATCCTGCAATGGGGTTGGATCACAGCTGGTGCTGTAGTGGTCCAGGGGATCATGTATTACACCTCATAGATAACACCCCCTCATGTACAACATCTGTGGGCTGTGAGGCCAGCTCCAGAGCCTTGTTCTTGGCCAGCAGAAGGAGTGGCGTCCCTCATCTAGAAGATCCTGGCAGTGGCACAGACCTACTTGGTGGTGTCTTTAGGCTTCATAAAACATCCTGACAATCATGGTGTTGTTCCGGGAATATGAACAGGTACAGTTATGTGCTGGGCTGCTGTGGGATCCTGCAGGGTAGGTGACAGGGTTGTGCTGCAAGCCTTGTCCCTAACCTTTCCTCTCCTTTCTCCATCCCTGCTCCTCTACTTCAGCCCCAACTCTCCTCCCTGACCTCTGTGCTCGGCTGCAGACTTGTGGGACCTAGCAGTCCTGGTCAGTAGGGGATATTCTGTTGTTTGCAGCCTCTTGAAAGGGGAGGCTAAGTAGTATCGTGTCTCCAAATGCATCTTATGCATTCCTACCTGAACAGGACTACTGAAGGAAAGGGGCAAACTGAGCTATGGAAGGAAGAACTGTGGTCTGTGAGCTTTTGCCAGCAGCTTGGAGGAAAGGGCGTTTTAGGCTGAGTGAAAGGGAAGCAGGACACTGCCTGCCTGTATTAGAGACTATCTGTCCCTGTTCCCTCCCCTCATGCCCACATATTCTTGTGCCTTTGCTTGTAGCTTTGGAATTTGGGAATGAGATTTGGTGTTTCCTGAGTGGCTGAGAAGTGAAAGGATAGATTTCTCTTTCCTTTATTTCTGCAGTTTTAGGGCAGGGGCATTGTTCCTGTGCCTCCCAGTACACCTAAAAGCAGGGCACTTTCCTCTTACAGCATCTAGTGTAGGAAGCTACTTTGTCTGATGATAATTTATGCTTCTCTTCATTCCACAAATGAGCCTAGAAGCTACATAATGGGTGCATATTTAGAAATGTAATAAATAATAATATGGACGTACATATAGTACTTTTCACCCCAAGGCCTTAAAGCAGTTTTGCAGATATTAATGAATTAAGATTCACAGCTCCTCCAAGAACCAGGGAAAAAGCATTCTCAGCCTGTTTTATAGGTAGGGGAAACCTAGGCACAGAGAAGCTGGGACATGCTCAGAGCCCCTGAGACAGGGCTTGAACCCAGAGCCCTGGCCTGCAGTCTCAGTTTCTAACCATTACTGCTCCCGCTCCAAAGGAAAGTAGCTTCTCTGGAGGAGAGACTGCCATTTTATTATGTGTGTGTACAGCCTGACACAATCTGACCTGACTGAGATCTGTGTAAATGCCATTAGCGTATAAATAATTGATCATAAGGGCTATACACTGGGTATGTGGATGGGCCCCGGAAGTCTCCACGGAAAGCCTGAAGCTGGGCCAGCACTTCTGTGCAGGCAGGAGGCTTTCACAGCAATCTGATCCTGACCCTGCTAAGAGGCTATCTGGACCCCTGGATACTAACTCAGGATTGCTATAACTTGTGGTCCGGGGGCTGTTTTCATGGGCAGGGACTAGTGCAACCATTACCTCTGCCATGACCTCTTTTCCCTGGGTGGGGCTTGGCTTACAACCACTGCGCCAGCTATGGGAGCATTTCTCTGCTTCAAGGGGAAATCACCACCAGCCAATTTGTCCTGCCAGAGCATCTGGCTCAAGTCTGGCCTGGGAGGTTTATGGAGGAACCACTCTCTGATCTGCTGGTGAAGCGGCGCTGTGCATCGACGAGCAGTTAATTTATGAGGAAAAGTTCGGAAGAGTGCTCCAGCACAGCTCATTTAGTGTATTGATCGGGCCGATAAGAAATCTTGGGCAATCAGCACCGTAAAGCATAGCCAGCAGATCTTGGCCCGCGCTCTGCTGCAGTGTATCCTC
>NW_017728980.1:8292144-8300063 GCF_001723915.1 Gavialis gangeticus | reverse complement strand
AGTTTGGAAGAGTGCTCCAGCACAGCTCATTTAGTGTATTGATCGGGCCGATAAGAAATCTTGGGCAATCAGCACCGTAAAGCATAGCCAGCAGATCTTGGCCCGCGCTCTGCTGCAGTGTATCCTCGCGGAGCACTCTCAGCTTGTAGCTGCACGCGACCCCTTTCACAGCCCGCTTACTTACAGCCCATCATCTTGTAAATGAGCTCGTTCACGTGTCCTTATCTCCAAAGCAGAAGTCTCCAAAAATACCACAATACTAGGCATGCAGATTCTTCCTGGGGACTGTCCGGCATCTTTAATAGAAGAAACGTAAAAAAGGGCTAAATTTGCACAATTTATCCAATTCAGTGTAGAGGAGAAAGATCTTTCCCAGACAGTTCTCAGCAGAAGTGTCTGGGCTAAAGGCTGTACAAAGTGTGAGTTGGCTGCTAGGCCCTTAGCCGAACTAACAAAGAATTATGGGGAGCCTGACGAACTACTTAACGTAGCACTCGTTCTAATGAGCCTATGCACCAGGCACGGTGGGATGAATAATGACACCCATGAGCCTGGGTGGTGAGACCTGCAGCTGAGGGAAAGCTTGGTGCCAGGGGCTTCAGTCAGCACTTGCAGGCCCTTATGGGTGGAAGGTGGTGCTGAAGGTGCGGGGTTTGGTGGATTGGAGAGCGCTGCATGCCTGCTGCCACCCTAGGGAGACCCGCAAGTGGTTACAAGAGGAACTCGAGTGGATAATTTGCTCATTTACAGGCCGCTCTCAGCTAGCACAGAGCACTTCAGCCCCGTTGTGTGGGGCGGTGATGAATACGCAGTTGCAGCTAGCTCTGTCGTCTGAAGAACCAGCTTGGCTGCAGGAGCTGCTGTAGTAAAGGAGATCGTCCATTTGTCTGTCTGTCAGGGCTTCACTCCTAGACTGGCTGCTGACCAGGGTTAAAGAGCCCAGTCTACTCGATCATGGAGTGGGCTTCAGTCCCACAACTTCCATGGCTCTGAGCTGGTGACAGCTTGACCACACCAGGCATGGGAAGGCGAGGTCTGAACCTGACCTGCCATGATCCCCCCCTTTCCCTTGGCTCCTTTGCCAAGGTGTTACAGGCCTGGTCCACACAGGTTAATGTGGCAATCTTTGTACTGGGATTGTCAACCCATAGCCCTGAACCAGGCTCGCCATCCAGTGTGGAGACTGGGATATGCTCCCAAGCTATGCCAGTGGTGTCTGATCTGGATTTAATATGTGCCTCCTTGAAGGCTTGCCTTTCCTAGGCACCTGAGCTTGCACTTCCCCTGCTTTGCTGAGAGCATGTGTCCCGGGCCCCACCTCAGTAGGGCACAGTGGATTTTCCTTCTCTGTTTCTATCTGTCTTCATGTCCCTCTCTCTCGTTTTCTCTCTTTGCTGGAAGAGGCAGGATCTCTTCCCACATGTCTTTCCTCTCCCCAACGGCAGCTTGCCAGATATGATTCCCTGTCCCTGCTTGGCTAAGGAGAGAAGCTCTCTGCCTCCCCCTGCCAAAGCACAGCCAGCAAATCTGTGCTCGGTTCCTCCTCTGCCACTGATTCCTTGTGTGGCTCTGGACAAGTCACCTCTCTTTTCTGTACCTCATTGGTAAAAGGGGCATGAAGGGGGAGGGGATGGTAAGTGATCTTGCAGGATTTGGGGGACATAATTAGCTGACTCACTTTGAGAACCTGGGGTGACAAATGCCTGTTTTTGGATGGGAGTCTCCCCTGGCTCCCAGTTCCTTCCCACCCTTGGGCATATGCTCTGTCAGCTAACTAAAGCCCTCTGTATGCACAAGCGCAGGTGGCCAGTGCAAGTTGCACGGATGGAGAACAGCACGTTCTGCTCCATGCTGCCATCTCTGAGTTCAAACAGACCTTGCATTCTGGTCTCAGGAAGCAGCGGGGACACTGGTGGCTCCTCAGTCCTCCTCCACTCCAGTATTTTCACCCCTCCCCTTCCCTGTGCTCTACACAGGAGGGATATCACTTCTTTTGCAGCATCCTGGTCTGGAGAAGTGGGCATGACATTATGGACAGTGTTTTCCCTCCCCCTTGGGGAGATCTCAGCCTGTGGGAGCTCTGAATGCTGCTGTCCTGTTGACAGGAGCTCAGCAGCCTGGCCATGTCTTTAACCTACTTCGTGGCACTCTGGGCCATGCCAGGACTCATCAGCCTCCCTCTTCCCTTTACAGCTCCAGAGTCCAGGCCATGTGCTGGGCCTGGACTACATATAGGAAGCCCCTATCCCATCCTTCTCCTCCCCAAGAGAACCACTCAAACAAGCCACCCCCTCTTCTCTTATCCCCTGCAGCTTGTCCCCATCCCGAATGGCTCTCTCTCATCAACAGTGTCCAGAAGTATGGCCTGTCATTGGAGATTGCAGGGAGGAATCAACATAAATTCACATTCCACTGAGTGATTCCTTTAATGGGAAGAAATGTATTGACATTGCATCAGGCAGGCCTCACAGCAGTGTTTTTCTGCCCGAGCGAGTTGTAGTGTGTCCATGTGGGTGAAGTCAGAGGTGTCCAGCACTTCTCCTTTCACGTACATGCACACGTGTGTAGGCAGGCCAGCTCTGGGGTGAGCACGAGACAGATTCAGTGTTTGGTGCTGTCCCCCATCCCAGGCAATCATACATGGCAGCCTGCTTCTGCCATTCACAAGGGTGCAGAGAGCAGGGGCAGGGCACATGTGGAGAATGAGTGTGTCAGAGGAGACACTGGGCTGGCTCTGATCCTCGCCATGGAAGCAAGGTGCTTCTCGGTGCCTGCAGAGCTCACGCCTGCTACAAGGGAGAGTGTGCACCATCTTGCGGGAGCAGGTATGTGCTCCCCATCCTGCTTAGCCCCTTTAACCTTGTTCATCTCTCCTGGGCTTTTTCCTCCATCCTTCCCTTCATGCCCTCTCCTTCTTAGTCATTCTCTGATTCTCTCCATCGCCTGCTTTTGATACCTGTGTGCCCATGGCTGCTATCCACGTACCTCTTCCTCAGCCTTCGTGGGCTGCATGGGGGAGATTTATGCCCCCTTTGCCATTGTGCTTCCTTGCCTCCTCCACTCCATTTCAGCTCCTCCTGCCCACACCAAATTCCACTTTGCAGTAAATATTATCTGACCGAATGAACAACAGCCAGCGCAGTTCAGAGTCCTTAAGAGCTGCTTTTATTTCCTCCCCCTCTTCCATTATTGTTTTTAATTAGCTCACAGCTGTGACCATTGACTGGTTAGAAGACTTGCCCAGGGAAGAATTTTTCAATGAAGTTGTTTTAGATTTGTGCCAGTCCCTTCCCTCCTCCGTTTGACCTCTTTGTCTCATGGTAGTGACAGGCGAACCCCAAGGATGAGGAGCTAGGGGTCCATGGGGAATAACTGCCCCAACCTTCATGCTTCTCCGAATCTCTCAAGGCTGTAAATCTCAGGAGAGTTGGGGATGGGCTTTGCAAAGACAGCCGTTAATGATATCATAATGCATTTTGCTTCTAGTCCTGACTGCAAATAGTGCAGGGGTGAGGGGCCATGTAATGAGAACAGGATCAGCAGCCTGATGTCGGCATTGCAGAGGGTGGTTGAAGCAGAGCCCGAGGAGTTAGGATCATAAGGACATCAGAAGAGCCCTACTGGGGCAGGCTGAAGGCCCATCTAGCCTTGTATCTAGCAGTAGGGGATGCTTTAGAGTAGAGGTTCCCAAACTTTTTCGTACTGCATACCCACTTCCAGATTTGCCAGCTGCCCGTGCACCCCTGCCAGCATACACTGTATATTTTAACCCCCTCAATGCCAGTTATTATTATAATGAAAATTAAATCTACCATTATACAATTTCTCCTGCTAACCCCCAAATGTCTTGTGTACCCCAGGGATACGTGTACCACAGTCTGAGAAGCTCTGCTTTAGAGGACGAGTATATACAATAGGGCACATGACTCCTGGGGTCTCTCTCAAGTCTGCCACTGTGCCACTTTGTGAGCTTAAGTGAGTCATTTGTCCCTTAGAAATATAGGGCAGGACGGGACCTCAAGGGTCACCTAGTCCAGCCCCGTCAGTGCTCTAGGACATGCTATTTCTATACCACATCTTCTTCAGTTTCTTGGTGTGCAGTACACTGATCATAATCATTGACAAGCTGGTTCAAAACCACAATGTTCTTGTCATTCCATCTGTGAAATGGTGCGTTGGCAAAAAAAAATGTTGTTTTTTTTTTTTCTTTCTTGTTGAAACATAGAAAACTTTTGCCTGGTTTGATGTTGAAATATTTTGGCAACCAAGCAAAATGTCATATGCCTGTAATCATTTTTCCCCCCTACAAATGGAGGTTTTTCAGGAAAAGGGAATTGAAAACTCCCCCATTTTCACTCAACAACAACAGTGACAGAAAAATCTTGGCTTGACTTGAAAAAATCTCAACATTTTGCTTTCCTCACAATGAGCTGGATCGTTTTCAAAAATAACTGTGAAACATGAAAATCTTAGATTTCCATGTTTTTCCAACCACATTGCCAATACTTTCTATGGTTCTTGCAGTTACCTCCCTTTCTAAACCTCTCCGAGGTCCTTGGGTGACCTGTATGTGGAGCTGTAGTAAGTTCTAGGTGCTTCGAATTAATTGAAATAAGGAAGCCCTTTTTATTTCTTGTAATATGGTTGCCTGTACCATTGTGTCCACTTTGCGATCTCCTATGAACACAGTGGAAATGATCCCAGTGTCTCCAGTTCAACAAGGTTGTTAAGCACATGCTTAAGTTTAAACATCTGAGTAATCCTAGTGAAGTCAAAGTAATCTGCTAACTTGTTTTAAATTAAGCACAAGCTTAAATGCTTTGCTGAACTATAACCTATGCTTTCCACAGTGCCCATGTATCTGTATATAAGGTATCATTTGAGGTCCCTGTGAAAAGAATAAAATACAGTTTCCTGGTTGAACTGGATATTTTGGAAACTCAGTAATAGTCTGTCTGTGCCTTTGGGTGAACCATATAGGACCCAGGTTCACTACAGATTTACCCCTAATTATTTTACATTGGTTCGGTATGCCAGATCCAGTGTTAAGTCCACCTGGATCTGAGGCAGACAGATGACCAGATAATCGGTGGTACCTGCTGCACTAGATACTATTATAGCACCTCACCCATAGGTGGTGGAGAACAGGTAGTTGTCTACTGGCCCCTGGCAAATGATTACCATGGAATAACTCTGGACATACAAAGTTTACACCGCTGTAGTTTTACCCCTGATTTTTCCTGGAGTAATTCCACACCAATTTCAAGTAAGCTACAGTGGTGTAGAGCTGTATGGCATGTGTCTCCTTCTTGTGCACATTGGTGTCAGGCTGATTACACTGGCATAAGTATGTCATGTATCCAGACCCTTAATCTTTCTGTCTCAGTTCTCCATCTTTAAAATGAGGATAGTAGTTTTTCTTTCTCTTACCTTTTGCGTGCCTTTCTAGGCTATGAGCTCTTTGGGGCAGGGGCCCTGTGTTTAGTAAGTGCCCATACAACATGCATCATGGTGAAGCCTTGAGCTCAGGTGGTTCCATAACACAGAAATAATTAGGTCAAATTGAGCATTCGCTGTAAATTTAACCGTCAACGTTGTATTAGCGTTGACAAGCAGTGAGTGCCATAAACCAACGTGAGGCACTTTCCTCCTCCTCTTAGGGCCTGAGCTTGCTGTTCCTACAGAGCTCACTCCAGGGAAGTTATCAGTATGAGGAATAGATTACATTTCTTGACAATTACCCCAGTAGTTTTTACTAAAGTTAGACAGTAAAATACATTAACTGCAGAAATAGAGAATATAAAAGCTTCATTTGCAGAAAGCTCATGATTTAGTGCAAATATAAAACAAAACAACTCAAAAAATTAAACTGAATAAATACATTCTGCCCAATTGATCTGTGAGAGGTGTGTCTGACAGGCTTAATTTTCAGAAGAAAAGAAACGAGGTGACTATTCCTTATAGAGACAGCTGGTCACGTGGAATAGATGGGGCAGCAGTAAATCCAGCTAAGTCGGAACGGCTTTAGAGAAACTTTCACCCTGGCAGGAACATTTACACAAGAAGGAAAGCACTTGGCTGGTATTTTTTGTTGTTCCCTTTGTGGCTCTAAAAGGCATTTAGTGTTCTAAGCAAGGCGTTTTCATCCTTCAGCTCAGCTTATCTCTTTGCTTAGATGCGTAGGGATGTCACGCTCCATGCCTGTATTTGTGACATGATAATAATATTTTGCAGCTCAGGCGGGTCTTTCGTTTCAAGATCCCAAAGCACTTTGGCGAGATGGGTAATTATGGCAACACCAAGGACTTGGAATGGGCTGTATAGCAAGAGCAGGCATAGAGCACCAACCTTTCCTCCCCTCGTCTGAAGAGACCACCCATTACCACCTAGGTAAAAATACCTCTCTTTTAACTCGCTTAATTCACCAAAGAGCTCCAGGGGAAAACCAGGAGCAATGGTCATAAACTCCTAGAAGGTTTCAGACTGGATATAAGGAAAAAACTTCTTCACAGTTCATGTGATCACTCTGGAATAGACTCCCAGGGGGTGGTACAGGCACCTACCTTGGAGATCTTTAAAAGGAGACCGGACTCACACTTTGCTAGGGTTATTTGACCCTAGCAGTCTTTCCTGCCCAGAGCACAGGGCTGGACGTGATGATCTCATGAGGTCCCTTCCAGCCCTAAACTTGTCTCACTGCTATAAGACTTGGCACACAGCTTGCAGAGCCAGTAAGATGTATACGCTGTGCCCATTCATTCCAGTCATGCGGCTGCCTTTGGGAACATGGCAGAGTGCTGAGATATGGAGAGGTGAAATGCCTTTCCCAAGGGCACATAGGGAATTAAGGGCAACAGTCAAGGTACCCATGTGACAAACACTGGCCAGCACCTGATGCTTCAGAGGAAGGCAGAAAACCCTGCAGGGCTCTCTCCGGAGGCAGAGGACTGGATGACTACCCCAGTTGGTGCTAGAGGAGGGAGGGAGCCTTTGAGCTCCAATTCATCTCCAGTCCAGACTGGCAACAACCACAAGTCATTAATGTCTATCAGGTGGCATGTGGGGACAAATGTGATGGTAGGCGTTCCCATCAGAACTGTCCATCTTAGCAGGGGCCTAATAGAGAGGTCAAGAGCCAAATGGGGTCACAGATTTACTCTTCCCCTGAAAGCTGCTCCCTCAGGGCTGTAGCTGGTGTGTAATTGCTGTGGCAGTTCTCATGAGAAAGTGTGCCCTGATGAGGGCAAACAGCTGAACTCCCAGTATGGGGATGAGATGCCTCCCTGATAGACCCTTCCCCCACAATCAGTTGTTTTGTTTTGTTTTTACCCCTGCCTGGAGCTTGAGGTTTGATTATCATGCAGTATTAAGTTGGCTGGCAGAGGGGCACATGCTACAAATTGTTCATGGGCTCCCAGCCACAGTACCTGTCAACGCTCTTCATCAGTAGCACGGGTGCGAAGCGCCGAGCGTACCCTGTGGGTGAAGAAATAAGAATAGTCGGTAACGAACGGGAATGCTTAGGCGAGCAGGAGGAGGGAGGGGATGTGTTGGAATTAATTCGCAAATGTGTTGGGTAAAAATTAGCAGCTGCAAATGTGCCAGAGCAGAGAAGGTGGAAGGAAAGGGAGGGGAGGGGGGGGATGATCCTATGGAGAATGTGACTTTGTTGGAGAAGTGCAGCCTGTGCACTCTGCATGGGGGCATCCTTCTTGGGGATGCATGCCCTGTGAAGGTGGCAGTGCCCTGATAAAAGGACATGCCCCATGGATGTTATATGTTGGGCACCAGAAGAAATAGCAGCCTGGGACCATCACCCTCCTCCCTATTTGCACCCGGGTCAACAGGGAGCAATCACCTCTGTTGTCCCCGCTCTAATCCTGCGGCAGCTGCCCTGGCCGTAAGCTGTGCAGCTCAGC
>NW_017728980.1:8284142-8287144 GCF_001723915.1 Gavialis gangeticus | reverse complement strand
GGACAGATGGAGCAGGGGGGGGGAAAGAGGAGAGACTCTTCCTTCATGGGCGGCTTGGAAACACTTTAAAACATGGTTCCATCATGTTGATGCCACACAGCTGGTGGGTGCCATATTAAGCATGGTGTAAGGCAGAGAGGAAGGATGATCGTGTGATTTAAGGCAGCGGGTGGGGAATCTGGATCTGCGAGTTCAGTTCCTGACTTTGCTAAGGTGTGTGTGTGTGTGTGATCTTGGGTCAGACAGCAGGGGCTACTTGTGGTGCGAGGCTCTGCATATGCTTTCTGTTTCCGCTGGCATTGCTGCGTGGTCAGGAGTGTGGCAAGCTAGCGCTGTTCTGGCAGAAAGCCCTTATAAATAGGACTTTGCTGCATTCAGAGCAGCAAAGCCATGTTTTACTGATGTATCCTGGTTTTGCCTTTCAGGGTTGGTTCCCCCCCCAGCCGGCACATAGGGCAGCTCTGTTGGTAGGTCTGTATCCACAGCAGGAATGCTTTGCTGTTGTGGGCTTCAAGCTTACAGACATGCCAACCCTGATAAAGTGCTCCTAGCATAGGTCTAGCCTGAGATTCAGGACCTGTGGCTGTGTTGCATGTTGCCATCTGTAAGAAGGGGCTGATGACCATTTCTGCTACGTACTTAGATTGCAATTATGCATCATTAGTCTGTACACCTAGATCTATTTGTGCCTAGACTGCAGCTCCGATCTTGCTGGGGGGCACTCGGTGCTACTGCAATACAGAGAGCAGCAGTGGGTGGGACGGATAGCTCAGACAGGGCTATTCTGCAGCAGTTTGATAGCACTGAAATGTCACTCCTCAGACCAACATGCCCCCATCCACATTGATTAGAGGTGATGTCCTAGGTGGCTGACAGGGAGCACTGGCTAGCATGTTGCGGGCAGGGGCTCGAATCCATGATGTATCAGATTTATGAGCCTGTTAACACAGGAAAGGGGAGGCTGGCATGTGCGGCCTTAAGAGGCAGGGCATGACTCAGGTTAATAGACTCTGTCAGGCCTTTCTTAAACTTTCCCTGTGCCAAAGGGATGGAAGGAGAAGGGCAGCAGGTCCCTGGCTTGCAGCTGGAAGGGATTCTTGCTGTCTCTTCCTGTCTGTCTTGGAGAGCACAATCTTTGCTTCAGGCCCCAAGGAGTCCTGACTCATTTCCTTCTGCTGGTAGCTGTTTCCTGGAGTGCTGGGAGATGGAGTGAAAATCCAGTAACAGCAGCAGGATGGGAAAACAAGATGACTGGGTTCCTCAGTCCTTGGTTCCCAGAAGCCCTGCTGCCTGCTCACCTTGTGCTTTCCAGCCAGCTGCAGGGCCAGCCCTGTTGCCTGACTCACTCACCAACCCTCCGTCTGCCCGTCCCTCACTAATTACTTCCAGGCCTGTACTCCTGACATTTGCGAGCTCCTGATTAGAGCAACGAGGGAGAAATCTCCAAGGGAGATTGTGGCCAAACTGCACCACTAATAAAACTGGAGATTGACAATCAGGCGGAAGGATGGTGAGGGGGGGTGGAGGGGAGGGACTTCTCCTGGCAGTCTCTGTTTCTTTCTGAGCCTGTGGGATGATGAGAGAAGGTCAGGGCTTGTTAACGTCACAATGATGAGCAGAAATCCACCACTGCTGAATGCCGGATGCCCCAAGGACCTCATGCCAGGCACCGCGTACTTCTCTAGTCAGTGATATTATTAGAGACAGGCCTCAGTCCTGAGCACCCACACAGTGTGAATCGTGCAAATGGCTCCATCTTCTCCATCCGCTGTTATAGCTAACCGCCTCTCTGTCCCTATGACAGTAAGGCTCCACTAAGAGCATACACAATAAGAGAATCCCCAAAGTGGAAAACGTGCAGTCTAAATTGGCCAGATGATGATGAGAGTGGGGGATATTATCCCCATTTTGCAGACAGAAAACCGAGGCACAGGAGGACAGAGAGTACATCTGCACTGCCGCCCAGGTAGCTGTGGAATTGAGTTTGCCCTACACGCAGCCCCATGCCTTAATGAAAGACTGCTCTTCCTCTTAGAAAAGGCTGAACCCAAGCTCCGCTTCCCGCCAGCCTGACTTCACCTACAGATCTCAGGGTTGCAGCCCGAGTCCTTCTGTAGTGAAGAAAACAAAGCAACAGGAACCTGCAACAAGCCAATGAAAATGTTTCCTGCAAAGTTCCCCCTCTCCCCGTTCTTAGCCCCTCCTGTTGATACCAGCACGCTCACTTTGGATGCATCGTTAATCATGACACGAAGTGCTACGTCTAGGAGAAACTCGACTAAAATCTATGCCAGGAAGAAAGCAGAGGCTGCTTCACCCATTGCTAGAATGCAGCTGCCTCCATGGCACAGCCCTGCAGCTGCTTCTGAGTGTGCTACATGGCAAGGTGGGGGAAAGAAGGTGTGTGTGCAGGTTGTGTGTGTGTTTGTGTGTGTAAATCACTGTGCATTCAGCCAGCGGCCTGTAGACAAACCTTAGGGCATGTCTGTGTTGCCTCAGTAGTGAGGCTAGGAGTGCTGTGTCCAGAAGCACACCCTGTCTCCCCGCCACACCGCCCCACTCCCACTCCCACTCCCACTCAAGGTGCATGAAAGCCAGGGAATTTGGCAGTGTAGGCCATATGTGCCCGGAAGTGTGCTCTCTGTCTTGGATGAGCTCTTCTGTGAGTGCCCTGGGCCATGCAAAACCCAGTATGTGGTCTAATTCCTGGGCTTTGGCAATATGCGCTAGGTGGGAGAGTGGACTGGGGGAGCATCTTGATGGCAGTCCTGGCCTTCATGTGGGGGTGGCATAGATGAACCCTGAGACTCCCCTGGGAGTGCCTTGGGGGAGCTGGATCCTGGGAGGTGGTGGGGGGAGATTTTGGGATTACCCAGATGGCAGCGTTCCCCTTTCATCCAAAGCACGCGTGAGAAAAGGGCAGACATTTGGGCTAGTGCTGCTTTTTCCATGTAGTTGACTCAAGGCTCCTCCCTTGCCCCAAGCACCACCCAAACATCCTG
>NW_017728980.1:8277526-8279142 GCF_001723915.1 Gavialis gangeticus | reverse complement strand
GGGAGAGTGGACTGGGGGAGCATCTTGATGGCAGTCCTGGCCTTCATGTGGGGGTGGCATAGATGAACCCTGAGACTCCCCTGGGAGTGCCTTGGGGGAGCTGGATCCTGGGAGGTGGTGGGGGGAGATTTTGGGATTACCCAGATGGCAGCGTTCCCCTTTCATCCAAAGCACGCGTGAGAAAAGGGCAGACATTTGGGCTAGTGCTGCTTTTTCCATGTAGTTGACTCAAGGCTCCTCCCTTGCCCCAAGCACCACCCAAACATCCTGTGCTCCAGGGGCTGGTGTTTATCCTGCCCGTGCTTCTGAGAGCAGAGGTGGCTGGTCTGGGCTCTCCTTGCACGGTGCCTCGGAGTCCAGAGTGGCCCCTGGGATTAGTATGGTTTGGGTGAATTGGCTGCAGTCACCTTACTCCATGGGGTAAATCCCCTGATGCGCAGGGATTGTTGCATAAATTTGCACACTCTGTTCCCGTGCCTTCCCCCATGCCCAACTGTAGATAGCCCTGAGTTATCTATTCATCCATCCCACTTGCTCCCCTCCTGACCCCCACCTTGCCTCCATATACATCTCCTCACCCAGGCATGCGTATCCTCTTCTCTGGAGGTTGAATCAGGCCATCGTAGGGCAGGATTCCTTCCTTTTGAATGCCTCCCTCTATGTATGTGTGCACTCATATGTGTGCACTTGTGTTTGCATAACTATTGAAATGAACATTGCCTGGTAGCACCTCCAGTCCCAGGGGCGAGCACCCATTTACTAGACAGGTTGGCAAACGCTCCCGTCTCACTCGCACTAGCTGAGCCAGCCTTGCCATTGGTGCATGCAGCAGTTAGTTTCTGGGAGCCTCCTTGCTCTTGGCTGCTCCATCCCTGGGAGGGTGCGGGCTTCCCCCGGTAGCAATGTATGGACCAGGGAAGGAGGGGAAGCCTTTCTGCTACTCTCAGTCACAAGGGAACTGGCCAAGTTAAACATTCAAGGCTAAGCAAACTTTTTAATGGTTGCGAAGCTTTTTTGACAGAAACCCTGGCCTCCCCTTTCCCAGTGGTGCCACGTAGGCCTCTCCCCTTCCACGCTGAGTTTCATCGGGCCTTGCTGTCCTGTTTATCCGTACTACACAGTCAGCATCCCCCTGGCATCTTGCAGCCATAGCTCTTGCCTCGAGCCAAGACGAGTCCTGGTGGGGCGAGGCTCTTGGCTGGTGCTGTGTCGGTAGAGTCATCTCATGGCTCCGCAAGATGGGCCTTTACCTGCTAGGCAGATTACATGAGGTACCTCTCTCTCCTCCTCTCGCCCGCACAAGTGGGGACTCTAAGGGCATCTGACCGCAGTCCGGGCCTAAGCGAGGCAGCTCTGTCCTGAAAGCGCGCCCTGCCCGTTCGCTCGGATGCCACCCACATGGGCACGTTGGCCTAAGCAAGGCAGCCTCGTCGCGCCCTGCCCGTGCACTCGGCTGCCACAGATGTGGCGCGTTGCTGCGGGCGGGCAGCGGCGGGCAGGTGGCCGGACGCAGCCGCGGCTGCAGGGCAGTTGCCATCGCACGCTGCGCAGGGCACGGTCAGGTGGGGCAGCCACCCCTGCCCCTCGGCCAGCCGGCGCCCGCCCGTGCGCGGGGC
>NW_017728980.1:8265452-8277393 GCF_001723915.1 Gavialis gangeticus | reverse complement strand
CCGCCGGGACCTGCCGCCGCCGCCGCCGCCGCCCGGGATGGGGGGCTCGGCCGCGCCCTGGCGGGGGCTGGTGGCGCTGGGGCTCAGGCTGCTCTTCCTTGTGCCCGCAGGAGTGCCCGTGCGCAGCGGAGATGCCGCCTTCCCCAAGGCCATGGACAACGTGACGGTGCGACAAGGGGAGAGCGCCACGCTCAGGTAGGAGCCGCCGCGCGTCGCGCGTGTCCCTCGCCCCGCGGAGCTGCCCCTGCCGAGCCCCCCGGCGCTCTCCTGCTCCGCCGGGACTTCCTGGCACCCAAGCGGGCGGGGGCGCCCTCAGACAACTCGTGCCCGCGGGTTTTGTCTTCGGTGGCAGTTTCTGCCCCTGCCCCTGCCCCAGCCCCAGCCCGCGCTGCGCCTCCCTGCCTCGAGCCTGGCACGGCCCGCAGCGGAGAGCCGCCGCGCCTCCCTGCCAGGGCAGAGGGATGACACAGGCAGGCGAAGCGTGTCGTGTCCTCCCTCCGCTGCCACCCCCGGAGCAGGCGAGAGCCCGCTGCTGTGGCCGTGGCCGGCGCGCGGGTGCTGCGTCGGCTCTGTCTGGAGAGGTGCTTGTGCTTTGGGGATCCAGAGCCGGTTTCTAGCTCTGCGGATGACCCCCCGGTAGATGGTAGCTGCGTGATTTGCAAAGTTCAGAGCAAAAGGAGATAATGAGATCGGCTTCTGAGAGGGGCAACCAGGTACCTGGGGCTTTTGAAGGGAGCGTCAGCCCAGTCTCCAGCACACTTCTTGCCTTTCATCTCCCTAATATGTGGGCAGGGGGGTTCACTGGAAGAGCTGGACGCCTCCCACCCACTCGTTCAGCCTGGTAAAAGCAAGGAACCGCACAGAGCAGTGCTGCTGCTTTTCAAAGCTCGTTGCCCAACATTAGCTAATGAGCACGCAAATCCCTGCTGGGAGGAAGGAGAGCGCAGAGCAGACCGGCGCCCCGGAGCAGAGCATCAGTGCTCCCAGCCAGTGTTGCCAGCCGGTTTGTGTGAACTGCTCCTGACGCCCCTTCTGAAGCCCGGTCCTGCTCCCCATCCAGTGGTGCCCAGCCTCTGCAGCTCCCCATTTGTCCTCCATCCAATTTAAGGCCTAGTTGTGTCCTGCCAGAGCTCAGCGGTAGTGGTTACCACTTGAGAATAAGGGGCACAAATGGGTCAGTGCCCAGCTTGGATCGTGGAGGCTGGCTGGGTCGTTCAGAGCACTTTCCCGGCTCTCAAGTCCTGCACCGTTAGTCGGGCTGCTCCAGCAGGGAGACGGAGACAAACCTGGCTCCTTTGGGGTGCGTTTGCTAAACCAGTCAGTGCAGGGGTGGTCAGCCCGCGGCACGTGTGCTGCAAGGGCGTGGGCAGCCTGTGTGTGTATACATGGGAGATGGGGGAGAGGACGGCCAGCACAGTGGCAGGTAGGGCAGGGAGCAGAAAGCAGAGCAGCACATCAGGCAGGGGAGGAGATCCGAGCGGCACTTGGGAAGGCACAGGGACAAAAAGGGCCCCGCTGGCTTAGCAGGTGCAGCCCCTGAGCTCTGATGTCCGCGGTGGTGAATGGGGCTGGCCCCACGCCGTCCCTTCGGTGTCCCAGGGTGCACTGCAGATTTGTGCCAGCAGAGGGCCAGCTTTGATCTACTTTGTCACTTTTGGGGCCGTTTCTGGGCTGCTGGAGCCTGCCGCGCAGTGCCTGGCTGGGCAAACGGGAATGCTTGCCAAGCCGCCGGCCCCAGAGCTGTCGGGTGTCTGAACCTTCCCGCAGGAAACTTTTCACTCTCCAGCAGAACTGTTCCCTGCCTTCTCCCGGTAGCAGGACTCTTGGGGAAAAAGCCCCCCCCAGAACTGCAGTCTCATGGTTCCTGTCTCCCCGGAGTATCCCCTCCCTGCGTCTCAACCCTGCTACGTGGCTTCCCTCCCACACCCCTCTCTTTCCTTTGCCCTTCAATTTTAGCATGGCCTGTTCATTCCCCACCCTGCTTTCACCTTGGTTGCCCTCCGTCTGCCCCTCAGTTCTGTTCTTCCCCTCTCTAACTTCCGTGCCACCACTGTTTCCTCACCGTTTCCATCTTCTCTCCCCTCTTCCTCTCCTCCTTCCCCCGTTACACCCTCTCCACTCCTCCTCCTTCTGTCCTTATTGCAGGCTTTCCCCTAGCCCTGGTGTGCTGCGGGCATCACCGTGTGCTCAGCTGCAGGGTTGATGCTTGACTCTCTCTGTGCCTTTCCACGGCAGCTCCCTGTCAGGCCATGGTGGGCTGCTTCCAGCCTGCCCCGTTTCCACATGGCATTGACAGGCCCCCTCTTAAGTGTCTGTTTGGTCCTTGGGTGCCTGCCCTGGCATGCAGAGAGATGGTCAAGGCACTGCTGCAGACTCGGTGCCTCCCAGCACGGAGCACTGACAGTATGACACCCCCAGCATGAGTCAGCTGAACCCTCCAGGCCTCTCCCAGAATGGTTCAGATAACAGGGAGTAAGCGCAAAGCCCCAAGAAGTTTTCAAAGCAAGAGTATTGCCGCCTTTGATGTCTGTTGTGCTGCTCTGTCCTGCCCAGGAGGCTGGCATGGCTGCTGTTTAAAGGAAAAAAATAACAGCCCTCCCTGGTCTGAGCTGTCTCCTTGGAGCTGAGCGAGCTCCACCACGGGTCTGAACTCCGCTATTCGGAGGATGGCAGTGCCTTCACTGTTCAAACCAGCTGTTGTCACTCAGCTCAGCGCTCTGAGATGGACATATGCAACTCACCCATGAAGGGAATCTTCTGCTTCCCTTGAATAGGTGCCACGGCAGTTGTAAGTCAGCAAAGGCAGCCCTTCAGCGGGCGGTGGGATTCTGCAGGGCTGGGGTGCATCAGGGATGGAGCTGATTCTGCACTGTCCTGGGAGAAACTATGCATCTAGGACAGAGCTGCTGTGGATTTGCTGTGGCCACGGGCAGCAGGCTGTAGTCTCCAGCAAGAGACAGTGAACCAAGAATGGACGTGCAAAGATTCTCAGTGGCAGCTTTGCAGTACCCTGCAGGGACAGGCTGTATTGGTATGCAGGGGATGGTGATGTGTGACAGCACCTTGCAACAGGCTGCAGTATCCTGTAGGGTGACGGCATGTTGGGATAATGATTTTCGAACTCTCTTTCCTTCAAGAGCAGGAAAGCTGTAACTCTTCTCCGCCCTTAAAACTGACCAGTCTTGCTGCATTTTGCCCTGATTTTGGCTTGCAGTGGGTCTCTGGTGTAAGAGATGCAGGGTACACGCCCAGGCTGGGGAAGGAGGTAGCTGTGTCAGCTTCCCTCTGTTATGCCTTTGGGAGATCTGCTCTTCAACCGACAAGCTTGAGAGTTCATTTTACAGTCATTGGGGATGTGTAGGGCTCCCCAGCCGGTTTACAAACAAAGAACCTAGATCCTCAAAGATCCTGGATGCAAAGATCCAAAGATCCAAAGAGCTCTTTGCATCCCTAGAATTTGTAGCAATCCCTTTTACCCAGAGGGACACGGCCCTCCCCACTTTGTAAATGGAAATGCATCAGGGTCAGACCCAGAAAGGTCCTGCACACCTGCATCTTCCCACTGATTTTAATAAGGCTCATCACCTTTTATGATAAAGTCTCTGAAACATGTATGGTGTGGGGATTAAATTAATATCCAGAATGAGATCTGAAACAGGGAGCAGAGCTCTGTGTTTTACAGGGAGAATAAAACAAGGATCCTCTCCAAGCAGACAGTAGCTAGCCCCAGCCTCAGCAGTTTCGCTTCTCAGGATGTCTCTCTGCCTCTTCTTCCAAGAGAGCCCTTGCCTCATCGTCATCTTTGCAGACACAAAGCCTCCCTCTCCTGGCAAGCTGCAGGGTCACATTCCAGCTGTAGTAAACCTGTTCTGATATTTTGGATGGAGACTGGTGATGGCACCTTACTTTCTACCATAAGAACCAACAGTTCTCATAATGCATTTAACTACCTTTCAACTCAGAGCAACCCAAAATCAGCCAGTCTATCTGTCTATTTATAGAGAGAATGCTGATATTGAGGAAAATATTAAAGTAAAATAAGAATTTGGATATATAGTCAACCGCATGGTATTACTTAGGCTGCCAGGCAACCAACCTTTTCTAACAGACATTGGCATAGTTCATAAAACAGCAGCTGCCGAAATTTTCAAGCCTTCATAGTTTTATCTGCATTTAAGAAAGAGTAGCTGATTTTTGTGCATAGTGGAGAGGCAGGGTGTTTGGGTTCCCTTCCCGGTGCAGCTGATGACTTGTGATCAGAACTCGGGGCACTTCATCTACTGCTCAGTGGGCACATCTACATGTGCAATGAATGTGCCTGAATTTTCCGCGAAGAAAATTAACCTGTGCCTCTGCACACATCTGAATTAGACTAAACTACTGGACAGAAATTGCTGTACACGTGTAGCTGGTGATGGTTTACTCCACATTAGATTAATATGCAGTAAAGCATCTTGTGTAGACACACCCAGTGCCTCCATTTCCACATCAGTCAAATGGGAATAGCAACACCTGTTTCACGGGGAAGCTGTGAGAAGCAACTTGCCCGTGTTTATGAAGTGGTCTGAGATCCATCTGTGAGAAATCTTATATCTAAAATAGAAACACAACTGCATTTTCCCTGTATTGAAAAAAGTTTAGAAGTAACGTGCCCCCATTCACGTCAACCCAAACCTCACCCACCCCCAGGTCCATCACCAGTAGAAAAGAAAAGAAAAATGAACAGCAAAATCGTGCTAATTCACACAGAAGACTTTGTGATTCACTGAATTTTGCCAATTAGTGAGTATGTGAACAAACCCAATTAAAATAAAAAGCCAGAATAAAACATCATGAGATGTTGTTCCTTCATTTATTTTTGCAATTATAGTTTTAATTATTTCTGACAATGCTTCATTGTTTTTTACAATAATCTACCGCAGTCTATTTCCTAGCATATGATGAGGCCCTGGCAATATAAGACTGCTGCAAGGAGGCAGTAGCAGCCAGCAAATTTGGGCACTGGTCTGAGAGTCAAGAGATGGGACTTATTGTAGTGTCTGCCATTGACCTTTTGAGTTGCCCCGGACAAGTAACAGCCCTGCTCTGTGCCTCAGTTTCCCCATCTGCTGAATGGGGATAATAGCACTCATTCACCACTGAGCTCTATAGCTGAAAGCGCCAGAGAGAAGCAAATTATTGTAGCTACGTCTCTGCTATTGAAATCCGTGCTGAGAAGTGTGGAGAGACTGCTGCTTTTTACGTGCGAATGCTAAAAGCCCAGGGCTTAGCAAAGAACAGATTAGCGAATCTCTGCTCTCTCTCTGCCCCCTCCCTCATTCCCCTTCCCCCAAAAAAGTTTCCCAAAGAAGCTAAATATATACCTGCCGTTTCCAAGGTAGATCTTGCTGCATGTAGGAGCTGTAATTGGCGACTCGCTGAAATTACAGGCATGGATTCTGGCATTTGGATCCTCCTGGTTGGCATAATAATTTCTCCCTAGGTAGCTGGTATTTAACTTGTCTTATCTGCTCCTGATAGTTATAATTACAGTGCCCACTAATTTCACTGTAATATCAGAGCCTTTGTCTGGTGGTGGAGAAAGGTCACTGGGTTGCAGGCGAGCTCCCTCTGTGCCAACCTATTGCACAAAGACAAATGCTCTTACGGACTTGCGGATACTGTGGCCTTGCAAATGTGATGGGGCCTCCGTAATAAATGCCCGGGCCCATGCACTGGGACTGAACAGCCTCGGGGTTCCTGTCCACGTTTCAAGCTGGGTTCTCTCGTGTTAAGGAGGGAACGCAGGAGGCAACAATGAGAAGGATGCCTGGTATTTCTGCAGCCCCTTAACATCTCTTTGTCAAGCTTATGCAACATCCTGGAGTCTTTGCCATGGCGGTTCTGCCACTGTTATTCTCATCCTACTTGAGTACCTACCTCTGAAGCCAGTGGGCTGTATTTGGTAGACGTCTGCTCCTGCCGCTAGAGTAGCTTCAGTCTAGAATTCACGCAACCCCTGGGAGATAGATCAGCAAGTCTGATTGCTGTTCCTGTCAGCACCCCTTCCTTTGAACCTGATCCTTCAGACATGGGCTTCACTGGGCAGAAGCTGAGACGCTGTGTCTCTGTTGCTGGTTATTGCTGTTTCAGGGGAAGTGGCAGAATACAACAGACAGGGTTGTGATGAGACGGCGGATGGCTTCAGACAGTAACATTGCAACTAGGAACCTGGGCTGGCAGCCCTTGCCTTAAAAAGATGCATTGTAGACTGCATTAAGCCTTTTTCGGCTTTACAAAAAAGGGGAAAAAGTTACAATTTCTTCTAGGAGGTTTAGGATTGAAATCCTGGCGAGGTTCTTGTAGTTCTTTCTAGCGGGAAGCCAACATCCGCACCAAGTTCTTGAGCTTTACTAGTCTGATGTGTTTGGCAGCAGCAATATTCAGCTACAGAGGGTGAGACTGAATTGCTTTGTAATCCCTTTGCTATGGAGTACACTAGATCTTTCTGTCGGCATAATAAACTCCCCTGGACTGTAAATGGTAATCGCTGTCTTTTCTCTAGATAATGTGCACTGTTCCAAGAGCTCTAGTCTTTGTTTTTGGAACGGGATCAGGTGTTAATGCTACAAAAAGAAATCAGGACACAGCAGCTGGATTTCAAGTTCCCATCTTCCCAGGAGTTTTCTGTCTTCCCTATCCTGCTCTGTACATGGATCTGCATCCAAATATTTTTCCACTTCCAGAATTTCTGCCAAATTCCCAAAGCCCTAAACCATGGCTGCTTTTTATAGCAATTAAATGTGCAATTTTAAACGATATTCTGGAGACTACAGCCAAGCAGACAATTCATGATGAGTCGCTGATTTTCACCTTTCTTGGCTTTCTTAGTCTCTTTGCAAACAGCCTCAGGAGGGAACAGGATTTTTCTCCAATTGTATTAATTCGAAGTTATTCACCAAATCAATCCTATGAATAAATCCTGGTCTGTTGTGAGTATTTTAATGTGAATTTTGGCCATTTGAGCTGTTTTGATTGGACACGCTTGTCTCATGCTCTTGCCCCTTGCCTGGATGATCCAAAGCTGTGAAAGGTCAAATCTCTAGGGCAAATACTCATAGTTTCATCTTGTCTATGTGTTTCCCATGACAATCTGCCAGTAGCTGCTCAAAATTGGCTGTTCCCATGACCGTTCCCACCAGCCAGCTCGATCCTTCGACTCTGTGAAGAAAGCAACCACGCGATGTTCTCATCGCAGGGACATTAAATGGCAGATGTTGACAGAAATATTTTCTTGCTGCAGCCCCCTGGCTCTTGGCCCTGACCTCCTGCTAATGCATCCCCATTACGGTCTGTTTTCAGTCCTGCAGCCAGGGTTGCACGTGCCCATTTGTACGGTACCAGGCATAGGAGAAGGGAGGGAGTTTCTCTGTCCCTGTTGCAGTGCGCAGCTTGTGTTTGGAAACACAGAGTTGGATCAGAAACGCCTGAAGCCAGGGGTGGGTGATTATTGCGGGCGAAGGGCTGCTTAGTGAGTTTTGGCAAGACATTGAGGGCCACATGACAGGCAGCCAGAGGCAGATAAATATTAATTTTCTAAATTTTTTAGGGGCCCCACAGGCCAGATAGAATGGCCTGGAGGGCTGCTTCTGGCCCGTGGTCTGCATTTTGCCCACCCCTGCCCAAAGCAGATATTACTTGAGCACACTGTGGATTGCCTGCAGCTAAATATTCAGTGCAGAATGGGATTCTGTTTTCCACCAGCTTGCGCTGCAAGGGCGGCCTTGTCTCCAAAAAACTGAGCAACAGTTTGGCTGCCGGTGTGGCCAGACCGTTCCCGCCCATGCTAACTAACTGCCTGACTAGTCCCTTGCAGCTCCCTGTTTGTTTTTATCCATCTGTTGTCTCTTGTCTTTGACATAGATTACAAGATCCTTGCGGAGGACCCAGCTTTGCATTCCAGATTTATACAGCACCTAGCACAGCCAAGGTGTGGTGTTTGCCCAGGGTTCCTAGGCATTATGGTAATACAAATAGCAAGCCATAACAGAAGACAATCGCTTCTGTTCCAGAATAGTGTACGGGTGGGACGTTATTCAAACATATTCCATAGGTGAATTACCCCGTATAGAATCATAGAAAATCAGGACTGGAAGGGGACTCAAGAAGGCATCTGCTCCATCCCTGTCCAAGCCCCAAGACCTTTGGAATAGCCCCATGGACGACTGAGCAAGAGAGAATTGATTCTTGGCTTGTCTCCTCCTCTGGAAAGTCCAAGCCTTTGCTATTTGGGCACGAAGGACTTGAAGAGGGTGGGGGTGCAGTGAGAGGGCTGAGCTCGTATTCTGCCTGGAGAGAAAATGGGATAGAGTTGCGGGGGGGAGAGCAACTGGTCCATGCAAGAAAGAAGAGGGAATTAGGCATGATAGAATGAGACTGAGAAAGCGGATGATGGGAGGAAGAGTAGAAGAAAGAAAGGAAAAGAAAGCAAAAAAAAACCCAGGAGGGCTGAGGAGAATGAACTAAGAAGATCCCACATGGCGCGGCACGACAGGAAGCTTGTAAAGTTCAGCGCTCTGAGAAGGCAGGAGTTCTTAAATCAGGCCCAAGTAATCAACACAACTAGCCCGGGGACAGAGAAGAAAGGTGCTGGCTGGAGATAGCTGAGATTAATGGGGTTTCAGTTTAAGCCAGCCTGCTGTTCCCCCAGCCCCGGGACACGACACAGCAGGGCAGTGCCTTCCCTCCCTTTATTTATTTATTTTGTGTGTGCACACGTGTGTGTGTGTGTGTGTGTTTAAAAAAAAAATCTAACAAATTTCTAACCCATATAAATCCAATTACCCGTGTTTTGCCTGCAGGGTGCGAGGGAGATTAATGTTAGTATTTTGGCAGGAATGTAAAAAGAAATAGGTGGTAATAACAATGAAGGCTCATAAAAAGGAGCCGATAGCCGAGTCTGTGCCTGGGAACCTGGCTGTAATTCTCATGGGCATTTGCCATCAGTCTGTGCCAGGGCCCTCTTCTCCTGCAGAGGGGCACAAAAGAGCCAGGAGTGCTTCCTGGGCCTTGGACCAGTTCATCCTGAAATGGATGCTGCCAGGGTAGTGGCATTGTAAGTCGGATAAACGTGCACTGCAAGAGCTTCTTCCCTTCGAAGACCACATGGTGCTTTGCAGATATTCAGTGCTAAGCCCCACATGAGCCTCAGGAGTCCAACAGCATTACACCAGTTTCACAGGAAGGAAGCGGAGTGCTTGACTACTGGTTTTGTAGAAGGTCAGGAGTATCTCAGCTTCTGCCGAACCCGAGAGCTGCAGTTTCTCGTTATGCTGCAAAATCTGGCTCAGGTTGAGTTGGCCCAACGTTGTTAAAAATGCTTACGGCCAACTCAGAAGGGGCATCTGAACTGTAGTCTTCTGGTCAAACTACATTATGGACACAGCATCTGTCCTGGGAAGACTGCAGCAGGGCCCACATCTGTGTCACTGTCACTGCCCCTCCTCTCCATTGTGGCCTCCATTCTGCATTGTCTCCTCCTGCCTCTCCCATCCCTTCCCTACAGCATTGCAAACCTGAATGCGTATGAGGTGTCTTTGCTGCAAATTTCACCCGGGTGATAGATTAGCCATGCCTAAGGCAATGTAGAGAGACACAGAGAGAGCAAGGCAATGTAGCTGCAGGCCAAAGGCATATCTGACATATTGTGTGTTCCCTGCTAATACATTCCCCTGCGTTACACTAGGATCCTGGATCATATCCTGTGCTCCTTTGCAATGCAGTATACTGAGATACTCCATAATTCTTTCCCAGTCAATTGTGGGAGAATTTGTCTGCTCTTTTGGACAGAGGGAATTGTGGGAAAGCATTGGAGGACTCAATGTGGTTTAGCTTCACATCCTTGCTGCAAAATGGGTGGGTCGCCAGCTCAAGTGAAAGCTGTGTCAGCCCTTAGCAGCCAACCAGCTTCATTGTGAGCACTGGTAAACTTGTCAAAGGTTTTTGTGTGTGAATGGGAAGAGGGTTTGTTAGCGACAGGCAAAAGAGACCGAGCACGGTTTGCTGTGAAGAGGTGCCCATACTTGCAGTGTCAGCAATGTGGTGTCTCAGTATTAAGCTTCAGAGGCAAGAAACGCAAACCTTGGCTTTGCTGCTTCAGGCTCTGTGTCATAGCTCCCAGGGTATCTGCAGGACACCAAATGCTCAGTTCAGGTATCTTAAATTTGTTTCTGTCCTTTACATCCCTTCAATAACTGCTTCAGCCCAGTGTGCAAAATCCCTTGCCGCATCCCCAGTAATCACCCCAGCTCATATATTAATCACGTCCCGGATAATGCGTCCCCATAACAGTATCCACGGTCTCTGCTTCGCTTTGCACCCGGCTCCTTGCTCTCCGTTTATTACCGCGGCGCGTTTTATAACCTGCTTTATCAGATGGCTTTTTTTTTTTTAGAGAGCAGAGCCCACAAGCGACTCATCATTTCAGAACCAGGAAGAGAGCCGTTAGCAGAGAGAAGAAAGCTTCCATGCTTATACCTTAAATGAAGAGGCCGCTTTACAGTGTTGTTGCATCTAATTCAATCAAGGCAGTTAAAGCTGAGATTTAAAGTCTTTTGTGCTATCACAGGAGTTGCTCTGATGCAGCAGCGGGTAGAGGAAAAAGACTGAGCCCATTTCCAGGGAGACTTGGAAGTTACTGTAGGAGACAGCCAGGCCCCAGGCTTTTTGCAGCTGTGGCTACTTTTGGAAACAGTTAGCATTCACGTCACACAAGATCTCGCTTTCCCTCCCCCTCTCTGCTCTTGCTCCTTGTTCACATATATTCCATTAAGTGGAATTGATTAGTTTGGCTTTTTTTTTTCTTTCTTTTTAGTTTTGGTTTTAATTACTATGTTTAACCACATAATTATTATACCGGCTGGCCCTGACACCGTTCGAATCATCCCCACTTCCCTCACACCTGTTGGAGTGTACTGCTTGGACTTAATTAAAGGCAGGGTGCCCCAGCTCGCAGAAACAGCAGGGTAAAGTGGAGGCTCCTTGGAGTGGCGACCACTCTGGGAGAAGGGCCTGGTTCATCCCTAGAGTCACTGACTGTAGGGTGAGAGGACTTTATTATGACCATCTTGTTTGGCCTCATGCACGAGGCAGGGCATAGACGTTCATCTGCAGATTCCAGCATTGAGCGCAGACTTTCTGACTGTGGCAATGCATGTCTAGTAGAAATAAAGTCTGGTGTGATTCAAAGATGTCTGGGGCGATGAATTTGCTACGTTCCTAAGTAAGCTGGTCCAGTTGTTAACTAGTCTCACGCTTAATAACTTGCCCTTCATTTCCACTTTGAATTTGACTTCCATTTGTACTCGCTGTCCATTCTCAGCAATCCCCTCCTTACGTAGGTACGTTGAGATTAGTATTGAGTGATTAAGTGATTTCTTTATTTTTAAGTTCAATTGGTTGAGCTCCTTAACCTTCTCGCTATCCAGCACATCCGCCAGATCCAGACCCATTCTTGTCGTCCTTCTCATGTGAACTCTCTCCCATTTCTCATCATCCCTTTTCAAAGTGTGGATCTTGGGAATGGACATGTAGCAGTCCACGGTGCCTTTAGCAATACCATATGCTCGAGAGAGTTAGCTTGGAATGGGTCGCATCATCTTTGGAGCAGTTTTGCATGGGTGGAATATACTTGTCCTCATTTCGGGATTAATATGTCTAGCTGCCCCAGTGCATGCAGTTAGTGTAGACAAGGGAAACCACTTAAGCCAGTTTCCTTTTCAAGCAAGTTATGCCCAGCTGTTGCCAGTTGTGTCTGTCCTTGCCTATAGCAGGGTGCACCTAAGGTGGTTGTTGATACCTGAAATCAGGACTGATGTCAAAGAGACATTGCTAGAGATGATTCTGCTGTTTGATTTTAACTAGCTTTTGGCAAAGCAAAGTGGAAAGATCCCCCCCCCCCCCC
>NW_017728980.1:8262748-8265322 GCF_001723915.1 Gavialis gangeticus | reverse complement strand
CTCTCTGTTGGGGTTTGCACCAAGCCCAGTGGAAGGCGGGCTACTTGTGGGGAATGCTCTGCTGAGCGCCCACCTGGATGGCCACACTCAATAAAGTTGCTGGTACTTTATGTTGGTTTTAGAGAATTAAATAAATGTTTGGGGCAACTTGGAAACCAACTGGGTTCAGTTACTAGATGCATCACACCAACTTATAATGCTGACTTGCCAGCTGGACAGGACTCTGCCTGTAGCCTAAACCAGGCAATTCTGTCCCATGGGAGCTGCTGGAGGACTCTGTATAACTGCATTGAGTTGTTGCCTGTTCCCCAGAGAAATGTGAGAGTTTCATTGCTCAACTCTCAATTATAACCATGCTGGAGAGAGAGCACAAAGGGAGTTCATCATAGAGGAACAACTCTGCATTGCCTGGGCTTGTGGGAGAGTAGGAGATGAAGCACTCAACATTCACAGGTCTTTTTCATCTCTAATTTCAGTGCTTCTGCTTTCAGACAGTGCTGCCACTAGAGCTGAAATGCAGCCCAAACAAGAGGCTTAACAAGCCCCGAGAGCTGTCCGGAAAGTTATCCTGACACCAAGTGACAGACACTCAATTGATATCCTCTGGAGACTTTAAACACACTTCTGCTAGGTTTCCAGAGCTGGCTTTGTCTCAGACCTGGAGAATCTGTTATCTGTAGTGATGCCTCCCCTGACATGCCTCATTGCTCATGACGTTTCTCTTTGCTACCTGCTTCAGTGTGCTGGTAAGCTCTTTCCAGTGCTGGAAGCCTTTTGAGGTGCCTTTCCTTCCCCATCCAGTTGGCTGCTGATATTTAATGCCTCCTCCTTATTAGTAGGGTCTAGGCATCTTATGAGTGTGCTTACACTGCTCAGGCAGAAGAGGTTTGGCTTAGATATGGGCCTGAATCCAGGTCTTGGTCATCACGGGTGTGCACAATACACATGGATTTCTGGATAAGCCAAGCCTGCCTTCCTCCCTCCCCCATTAACAGTCCTACCTAACCAACTTCAGTCTGGATGTAGCCACTTGGTCCCACTCATAGTTTAGGTACAGGTCAGAGAATCTCAACTTCCAGATGCTTTTCTGGACCCGGGAAACTTTTGAGGGTCGCCCATCTGAAACCACTCCTCTGCTCTCAGGATCCAACATAGTACAAACTCTTTGCATGGACCAGCATAGCCATTGCTAGACCTGTGAGGACTCTATTGCCGAGGGCCTGCATATGCCACAGTTCTGCTGTGAGACCAACCTGTCAGCCTTTGTACCATGAATAATCCTGCATCTCTTGCTTTCCTGCCTCTCTCCACTGCCTTTGCATCAGTCCAAGGGGTGGAGACTCTCTCCAGAATACACACACTTGAGTTGATTGAAATGCTGATATCAAAAATAGGGAAAAAATGAGACCTCATGCAAGTGAAGATACCACTCAAAATGAGGGCCAGTGTGTCAGCGACATCCTCTGCTACCCTCCAGTTCATGTACCTATCCCTGATCATATGTATAAGCCTGTATATCACTGCCCTATCTGGGTGGATGGCTGATCAGTCTTCCAGGTCAGCATGGTGTAATATCACCGAAGGCCCTGAAATGTCAAAATATTGGATACTCCTCCCACCGGAAGCATCCCCTGCTCTGAGACAGTCCTGCAGAACAGTTTAATTTGCTCCTTTCCATAGGATTTTTTAATCATCCTGTGAAAGTTAATAGAGAATTCCAACCTCACTGTAATTCTCCTATAGGATGACTTAAAAAATAATTGTAAGGCTTTCATCAATAGTACATACTATTTTATTATTATTATTATTATTATTATTATTATTATTATATCACTCCCTACAGAGGCCTATTGACTTCCTCCCAGCACTTTTTATGAGATCTTTTTGGGGGGCAGGTGTGACAAGATCTTAGGACCATGTTTGTGACCAGGAAAGCCAGATTTGTTTTGCTGCGAGGTTTGTGCAGGCTGGTGCTGCCCAGAACGGGAGCACTGGAACTTGACCCAGGGCTCACTGCCATATTGAAGAGCCCTGCTTACACCTCATACAGACCCATTAGCATGAGGGGGGAGGTCTTTAGAGAGAGCTGGGGCCAGCCCAGACTATGAACATTGAAGGAGCAGAGACACAGAGATGCAGGCAGAGCATTTCCCTTGATTTTACTTTTATGGCCCAGGTAAATCAATGGCCAGGGCAGCCTGTCTGCAGAAATCTCCTCCCTAAAAAAAAAGTTTCCCTGTCTTTGTATTGGTACATGTATTCCTCTCGCTGTGCACTAATTGATATACTAGAACAGCATTCGGAGTCTTCCCTCCTTCCCTTTCCCACTTTCCTCACTGCTGCGTGTCCTGATTAGAAACTATACTCCAAAAAGTAGCATTATATATTGCATTCATGTTAGTCTTGGAACAGGCACCCTGAAAAGCTCGCCATCCTGACCGGTAGTATCACGTCCTTTTCCAGTCCTTCCTCTCCCCAATCCAGCTGGGGGTACCCGCTTGTTATTCCAGTCTGGCCCACCCCCTGCCCTCGGCTTTGCATAATCACCACCCCCCTGCCTCCAGCATGTCCTGC
>NW_017728980.1:8242156-8257748 GCF_001723915.1 Gavialis gangeticus | reverse complement strand
CGGCTTTGCATAATCACCACCCCCCTGCCTCCAGCATGTCCTGCTTTTCCAAACCCACCCCACCCACAGCTTTACTCGTGCACCCCTCATCCTAAGCTGCAGCACCCCATGGTAGTCTATGGCTCCCCCAACACAGCTGTACCACTCTCACAACAAAGACCACTGCCTGCTGTTTTGAGTACTGGTCTTCATTTCAGCTCTTCAGATACACCTAGATGCTGAGCTGAGTCATGACCTCCTCTACTCTGGCCATGTACCGCAGTCTTGTCCTGCCCTTTCTAAAGCCCCTGCTAGCATAGACCTCACAGCTGCTTCTGGAAGGTGATATTGCATTCAGCAGGACACTGCCAAGCTCACCATCTCAGCACCTCATTTTCATTCAAAAGACATTTTTCCCTTCAGCTGCAGACCTGTGGATTCTTGCCCCTGCCCCTCCTTTCTGTTTACTTTTTGCAAACAGTGGCCGTGTCTACACGTGCATTTATGCTGGCTTAAATTTTCAGCTCAGTAAGTTACTGCACACTAAGTGGGAATAGGCTGGCATCTACACATGCAAGCGTTAAAGCACATTAATGCTGTGTGTGGACTGACTTGGGACTGAAGTTAGTCCCAAGTCAGTCCAAACGCACAGTGTTACGGCGGAGTAAGGCATCTACACGTGTGTTAGTGCACAGTAACTAATCGGGTGTAAATGTGATACCTGCATGCGCAGGTATTAAGTTTATGCTCAAGTTGGCATACATCGCCATATTTACTGTGCAGTACGGACATGCACATGTAGACGCACATCCATACTGTGTAGGAATTTCGGTTACTGCATAGTAAATGAGCACGTCTAGATGCACTAAGCGAGGCCCAGTTCTATGAGTTACTGAGCAAACTCCTCTCTTATTGACATGAGCTGCAGGCTCAGCACCTTCCTGAAGGCCTCTGTCCCTCAAAGGATGAGGTCCCCATTGAGACTGACAAGGAGGTTAAACCAGCCGTGTGAGCCTGGCCTGAACCATGAGCGGATGTGGTATTCCCTGCCTCTCTGGTAAAGGGCTGACAGGGCTCTGCTGGGCTCGGTAACATCATTTGACATTTATTGATTCCTTTTGTTTATTATTTAGAGGTAAATCACTTCAGACTTCAGTTCGTGCATGTCTTTTCTGATCAGCTGGTTTGCTACGGTTACGATGCCCTGTAGGGTTATCAGAATCTCAGCAGGCTGCTGGTGCTGGGGTAGACTGAGCATCCCTTTATAGCCAGAAATGCAGGCTTCCTGAAGAGACTCACACAAACAGTGCAATGGGGAACAGAGGCATCATTTCAAATACCGAGAGACCAAAAATCCCATTCCTTCTGCTAAAAATAAACCTTGTTGTCTCTGAACCCTTTTACCATTGGTGAATGAAGAGGGGGTAGAAGGGTGGTAGTATTGGGTCAGACCTAGACTGTGCTGTAGTTGGGTCAAAATTAGAAGATGTATCTAAGTCTACAGGATCTTTGGAGAAGTTCTGATCTAGGTAAGAATTTCATCTCTAGGACTCCTTTGAAAGGGAAAAAAGAAAGATCCAAAGCTGAATGTAGTAACTCAGTTCCCTTGAAAAGTAATAACATTCAGTGCTGTCTTTTCATCTCAGTCTCATCTCTGGTTCACACAACAAACATGAACATTTGATTTCAATTCTCATAGTGTTTGCACCCCTTGATTTTTCAACTGACCCCAAAGCCTCCTGGCAAAAGTCAAAAGTTGCATGTGCATTGAAATTGCACTAACCTTTAAATTAGCAATTTGTTCAGTATGAAGCCATAAATCAGGTCGGGTCTACTCAGAAGGTTTGCAAATGTTAGCACACCTTGGAGGAACATGGTCTGAATCTCTGGTTCATAATGCAGCCTGAAATCAGCCATATTTTACATAGCTTGGGGTTTCATTGTGAGCATTACATGCCTCAGGCCTTTTCTTCCATGTCAGATGCTGTGCCTCAAATCACCAACACTGTCCCATTAATACACTCGATGCTAGTGCTTAGTGCTTGCACCCTGTTTAGTGCTCAGGTGCAGCTGGGTGTCATCACAGAACAAGAGGGAAGCTGTGGAGACAGTGACGTCATTTGATTACTGGCTCTGTCCTCTTCTACTGACTCCCTTTATGACCTTTGGCAAGTCCCTTTTCCTCTTGCTGCTTTGGTGTCCACTTTTGAAAAAGTGGTCTGAGATCCCTGTATGCACTGTGATACGAAAGGATATGGTTGTTGTTGATTTGAGTCAGGATGGGATTGTCAAGGAGCCAAAGGGAGTATGGTGTGTGACTCACTGAAATGCAATGGAAAAAGAGTACTTAACTCCTGTGAGTTCACTGGAGACTCTTGTCCTTGAAGACCTCTGGCGCTACTTAAAAATGTCTGGCTGGTGGATTAGTAGCATTGTCTGTTTAACTACAGAATCAGCACAGGCATCTTTGCAAACTTCACTTGCCCACCACGGTGCACCTCACCTCTCCAGCACTTGGAGATGGGTTCACTTTCCATGTACCACTGAGTCCCTGGCTGCCCAACCGAGATGGCCAAGTGCTGCCATTTGTACTTGGGCCTTTCTGATGTAGATGCCTGGTCACTAGGCCCTGGACTGAGCCCACATGTCCTGTGTCACACAAACCTTGAAAGCAAAGACAGCTAAGACTTCTGGAGCTCAGCACTTACCATGGAGGAGAAGCACATCCCAAAAAACTGTGGCTCAGATTTCACCCTTCAGAAAATCGGGGCATTTCTGTGAAGGTGCCTAAATATCAGTGCTTAGCTGTCCAACTTTTTGTACTCAACTGACCCTGGCCTTTCAGGTGGGGCTTTTGATTCCCACTGAATTCACAAGGGAAGGGTAGGGTGGAATCATTGACTTTAAGGGGGCCATAGAGAGTCCTGCGACAGATACTTTTTAAACCCTATCAGGAACCTATGTTTAAGAACAATAATTTTATGTTAAGCACAAGTTAAATAATATAAGAAAAAGCTGTGTGGTAGGTATTAAAGTTTAACAACTCTGTATATCTATTACCTAGTTGTTAAATCTTTATATGCCTTAAATAATCAATTGATATTTAATTAGCATACAGTACAATTACCGCCTTCCTAAATCTATAATGATAAACCAAGTTGCAAGTTATTGGATGTTAATTACTAGCTGATGATTAGAAACAGCTATAGACATTTACCAGCCTCATCCTAGATATAATACGGCGTGTCCATTGCGCACTGCAGAGCTAAACTGCACTTGCTGTGTCTTAATAATCAATGGGTGTTTAACATGCAATATTTGTCTAATTAGCTCCAAATTAAATCCTCATTGACAACACTTCAGGGCTAGAGATCTGCATCAAATATGATGGATTAGACACAGAAGGCCTGTTACTGCTAGCTGAAGATGTGCGTCATCTGCCACGCCTGCCATGGGTGGTACGTGCCTCCTTTCATGCCTGTCTTGTCCAAAGGAGGACTGACTGATGTCTTGGTTTTGGTGGAAGCGCTGGATTCAGGTCCTTGGAGAAGAGAAGCTTCTCTTTGTTTGAAAAATAGGGATAGCATGGGCAGGCTCAACCTGGATCTGGAAGCACCATTTCTGGAGCTTGAGAAGGGAGTTTAGTTTCTGTGACCCCATCATTTCTGCATGCTGAGGATGCTGATTAGGAAGGGAGTGTCATTAACGCAAGCGGTGTTCGTGGTTGTCGCAGCATGTGAATGCTTGTCCTCTGTGAACTGGAGTGAGAGCCATGAGAGTGATTTCATGGAGGTTTCCCAACCATTGGTAAGTAGTAATTCAAGGTCACTTCTGGCCTGGTTGGATATGAAGTGGCAGCTTGAAGGCAGAAGCCTCAGAGAACCTCTCAGCAATGACCCAAGACAGTGATTTTCAACCCATGGTCCATGGACCCTTAGCGGTCTGCAGATTATATCTAAGAGGTCCAGGAACGGTGGCTATGATCAATCAGAAGTATGCGAATACCCACACTTATAATTCAAAGTGGTCTTTACCTCTATTCAAAAAATTTTAGAGGTATGCAAATGAAAAAAGGTGGAAAACCACTGCCTTAAAGAAATCCAGTTCCATTGGATGATTCCTTGCTGTCTCTCTCCTTGGCAGCCCTCTAAACACATTCATGCAGAGGCAATACTGATGTCCTGACACCGCACATGCTTAGGCTCTCTTGTCACATGTGCACACCCATCCCGCTCCCCCTCTATTCAAAACCCATCTGTTTAACAAGACTCACGAGGAAGAAGTTTCTCCCTCTCTTCTTTATTCAGCTGTGACCAGTGCACCTGCATTAGGGGCTGCTTGCTGGTGTGTAGCATGTTGTGTACTGGAGCCGGCTGGGTGGTGACCCAGGGTCCCTCCAGGTGTGCCTGTGTGTCAAGGTGCATCCTTCCCTGACCTGAGCTTTCAGGTACGGTTGGAGGAGCAGCACTTGGCGGACATCCCCACTGCCGGCTGGTCGTGACAGCAGCAGAGTGCCCGAGCTCCTGTTTGGAGCAGGGGACTCTGCGCCTTTCTGGCTGGCTTCACTGAGGATGCCCCAGACTATTTGGCTGGCAAGGCCTGAAGTCAAACTGCAGGCTGGAGACTGGGGTAATGTAGCGGAGCCAGAGATTTAAAATGACATGGGACTTTTCCTTGCAGGGCAGAGTGGGTAGAAGTGGCTCAGTAGCAGAGTATCAGAACTGAACTATCTTTCTGGCATCACTAGTTCAAATCCCCAGGGCGGGCAGCTCAGCCCCTCATCTGCCTAGACCATATCGATCAAGTTGTTGTTGTGGCACTTGCGTGTGTTGGGCACTTCAGGTGAGCTGATAGCAGCAGTGGTTCTGGTTACCGCACGTCGACTGTAGAGAGCTGCAGGTGTTCGGCGCACGCGGGAAGGTTTGCCCAGCTGTCACTGGCCGCAGTTGATGCTTTCCTTCCTCGTGTGCTGGCTGTCAGCCCAAAGGCAGAGATGGTTCGATCACAAAGCTGCTTAGCGTGCATGGAGGGCCATGCCTTCCACTGAGGTACATCAGAGCTCCCCCCTCGACACCTGAAAAACTCTGCTAGCTTTCACCCACCGTGCATCTGCCTGCACTGTGCCACCAAACCCAGGATCCTGCTAACACGGAAGATGCAAGAGGAATTTGAACTCCTCAGTTAGCTGAGAGCAGATGAGGTATGATGCAGGTTAGATAACAGAGAGAGCATGCGGCAGAGGTTTTGGAGGTAGGAGGATGCGGGTTTAGGCTCTGTCTGGACCGGGGTTTAATTCTTGGCTCTGCCACAGACTCAGAGGTTTCACAGAAGTTTAGGGCTGGAAGGGACATCATGAGATTGTTAGGTTCAGCCCCACTGCTCTGGGCAGGAAAGACCACTGGGGTCGAATAACCCCAGCAAAGTGTGCATCCAGTCCCCTTTTGAAGATCTCCAGGGCAGGTGCCTGCACCACCCCGCTGGGAGTCTATTCCAGGCCTACACCACCCCGCTGGGAGCCTATTTCAGGGTCTGGTCACATGAACCATGAAGAAGTGCTTTCCTTATATCCAGTCTGAAACCTTCTTCCAGGAGTTTATACCTATTGCTCCTGGTTTTCCCCTGGGGTGCTTTGGTGAATAGTTGTTTGCCTGGCCCCTGAGGCTCTGCCCTGATATGTTTGTAACCGGCCACCAAATCCCCCCGAAGTCTTCTTTCCAGGCCTAGCAGTCCCATATCTGTCAGCCTTCCCTCGTATGGCTTGCTCTTCAGGCCTCTAATCATACGCATGGCTCTTCTCTGGACTCTCTCAAGCTTCTTCATGTCCTTCTTGAAGTGCGGTGCCCAAAACTGGATGCAGTCCTCGAGCTGCGGCTGACTCAGTGTATGACCTTGCACAACTTCATTTCTCTGCACCTCTGTTTCTCATCTTTAAAATGGGAGAGGATAACTGTGCTTTTCTCCTACTGGGCTACTCGGCTTCAAGGCAGAGAGAGTCTCTGTGTGTGCACAGAACACCGAGAACAAATAGGGCTGTAACCTGGGTTTGGGACATCTAGGGTTATATAGTTTACATACTGCTGAAAAGCAGAGCGGACAAAGCGTTTGTTGAGGAGAGGGTCTTGTATGGGAGCATCTACCCCTAGTCCTTACAGAACAAAGGTAATCCAGGGCAAACATTTGTTATTGGGGTAGCTAAAACATGTTGGGCACCCTTAATCTGACCTTGGTACCAAGGATGCAAGGGCTGGGTTGCATAGGGCAGATCTGGAGGCAAGAGCCCTCTGGGTTTTGCACAGGGCTTGCAGCACATGGAAGAGAAATCCCTGTGCCAGGCGGGCTGGGGGAAGCAGTCTCACTGCAGTTTGTCAGCAAGCGTGGAAGTTGTTTTGAGAGCAGTGGGATGGATTGGATGGCCTCTGGCTCTTTCTGAGAATCAGCTTGTCCTTCACACTCAGCGTGGATGTAATTAACTGCACTGATGGGATGTTATGCCAACAGCAAAGCAGAAAACACCAGAAAATGAGTCAGAAAGGATACAGGGCCATTCAGAGGAAGGGTATGAGGCAGGGGAGAGGAGGCGGACGGCTGTGCCATGCTGCTTACCTCTTGATGCACAACATATGTGTTGACATCAGCTCCCCCCCCCCCACTTTACTGCCCACCTCTGAGAGGGTGAGTTTGAGGGACACCATGGGGGCGGGGGAAGCTCAGGAATGGCTTTACAGCAGGGATTGAGATGTGTTTGCTCTTAGATCTTGCTTGCTTTACCTCTCTTCTTGGTGATCAGGGTGGAGGGACGAGGGCTGTGCTGGGTGGTACTTTCTCTCAAGGGTGTTTACCACTCATTTGCAAAAGGCTTTATGTGAGATTGTTCCAGATTGTGCAGCCTGATGTTTAACAGTGCTGGCCACCCATGGCTGATGTTGGTGGTTTTGATTCATGTTACGGGTGTGCCTAGGATGCCTGGTTAATGGCCTGGCCCTGTGGTGCAAGGTGCTTCACAGACAAGCAGCAAAGACAGCCCCTGCCCTAGAGAGTCCAATAGGAGCAGCACCGAAACATGTGCATGCATCCTATGAATACCAATGGGACCTATTAATACTAGTGGGTTTTGTAGTTGTTCAATATCTAAAATGAAGCATATGCTTAAGTCAGGATTCTCAACCAGGGTGCCATGGGGCCCTGGGGGGTCTTGAGACCCTTTCAGGTGTGTTGCAGGGTGCCGTGCAGCATTAGTACTGGTAGGTGTACAGACATGATTTATGAGATAAACCCAGAGATTTCCAATAGGAATCCACAGGGTTAAAAATATTCTCACCTGTTGTCATCTTCATGAGTTCTCAGCAACGGAAACATTTCTTTAGTATTTTTTTCTGTAGCCAAAACACAAGTGAAAATTGAGAGCTGGCGTTGTTGGGGAGGGGAGCAGGGGTTGAGTCTAATGAGCTTGAAAACCACAGGCTTAAAGTGTTGCCCTGAATAAGGATGGACTGAAGCAAGCGCTTTCCTGTTTCACAGCCTGCCTGATCTCCTGCTGTCAAGGTCAGTGGAAGCTGTGTCTTTAGTGCATTTGAAGTCCTGTCTTGGGGTTTCAGTGCTTGGCTGGAGATCATCCTATGTAAGCAAAGGGCCAGATTCTTATGACCTTCCTGTAGGCCAAAGCTTACCTTCCTTCAGGGGCAGTCTCCTGACTTAAAGGGGTCACAGACCACAGGGGAGACAGTTGCAGGCTAAACAAATATTGGACTTGACTCCAGAAGCTCTGCTCCTGCTTGGTGCAGAGTGCCCTCCTTTTGCATGGATATCCATAGACGCTCAGCACCCCACGGGCTTAGAAATGAGAGAGGGAAAGATGGAAAATTACTTCCAATTAGCAATTGAAATTGTTCTTTTAAGAATTTGCCTATTCTGCAAGGAACATTTAGTAATTGATAGCAATTTCTAGTAATTAAATACAAATTAATTCATGTTACCGAGGAGCAGTTTATTTATGGCTCTGTATTTATGGGTACTCCCCCTCCTTAAAAATATCATCATTGCTTTTGATAAGTAATTAGAGTTTACTAAATAATTTCCCAATGTAGGTATGAATTTTAAGTAATTCTTAGCACAGAGCGCGCATTTCATTGTATCAGAGTGCGGGTTTCTCTCTCTTTATACTGCAGCAGCTCCCAGAGGCTGCAGTAGGCAGTGCCCCAAAGTGTTCATAGTGTTTGCTATATCCCTGCCGTCTCCAGGGCTCTTCTGTAAGTGCTTTGACAAGTGCTCCAATTCCCTGTGGCCCTGCCTGCTGTGCAGTCGATGGCTCTAGTATGGTGAGGGCATAAAACACACACTAGCCAGACCCACGGCTTGCACTTGCTTTGCGCTAGAGTGAATGAATTTCTATTATATGGGGAAAAGGTGAATCCAGACTTGCCGGTCCCAGAAATCATGACCTGGGCCACCAAAATTCACGACCTGAGCATAAACATTGTGAGATGTTTCTCCTTTATGGGTATTTTTACTTATTTTCCACTTTTAACACTTTAAGGGTGACCTTGGGGTTATGTTGTCATGGACCTTTAGGGCAATTTATGTATAAACCAGGGAATACTGACATCCACCTTACCCGGGACATTTGTCAGGGAGTAAATGAAAGTGCTTCATTGTCCTTTCTCTTCTAGTGTCTATGGGTGCACAAGGTACAAATACAAGGATGTACGTAAGGGATCTCCATCGTGTGGGTCTGATGCTCACTGTCTGCACAGAGCAGGATCTTGCCGTTACTGCACGTGCCAAAATGTGCTTTTCAGACTGTGAGTCTTCAGCCCTTTCTAATCATCTGAGCTGGGCCCACATTTGTGTCTGCTCCTGTCCCTCCTTTCAGTGGGACTAAAGCTCCCCTCCCCCTGCTGTGTTTTCTTTTTTTTCCCCAAAGGAGTCGCCTGGTTTTTGCAAGTCCATGCGCACAGCCTGTTCTAGTTTGTTTCCGGCTTCATTACTGATCCTGATTAAATGGCAATTGTACAGCTAAAGAAACACAAAAGGACTTTTGCAAGCTTTGGAGGCCTTGGATACCAAGGAGATAGATGCCTGAGGAATCTAGAAAGACAGACAGATGGAATTGGTTGGTGCTGAACAGTAATGAGACTTAGTCCTTCAAAGCAGGTCCCAGCCTAGGGTCTCCAAGTGCCTGGCACACTCCCATTGGGGAATGCAGATTTCAGGCACTAATCAGGGACCTCCAGAGACCCTTCATCCCAGCTTCAGTGTGCCTCAGCCTGGAGGAGGCTCCTGCTGAAAAAGAGGAGGGGTATGTGAGAATGTGCAAGCCCTAGGAGGGGAAACCTGAAAGGACTGATCCCATAGAGCTGCCCTCTGCACCAGATGGAGCAAGGAGGGAGAAGTGTGTCCCTGGAGCTGTCAGTTTTGGGCTAGGCTATGGGGCCCAGAGCCTAGAGCAGCAATTCTCAGCCAAGCCACGAGATTCTTTTAGGTGACTGTGCAATATTAGCACTGCCAGTTGTGCAGATGCCTGCATGAGGTTCACAAGCTCAACCCAGAGAGTGCATATAGAAATCCATAGTGTCAAATCCATTGTGATCTGTCTGAGTTCTTTGCAACAGAAGAATGGTTTTATTATTTTTCTGTAGTCAAAAAAACAAGTGGAAGCTAAGAGCTGGCATATTCTGAGGGGTGCCTTTTAAAAAGCCTGGGAACCACTGGCCTAGGGGATAATGCAAAGCAGGCACTAGAATAAGGCTGAGTTGTGTGGCCATTTTCAGCCACATGGGCAGAGGGTAGCTCTGAAGATTTGTAGTAGCAACAGACAACGAGCCTGGCTCTGGGGGCCTTCCCCAAATGAAACGTGAGCTCTGAAGCATTGGTGTTTGTCCATCCTTTTGCCCTCCCAATGCATGGGCAGTCTTGGCTGACACATGCCAGAGCTGCAGTTTTTGTACTGTTGTTCCCACACTGGCACAACACAAAACTCCCACCTGTCTGCACACAGCAAAGTGTCTGTGTTTCATTTCCACTCTAGTCCTGTGATCTGAGCTCTCTCAGACATATGCTTCCATGCCTGGATATGAAGAGCTAAGAGACTGTCAAGACTTTAGCTGCAGTCTCCGTGGGCTCTGCTCCCCTTCCAGCAACCACATGCTCCAAGACTCTTGCCTGTGTGATGAACTTCCCATCCAAAAAAGTCACTGCCTCTGTAAAGCTTTAGGATTCAGCTAGTGTTTTGAGATGGTTGAATGCCCTGTGAGCCCAATGACAAGGGAAAGCAAGGCAGCTGCTCCAGTTTCTGCTGCTGCTCTCGGAGAAGCTTGACAATTCTAGGTTCAGCAGCAAAAGTTCTCTCTTCTTTGGTTACACAGTCAAACATCTGCAGGCTTAAAGGGACCCAGGCCACTGGTTAGGCCCAATACAGACATGCTTTATATGCAAAACACTTTGTATGAATATAAATGCATCTTTAAATGCATTTCAGATGCTGCTTGCTTGTATACATTCCCTGCAACATTTACAACCTGAACTGAGTGGCAGTTATTGGGTGAAGCTTCCTTGACCTGTGCTATGCTGAAGGTTAGACTAGTTGATCATAATGGCCTTTCTGGCAATCTATGACTCCATAAAGCAGAAATGGTGAAGGTGGATCCACTGCCTGGCAGTTTTCTGTAGTGCAACTTTTTAAACCCAGCCATATCCTCATAGCGCTTTCTAGCCCAGGGCTGTGCAACTAGCAGCCCACAAGGGGTTAACATGCGGCCCCTGTGCTCCAGCACTACTGCCCCTGTTACTCTGGCTGCAGGAGCAGCTGGGGTCTCGGGGATCCCCCTCCCTCTCCAGGCTTCCACTGCATGCCCCAGCCTCCAGGGATGGGGACTGTACAGTGCAGCCTGCAGTGTCAGAGGAGCCAGCAGCCTGGAGCACCTTTGCAGCATGGTACCACGTGCCATGCAGTGTGGGAGGGGACGGGTTGCAATGTACACATGCAGTGTACAGCCTAGGGGGCCCATGGGGCCTCTGTCAGTGTGGAACATGGGATATGTGGCCCATGGTTTCTAAGAAGCTGGACAGCTCTTTTCTAGCCAATGGGTTCCCCTTTCTTGCATTGGGCTTAATGGCTAAAGTGGCTCAGAAAAAAACAAACCAAACCCACAAACCAGCACCTGAACTGGCTGCAAACCTGGCAGATCCCACAACTAAACTACTTAGGTCAAAACCTCTCCTCTTTTATTGCTGTCTTCCTGACAGGCACTTGTGCCTCTGCCAAATAAAAATGCCATGTGTGGAGCCAGTTACAAATATCAATTAGCTTTAAAACAATTATTATTTTTGAAATGGCATTTTATAAATGCAATAACACAACACAATAATCCAAGGTTATTTAACAGAGCATTTACCATGAAAACAGTCATTACTCTTTAAGCACTGCTGACTATACAAGCCTCTTAATGTTAAATGGCAAGTGAGGCAGAAGCAATACAGTCAGAAATGCCATGTTCCCCCGAATACATTAGAGATGCCATCTCTGGGAAGTGCCCTGCCCTACTGAATGCCATTTCTCTGGCATTTCCCAAGGCCAGGAAGCTCTTGAATGCAGAAGGAGCTGTCACCACTGACAGTAGCACCAGGGCCACTGGCGAAGCTGCTGGACTTGGCTTGCATATCTGCTGGGAGCTGCAGCCTCTGTTTCATGGGCATGAAGGGAAGCAGGAGTCCCGCAGTCCCGGCACTGATTGCCATGACCCTTCTATAGCTCTCAGTTGAGCAGGGAGGCCCACTTACTACTTTAATGGCCCACTTCAAAGGATCATGTCAGCATGGTGCAGGTGTTTTTTTAGGGGGTTGCCATTCCTCTTTGTTAGTGTTACACCCCACTCCTGCCTCATTCAGCCCCCAATGATGGATTTGGGTTTGAGCTGATGGGTGGAACAGGTGGTCAGGTGGTAGCTCAGGATTAGGACTTCTCATCCCGGGGAGAAGAGAAGAGACATGTAGAGAGGGTCAAAGACAGCTAGGGAAAAGGCTTGCCAGGTGGACAGGTGTGGCTAGAGTGAGGGTCAGAAGTTTGAGGAGACGCCAAGGCAGCAAGGCTGTAGGTAGCTGAGCCGTGGAAGGGTCTGGAGGAGTGATAGACCTGTGGAAAGCCTGAAAAACTTGGAAGATGCCGAATTTTGGCTGATTTTGGATTTTAAACTTCATTGCAGAACGACAAGGAAGTTTTTTTACCTCCCTGCCTGCCACCTGATACCTCCAGGGTGTTACGAATTATGCTCGTAAGCCACGTGCAGTTCACTCTAGTCTGGGGCAATGATCATGCAGAGCAAGTATCCAAAGTCAGATACAGAATCTTTATTCGCTGCAGCGAGGTGCCTCTGAGGAGGGACCCCGCCTACCAGATATAGTACTATTTTATACTTTGTTAGTACGTCAGCATTAGTTCGTGATTAGCTCGTGCTCATAAAAATACCCAGTCATCTATTAATTAAATCACTATTCTATCCAGTCAAGTGGCACTGTGTGCGTGAACACCAAAGTTTAACTCTCGTGACTACATGTCCCATATATTCTTGCTAAGATGTATCTTATCTTACAAAAACAATCCTTGTACTGCTTTCAAGGTTCCTCTGTTGATGAGACTCCTCTGTTGACCGGATTCAGCTAGTTTCATATCTTATCAGTAGCCCATACACAGCACCTCTCCTCTCTCAGCCGTCTCGTAAGTGCTGTGTCCGCTTTTATGAAATGGAGGCGAAAGGACAAGGAAATGGCCTCACTTTAGCACTACAAGGCCTTGCTTTAGCCCTACAAGATTCATGTACAACAAGGGAAGGAATTCCACCTGATCAACACATCAAAGAGCTGCTCAACACAGCTCACAAAGACACTCTCATGGACCCAGAGGGACAGCCTTCCACCTTCAGCTTCCTCTGTGAAAAAATGAAGTTTATTTCCTACCTGTGGGGACTTTTTACCATCTTGTACCATCTACACTTTTCCCAGAGCCTGATGAAGGGACTTTGATCCCGAAAGCTTGCAGAAAAGCACAATTTTCTTGCCATTTGCCAGTTGGTCTAATAAAAGGTATCATTTTGGAACCAAGAGTTCTAGTTTTTTGTATGTCTGAAAAACTTAGTACACCTTTTGCAGAAACTTTAGGGATTAGTGCCCTGCCCAAACAGCCATTCTGGTCACGTAGCCATCCTTCGCTCAGTCTTGGTACCCACTGCTTCAGATAAATGGGGGGGGAAGCCTTCTGCACTTTACATGAACCTCCTGCATGTGTGCATGCCTGCTGAGTCTTGTCCTCGTCCCCTGAGGAATCAGGATCCCCATGTACCTGCATTGCTTTCTGTTCTTCAGCTCATTGTGCTGCACCGAGCCTGGAAAAGTGCTGCTGTGAAGCTGTAGTTTGGAGGTGGCAGCAAGGCTGAGCAGAGCCTGTAAAGCTTGGAGCCTGCTGCATGACTGGGGATGGGTTTTGACTGGATTGCCTCATGTGTGCATTGTGCCTGTGCTCTGGGATGCTGTAACTTAGCTGTCACCAACAGACTGGTGAGTCAAGGGATTTGCCCGTTGAACATGCACAGTAGTGTGACAGTGGGTGCAGACAACTAAAGCAATTATACTGGGTTAGATGGGGAAGGGGATACCTACCATACAGCAAGCTGATCCATGGTTACTTTTTTGTGTGTCTGCTCTACTCAGTGGTAAATTGAAGTTAGAGATAGTTAGCCGTGTTGATCTGAAGTCAGGCAGAAAGCAGGGTAGATTTGCACCTCTTAGGCCAACTATATCAGATGCACTAGAAGTTAGAAGTTAAACAGTGAGACGTTACGTGTTTCATTCAGGGGTAAACAACCACGGTTTAGTTTCCACTTAACATGGGATAGAGCAGATACAAGAAACAGTTCCAGCAGAACAGCTGACACCGTTGCTTCAATTTGACACCATTGTTGCACTTGTCCATAGCTGATGTGATTGAATGGCAATGTCACATTGCTACATGGCGACTCAGAATTGCCACAGTACGACACAACATAAAGTAAGCAGATGTCATGCTATGTCAAGAAGACTCAATTCGTTTGTAAGGGACGGAGCCATCATATGTAACTGTACAGCCTGGTCCATTCTGGGAACTACTGCAGTACCACTAACAGTAGTAACAGAAATGACAATTGTGAAGCGACACTAATGAAAATCTGAGGTCTTCCACAAAGGAAGGGCCTGCTTACCTGGATGTTATCAGTAGGATATGAAACCTTTCAGTTTAGGATGTTGGCTGAAATGTAGCTTGGGTCAATTGCTGTCTGACAACTTCAGAGCCCATGTGAAGTGAGCGGTGCATTTTCCCGTGGCAGGGAACGCAGCAGGCAGGCTGCTCACATGTGACCAAATATGCTTAAAGAGCTGAGGTCTGGCCTTGAGGCCAGATTTTGGAAGGGACTCAGTGAACTAAAATACTAGTGGCTCCTGTAGTCAGGGGGCTGAGGCTTTGAAAATCTGGTGACTGATAGCAGCATCAGGGCACAGATGAGGGTTTAAATGGCGGCAAATGAATACCGCTCCCTTTTTAGATCTGGAGGGATCCTCTTTCATGCTGGGCTCTGTTGGGGTGGGATGAGGGAAACAGAAACTTCTGCTTCTGAAACTGCCCCTGCACAGGAAACAGAGAGCCCCAGGATGTCTAGCATGTCCTGGGGTTATGGAGATAGCTGGCCAATTCCAGTTCATGTCCCACAGACTAGGGCAGTGGGGACCAACCTTTTCAGCAGCTGTGCCACAAGGTAAGCTCCTGCCCTTCCCCACGATCCCCTTCCCCTGCCCAATCTGTTATTTTTCTCTCTTCTCCCTGCCCTCCTGCCACTGTTCTCCCTGCACTGATGTGATCTGTGGCGTGTCAAACAAAGCTGCTGTGTGTGCCACTTCTGGCACCTGTGCCACAGGTTAGTCACCCCTGGACTAGGAGATTGCTGGGGGGTAGCTGCCCTGTTAGGAGCTGTGCTGGTCTTCTCCCCTTGACAGGTAGCACAAGGTCTGCATTATGGGGACGTGGAAGGGGCTGCCTTCTTGATCTGTGAAGCTTCGTGTTGCAACAGATAGAGCCTCTGGACTTGGCCTGGGCTCCTTGCTTTGCTTCTCAGCTCTTTCTCAGCTGCCTGGAACAGCAGAGTCACCAGAAAGGGCTTCTGATGCGCACAGCAGCATCGGCAGTTTAGGACCGGCTGAGCTGGTTGTCAGCAACCCTGCCAGCAGCTTCTGCATCCCCACCCCTGCTAACAGGTCAGTGAGGGAGGAAGGGTTTCTGGGGGCCCCTGCTTCCCATCAGAGAGGCACAACCCTGTGCCAAGGTTGTAATAGGGCAGTCACCGTTTCCTCTTAGCCACACCTGTGCTAAGCCAGGCTTAGCCAGGTGACCTATGTGATAGCGCTGCTCTTGGATGCAGCATGCAGGAGCCTAAAGCATGGCCCTATCTGGATTCCTCTTTGAGATGCATTGAACCAGTGTCCACAGCTCCTCAGCCCGCACTTGTCATACTGCTGCTATTCCTACCTTGCCTCTCCTCCTTCAACACTGATTGTCCCTTTCTCCTTTCCAGTAGACCCCTCTTTTTATTCTCCT
>NW_017728980.1:8239615-8242145 GCF_001723915.1 Gavialis gangeticus | reverse complement strand
GGGCTGCCTTCTTGATCTGTGAAGCTTCGTGTTGCAACAGATAGAGCCTCTGGACTTGGCCTGGGCTCCTTGCTTTGCTTCTCAGCTCTTTCTCAGCTGCCTGGAACAGCAGAGTCACCAGAAAGGGCTTCTGATGCGCACAGCAGCATCGGCAGTTTAGGACCGGCTGAGCTGGTTGTCAGCAACCCTGCCAGCAGCTTCTGCATCCCCACCCCTGCTAACAGGTCAGTGAGGGAGGAAGGGTTTCTGGGGGCCCCTGCTTCCCATCAGAGAGGCACAACCCTGTGCCAAGGTTGTAATAGGGCAGTCACCGTTTCCTCTTAGCCACACCTGTGCTAAGCCAGGCTTAGCCAGGTGACCTATGTGATAGCGCTGCTCTTGGATGCAGCATGCAGGAGCCTAAAGCATGGCCCTATCTGGATTCCTCTTTGAGATGCATTGAACCAGTGTCCACAGCTCCTCAGCCCGCACTTGTCATACTGCTGCTATTCCTACCTTGCCTCTCCTCCTTCAACACTGATTGTCCCTTTCTCCTTTCCAGTAGACCCCTCTTTTTATTCTCCTCCTGGGATTCCCCCTGGGCGCTGGTGACTGCCACCACATCTCTATTCTGGCATATAACCCCTCTGTGAGTCTAGTTTTGGCTGCCACTGATGCCCTTTAGTCTTGCTTTGCTTCTGGGGCTGAGCCGGCGGTTTGTCAATGTACTTCAGTACCATAATGCTTCCCGTGGATTCACTATCCTATACTACAGCCCTGTAAATAAATCCGCACCACTCCCTCATGTGGTATTGCAGGTCTCGTAGCCAACTGTTGTGTGTCCGGTCCAAGCTGAGACAATCTGTCTGTCGCAGATTTTCTCCGGTGCTCGTCACACTGCACAGATAAACTAGATCGCAAAGTAAAGTCAGAGCAGGTTTCATGCAGAAGTCTGCTCTTCTCCCATTTCCAGCTCTGGGCAATTCTCCTTGGTGTAATTTATGTACTTATTAAACCCCGTTTCAATTCTCTGGTATGAGCTCAGGGGCAGAGGAGGGAACACCACGCTCAGGCTACCAAAAGCCTTTGGTTTAAGCAAAATAGTTGTGTTTAAAGATTAATTTAAGGTGCTTTAAAAATTGAGCATTCCATACATTTTTAATATTGATTGATATTATTATAAAAGATTCAGCTGCGACTCTTCTCATCAGGACCCCTGCTGGTGCACAGACAGTGCATTTGTCTGCAAAGGACATGACTTAGTTATTCCTAATCTTTAAAACTGGCTGGTGTTAAATTTATGTAGAGTGTTGCCTTTCATCGAATCAAGATGGGGAAGCCACATAGAGCAAACCCGTGGGAAGTGCTTGGTACAGAGGCTCAGCCTGACTAGGGGCCAAAGGCATATTTTGATATCCATCAGCTGCTCTCAGGATAACGCCAAGACGGAGGAATAGAAGTGGGGTTTAGATGTGGGGGGAGGTGACAGGATGCAACCAGGATGGGATAATGCATCATGGGATGGAATAAAGACATTGGGAAATGAAAGGTGAACATTGGGCAAGTTTCCAAGGTAAGATCTATTGAAGTGTGAGGAGGCGAGAGCCCCATTGTGTGCGGATGTGTAAGACTCTGTCTACACAGAAGAGAAACCCCCCCCTAGCAGACCCTGTTTGTTTCAGGAGACTGAGACAGGATTTCAGTGCCTTGCTCTATCATTGCCCTAATCGGTGACTGAGTCCCTTACTTCTGTGTGTCTGAGGTTCCTCGGGAAAGACGGGGCTGCAGGGTAAGACACTGGGAGCTAAGTGTTGTGTGGCCATTTCTCTGTTCTGCTGCACCCTGCACAGCTCTGGTCCCCACAGGTGGAAGAATTTCATTTTCTTACAGAAGGTGAGGAGGAGAGATCATTACAGTTTGGAAGGGATGGCAAAGAGGCCACGTGAGCAATGACACCTACCCCTACCCACTCTGGGACACCTACCCCTACCCACCCTGAGACCTGTGGGCTGAAGCTGGAAATTTCAAAAGCACCCGGTGCAGCCTCCCATTGGCCTCCAAGATAAAGATGCTGCCGATTCAACAGGAGCAGTGTTCAGCCAAGACTTTTGAAAGACAAATATGCTCGTGAAGAACATCTACTGATCCCCAAGTCCATTTCCATCAGAGGCTCTCCCGTCTTGTGCCTTCGCATTCTTTCTTTGTTTAATTCTGTTTAATTTGAAACGGATACAGAAAGAACTATTAATGCAGAGCCTGGGACAGGACACCTGAGTGTAAGAGGCTGACTCCAGAGGCGTTTCGCTCATGAGCGGGAAGAGGTGAAGCAGCAGTCCATCCCCAGAGGAGCTGCAGTTTGCTGCTGAGAACTAATCCTCCAAATTGCATTTTTTTCTCAGGCATGCGAGGTCAGGGATGGAAGGGAAATGAAAGCTGTATGTTCAATTAGACAATTTGATCAAAATAGATCTGTCAAGATGGCATTCCTGCTGAGGCATTGGCTGCCTTGGAAAATGAATGTCACAATGGCAATGATTATTATTGCAATTAT
>NW_017728980.1:8227832-8239604 GCF_001723915.1 Gavialis gangeticus | reverse complement strand
ATGCGAGGTCAGGGATGGAAGGGAAATGAAAGCTGTATGTTCAATTAGACAATTTGATCAAAATAGATCTGTCAAGATGGCATTCCTGCTGAGGCATTGGCTGCCTTGGAAAATGAATGTCACAATGGCAATGATTATTATTGCAATTATTGTTCTCATGATTGTTATTCTACTAATGGTAATAATAATAATAAATAAACTGGTTGCAGCCTCTGAAGTGAGCACCATAACGTGAGTGCCTGAGCAGTTCACATCATCTATCACCCTTATTAGGTATTAATACATCCTCCTCCGCCTTGTTAATAGTCAAGTGGGCCAAAGTGTTTTCTGTGCAGTGGGTGTGAGTGGTTAATGTTGAGAAGGGCTGGGGAGGCTATTTTCAGGCTGAATCAAATGGATTTGGGTAGGGAGATGTCTTGGGCTGGTTATTGAGATAGATCCAGATAGATGTAACTAAACTGTCATGCATGCTGTTAATATTAGTGGGAGTTAAGCTCATGCTTAAAGTTAATACTCAGCTTCTTTCTATTGAATCAGAGAGTTAGTAACAAACATGGTACAACCAACCTGAGAAGCAGCTGAGATAGAAATGAGGAGGACACATTTGTTTATTAATGGCCATCGCCTTGGCTTGTTCAGTGTGAAGGAGGGAATGTGGCTTGGTACAACTCGTGTGTCAAAGGACAGGGAAAGCAATAGAAAAGTGTGTGTCAAAGGCTAAAGGACCACGTATGTATAGACAAGAGGATGTGCTCATCTGTGAGGCACTGGATCAGGACTTGGGAGGTATTGTTTCAATTCCCAGCTCCCCCCAAGCCCTCCAAAAGCCTGTGGGTGCATCATTGCTTGTTCACTGTGGTTGGTAGGTTAAGGTGCAAATCGGCCCTGCCTTCTACTAGTTATAGCCCTGCCTGGGGAGTATGGAGATGGCGTTGAGAGGCAGAGAGGGTGAATGGGAAAGATACAGTGGAAAAGCAGGAAAGAGAGAGCAAGAAAGAAGACACGAGAGAGAGAAAGCGAGACTTTGCAGCTGTTGAGATAAAAAGAGCAAAAAATGTAGCCCCTCTGTTTCCACTTTCCTGTAGCACGTTCAATCACAAGGGGAAAATCACATTCACTTGGCCTTTCTCCTGCTCGTTAACTCCTGTAACCTTAGGGCAGTGGTGAGAGCAAAGCGTTTATTCCACCAAAAGGACTGCAAAAATAAATAACCGGAGTTATCAGAAAGGTCATGGGCCTTGCACGCGTGGGCAGCAGTAAAACCTTGGTGCTCTGCTGACTTTGGACTGACTTTGTTTCCTGAGGTCACAGATGAGAAGTCCAGCTTGCTGTCACCGTGCTGATAGGCTTCATCTTGCGTCTTGTTCTCGCTGACGAGCTGAGGCAGTTCACCTTGTGCGGCCCTGAAGAGGAGGAGAGAACCAGTCCCTGGGATTAAGTTAAAAGCCCCATAATTAGGCTCTACCATCTCTTCCCAAAACAGACCCTGGAGACCTGCTCCTGGAAGTTGGCCTGCCCGATGTACAATTAGATGCTAACACAGTAGGTCCTCAGAAATAGAGCAGATGGATCCAAGTGCAGATAGATTAGGTTAGAGATGATTAGATTAGATGCAATAAAGTACATGGAGAAATGGATATTGGAGCTGCCTTGGCACGTTTTTTGTTCGAGGAAAAGAGCCCAGGGTTTATAAGGGTTTTTTTGTTGTCACTATTTGGTTTTAATATTGTCTTAATCCTCGTTTCAGAAGTGCCTGGAGTGCTGCCTGGTTTAATTGTTCTCAAACTTGGGTCATAAATGTCACACTGGGAGCCACTGGGTTCTGGGCTGTTTGGAAAATTCAGCCTCAATTTATAGGTGCTGAGAACTTGAAGTTTGGGTGTGTAAAAAACATTGAGCACACAGAGACACACTCCCGCACGCTCCAAGCCAGCATAGGCCCTCATGGACTGTGTGCGCCAACCGGTAGCTGCAGGCACAAAGCAAGGATCAAGCTAGGCCAGGGGTGGGCAAAATGTGGCTCGTGGGCCGGATGCGGCCCGCCAAGCCATTCTATCCGGCCCGCGGGGCCCCTAAAAAATTAGAAAATTAATATTAATCTGCCCTGGGCTGCCTGTCATGTGGCCCTCGATGGCTTGCCAAAGCTCAGTAAGCAGCCCTCCATCGAAAGTAATTGCCCACCCCTGAGCTAGGCTCATGGAAGCGAGTGGCCCAGGTTTTCCATTGTTGTCCATCCAGAGCAATACCATCGACTTCTCGCTTTTATCGCATGGTGGGAATAGTTGGCCCCAATCTCAAAATAGCACTAAGGTGGACTAACCGAGTTTCCCCTCATAGACCAAACTGAGAATTTCTCTTTTGCCTCTGCGTTCGGGAAGTGGGACGAATGAGAGAGACATGATCCAGATACAAACACCAGCAAAGTTGCAGAAAGTTTTGCTTCCACAGAGGACTTGCCTGGGCATTTAGTCTCTGACACGTTATGTGGAGAGGATGGCTAGAGGTGTCGTGGCAGGACCGCAGAGGTCCTTTCTGCTTTGTCTTTGATCGCTGTCCCCCCTTCCTCTTGCATGCAGCCCTGCATCCTTGACAGAGAGGCACTTGCCTGTGCTGCCTCTGTCCAAGTTAAGCCTTATTAGGTTTTATTCTCTTTTTGGTTCCCTTTTTCATGGTTGACTGCAGCTGGCATTCAACAGAATTGTCTCGTGTCATCACATGGCCCATGAAATGCTCGTGGACTCTTCATCGAGAGGCATAAAGAAGGCAGTGGTTTGTGTCGAGTTTAAGGGCTAGGGCTTCTTTCCCCCTTTTCATCTGCTCTGACATGATTTAACATCTCTGAAGTTGTAGAGGGTGGCTCTTTTTGTGTAAGCACGCGCTCTTCTGTGTATGTGTGTGTGTTGTTGTAAAATCAGTGAATAATTTATCAGGCCACTGAAAGGAGCGCGCAGTTTTAAATTATTAAAATACATTTCCATTCTGAAAGGAGACATTAGAGATGTTTGCCTTGGCTCGTTTTGCAGCCTTGTAGTCGGGGGTGGCAGGAACAAGGAGGAGGGAACCGAATGGACTCTGAATGCTGTGTATAGACTGCCCATGATTTATGGGCTGGCAGGGATGGAGTCAAGTAAATAAATAAATAAGTCCCATTGGGCAGAAGAACAATACAGGCAGCTTTCATTATTTAAACCAGAGACGTCTTTCCCTGGGGGGAAAAAATGACCTTTTGTTGCATCAGTAGTGAAACGACATTTTCTGCCAGGCAGCCCAACATTTCAGCTTTGTTGTAGTCTCCACTCCCCAAGAGAAACAAGGCTACTGTATACACATGGCTAGCCCTGCACACGCCTGCTTGCTGCCAGGTGTGTACCATGTGTGCCCACATACCTGGCCGCATAATTACAGGGATTCACTAGTACACTTCCCCCCTGCACACCCGTGTTCTTGACAGTGATTCATGCTTGTGTATTTGCTATTATGCATGTACATGTACATGTATCCCACATACACGCTGCCCACACTTGCAGCTCAGTGTGTCACTCCACTCTCCCATGCCTTTTCCCTCCTGCACACACACTTGTACATTTATGCCCACATGCACATAGGTAATGTATACCTGTGCTACATGCACACAACCCTATACGGTCTGTACACAAACATGTACGTGCACCTACACAGGGGCACACAGATGCGCACACACACATTCAAAGCACAAAGACCTCCCAGGTGCCTGCAGTAAAGGCTTACAAGAGGTGCGCTGCGTTGGCTAGGAAGCAGAATCTGCAGGGGCAGCAGGATTAGGCGTTCGGTTATGCTCTCATTTTGGTTGACAGCTGCATAACAGCCAAGTGTAAACCAGGGCTCAAGCAACTTCAGGAGACTGAGAATCTTTCCTTGTCAAGCACTTAGAGAGCCAGGAGGTAATTTTGGAAGCATCGCTTGTGCTAGGATGTTTCTGGCAGGCTCCAGGTTGCTAAGCGTAGCTAAGTGCCTGGAGCATTTGTAACAATTCTCTTCCTTGCTCTCTCCCTGAAGAGAAACTTTCATAAGGGGATCAAGGAAGCAAGCACGACCAACCGTGTTAAACAGCACCCCAGCATGCCGCATGGGGGTGCCGCAACCGCACCGTCATGCAAGCACTGGCTTGCTGGGTGTGCTGATTAGCTCGTGCTGACCTTAAGGACTCTTTTGCATTTATCCCCCCACTTCCTCCCTGGTTCTGGTTCAGCCAACTCTGCATGTTCATCTCTTTGAACCTTTGCTCTGATGTCTTTCCTTTCAGCCCCTTATTTGATCACCTCCCAATTCCCTTGCCTTTGTCGACATCATTCAGGCAATGAAGTGTCTGGACTGCAGGGTGTTCTGCATGTGGTCTCATCAGGGGCGGGCAGGGCTGGATGCCACAAACTGCTGAGATCTGTCTTGGATCAGGACCAGACTGCTCCACACCGTGGCCCACAAAGTCATTAGAGAACAGGCTCAAATACAGTGTTTATGGGGCCCCTGGAAGAACCTAGATGAATAGTTAGTGATGTGCCTCCTTCTGCTGTGCTCTGCCTCTCTGTACGAAGCTAAAAATCAGCTCAGGCTTTGTTTCAACTCTGTTACCATCTGATATCTAATTTGTCATCCCCTCTCTCCCATCGGCTATTTTTTTGCATTAATTTTGTACCTTGGCTATTGTCCCCTGCAGTATTCACAAGACAGCAGCCTCATCGGAGAAGAGTATCTATCTAATCTATCTCTCTAATCAATCACCTTTCTAATGCACCCTCCTAGCACTGTCAGAGCCCAAATGAATCGGTAGCTCTGTGTACTTCACAAACTCTGTTTTTCTTGTTCTAAGTTAGTGGTTTTCAACCTTTTTAGACTTGAGGCATGCAGCTATTTGAAATTTCTGGGTTTATCGTCTGAATCTTTTTTTTAACCTAATAGTGCTAATATTGTGTGGCACCCTTGAAAGGACCTCAAGGCACTCCAGGGTGCCATGGTTGAGAATGACTGTTCTCAGTCCATAGCTCTGAGTTGCACTTGAGTTTCGGTAGCTCGAGTGTCCAGTGGAAATGGAATATAGACAGCGTTAAGTTAACCCTTTGCACGCATGTCATCCAAGGTGCAGGGGCTCCCCAGGTATGGATGGGCTAGAACAGCTTCTCAGACTACAATAATCCTGTATTGGTGACACCCGGGGTGGGCATGGGGGGAGCAATGCTATCCAAAAGGATGCTTCCATGCTGGCTCTGGGCCATGGTGGTTCCCTTGGGTTACTCCATCAGAGCTGGGGTACCAGAAACTCCTCCTGGCTCTGGCTGCTCTGGATGTAGGGAGTGCAGAGGATCATTGCTAGAAGACCTCTAACTTCAGCAATCTGCTACGTGGGATCTTTATTAGGTAGTTACAATAGCAAGGGGAGGATATGTGTGACCACATTGTTTTTACAGCTCCAGTGTGGATCCTGGGCCCTTTTGGCTCCCCAGAAGATGTGTGAGAGTGGCCGAGCCCCCATATCCCAGGAGATGGGGTGATCTCTGTGTAACCCTGCTTGTGGGGGAGGAGAAGCAGAGGAAATGGAAAACCTGTCTGGGTGCAGAGTCCATTGTCTGAGTGATTGTTTCCTCTCTGGTGTTTGCAGAAAGCCTCTTTACATAATAAATTGCAAATTACTTACCAGTAGCAGCACATGTTTAAAAGCATCGTACAGAATGAAAGCCCCAGACCTGCATTCTCCTACTCAGTACAACTTTCACTTTACATCCTTATTTAAGATGGCTTGTTTAGTGAGGCAGTTAAGGCAGCCCTGGTAGGCATTTAGGCCTGTTCTTGCTACCACTGGGGTTGATGCTGCCAAAGCAGAGGGGGAATCCTAGCTCGAACTCAGCTTGGAGACGGCACTTCAAACCGTAGCCCCATTCACAGGCAGCTGGCTGAGCTGAGGCGTGAACCCATCTAAAGCACTTAGGCATGTGCTTTTAAACCCATGAGTTCTCATAATGCCCAGAGTGGGACTTAAATACCTGCTTAAGGACTTAGTTGGACCAAATGCTAAACCACTGCCCAGAGCCTAGCTGGTTCTGCAGGGGCTTGACCAAAATCTCCTTTCCGGGGGAAATCTCCCTTGTAAAGGGGGTGCTGGATTGTTGTGGTGTGTCAGCATGGCAGCCCCTTTAGGCCAGGTGGGTAGAGGCAGCTCTCAGGAAATGCACTGGTGGCCCTCGGCAGACTGAAACAGAGGACTTTAAACACAGAAGGATTTTTGCTACTGTAAATCAGTGTTGGTGCAGTGCCCTCTGTTGACAGCGGCTTGGATAAGCTGAGCTTCCAGTTGGGAGTCCCAAGGGTCGGGGAAAGTACTCTTGGGGCCATGACCACCACCGCTCTCAAGATCTCCAGACCAGGACAGAGTGAGCAGGACTTAGTTTTCGGCAGCAGCCTCGAGAGTGGCATGAAATCACTCTAGATGCCCTAAATACCTCAGCTGCCATCTGTCCATTGCTTCAGACCCTTTCCCCCCAGGTCACAGCCACTAGGGGAGATGAGCTATACCCCTTCTCTCCTGTATGGGTCTGTCTTCCCAAGCGGGATCTGATGTCATCATCAGGATTAGCAAGTCCTCACCCCTGTGGCCCAAATCAAATGAGAGAGAAGAAAAGGCACCGGCAGGCACCTCCTTGGCCTTTCCAAATATCCCACCGTCGGCACATTTGTATTAGATATTGATTTCTGTTTAATAGAATAAGCCAGGAGAAATCACACTCTTTGTTGGCGTTCAAAGGATAAACCATAAAAGCCATTAAGAAGTACTGTAAGCAGTGAGATGATTAATGGGACTTTAGGTGCATTCTACTGACTGTTTCCAGATAATGTCTTTGAAAGATCCCATTGCTTCTGGCTGCAATTCAGAGCTATTTATTTGCAAGGTGAAGCTCTGAGTAACGATGCTCCCGGCCCAAGCCGTCTGACACTGTTAAAGAGACAAACTGGATGCCCCTGAACTTGGATCTCTCGAGCATTTTCACACTGTGAAGTTGCCAGGATTCTCGTGAGGTCATGTCATGAAAGACAATACGTCTGCCCTCGAAATGCTCCTCTTCATCTGCTTGGCAAGACGCCTCCCTGGAGGGGCGCCGAGGTTTCAGGTTTGTAGGAAGGAAGCCCTTGTCAGGCAAGATCGATCATATCATTTTGGGAACTAGTGTCTCTTTCCCTGGCCCCGCAGCAGTGATCCCTTCGCTCTGGTGACGTGAGCTGCCTCCCAGCAGTGCCATCTTGGATAGCGAGAGCACCCATTCCCCCACAGCAGGTGTCCTGTGGTGTCAGCAGGGACAGTGCTTGTGTGAGGCAAGCTCGCAGCAGTGCCCAAGTCCAGAGTGGCTGTTTGGGGCAGTGTGAGCTGCCTCGCAGCAGTGCCCGTCTGGGACACAACAGTGTAAGGTTCCTCACTGCGGTGTCCCAGTAACAGCGGTGTCTGTGAGTGCCCTGATTGTCTGCCTGTCCCAGTTAGCGTTCCCCGTGCGGCTTTCCCAAAGTGAGCCGAAGCTGGGAGCAGTCCAATGCACTCCCAAGGTACTGTAGCATGTTGTCAGTAAGAAGGCCTTTCTCCCTGCCAGCTGTAGTGCTAAGTATTGTAATCTTCATGTCAGTAGTACTTTGCCGAAGCAAAGACATCACTAGTGAATGCAGCAGAGCTGAGAACATAGATCTAATTTCTTTGAGTAGCATCTTCCGCTGAGGAGGGTCTCAGTGTGCTTTGCTCCAAATACAGCCTCTCAGCCTCTCCGTGAGGTCCTGTCCTTGAGCCAGAAAACCCCCATCTCCATGCATGAAGGGAAGGGCAGATTTTACAGGATGCAGCTGATTTCCAATGCCCTTCATGGTTCAGGGCAGGTAGAAATGTGAAGTGCCCTGCTTTGAGGGTTGGGCCTGGTTCTTCTTTCGTTGGCAGAGGTGTTAATCAGGAAACACTGACGCAATGGGATTGCTTCGCTGTACAAACTGCAAATGGGAGAGGGGCGTTAGGCCCGGGGTCTCCATCACAAGTGGGGCCAGGCTCCACTTTGAGACAGTATGGGCTGATTCTTGGCAGGGCTGAGGACCTGCAGCTCCCACTGACTTCAACAGAAAGTCAGAAATTCTCAAAATCCTCCTTCCTAGGTGTCTCTACTGGGTTGGGCATGTGGCTGCCTGGAGCATGAGTAGCTTGCTGGAGGGCCCATGATGAATTATGGCAGTGGCAAGTGAAACCCAAAAGTGCTATCCCTTCTCTGTCCCTATGAGGTGAACATGACTTACCGTCATATCTGCCGCTCCTTTCAAAACCTGAGGACCGCTGGTGGCCGAAGCCTGCATTTAGTGTCCTTTTACTTCCTTATTTCACACAAGTGCACGCGTCCATGGACCTCAGTGAAGTCGATGCTGATTTACAGCTACTAAAGATCCACCCCAACATATCATTTAAAAGAACGGGGACAAAAAGTGCCGTTCCCCTTTCCCCACTTTGCCTAGGGACCTCTCACGGGTGGTTGCATCTGTCAGTTTTTCTCACTGGGGACAACTGCTCCATCTCAGATGCAAAGAGATGATATGTAGCAAAAGCTGATGGAGGGATGCTGCAGCCAGCTGGTATCTTGGTGCTTTCCAGCTCAGCCTGCCGAAACATTTACATTCTTCAGCAGAAAGATGCTGCGGAGGGCTGGGAAATCAGTTGTGCTCATCAGTTACTCATCCCTGTTACTTGCTTTCATTTCCTTTCATCCCTTTCTCCCAGTCACGCTGCAGCAATCAGAAATATGGCCGTGACAGGGCCAGGTATGGGAGGCAGGGATTTTCTGTCAAGGGCGCTCTAGCTGCAATAGTTTGTCATCAAGAATGATAATAACCAAATGATGATTGGCAAACTGTCGCTGAGGGAGGCATGAGGAGATCGGCCACTGCAACAGTTACACAAGGAGCTACGGGGAGCAGGGGACTTGCCAGAGGAGCCAATAGCCCATCTCTAATGAAAGCAAACAAGAGACTGAGCCCACTGGTAGTGTGAAAGCCAGGGCCTGATCCAGCTTGACAGGGCAATTATTTACTATTTCAGCACTGACTCTAAGTGCCTTGGGGACAGCTAGAGAGATAAATTCACCTTTGTTAAGCAGGGGGCTGGGGGGTTTTCGTAAACAGAGATAAAGCTCTGATGCTAAATTCCTTTGTCCCTATTTATTTCTCTCTAGGTATCCCCCCCATCTCCCCTTTACCTCCAGCTCCCTTTGTATTTTTGTCCTATTTCTCACTTTTTCTTCTTTCCTCCATATTTTTTCCTTCCACGAATTGCTTCCAGTACCATCCTCTTCTTCCAGCTCCTCCACTCATCCCTTTCCCTCTTTCCTCCCTCCTGCTCTGCTTCTCTCTCTTTTTTTTTTCTCTATTGTGGTTTCCCTTCCCTCTGTATCTTCCTCTCTTCCCTCACTCTCCCTCCCTTCAGCTTCCCAGCTCTCCTTCCTCTCCCTCTGTCCCCCTGCAACTCTCCTCTTGTCACTCAGCCCTCCAGCCAGCAGTCTAATGTGCAGAGCCCTGTGCTGGTGGAGGTGGTCTTGGAAAAGGTACTTGTTAGATCCCAACTCCTTGCAGGAAATCCAGTGCTCCCCAAGATCTAAATATAGTCACCCTAACAGTACTAGTTGTAATGGAGCAACCTCTTTCATTAGCCATTGCTGGAGCTGATTTATTGTCCTCTATGGCTCACTTTAAGGAAATCGTTGCCTTTTTTGGCTTCTCCAAGACCTTGCTGGCAGTCAGGAGGGGGACGGCAGTGTGTCAGGGGCCCTGTTGGTTAGGCGGGCTCTGCAAATGCACGTTCTCCAGCTGCAGGGTGGAGAGGTAGGGGGACGAAACAAATAGAGGCAAAGCTCTGACTTTTCTCTGGTAGAAAAGAACAAGTTTACTGGATTTGTTGTAGCACAGTTGAATACAATGGTTTAAGCCCAGTATTTGCCCTGCATGTGTGTGTCTGGAGAGGCAGGTATGGCAGCATATCTCCCAGTATATTCTCCCCCATTGTCCTCAAGGCCAGGGCTCTGCACTTTTCTCTGGTGTGGTCCTCAGCCCTTCATTAGTTCTTAATGAACAGTAGATGGTGATAGATACAACGGGTAGGAGGGAATCTCAGAGACTTGGGACTGTGGAGCTATGATGGTGGTTTGTGCCTTGCCTCCTTTGAGCAAGCCCTTTCACCCTTCTGGGCCTCAGGGGCTTTTTGTCATTTAAATGGGGAGGATGCTCTATAATATACTCAAGGGGCTGGTGAGGAAATGGTTAATTTAGCACCAGAACCTGTATGTTGCTGAATGTCTTCAGCATCAGCTGGAGTGCAAGGGACCCAGTGCCAGGCATGATGAGGTCTCTTGGGCCCAGGTCCTCATAGGTATTTTCATGCTGAGTGTCCCATCAGGGTTTGACACCTAAATAGGAGCCATGCACCTCCGTATCCTTGCTAGTCTAGTCCTTAGTTCAAACCAGCCAAGTAATGGCGCTCCTTACCCAGTGACCCCTCTGGCAGATGACATAGCTCATATCTCAGCTGTGCTGCTTGACATCATGGAGGAGTCAGACCTGAGCTATCTCAGCTCGCACTACCCTGCCTCGTGGTTTTCAGGCAATCCTTTTCATTTCATTTTTGTGCATGGGGGTTAATTGCCTAGTGCATCTGCCAGCCGCAGGGCTTCCCAGGCAGCACTGTGCTTCCAGGAACAGAGCGCTTAGTTTTCAGCTCTTTGTCATAAATTCAAAAAGGAAAAAAAAAAAAAAACATATAAAACATGGAGGAAAGAAACCCACACGTTGTCTGCATTTTGCAAAGGTCTCTGGCACCTGAGCAATCTGTGGTGTTGAAAGGGATGTTGGCTTATTTTAGAGAGGCAGAAATGAAGTGCAGAAATGCAGAGAGAGAGAGATACAGGGAAGCCCCCATTGCCTGTCAGGTGTGCCCTGGAGAGCTGCTGATTCTCATAAGAAAATCGCATTCAGCACATGAGAGCTTGCTGCCTGCACTGGTCCTTGTGCCAGTGCCCCTCTGGGAAGTGAGGCCTCTCCTAATACCCTCTTCTAATGGAGCTTTCTCCATTATTCAGCACTGGTGAGGCCTCACCTGCAGTACTGTGTCCAGTTTGGGGCCCCACACATCAAGAAGAATGTGGACACCAGAGAGCAATAAAAATGATTCAGGTCCTAGGAAGCATGACTTTGAGGAAAGGCTGAAAGAACTAGGGTTATTTAGTCTAGAAGGCTAAGTACAGACAGTCAAAAAGCCTGAGGCTAAACCAATTCAGTCTTTGCAGGTTAATTTTAAGCTGCAGAGATTAAACTGAGAAACAACCGGACAGACCTTCACTTTTGATTCAGGAAATGCAGCCACATACCTGCAGTGGCTCAGGCCAGAAGCCAGGGGGCACTAGAGCATGGTTTTCTAGCAAGTAGCCAGCATGGGCTGTGTGTTTGCTACCTCTTCCTCCTGCTCCCAAGGTCTCTGAGATTTGCAGTCCACCATCACAGCAGCAGGACTCTGCAGGGTTGCAAATCAGTTCCTCTTCCTGCTTCTAGGTGCCTCTGGGATTTGTAGTCCACAGTCACAGCCTGCAGTAAGTTTTTAGCAAGGCAGCTCTTTACTTGGGGGAAGGAAAATTTAAGCCCCCTCCCTGGCTCCATACCCCATCTGGGGTTTGCCTTCCCCCCCCCCCCCCCAACCCTTTTTTGCCGGGGGCAGAAGGTACACCCCCCCCGGGGCGGGAAACA
>NW_017728980.1:8220761-8227707 GCF_001723915.1 Gavialis gangeticus | reverse complement strand
AGACAGTACAGCCCACCCAGGGCTGGAAAGCATGCTGGGATGCTGGGGACGGTGATTTAACTTGAACCAGGAAGGGGTCTGGGACAGAAGTTTCATAAACCAGTTTGACCCAGATCAGTTTAGTCTGATACTGCATTCAACCAGGTTTAAATTAGAGCACTTTCAGCCATTTTGAAACTGGTTTACGTGCACTGAACTTCTGCTCTGTTACAGGTTTAAACCAGTTTCTGATCATTTAAACCGGGTTATGTGTAACTTCTGTCCCTAGCCAAGAAGAGAAGACTGAGGTGGGATTTGATAACAGTCTTCAAATACCTGAATGGCAATTACAGCAAGAATGGAGATGGGCTTTTGTTTGTGGCTGTAAGGGGCAGGACTGTAGACTCAAGCTGCAGGAGCAGTGGACTCAAGCTGCAGCAGAGGAAATTTAGGCTAGAGAGTAGCAGGAAGTTTTTACACTATGAGGGCAGTGAAGCATTGGGACTAGCTACTTAGGGAAGCTGTGGGATCTCCACCCCTAGAAATGTTCAAGAGCAGGTTGGATAGACACATGTCTGGGATTGTTTCAACAGGGATGATCTTGCTTTGAGCAAGGGGCTGAACTAAATGACCTTGTGAGGTCTTTTCCAGCCCTGCTTTCTTATGATCCTATGATGCTCATGATAGTCTTTTGCTTAGCAAAAGGAGTCCTGTCCTAGAAGCTGATCACAGAAGAAGACACAGCTGAGCATGAGCAATGATGGCAGCCCATGGCCTTTAGTTTGCTTAAGCAGGTCATACGCCGAAGCTGGGAATTAAGCATGCACTTGAGTGCCTTGTTGGGTCTTGGAAGCTTCTTCCTGTTCTCCAGTCCCTTTTGTCCTTGATAAATAGTTTGCCTACTTCCGTTCTCCAACTGAAGCATGGTGTCTCACTTGGCTTCTCTCCAAAGCATCCCTGTCTCGCCTTGAACTAGGTGAAACAGCACAGTATTTGATATTTCTGTGAGACCTGATTGGAGACTCATTTAGGGGCCTTTTATCTTCCTTGATTTTTAATTGTAATGGCCCAGCAGAGGCAGCGTGGTGCATTTCATATTGCGCTCCGGTGTCTGTTGCTTGTCATTGCTGGTTTGTGCTTTGCCTGAACTCTCTGTCTCTGGGAGGTTCATATCAAAGGACTAGCTGACATCCAAGCAGAGCGCCTTCAATGCATTCCTTCTGTCTGGTTCCCTTAGTCACTCCCTCCACGAATGCAATTATGTTTGTCTTACACCATTTTTTCATGATGAGCCCGTGCTGACGAGTCCTTAGAATAGCATTCTCTTTCCCCCTGCCAAAAACCAGCAGAATGAACAAAACAAACAGGGAAACACAGGAGTTCAACCAGCTCTGGTTTCATTCCTACCAAATGTCTGGAGCGTTGTTATGTTTCTAGCAGTTTTCTCTGGCATGGGGTCACACTAAATGGACCTTGGTTACCTCTATTTGTCCTACTTTTCCCCCTTTCCTTTTTTAATACTGGCTTTAGAGATTCCTGAGCATGCTGAATAAAATGTAGTATTGTTTAAAAAAATATATCAGCGGCTACTCCTTTTTTTTTTTGTCTTCTGGCATTTCATTACCAATGCAAAATAGAAAGATGGGGGAAAATAGTTGAATTTTTCTAGCAGAAATAGACCCCTTTTGCAAATGAGACACTGATTTTCAAGCAAAAACAGTCTCATTTCTAAGAAAAAATGATTTTGCATCCAAAGCATATAGCTGCTTACATTTTTTCACCTTGTCTAGATGAGAAACTGCCTCTTTTGTCAGAATTTCCCATTGTGGGGCCTTCTGAAAACCTAAACAGCATGGACTGGAACATGCACTGGAATTGCCTGTGTTTAGTAAAGTCCTGTAGCAGCTTCCACTCAAGGTGTTGAACTAAAGAGCTTGCTCCCAGGGCTGTGAGACAGCAAACTTAGCTCCTTTGCTAACAATAAAAGAACCTAATCTCTACTGACTGGAGAATTCGTAATACATAATGCTTAGGATCCCATCCCTAGTACATAATTTGCCAAAACCTGCTTCAATACGGACAAGTGCAGGGTGCTGCACCGGAGACGGGGAGAACCAGCACCATACTTACAGGCTGGGGAACTCCCTTCTCATCAGTGCAGAGGCAGAAAAGGATCTTGCAGTCATTATTGATGCCAAGATGAACATGGGCCGGCAGTGTGGGGATGCGGTCAGGAAGGCCAACCGCACCTTGTCATGCATCCTCAGATGCATCACGAGCAGGTCCAAGGAGGTGATCCTCCCCCTCTATGCGGCACTGGTCAGGCCGCAGCTGGAGCACTGCATCCAGTTCTGGGGGCTGCACTTCAGGAGGGATGTGGACAACATGGAGAGGGTCCAGAGGAGGCCACTTGCATGAACAGGGGGCAGCAGGGCAGGCCCTATGAGGAGAGGCTACGGGACCTGAACCTGTTCAGCCTCCACAAGAGAAGGCTGAGAGGGGATCTGGTGGCCTCCTATAAGCTTGCCAAGGGGGACCAGCAGGCAATGGGAAAGTCCCTGTTCACCCAAGCACTACCGGGGGTAACAAGCAACAGCGGCCGTAAGTTGACTGCGAGTAGATTCAGGCTAGATATTATGAGACACTATTTCACAGTCAGGGTGGCTAGGAGCTGGAACCAACTTCCAAGAGAAGTGGTGCTTGCCCCTACCCTGGGGGTCTTCAAAAGGAGGCTAGACAGCCACCTAGCTCAGGTCATTTGACCCCAGTATCCTTTCCTGCCCATAGCAGGGGGTCAGACTAGATGATCTGCTTATGTCCTTTCTGACCCTACCAACTGTGAAACTATGAAACTATAATGCTTAGGCTTCATCCCTGGTGATGCCCCGGCTCCTTAGAGCGCAGTGGACATGCACATGCACACATACATGCTTCTGATTCTGCTTGCCAAAACCTGCTTCATGTCTTCTACCCTGTCTGTACATGCACTCAGACAGCACTGCTAAGTGCTCCTGCTATTTTCTCCCGCCTTGCACAATAAAACAACTTGCACGAGAAAACCATTTGGCTCCATTTTCTTTGTTTTGTAGAGAGAAACTGTTTTTCTCTCATACAGCCTGTACTCCCACTGGGCAGATACTGGACAACCTCCTGGGTTTAACAAAAAAAGTACTGTAGGGAGCAATCCTGCACGGTGGGAGGGAGATGGGCTAGGTAGCACAAGAGGATCTTTCCGTCTCTTGTTTCTGCTTGAAGCCCTTGTCGTTCCTTTTGAAGCTTTCCAGAGTGTTTCTACTTACAGAGAGGAGTTTGTTTCTCATTTTTTAGCTGTGTGTTTTTTCTAACCCAGAGTTTTCCCGCACAAGAAACACATCCTTGGTTTCTCCGAGGCTTATTTACTAGCAGGATACTGTGGATTTTAGGCCCAGATAGGCACCCTCTCTAAAAAGCTTGAGGAGTGGCTCTGCAGGGAGGTGCCAGTGATTGTGCCCTGGGGAATGGCTCTGAGGCATTTTATCCAGCTCATTTACAGCCTTGGTTCCAAGCAGAAACTCCTCCGTGAATTGGAATTTGACTCCATGTTATCCGATATTTAGTTGGGTTTTATCTATTAAGGGGCAGAAACAGTCCTTTGCCTGTGAATGTCCTGAAAAACACATGCAGCTTTTGTTCCACAGTTCTCTCAAAGTAAGTGGTGCCTTATTTCTAATAAATCAAACCTGCTTAAACAACCAGGTGGAGTCCAGAGTGCATTCATGTGCTAGGTTTTATGTATATTTTTCACCAGCGGTTCGCAACCTTTTGCACCTTATGTGCAACCAACCATTTTGTCAAAAAAAAGCCCTGGTCCCACCATGATAAAAACAAAACCCCGCAGAATTGCATCGTTCAAGATATCTTTTGATTTGCCTATTTGAAATGCAAACAACTTTGATTTTTTCAATCAGGCAATGAGTTGACCTTCGTGTCCCACCAGCGGGATGCGTCCCACTGGTTGGGAAACACTGCAAGTCGAGACCATTAAAAAGGCTGCTCCTGTTATTACAGTTATGGCTAGGGACCCCAGCCAGGTCCAGGGCCCATTGAGTCCATTGCAATCCAGCCATGTAGTGTGAAGAAATCCCACCTGGAAGAGCTTTAAGTCTAAAGAGTCCAAGGCATCCAGACTCTTTCTCTCCTGCCTTCAAAGGGTATTGTCTTTACTGTCCATTCGGTCCTGACCTTCTGCATCCTCTCACTGTTCCCGCTTTGGGAAAGAAAGAAACTGCATTGAAGCTTTGCCCCGGAGCGACCTTTCCCCCTTTCCCTGAGGTGTGGAACGGATTCAGCGTCTGCATCCACTCAATCCCATAAACCATTTTTATGGACATGCAAAATATCGGTGAAAAATACTTCATCCCTTTAAAGAGAAAAATAAACACTTTCTCTCCTCATTATACAGTTTCCAGGAAGAAACGCACACTCCGTATTGACAAAGCTTACGCTGAAAAAAAAGGCTCGAACCGAAGATGCTGAACTTCTCTCCAAACAACCCGCGTTTGATATTTACAAATCTGTAATTTACTCTTTATCGGATTTGGTATGAAGTCATATTTAATGCGGCTGCTCTGCAACAGCGAGACTTTGCTCCCTGGGGAGCTTTCAAGCAAAGCCTAGGGAAACGGTCGGTTTAAGGAGGGGGGGAAAAAAAGCCAAAACATTAAAAGGGACGCATGTGTGAGCTTGCGACTGCCGGTTAGCATAGCCCCGGATAATCGATACGAAATCCTCCTCTCGCATAGGCCTGCGCCTGTTGCATCCAAATGCGCCACTGACTTGGTGAGATGCTGTTCTCATGGGTGACTCTTTCCTCGGATGCACCTCTGGAGCAGGGCTGGCGAGGCAGCAAGTGTCGCTCCCTTTACTCTGCCCCTTCGTGGGTTTAAGGTGCCGCGGTGATGAGTTTGAGAAATCGGAGGCTTCTTAACCACTGCCACCAGACTTGGGTTTCTCTCTGACATTTGCAAATGGTGATGACATATCAAATGCATTTATATTTTTTAAAAGGGAGAAAATATCCTCTCCTCTTTCTTTGAGGGAATCTGGGTGAGTCTAACAAGCTGAGATGGCCACTTCAGCGGCTGACACTTCTTTCAGTAATTGAAAATCAATGGCTGTATGCTGACCTTTTCCTGACAGGAGCCATCTTTCTATTACTACTTTAGTAAGGCCGGATTGTTGTTGTAGCCATGATGGTCCAGGAAATACATGAGAAACAAGGTTTTCTTTGGCAACATGTTTTATTGGACCAACTGTATAGCTGGGAGAGATGTTAGACAAGCTTTTGAGCATGAAGTGTCTTCTTCAGCTTTCTTTACACTTCCTGCTTCCCTAGTCTTTCACCATCGCCTTCCCTGTAACAAATGTCAAAGTCATACCATTCCCCACCCCCAGCAGCCATGCCATCCACATAAGATTGTGGGAGCAGTCTTAAGAGCATGCCAAATCTCCCAAAAGTTGGAAGGTTATCAAGTGCTATGCGGTGTGGGATGGGTATGCTTCACTGGAGCTACACTGAGGTCCTCATTCCTTATAGTACTTAAAGATTTTGCAAAAATGATGAGTACTTACCCTAACATCTGGGCCAAATTCCAGCCTGGTAATTATGTTTTCATACACCAAAGTTCTCTCCACTTCCCTTTCACTTGAATACAATAGACAGACTTCCTCTTCTTCCCTAACCTTTTGTGTATTATTGCTGTGCATCTTGAGCAGCTGGTGCTTTTCACTCTAGAGGTGGTTGCATTTCAGTACTGGATGAAGTGATGCTTACTTACAGTTTGGATAGCAGCCCATTATATGAAGTGCTGTGAGATGCATTTAAAGGGAAGGCACTGGTAGTCTATCAGTAACTGTCAAATCTCACCATCCCTTCCACTCCCCTGGTTAAGTCCCTTTGCCTTCCACTTTATAGCTGGAAGTTGAGTGGACCCTAAGCTGTAAATTCTTATAGAAAAATCTGCATCCAAAGTAGCGAGGTGTCCACAAGATTCAGCATTTCTTTTCAGGCCAACACAGAAATGAATCTAAACTGCAGAACTGCATTCAGATCCACATTTCTCCAGAGCTTAGAGACTTTTAGGGTTCTAAGTGGGGTATAACACTCTGATAGAGGATGAGCTCTGGTAGAGTCTGAGAAATCTGCCTTGGGCGGGGAAATAACCACGCATCTTTATATCTATGAACCAGGATGGATCAGGGCTGAAACTTTTACCATTAAAGGTAATTCACAACAAGGAGTGCTTAACCCTCTGACATCCATATACTTTACTAATGTTTGGAGGAACTGTAAGACATGGAAGATCAGACCTTAAAAGTTTATATGAAGGCAGTTGTTCTCAACCTTTTTGGTGCCAGGACCCATTTGTAAATATTGATGGCCAGTCCCCACCCAATAAATAGTTTAAGTAGAAAACAGCTCCCTGGCCCTGCCAGTGCCCCTCACTCCTGACCTACTGCCCCCCCATCTCCAGGCTCCAGCCCCCACAATGTGTGGGTGGGGGAGGAGGGGTGTGGGGCATGGTGGGGCCCCAAGCAGCCTCTTGCAGTCAGGAGCTCTACCAGCCTGCAAGAGAAAACCCAGGTTTCCGTTTTTCTCCTTTAAAGGAGAATCCATTTGAAAAGTGTGTTGATCCATTTTTTAAGTTTGCTTATGACCCTTTTATATGTTCTTGCCACCAACTTTTGGGGCACGACTAGGCCTGTGCAAAGCGGCTAGTATTCGCTTCGGATTCGGCTGATTTGGGGGACGGAGTGATTTGATTTTGTGATTCAAATCACTGTCCCGATTTGATTCAGCCGAATCTGATTCAGAGATTTGGCTGCAGCTGAATCAGCCGAATTGGCCCCATTCCCCGCCCGCTCTCCCAGCCTGGCAATGGCTGCCCTGCCTGCCCCAGCTCCCGGCTCTTTGAAAAAAAAGCCCTGA
>NW_017728980.1:8215313-8215761 GCF_001723915.1 Gavialis gangeticus | reverse complement strand
AATCAGCCGAATTGGCCCCATTCCCCGCCCGCTCTCCCAGCCTGGCAATGGCTGCCCTGCCTGCCCCAGCTCCCGGCTCTTTGAAAAAAAAGCCCTGACTCACCGGGTGTTGCCAGGCGGGGGGGATCCCCACTGCCCCGCACTGCCCCATGCTGTGTAGGGGGCTCTGCCACGAGCCTCCAGACACCCTGAGGCTGCTGCAGCAGCTGGTGAGTCCCGGGGTTGGTTTTTTTTTGTTTTTTTTTTTTAAAGAGCCAGGAGCTGAGGCAGGCAGGGCAGCCATAGCGGAGGGGCTGGGAGAGCGGGTTGACAGGCTTGTGCCAGAGCCCCCCATGCAGCATGGGGCAGTGGGGATCACCCCCCTGCCTGGCAGCACCTGGTGAGTCTGGGCTTTTTTTTAAAGAGCCGGGAGCTGGGGCGGGCGGGACAGCCATGGGGGGGCTAGGGG
>NW_017728980.1:8212906-8215271 GCF_001723915.1 Gavialis gangeticus | reverse complement strand
GAGGTCTGGTGGGGGTCCCCCCCATGGTCCCCTCCCCCCTCTTCCAGGTCCCCCTCTCCTGCCCCCTACTTACCAGCTCAGAGTCCAGGTGCTGCAGCGGGCGGGGACTGCCCGAATTTCCGAAGCGCTCTGAATCTTTTCTGAATCGGTTCAGAGAGCTTTGAATCAATTCGGACCTTTTAATTGGTCTCCTGAGTCCATTTGGATTTGGAGATTCGGAGATTCGGCTGCCAAATCTCCTCTGAATCAAAGCATCGCACAGCCCTAGTCACGATCCAGGGGTCAAGAAATGCTGCATTAAGGCATATATCCTTGAGCTCACTGTAAGTCACATAAAAGGAATGCATTCAAAGAGTGAAAGGTGAGGCTGCAAATGTAGGGAGTTAAGTGGAACGCAGCGGTGGGGGGGGACCCCCGGAAGGATTTACAGTGAACAGAAATGTTTTTTTCAGAATTAAAACATTTTGGCTGACAAGAATTTAAATGCCTCTCCTTCTGCCCTCCTCCTCTCTCCCTCTCAAATGGCTCAGATAAGAGCATCAGGACAGAGTCTCAGCTGCTCGGGTGATCTCATCTGCTGTAGATGAGGATTCTGGCCCATTCCCTTTATATCCAAGAAGCAGCAGTGGAATTACTGGGAACTGGGTAGTTGATGTCCCCACTGGAGTGAAACGGGAGGAAGAACCAGGAAACAACCAGCAGGGATGTTGAAAAGTAAATTGCGCATGAAGAATGTTTTCCGGTGTGCGTTCTTTTCAGTACCGCAGCCAATATAAAAAGGAGTTTAATGATGACACCCCCCCACCCCGCTTCAGCAATTCCTCATCCTTGCAAAGGGATCCAGCTGGGTTTGTTCTCTTTCCCTGGATCGAACGCTAGTGAGATCCCAGAGCCTCTATGAGTGTATGGCAGCACTTAATAATAAAGAATGAGTCAGGTCTTCAATATTACACTACGCTACACAGCTTAAATAATAAATGAAGTTAAATTAATCAAGGTGTATCTGAAGGGAGATATGGACATTCTAATCTAGCAGCACAGAAGCAACTCTGCAACTGTCAACAGGCAACAAAAATAAAGTCATTTCTAGTAATCAAATTGAGAGGTTCTTTAGATATTGTTTCTCTTGCTTTAAAGAGAGTAATTTGTTCTGAGAGTTCTTGTTAAATGATCAACTGCTTCCTATTTAGAACTCGTGCCCCTAGAGAATGTCAAATGTTATCTTGCTTTTCAGATGTGAAATTCAGCCATGGTTGAGGCTGGAGCAGGAGTTTTTTTGCCTTGAACCATTAGGGCAAAGGCTCCCAGAAACCAGCTTGGAGATAAATATGAGAAACTGGAGGTTCTGATTAAAAACAAGCAAACTGGTCCAGATTAAAATAGTACAAATAAAGAAACCTGATTATTCTCTTCAGGCTCAGAGAAGGCGTTGCAGTAAAGGGCAATGCATAAAACCCTGGACAGAAACTGGACCCAAAGATTCTTCACTCACTTTATTTTTGGCTTAAAAAGTACTGCAGGCGAATCTCTGTTTGCCCTTTCTCCTGGTCTGATCAGAAGCATTAGCTGTTTTATGGGGAGATTAACCTTAGCCTTAGCATTTGGATCGAGCTCCATGTCCGCAGATTGTCCCAAGTATTAGAGCCCTGCCCTGTGCAACACAAGGCTGGGAGACCAGCAGGGAGGGGTTCCCTGCTGACCTGTCTGAAAACACATTGAGAACAGGTAGTCTCTGGTGACAGCTCACCTGTGTACGAGGCCTGTGCGAAGCAGCTAGTATTCGCTTTGGCTTCGGCTTCGGCCGATTTGGGGGACAGTGGTTCGATTCGGTGATTTGAATCTCTGTCCTGAATTGATTTGGTCAAATGTGATTTGGAGATTCAGCTACTGCTGAATCTCTGAATCGGCCAGGCCCATCGCCCCGCAGCCTTGCAATGGCTACACGCCCCCCCGCCTGCCCCAGCTCGCCCCAGCTCCTGGCACTTGTTAAAAAAAAAGCCCGAACTCAGCGGGTGCTGCTGGATGGGGGGGCAATCCCCACTGCCCCGCACTGTGTGGAGGGCTCTGCACAAGCCCCCCACTCTTCCAGCTGTCCCCCATGGCTGCCCAGCCTGCCGTGGCTCCAGCCCTTTAAGGAAAAAACCCAAGAAAAGCTCCTGAATCACCGTTCCTGCTGGGCAGGGGGTGATCCCCGCTGCCCCCTGCCATGTGGGGGGCTCTTGCATGACCCCCCGACCCTCCCCCCCAAAGCCCCAAGGCCACTGCAGAAGCAGTGAGTCCCGGGGCTTTTCTCATTTTTTTTTCTCTTAGAGGGCCAGAGCTGGCCCGGGTGGGGCACCCATGGGAGGACTGGGGGAGCAGGCAG
>NW_017728980.1:8211742-8212887 GCF_001723915.1 Gavialis gangeticus | reverse complement strand
TAACCTTTCCAGGCTCAAGGCACCTCCCACCATCCCCTGCTACCTCCCACACACACACACCTTACCAGCTCTGAGTCCATCTCCAGCTCCCTGCTGCCGCCACCGGGGACTGCCCAAATCACCAAAGCTCTCCGAATCTTTTCTGAAGATTCAGAGAGCTTTGAATCAATTTGGACCTTTTAATTGGCCCCCTGATTCAATTCGGGTTCGGAGATTTAGCCACTGAATCGGGCCAAATCTCCTCCAAATCGAATCGCCACCCGAAGCTTCGCACAGCCCTACTGTCTAGTTCCAGTCCTCACTGATGCAGAGAAGCAGACCAAGGCAAGGGGAAGATGTCATTTAGTTGACCATTGTGGTACCTTAAGATAGCGCAATGCCAAGCTTTGTGCTAACATGGATAGAGCTGGGAAAGATCCTATTCTGAGCTAAGCTACTCCTGCTCCTCTTGCAGGCTTTTGGTATGGCTATGAACAGCTGCTTCTTCTAATGCCAAACTTGGCCCTCCCAATCCTGTTTTTACCCCTAGAATAAGAGTTGAGTATTTTCTTTTTTGTTTGTTGTTTCTGCTTTTTGTGTTTGTGTTGCTTTCTGATTCAGCAATCCCAGGCCCCAAAAGCTCGTTTCTAACCTACTTTTAGACTGGACATATCAAAAGAACTTAAGGAATCGAATCAGCCAAACTCCACTGCATTTCCAAGGGCGATTTGGTGTCTAACTCTCTTAGGGTAATTGAAGCTTCTCTGTCATCCTGTTCACCCTTGGAACAGGACACATCAAATGAGGTGCTTTCTTCTTGTGCCAATACAGTTTAGGCCATGCACGCCAATGGAAATTGGAGAAGCGTCATTACCCCCTCCCCCAACATAATGACTCAGGAATCCCCTTTAAGAGCTGGATTTCCCTGACGAAGCAGTTGCTGGCGAAAGACATACAAGGTAATCGGAAAAGTAGCCGGGTTTGAGATTAAAGTTGTTCCATCAGCTGAGACGCTTATAGAAAGCTTCCCCTCTAGGTGATTTGCATAATGCTCCTAGCCATTTTGTGAAGTGTTGGGAATCCCATAATGCAAATAACCCCCAAGCCTATATAATCAAATGCCTTCACCTGATCTGAAATGAGTGCAAAAAGAAATTTACCACATA
>NW_017728980.1:8195509-8206742 GCF_001723915.1 Gavialis gangeticus | reverse complement strand
GAAAAGTAGCCGGGTTTGAGATTAAAGTTGTTCCATCAGCTGAGACGCTTATAGAAAGCTTCCCCTCTAGGTGATTTGCATAATGCTCCTAGCCATTTTGTGAAGTGTTGGGAATCCCATAATGCAAATAACCCCCAAGCCTATATAATCAAATGCCTTCACCTGATCTGAGATGAGTGCAAAAAGAAATTTACCACATGTTTTATCCAGCTCAGCAATGTCTCCTCTGCAGCCGGAATTGCTAACAATATTCCGACCTGTTGGAGCACAACATTGAAACGTATAGAAACAAGACCTGCAGCCACTTTCTGCAATTCAATCTTGTCTTTATTGCAGCAGTGGAGGTGTGCTGCGTATTAGCGAGTACTTTTTTTTCCCCCTGACTAACCTTGGCTGGGTCTCATTACCAGCCTCCAGCTCTCTTGAGAATCGCTCTGTTTGGGTTTTTGTTCTGCTGGTTTTGAAGGTGACCGGCTTCCTATCTGGGGCTCTGGAAAGTGAATCCCAAGCATGGTACACATGCACCTGATCCTTAAGGACCAGAGCGCGCTCATCTACTGTAAGTCAATGCACAATCTGGGTCTAAGGGGCCAAATGCTCATTTGGTGCAAGCCTGTGGTGCTCCACTGTAAATCAGCCTGGCTCCGTTGAGTTATGCTGATCAACGCCAGAATCTGTGCTCCAGCCTTTCCTTTTTTACTTCTGTCTTCCAGAGAGAACAATGTATCTCGCACTGTCTTGATAGTTTCCCTCCCTTCCCTGGATTGAATTATACAGAGTGTACACTTGAGTGATTTTTAAATCTAAATGAAAATGTAAAGAACCCTTTGCTGTAGCGTGGAGTCCTACAATAAGGCAAATTGTTTAACTTCTACACACCCCCATCTGGCCCTAATTGATTCTTGTAACCCAACTGTGATGTCTAACATGTTCTAGTCAGAGAAATCTGCCGGCACTAATTCTACACGGTGAACGCTGATATGGCATTTAATGTGAGAACGAGATCAATTTCCCTTCTTGAGTTAACTCATGAGTAAAAGAAACCCTGGCTGGTGATGATAAAATGGCTGAGACAGGGCAGCGAATATAGAAGTAACAGAAATGGGGGAAACTTCTGCTTGGACCTTTTTCTGAGGTTTGAAGATATTCATTTTCCTTTTGTAACTGCACATCCAGACTCTTGTTTGCACTGGAGCTCCCATAAGGAAAGCGCATTCTTTGGGGGATAGGGGTTAGAAATGTTGAGACCTCCTTACACTCAGTGATGAACCGTTAGCCCACTTACAGGCTTCTTCCTAAAATTGCTCTTGCCATGAGGTTTAATGCATGGTTTGGACAGATCCACAGCAGAGTTTCAAGGGGAAAGTCCCAAGGAAGCTCCCCAGCAGGACTGTAGCTTTGTATTTCCTTGAGCTGTGTTATGAATAGAAGAATCTCTTGTCTCTTGGAAGGCATAAAATAGTGGGTTTATGGGCATGTTGGCCCCTGAGTCAGAGGTATGTGAGTGCAGGCCTCTGTTGCTCACTCAAGCCCTCTTCCTCCCTCTGTGGGAAACAAGACATGACCTGGGGCTGACTAAAGGCTGTCCATCCTTTCCCCTTCACTGCCTCGCTGTAGAGCTTTCCTCCTTGTCACTCACTCACTGCGCTGACTGTTTGCACGACACGAATCCACAGGTTGGAGCGAGGTAAGCAAACTCGATGCAAAATAACACGTCCCAGCAGTGTTAGTTTAAAGACTTTTAGAGCGGTGGGAAATCCCGATCGTACAAACACAGGCACAGTTGTGTCAGTGTAAATGGGAAATCATGTGTCGCATACAATCACCCTTAGGCCTTGCAGACGGTAGGATTTCAATGCCCTGAACTCCCAGTATAGATACGGATCCCGCACATTTCTATGTGTAATGAGCTGCCCCGTTCAAACTGCTGCCTTTGGGGAAATCATGTCTATGTGTTCTTTCCACTGATGCCTCTCTCTTGGTGACAGAAATCCTTAGTCTCTTATTACACCTTCTTCCAGTTTTAACCTTCTGCCCTGCAGCCGGCAGGGGGCATTTTTAGCTGCCAGCACCTGGCTGAAGTTTCTAACAACTCGTAGGGCTGCCTTTCCCCACTACGGTCTAATGTGACTGGCAGGTGACAGCCTGCTTGGTGCCAGTGGCTGGCAGGAAGCCAAGCTCTGAATAAGAGATGAGGGGTCCAGCCAGCACCATACACAAAGTGTGCCGGCTTCCCCTCGGTAACCCTAGAGAACAGCATCTATTGTGTAGGTCAGAGCACTTAGAGAAAAGCAGGAAGAGGGAGTAGCCCTTTGCCTACAGCACAGCCCACACCGTGGGCGGTTTTCTTTAAAGGAGTCACCTTTAATGGTAAAAATTTGCACCCTAAATTCACCCTGCTTCATAGGTGTAAAGTTGGGTGGTTGTTTCCATGTCCAAGGAGAATTTCCCAGACTGTCAGAGCTCATCCTCTATCAGAATATGTTATACCCCACTGGAGTACAGGGACTCAACTCAGAGCCCTAAAAGTCTCCAAACTCTGGCAAAACGTGTTCTGCATCTAAAATCTGCAGTTTCGATTCATTTCCGTTTTGGGCTTAAAAGAAATGCTGAATATTATGGACATCTCTCTACTTTGGATGTAGATGTTTGTGAATAGGACTGACATAGGACCAAATCCCATTTTTCTCCAGTTTTCCTCGCACACTGCCCTGCTTATGCCCCTTAGGCCTGGCCAGGGCCATGCAGTTCCCAGGCTATGCCATCCCTCTTAGCCCACTGTAGCTGCCAGTTGTGTGTGGTAGCTTTGGCACTGTTGGCCCTGGTCTGAGAGCATCCAGCTCCTTCCAAACAGGCAACTGGTACACACCAGTGGAAGAAAGGGTTAAACAATCTGGCACTTCAAAGCAAGCAGCAGCTCTGGCATGTAGAAGCTAGCCAACATCGACATTACATGTTGTGGGTCCGCATTGTATTGCAAGGGCCACTCTTGCCCAAACAATAAATCAGCGAAATCCCCGCTATGATCCAGGGGCCAATTAGCAGGCATTTGTTTTTCCCTCTGCATGCGGGTGTCTCTGTACACATGTGCTGTGAGTGTGTGTAGCCAGGGCTGCAACACATGTGCGGATCCCCTGCCTGCACGGACCTAGTGAAGATGTTTTCAATAATTTTTCTTACAATAGCTCCTGAGGTTTAGAACAGCAAAAACAGATCCAGGGGCCTGCAGGAAACAGAGCCATTTACTTGGGGGGAAAAGGACTGAAAAGCTTCCATTTATTTGTTTCTTTTGCCTGTCCATTTGTTCTCCTGGTTGAAGTTTATGTTAAAAATTCAGGATGTCTCTGTCATGCATCTGGAGAACTTACTTAGGGTGGATTATAGCAGAGAACATGGTGGATGCAGAAGAGAAGGGGGTTTCGGTGGTTTTAAACCCCCTTTTAGGAGTCGGTCACTTCTGTTGTCATTTAAAGCAGATTCTTGAGAAATGTTTGGGGAGAAAAGAAGCATTTTTGTTAAAGAGTTCAGGCTTTCAGCCTGCAAGTCATGGTTCAGAAAGCCTGGCCTAGCCCATATTTTGAGGAAATCTCATGACTCTTCCAGCCAGACCCATCTTGACATACGCGATGTTTCTAATTAAAAAGAAAAGCAAGAAAGTTAAATAAAAACTAAAAAGAGATTTTTTCAGGGGTAAAAATGAATAACCAGCCTCAAATCCCACGTTTCAGACTTTCTTTATACATCACTATTAAGTAAAATGGCACACACTTATTTTTTTTCCTTGAAACATGCTATATAATGCATTAATAGAGAATTATATCCATGCTGCAAGATTATTAAGAAAAAGAAGAAGAGATAAGACGATAGAAAGAATCTCATTTTCTATTATACGGATGACAATAGATATACTTAAGCTGTGTAGCCCTGACCTTGGCACATGTTTCATTTCAGCCCCCTGAGAGCCTGGAATTGATACGCTGACGTTCATCATTAACGTGAAGAACTAGCATCTTGACTGAACGGGGGGAGCTGAGTTTTTCCAACAATCCAAGGGTCAAATTAACTCTCAAGATCCCTTTGCCTTCTACACCAGATCCTGGAGTTCTTACCACTTTTTAATGGTATTCTAATGACATCAGTTGAACTGTGCCAGGAATATTGCTAGATATCAACCTCCCCTCACCCCCCGCTTCCTCCAGTCTTCTGTAGTCTGTCTGCCTATCTGCAGAGTCTTACGCATCGGTGTAATCCGTTGTTAATATTGCTGTTGTATCCGGGTGCTGACTGAACTCGAGATGCTTACTGCACAGTAGCTCATTACTACTGAGCAGTAGCATCGCGGGGCGCGAACCATGATACGACATTACTGAGCAGTAGTAACAAGCTGCGGCACAGTCAGCATCCCCACAAAGCCGTGCAGAGATGCTACTGTGTAGTAACGCTGGTTACTGCACAGCCATTTAGGACTTGGGTATGTAAGTGCTAAATGACGGCACGGTAACAACTGCGCAGACAGCGTCTGGGGTAGACGCGGCCACTGTGGTGCAAAGAGCTGTTGCACAGACTGTTTGTTCTTGCTGTCCCCAGTTAGGGAAGAGCCAAGGCAGAGTTAAGGAAACTTGCGGAAAGATCCTGCTGGACTGAAAGCCCTGGAGATGGATACTTAGATCTTTCAAATGCCCAAGGTATTTGGCTCTGTAGTTCCTGCTAATTTCAAATGGCATTTCACCCAAATCCCCAGTGGGGCTTTGAGCATCTTAGCCTGGCTGTCTCTGTCTGTAGGAGGGATGCAGCATAGGCAGTGCTCCTCAAGCTTCTCCCACACTGCTCTGTCAGCGTCTATCTCAGCCTTGGCCTGCTTGCACTGTTCAGGGTGGAAAAAGGAGGTCAGTCTCCGCTGGCCTCTTGGCTGTGAGTGCCAACAAATGGGCCAGCTGCCATGCTGCTTTCCTGATGTGGACACATATTTGCTGGACTGGGACCCACCCAGTTCAGTTCTCAAGCACTACCTGGAGAAAAGCTGATTCCATTTATACTAGACTGGGGCAGCACCCAGAGGAAGCCCTATATCCCTCTGCCTATCTAGTTCCCTCTTTTAAGAGTTTCTCCTGGTATCCTGCACTCAGCCCACCTTCCTCTGCCTCAGGGCTGCACTCGCTGCTGCAGCTTCCGAAACGCCGTTGTTAATAATAGCATGGAGGCAAAGGGTTTCCATTCCTTCTTCCTCAAATCAAGTTTGTTTAGCCCTTGAGCTACTGTGAATAGTGAGAGGCAGAAAGAGCTGAGTAATGGAGTGACAGCTCTGCTGCATTCTTGCTAATGCAGATATCATTTGATCAGTGTGATCCCCTGCAACCTCTTGCAGGGATTAATAATGGCAAGTAATTCACTGGAGTGAAGCACTGTGCAGTTATGAAGAGGACACTGTGTTGAGCCCGTGCATCCCCAGGGAGCTCGGTGTGACCCCAGCACGACACCACTGGAGATGTGACCTTGCATCAGTGGCATCCCCAGAGAAGCATTTTACTCATCAAGCACCTCTTGGGTGGAGAAGAGGGAATACAATCAAGGCTTGAGGAGCTGGGAAGCAGGTACGGTGTTTCTATTCTAGGAAAGGAGCTGGGAAGCAGCATCTTCGTTTCTACTCTAGGAAAGGATCTGCCTCTGTGCCTCCATCTCTCCCACCTCCAGAGCTCCCACTGGGCCACTTCCACAGAGCTTCCCTGTCCTACTCAGTGGTGGGGATTTGCCCCATGGAACTGCCCATTCATTCCCAGAGGTAGTCTCTAGCTCTACACCTGTTCCCTCCCTTCCTCCTACTCCATGCTGGAGCTCTGTCTTTCCCACCAATCCCATCTATCCCCCTTTGTGAGGGGGTCCGTATCTCCCCCTGCCAAGCCCCCTTTGTCCCACTCCATGCAGTGGGCCCTGTCCTCTCCAGAGCTCCTGCTGACGCATCCCACCCCATGCCTGTGCCTGGTCCTCAGAGCCCGTCCATTCCACACAGGGAAGGACCCACCTTGCTGCTGCTCTGGCATGACGTTGGGTGGTGACAGCTGTCACAGTGCTTTGCTTTCAGGCTTCCCAGCAGGCTGTTCCCACGGCCCCTGGGTGTACGCATCTCATGTTGCCAACAGGCGACTCAGGATCAAGTGCCTGGCCTGAGTCACAGCAGGGGTCGCATTGCATTCACACAACTAAAAAAGCACCTTGCTTGCAAATGGGTAAACATGCAGGATAGCCTTTGCCAAGCAGGAGCACAGAGGCACTTATCTCCAAAGACCGCCCTGTGAAAGCTTAGCTGCCTGCAAACACAATGCCTGCTTATTCCTCTTCTTTCTTGCTGTCTTTTTTAACCCTTGCTGGGTTTTTTTTTTTCTTGCTCCCCCTGATCTTTAAAATGTACAGCAGAGCAAATGCTTCAAGCTAATTAAACGAGCTTGTTAGATCACCTGTCCCTTCTCCCTCCTTCGTCTTTCTCAATCTCTTCCATTCCCCAGTCACTTCCTCTCTCTACGCACATTCCTTGTATTTCAGTGTCAAGAACTTTATTGGCGTGACAAGATATACAAGTGTTGCTTGAGTTAATACAGTCTCAAGCGTGTGTGTCTAGGAGAGGGTTTCACAGTGGTAATTGGGTTTTATCCAGTGTGTCCATTTCTGGATTCGGTGGCTCAGGATGCGGTGTATTGGGAGGCCATTTCTGCTCAAGTTACTCACAGCTTTTCAACCTTGCTTCTGAGTGTGGAACATATATCTGCATATATTTCCACTTCCCCAGATACACACTGTTTCTTACAGCCTAAGGAAGCTCTGCTCTATTTCTAAGTAGAAAATAACTCTCAGTTTCAATCTCTCCTTCGCCACGTTGATTACAGAACTGTTCCTCTCTGAATTTCCACTCAGCCTTCTTTCAGCCTCTTTCTTTTTCCAGTGCATCTGCAATAGCTTGATTCTGTACTTGGCAAGAGTCTGCCCATATGCTGTCCATTGCATGGTAGGAAGTTGCGTTCTCTCCAGTATATTCTGTCCTACTCTACTCCCTCCCTCCTCCCCTCTCCCCCCATATAGACTTATCTGGGGGGAGCTGCAGGAGGTGCTCTCCACGGTGCCTGGCCACCACATGCATGTGTGCATGTGCACATGCACGTGGTACCCCTGCCTCCAATCGCCCTCCTCCTGCTTCCCCCAGCCTCAAACAGCCCCTTTCAGGCTGGAACTCTGCCATCCTGCAAGGGGGACCTGCTGTTTACCACATTTTTCTCCTTTAAAAGAGTAAATGTGTGCTTTTCTCTTTAAAAGGGACAAATCTGCATTTTTCTCAATAAAAGGGAAAAATCCAAGTTTTTCTGTGGCAAGCAGAAAACCCAGATTCCTAACACTAACAGATCATGAGCAGCAATCTTTACTTTTTTTTTTTAAAAAAGTATGCCACATGGGCTGCAGCAGTGTGCTGACTGGGCCGCATGCAGCCCGCAAGCCACAGGTTGAGAACAGGTTGGGCTAACTGAATCAGAAATGTATAGCATACCCTTTCTTAAGCACCTGCTGCCCCAGCAGTGGGGTCCATACTGCTATGGGGGCAGCACCAGCAGCTGAGCAGTCAATCCTGTAGTCAGAGGATGCCCAATTCTAGCTCCCCCCAGCCTGCTCTCTCTTAGGAGACACTGAGGTCAGAAGCAGCTTGAAGGATTCAACCATGGCCCTGCACCAGGTTTGGCACCACCTGTTCTCAGCTGCACTTCAGCTACATATTGGGAACTGGCCCAGAGCCATTGAGGCCCTAGCGTCGAGTTTTTGAGTAGCCTGCAAGGGCCCCTGATCTTTCTGGTGCCCTGTGCATCCATCATCTCTGAAATTCCCTGACGCCAAGGGATGGGCAGTGTGAGATGTGCCGAGCTCCTCTGAAAAACGCAATGCGATTTGTGGCTTCCCGCTGGGTTCACATGCATAGCCGCATGTCCTTGGTATGCAGCGGCTTCTGTACATGAGCATCATGGGCAGGGCATCTGTGTGTAGCAGGCATTTTGTCTTAGCTTCGTTAGTTGGAGGTTTGGGAACTGCTCCAGCAGAGCAGGCAGCTGACTGATATCTGTATTGAGATGGGTGGGACTGAGGCTCACTCCCCTTTCTCGCTGGAAGGCATGTGTTGCATGTTATTTATTTCATCAGCAAGGCGATGTGCATAGAATTAGCTGTGGCATTTGCTGTTGCCTTTCTTCTCTTTTTCTTCTTGCCCAGCTCCACACCACTACCCACTTCCTTGGCCTCTCTATATCCCCCATCTTCACTCCTTCCCTTCCCTCCCCTTCCATAACTCTCTTCCCTTTCCTTTCCCTTCCTAGGTCTCCCATTTCCTGTTCCTCCTTCCCCGCTCCCAGTGCAGGAACTGCCTTCGCTCTAGAATCCACCCAAGCCCCTTTTAATGTGCCCTTATGCCAACAGGAAGCAGAGATTGTGATCCGATGTGTGGGCTGTTTACAAAGCAAAGGAATAAATGGGGCTGAAGGAAGATAGTCCACGAGACAAGGAACCTTTTGCTCTGGGAGGCAATGAAAGGAGGCAGAATTGGAAATGATTTTATTTCAATTAGATTTTAATTAGCTGCTGTCTCCAAGCCATCGGATCAGTCGCAGAATAATTGAAAAGCAACAATATTTGCATGTGGTGCTCCCAAGAATAGCTGCGTCTGATCTGTGGCAGGGAGGGTTTCAGGAGATAATTCCCGAGGTCAGCAGCTCCTCACTGGCAGTTCGGCATGGGTATGGTTCTCACAAATAACCCACTGTAGCCTTGCACTAATTTTACAGTAAATTAATGTCGAGCCGACGTTTGCATGGATTTAATTAGCAGGCAACACAAACTTTTATAAACCTTTTGCAATGGCAATTTAAACCTGATTGCAAAGTTATTAAAGGCAGCCATGGCAGGCTGGTTCTATTAGTCTACAGGGACCAGGCAATGTGTTTGTGCTACAAAAGCTCTCCGCTCTGGGCCAAATACAGACTTGGGGTAAACTGGTGGCGCTCACCATTTTCAATGGTGGCAGGCTATATTAGACCAAATCTGAATGGGTCTGCTGCTCACAGCCAGTGTTTGGCTAAAAACAAGCCCGGGACTTGTTTAGTATCTGATACATTTTCTGCCTTGCAATCCCAGGGAGATGCACTCAGTAGTCTTAATGGGTCCTTTTTGTCTATAAATTCAATGATCTGTGAACTGCAGCCCTATCTCTCCCACAGCCACATTGCCTGGGCCATGCTAATCACTCGCGCGGTCCCTTGCTGCCCCTGTCTTTCTGGAAGGATGTAACAGCTAGGTCTGAACTGAGACTGGCCCGCAAATCGGTATTGCACCAGATTCCAGAATGACTGTGGCCCTCGACTTCAGCCAACTGATATTTCAGATATCTACAGGTAATGAAGAGGAGGCATTTCTGATGGATGCCCATCAGTAGGCAAGGCTTAAGAGGAGGTGGGCTGATCCTCATAGCGTTGGCTGCTTCTCCCTTCATCCAGGCCAGCTTAAAGCAGTCAAACAGAGCTCTGTGCCACATGGACAATGGATAGAGTTTCACATTAATTGACTTCTGCCCCTTCCTCTGCCCATTATAGCCAGCTTCCTTCCTTGAGGGGTCCCCTTTGCAGGATTGGGGGGACAGCCCCACATAAGCTCGATCAGCTGAGATTCCCACCCTCGGTGGGGCAGTTCTCAGGGGACTCTCTGCTACCAGAGCTCATTTGGTGCCCTGATGGGGCAGATCAGAAGTTAAAATCTGCTTGTTATCAGGTAGATCAAGAGCAAGGACAAAAGCGCATGGGCACCAAGGCCTGTAACCTTTGCAGTGGGAGTGAGGACATTTCTTATTTTGAAAATAACTCTAAAAAAAATCATTTTAGAGAAGCAAAAGCAATTCTTGGCCAAGGAGATTTAATTGCTAACCTGCCTCTGTAGGAAATAGGAATAACAGCCTTTAATTATGATTAGGGGTTCCATATGGAGATTCCTGGACACCTCTTTAATCAGCCATAGATATTCTGTCCTCCATGCTTTTCTCATAATGCGTTATGAGGACAATGGCAAGTTATTAACAAAATATAATGGGAAAAGCAATATCTGACTATTACATTCATTTTTGTGAGGCTAACCATTTGGGTTTCTTTCTTTCTTTTTTCTTTTTTTTTGTGCTATTAACATTCTGTAGCAGCCAGTCAAATACAGCACAAGTGCCTGTGCCATTAACTGCTCCGTGTAGCTTCTGTTTCTGCTTTGCTGAAGTAGTAAGCCATATTCTGCTGTCACTCACACTTGTGTAAATCTGAAGTCACTCCAGTGACCCAACATTTGTCTGAGGTAAATGGGAGCAGAGCCTAGGCGGCTTCAGTCTCCCCTTAGCTGGATGAATGCTCGGATTAATGATTGACTGCCAGTATTATTTCACTGTGTGTTTGTGTATTGCCAGTAATGTCCCCAAGACAGGCGTGCAAGGGAAACAGTTATTGTGGCTCAAGGAGATTTAGGAAAGAGCTCAATGTGAGCAGGTACTTTCTCTACTATGATTGTGAAATCACACTCCACTGGAAATTTTTAACAAATTGGATTAATCTAGCAAAATAAAACCAGAGTCTGAATGGGAGGTGGCTTAGAGCCCAAATGTGAATCCATGTATAAGTACCTGCATCAATGGCCTGCTTTTCAGGGGTGCCAGACACCCCCTGTTCCCAGTTGGCATCAGTCCCCAGTCACCATTTATTCAGCATTTTTGAAAATCAGACCACTAACTTATGTGTGATCTGAGATCTAACTTAGAGCTGAGATCTTCAAAAGGACCTAAGAGAGTTAGGCACCCAGTAGGCTTGTTGACATTCAAGGGGTGTGAAGCTCCTGATTCCCTTGGGCCTCTTTGCAGATCCCACCCTTGAGAAACTGGATTCACATTAGGTCTAAAGGCATTTTTTTCGGGTTTGCATGTGGATGCCTCACTCTGCAGGTACCTCAAAGCGGCCTGCCACTCAGCATGTGTTGAACACCCTCCAGCTAAAATCCCTGGGAGCCCAAATCCATGCAACCCTCCTGATAATCTTAGTCCAAAGTTTTGAAGCAGCAGCTCCAGTGTGTGAGCAAATTGGACTGGAACAGCATGAGATAAGAGGGGGCGGTAAGTGGCTATGCAGAGGATGGTGAGGGTCGGAGTGGAAGTTGCAAGAGATATTTTCAGCTGGATGTGGGTAGG
>NW_017728980.1:8192712-8195498 GCF_001723915.1 Gavialis gangeticus | reverse complement strand
GGAAGTTGCAAGAGATATTTTCAGCTGGATGTGGGTAGGGGAATGAGAGAAAATGCTATTTACAGCTCGCAATTAAAATAAATTTGAGCAGAGAGAAGATGGCAGTGCTGAGTCTGTTGATGTGTCTGATGAAGCAAAGCTGATTCACCTACAAATTGACACAGCTGTGTTAATGTGCCTGAAAATAGCAGCTCCTGTCTGCCTGTGATTAAGCCAGGATGGAAGGCCAGCCCATCACCTGTGGGTTTATAAATGCAGACGACTACCCTTTGACTGGAGATTGTTTCTACCTGGGTTCCCACGCATGCGCCAAGCTGCCATCTCCCACCGTTGCCTAAATGAGCGGTGTGCTCCAATTTGTTATTCTAGCTCCGTGCTCCCCAGCACCCGGTCAACAGCAAGGCACGTTAACCTTAAGCTTTTTAATTTCTGGACGAGTTCTGTTTATCGGGGTGAGGAGGAAACCCCACCAAGTATAATTGCAATGATTTGCCCAATTGCTCTTGCGTGCATGTAGTCACATGCACTTCTGATACTGGATAGGTGCACAAGGCACTGAGCAGAACGAGGGCTTCATTATCCAGCACTGTGATTGCAGCCTTCATTAGGGAAGTGGGAGAAAGAAAGCCCTGCAGGTGGAGGACACAAATTCACGTGCTCAGCCACCTTGTAAAAATACCCCTTTCTTGCCAGGCTCCTCTCCAAATGCATTGTGCTTTCTCCTGCTCTTGGTGCACAGCAGCACATTGGGGTTTAAATAGTAGCACGTTCCTTGTTCCCTGCAAAGCCCCTGGGTCTTGTTTTGACATCCTAGTTGTCTTTGTGCTACTGAATTGTGATGACACAGAGGCCAGGCTGAAACAGCCAAGTGCATCTCCCCCAGTTTGGGCAGAGTCAACACTTCCACAGTGGCCTGAGAGTCCCATTGACTGTAGGGGCCCAGCACCATTCAGGTTCTGAATCGGAGAGCAAATGGGAATGTTGTGCCAACATATTGTAGGGAATTCAGGTGCAGCAGAGAGCATATGCAGTTACACACGTGTGCATATGCACACACACAGGGGCTCGGAGGCTAGAACTTTGTTCCACCATCCATACAGCCCTCCGCCTTGACCTCCTTTGTGTGTAAGCAGTCATAGATCCTGTATCCCCTCTTTGGGCCACCCATTAGAAAATGGCAACACTGGTCTAGTGGATATTGCTCAGAAATCAGGGTAAGGTCACCAGGCTTCTGGTCTTGGCTCTGCCACTATGTTAGTGTGTCCTTGGGTGTGTCACTTTACCTCTCGGTATCTAGTTTCCCTCCGCTGTTAAACAGGAGTAGCGCTGTCACTTCACTTTTGTAAAGCATTTTGGGATCTTTGGACAGGGGATGCCAATATGTGCCCTGTAGAGAAAGACTGATTGGAATGGGCTAGTCTAGTTAAGAAAATACAAGGCAAAGGTGTGAGAGGGGTGTGAAAACAGTTTCAGTATTTAAAAGGTCAGTAGAAAGAGCTTGGTGATCAACTATTTTCTATGTCCACTGAGCACTGGAGGAGAATAAATCACTTAATTTGTTGCACAGGATGGCAGGACTGTCTTTCTAACTGTAAGGGTAGCTTAGCACAGCTATCAGGGGAGGCGGGAGAGTTTTCTTAGGGCATCAGTCAGAGCTGGTCAAGCTATGCTTGATCCTGCCCCAGGTTTGGGGGATAGACTTAGGGATCTCCCATGGACCCTCCCAGCCCTTCTGTCATTCTGTTAAGGGCAGCATCTTGCTGTTGCTCCTTGACTATCAGTCACTGATACCCATGCAAAGCTAGTGAGTTATGACCTGATGTTTATTAAGCGGTTACTGAAGGGTGGAAGGGATGTCTTTGAGCTGCAGGCCCCTCAGGTTTCCTGTTGAAACTGTGTCACCACAATCCAAATGCCATCCATCAGCAGCAGCTCGAGTAGGCTGAGCGGGTCCTGTGAAGCCAGAGCAGGACATATGCCCTGGTTCATTACAGCTGTCATCCTGCCAGTGCTTGCCTTTATTTGTGGCAGTTTTATTGTTCATCAAGGGCCAGTGGTGCGTGCTGTGGTCATGGATGCTGCCCCAAAGGGCTCGAATGTGAATGAGCCTCCTCCGCTCCAGTGCCATAACTGAGACAGCCTGCTACCCACTCAACCCTGGTTCAGACCTTTGGAGGCACAGTGAGGACAGGACTCGGGGGTAGGTCTGCCCGAATACAGTAGGCCATGCAGACAGATGAGCTAGCCCTGCCTGAGGTCGCTCCTGAAACAGAAGCAGTAGAGCTGCCTTGTTCTTGGCCCAGCACGGCTGGTTCCAGCTAGGGAGCTAGCATGGGTTAGTCTTACACTGCCCTATCTTTCCATTCAGTTCACCCAATTCCTTCAGCACAAGTTCCTTCCTACCACCAGAGCTAAAGACAATCACCAATATTGCTAGTGATATGGGGACTATGCCACAGAGTAGACGAGGTCTGATGGAGTCTTCCCAGTTCCACTTATTTTTCTTTGGTGCTCAGAGGGGTTGGCTTTGAAAAGCCCCATGGGAGACATGTGCTTTAAGAAAGGGCTTGAATAGGGCTGGAGTGGTATCTGTGAACAAGGAGTGGGGGGCAGAGGCAGGGTTCCCAGTGTGTTTTCCCATTCCTCTTTAAGGCAGCCGACTGGTTTGCCATAGTCGCATCTCTTGCCCTGGAGGCACTAGCTGATCACAGCATAGATCCATAGAAAAGCAGGGTTGGAAGGAGCCTCAGGAGGTCACATCTAGTCCAACCCCTGCTCAAAGCAGG
>NW_017728980.1:8189579-8192701 GCF_001723915.1 Gavialis gangeticus | reverse complement strand
TGGGTAACCTGTTCCAGTGCTTTACTACCCTTCTAGTGAAAAAGTTTTTTTCCTAATATCTAAGCTAAACTTGCCCTGCTGCAACCTGAGCCCATTGCTCCTTTTTCTGTCATTAGCCACCACTGAGAACAGTCCAGCTCCATCCTCTCTGGATCTGCCCTGCTGGGAGTTGAAGGCTGCTATTAAATCCCTTCTCAGTTGTCTCTTCTCTAGACTAAATTAGCCCAATTCCCTCAGCCTCTCCTCCGAAGTCATGTGCCCCAGCTCCCTAACCATTTTTATTGCCTGCCTCTGGACTCTCCCCAATTTGTCCACATCCTTTCTGTAGTGGGGGGCCCAAAACTGGACACAGGACTCCAGATGTGGCCTCACCAGTGCTGAATGGTGGGGGGATAACTTCCCTTGATCTGCTGGCAATGCTCCTACTAATGCAGTCCAGGATGCCATTAGCTTTCTTGGCAACAAGGGCACGCTGCTGGCTCATCTTAAGCTTCTTGTCTGCTGTCCCCACCCAGGTCTTTTTCTGCAGAGCTGCTGCCCAGCCAGTCAGCTCCCAGCCTGTCTCGGTGCATGGGATTACTCTGTCCTAAGTGCAGGACTTTGCACTTGTCCTTATTGAACTTCATGAGATTCCTTTTGGTCCAATCCTCCAATTTGTTTAGGTCTCTCTGGGCGCATCTACACATGCGCCTGACTGTGGAGTTGCTGCTGTGCAGTCATTTAGTACTTACTTTTGCAAATAATAAATGACCGTGAAGTAACCACTGTTACTGCGCAGTCCCGGTGGTGCATGGGACACTTCTGACCCTACTGCACAGTAGCATCAGCATCATGGCTCGTGCCCACCAATGCTATATTGCATAGCAATGAACTACGTCACCATAGCTCATCATGATAGTGACATAGCATCTCATGTAGATCTGCCCTCTGAATCCTAATCCTACCCTCCAGCATATCTACTACTGCCCCCAGATAGGTGTCATCTGAAAACTTGCTAAGGGTGCAATCTGTGCCATTGATGAAGACATTGAACCAAATTGGCCCTAGGACCAACCCTGGGCCACTCCACTTGAGCAGCCTCTTTGCAAGAAGGGGCCGTGTCCCTCTGGGTAGATGCCCTGGTTGTAGCCTTGTGAGCAAGTGTACCAGTCAATTAAAGGCAGGCAAGGTTCTTTGGGTGAATCTGATATCTTTTATTAGACCAAGTGAAATAAGTTGGTCTAATAAAAGATGTCAGATTCACCCAAAGAACCTTGTCTGCCTGTGTCCTTAGACCAACACGGCTACAGCCTACACCCCTAGTCAATTAAATTCCTTTTCCCAGAAGAGGGATTGTGCTGGGGGAGTCGGAGCATATCCCCTTTGCTGGGAGAATGACCCAAACTCTTTCTCTATGGTCTATCACAGGGTTAAAGCTTATTCCCTACAGAAATCAGTGATGGGATAAAATGTGCAGCCGGGAAAGAGAAACCTAATGGGCAAGTAATTAAAGAACATGGCAGGGGAGAGTTGGATGAATTGAGAGAAGGGAGGATGCAGAGGGTCTATAGAAAGACATCAATACATATATGTGAGGAGGGAAGAGATGGAAGAGATTAATTTATGAATGTTCCTGTCTATTACTCACAGTCAGAGACTATGAAGGCATCTGGGAAGGCTCCGAACCTGCCAGGGTGCCATAAGGTTAATACATGGCCCATTTGCTCTGTCGAGCTCCTCTGGTTTGCCATCCAGGCTAGAAATGAGGCATCTGAAATCCAAGGTAGAGAGGATACAGGGTGGAGAGATACGAGGGTGAGGAATAGGGTTAGGGGGATTTCTGGCTGGGATTAGTGAGTGGTACAGGCTGGCAGAGCCCAAGGTCACTGGGTAAATGTTGCTGCTACAGGCCCAGGCCCCATTGTGTAGGTGAGCTCCCCACCCTTGTTTCATGGCACTCTGCCACTTGGCGATGCAACTGTGCTGCTCCCAAAGCGCAGTTTTTAAAACCGTGTCATGATCAGTGAACAGTATCAGTCTCAGAGACGTCCAGAACACATCTCATGTCAACCCCCGTTAGCTTCTGATGCTGTTTCAACACCAAGTGAACTCTGCATGTTATGTCCTGGTGGGAAACAGCGTCATGATCTGCTGGACCAGCTGGAGATTTGGTACCTAGAATGGAGGATCTCTCACAGCAGAGGTCGTGCTCCCAGCCACCTAGAAGACTAAACATAGCAAGAGTGATCCAGCAGGTTTCACACACTGTATTGGGCAGTGGGGAGCAAGGAAGTCTCGGACCCATACCTAGCAAATGAGCGTCTACCCTGCCAGGCTGCTTTGGCATGTTGATGGCTTGCACGCACTGCAGCACGAGGGGGTAGAGACCACGTTGCAGTGCAGTGCCTTGGCTGTGGTGGCAGTGACTCAGGTGTCTGCAGGCTTGCCTGTATTATAAGCCCTCTGGCACAGACAGCCACTCTCATGGGTAGCATGTCCCATGTGCACAGATTCTGCCAACTCCACGCATCTCCACTGCTGCTATCGTGTTAGCGGGACACGCACCAGGCACCTGGGAGGCACCAGCTGTTGAAGGGGCTGTAACAACTGGCAGAAAGCACAGGCGCATCTACACCTGGTGGTTTTCTCATGGTGAAAGACATCTTCTAGAGCAGGCATCACTGTGCCAGCAGGTAAAAGGGGTTCTGCTGCCACAGGATCTTTGTGTGTAGACACTCACAGCTGTATCAGCAGCACCGGGGGCAGCATAGATAAGGCCTTCTCTAGAGATGCCTTGAATGCCCATGTCCACATCCATGCCTTGAATGGTGCCCAGAAGCAAGTAAGAAGACACTGTAGCCTTTACAGATCAAGGTGGCTATCTACTAGGCCTGTGCAAAGCGGCTAGTATTTGCTTCTGATTGGGATTCAGCCAGTTCAAAGGACAGTGATTCGATTCAGTGATTCGAATCAGTGTCCCAAATCAATTCAGCCGAATCTGATTTGGAGATTCTTCCAGGTGGGGGGTGATCCCCACTGCCACGCACTGCGTGGGGGGCTCAGCCATGAGCCCTAAGAAGCCCTGAGGCTGCTCCCCCGAGTGGAGGCTTTTTTTTTAAAGAGCCGGGAACTGGGGCTGGCGG
>NW_017728980.1:8181392-8189411 GCF_001723915.1 Gavialis gangeticus | reverse complement strand
ACACGGAGTCCAGGTCCAGCTCCCTGTAGCAGCGAGCAGGGACTGCCCGAATCTCTGAATCGGTTCGGAGAGCTTCCAGTCAATTTGGACCTTTTTATTAGTCTCCTGATTTGATTTGGATTTGGAGATTTGGCCACCGAATCAGGCCGAATCTCCTCCGAATCAAATCAGCACCCAAAGCTTTGTCCAGCCCTAATATCTAGACTGCAAGTGGCATGTGGCATGCTTTGTGCATGCCCTTTTCATTGATGCAAGCCACTTTGCATCGATTGCCACCTCGCATGCCATGGTGCTCATGCAGCTTAGAGCAAACCTGTTGCTGTTTACTCAGCCTGGAAGCTCTGGCAGCTCAAGAAAGCTGAAGCGGCACTTTCCAGCAGGCGGTAAGCTGTGAAACCTCTCTGACAGTTGCCATCAGAAACCTTCTTCATATTTTCTCTTCTGTGTACTACTGACAAGAAGTGCACATTGGTAATTTAGACCTTCCAGGCTTCTGGGATGATCTTCCTTATAAAATGCATAAAGAAACATCTAGGAGCGACAATCTTTCTGTTTCCGATGCTGTTTATTCCTCACCCTGCCTCCTACTTTACTTTATGTCTCTCCCACACATGCACACTCCCTCGCTCCAGAACTGCCCTGTGGCTCCTAGGGTTTGGCTTTTGGAGTAACATATTTGCTTTAAGATGCACTAAAAAAAATAAAATAAAAATTAAAAGAGAGAAGAAAAAATAAAAAGCCCTTCTGTGGCCAGCTGGCTCCCTGCTTGCTCCACATCTGAGAAAGCTTGGGAGCACTAATTATTCAAGCGGCAGAGGTGAAATTTATTGATCTCAGGAAACCAGCCCCAGGTAGACTTTGTTGCAGACACTAAAGCGAACAAAGCTGATGCAGCAGAGAGACACAAAGCGTCCTGCTTTACATGTCTGACTGGGTTGGTTGGTGGGAGGGGAATTGCCTGCCTCAGTGGCAAAAGAAAAGGAGGGAGGGGATGAATTTGCTAAGGACAATGCAAAGAAGCTGTCGTGTTCCAGCCCGGAGGTGGGTGTTTGTTCATGGCGGGTGCAGTGTCTGTCTAGGAGCCAAATCATGAAGTTAGTTTTAACTTTGTACTCAAGCCAAAATCTAAATGAACCAGCAGGAGTCTTGCTGGAGTAAAGATTTAGCCCACGAGGCTTGATTTACCTCTCCCTTACACTCATGTAAATCAGGACTAACTTCACTGGAGTTAGGCCAGCTAAGGTGAACGTAGAACCAGGCATGGAGGCCGTCGGGTTTTTGACTATTGTTGCTATCTGGGCTGGTTCCACAGCAGAAATGCGAGTGGCTCAAATACCGTGGCATCCTCACTGAAGTTGAGCCCAGGTACAGGGCCAGCCCCAGGCTGATGCAGCACTCTAGGAGGAGACCCTAGGAAGGTGGTTTGGTTTCCACCCTTTATGCCAGGGGTGGCCAAGCTGTACCCTGGAAGCTGAATGCAGCTCCCTGGAAGTTTGAACGTGACTCCCAAAGAAAGCAGTTGTTAAATAAGCCCTTCATATTCTCCCTGTCTGTGTGCTTGTTTGGTTTTCTTCAACCCTGGATTATTATTTGTTCTAACAAGTTGGTTCACAGCAGCTTGTTCCTGGAGCTGGGCGCTGAGCACAGATCACTGATCCAGGGGCTCTTACAGCTTGTGGCCTGTGGCTTTTGGCTGTGTTGAGGTTTTCAGCCACAGCTAGAAGGGCTTGGAGGTTTGGTCACCTCTGCTCCAGGCTGATGCCCACAAGAGCTCCCTTTGGTAAAGGGACCAGTTCTTCAGCCCGGCAGGGATCAAGGATGCACGTGTCACGGGAGGGGAGGGGGTAGAGCGTGCATCTCAGTTTGTTTATTCCCTGCTTTAATAATTGGCTGATTAAGTTCCATTTTTATTTGGTTTCACTGGCAATCAGATTGAGAGCTGTAATATCCACTCACACCTTGTAATTACCATTAATTTCTTCCCTCTCCTCCATACAAGTCAGGCCGAGGTTGGCAGAGGCAGGCAGGGGAGCGCAAGTGAATCGAGAGTCGGGGGAATGCATATTCATGAAGCAGAGCCAGCACAGGCTCATCGGAAGTAGGGAGTGGGGGGTGGAGGGATGGGTGAATTGAGGGAAAGGGCTAGGGGGAAAGGGAAAAAAAAACCCACCTTAAATCTGAGACAAAGGCAAGTGCGGCAAAGTGTCGGAGTCAGCACAACAGCCTTCTGAGCCTAATTACCATAATGATGTGAAATAGTCCAATCAGCAATCTAGGGCTAATCTTTCATGTATTACAGGTCTCTCCTTCGTAGAGCTGCACAGCTAAATGCATTTTTAATGAAGATATTCCTAGACCTGCAGATAATTTCCCACTCTTTACAAGGAGGGTATCAGAGCTCGTTAAAAGGGTTGTTCTTTGGGCGTGTGCGCACATGCACGCATGTGTGTGCGTGTATTCATACCCCATTTCTTGAGCTGGCCGAAGTTCCCACCATCTGGCTCCCAGGAATGCTGTTCCCATAGGGCAGGTCTGCCTCTTGGAGCACCTCGGGGCATGCAGGCCTCTCAGTCTTACTTGGGTGGGTGCGGTTTGAGAAGGCTATGCCTGAGGACTCCTCTGCCTTGGGTTTAAGGGCGAGGGCAGACTGTCCCCCAAGGTGATCAGCACTAGAGAGAGGGCGAGAGAGGACAGCTTTTCTCCAGACCCTTCCTTTGTCCTGCATAGGGAAGGCACTTTCCCAAGGGTCTTTTTGCAAAGGATGAAACGCCTTTGTTTCCATGTCCCCATGTCCACAGGTGTTGGCTCTCAAAGCAGCGCAGATAGCAATGACAGCCAGGTAGAATGGGAAAGAATTTAAAAAGCAGGGGCATATTGCATGGAAAAGTGTGTGTGCATGCGTGTGTGTGATTGCGTGTGTGCATGTGCATGTAACTGTGTGTGTGCTCCAGAGCAGAAAATCCTTCTGAGAAGTACAAGGCTGAAGCTGCAAGGAAACTAGAGGCTGAAGGAGAAATGCGCAAAGGGCAAGGATGTCTCTGTCTCTCGCAGTCCCTGGGGCATGCTTCATCCCTGAGCAAATGCGACTTCTGGCTTATCCAGCCACTGGGGCACTAGCTCCTTTCATCTTTCCCAGCCCTGACTACATGCTGACCGTTTATCCATGTAGCTTGGCCGCTGTCTCGTCAGCCAGACCTCTAATGACAATGGGTCGAAAGCAGCCCAGTCCCTCAGGGACGTCCCAGACACATACAGTTGTTCCAGTCACTCCTGACTTGCTCTGTGCTCTCGGCTGAAGTGAAGTGAAATGAAGCGGGCTCCACTCCTCATGCAGCCATTACTGTCAAGCGGTCTAGCGGCTCGGAGAGCCGCAACAAACTCCTCGTCACTCAGGGGGTCAGTGGGGTGACTTCCGCCTTGTTGGGACAGTGGAGAAGAGGATGGTTTGGGGTAGGGCTGAAGCTCCAAAAGCCTCTGGGATGAGCAGCAGGTGTAATTACTAGATCTTCAATTAAAGCTGTGAAGAGACTTTAATTGTATTATTATTATTATTATGACTCTTTCTACCACCCCCTAAAGAGCTCTCAGGGAGCTCTGACGGCATGTTTTAAAGAAGAAGTTTGGGCTGGCCTGGAGAGGCACGAAGGCGAAGAGTAATGTGGGAGGGAAGTGGTGCTCTCTCCTCCCAGCTCCCCATGGCACACATCTCAACAGGCTCTCAGAGGAGGCTTTAGCAGGGAGCAAAGCAGATGAAAACAATGAGATTGCCTTTAAAGCAGCAGACAGCTGCCTCCTGATGGGAGGAGGTGGCAGAGGGTGCATTTCCAATTATCTCTGTAGATTGGGCCAAATCCCCAGAGGTGATGAGTGACTATAACTCAGAATAAAACCCTGGGATTGCCATGGAAGATCAGAACGGTGGTCTGTCTGGTCCAGGATCCTCTCTCCGACAGAGGCCAAAGCCAGATGCTTCAGAGAGAGGTGCAAATAACCTCACAATGTTCAATTATAACCTGCCCGAAGGGGAAGTTTCTTTCTAACTCCAGGCACTGAGTGAGCTGTTGGTTTATGCCTGGAAGCAGGAGGTTATATGAAACGTGTGCCCTATGCGGTGCGACTTTGGATTTTCTTATTGCCTCTGTAATGCCAAATCTTTGCCACCTGAACTTATGCAGCAGTTGCAGGTGTGCGTTCCCTCTTGGGATTTGTCCGGGAAATTTAGAGGTGGAAAAGGGGCTGCTAAGTATAGAGCTTCTTTAAAAACCTCTGGAGATGGGGCAGGCTGCAGCACTCAGAGCTAGCTCCTGATTGCCCACCAACCCTGCATGCAGGGGCAGTCTGAGCCAGCTTTTCCATTTGGCCCACTGCAAACTAATGGACCAGCCATGGTGTTTGGAGCAGGCCCAGATCCCAGCCCACTGCAAAATCCGGCACTTTTCTGTTTTAAATCAGACCTACTTCTTGCCTGCTCCCTTTGCAGGGGGTTAAAAACCTTCAGAGCCACATAGCTGATCACGTGGAAGGAAGCAGAGGGGGCAATGAATGCTCTTATTTAAAGCAAGAACTAAGGTGGCTGTTTGGGGTCTTTCCTGATGTGTGGCAGGGGATGGGACAGCAGGCCATTGTGTGTCTAGGGGTTATCTCCCTCCATTCCCCACTTTCCTTCCAAGCCGATTATGAAGACTACGGCTGAGTAAGAAAGCAGTGGTCAGCACAGAGTTAAAGAGGTAGGCGCGCCAGGCTGAGAGATGGTGGAAGTTCTCAGGGATGATAAATGCCACTGGAGGGTGATTTTCTCTCCGTGGAGTGGGACATTGATCTGTGATTAGACTGGAGGAAGCTTTTACAATCAATCATGTGGGAAATCACATCATGGAGGTGCAAAGGCCTGGAGCCCAAGGGAGAAGGGAAGAGCGTGGCCTGGTGGGGGAGGTGCACGAGAGGCGACCAGTGGAAACTGTAAGGAGGAGGAGAAATTAGGGATTTGGGAGCTGGGTTGGATAAACCGAAACGGCTCACAAGACCTCAGTGGACCCCAGCTGATCAATGTTAGATCATTGAGCCCGACCTCCTGCCCTGCACTCTTTCCTGCCCAGTGCAGGGGGTCGGACTTGATGATCTAATAGGTCCCTTCCGACCCTAAAACCTATGAAATCTGTGTGGAAATGATGCACTCAAAAGGTGTTGCTCTGACAGCCTTTGAGACTGAGAACCTCTGTCTACAAAACTGTCTCAGCCCTGGCATCAGCTGAGCAGCTTTCCCTGCACAATCCTGCATGATCGCCCAGGGCTTAGAGGCATCCAGGAGGACTGAGGAGCTCAGCCAAGGGTGGCCTATTTGGTCCCTGCCCTTGTTGCTGGAACTAAATGCCAGGACAGTAAAGACAGACTGTGGGAGCAGTGTGTGCATAAGCCTGCACTACTGAGAACCACCAACCCCACTGCACACAGACCACCCGCCTCCCCTCAAAATAATGCTTTCTGTTTGTACACGTCTTTTCCCTTGATGGTCTCAAATCAAAGTAGCTAAGTAGTATTAACTTGATCTGGATCAAGCCCAGTGAGACAGTAGCTATATTTGGGAGAGAGCCCAAGTTGCCTGACTTCCAGCCCTTTGCTTTTACTCCTTAGACGACCCTGCCTTCCTTCGTGCTGTGTGTAGCCTGCACTCACTTTCAAACCAGCGATCCAGAAATGGAGTGCGATCCCTCTGGAGTCTATAGTAAGACTCCCACTGACTTTATGAGGAATGGAGATAAAGTAATGCTGAGCACATCTCCAAAGCCCACCCATCGATCCCGTATCCCATTATTGATTTCCTAATTGAATATGTCCCACGCACATTCTTGGTATCTGAAAGAGCTTGATGAACTTTCACTTTCTGGTGTCTAACAGGGCCTGAAACAGAAATTCTTAAATATCTTAAAAGACTTCGTTCCCAAGGGTTTCTTGGCCTGATTTGGGGGCCAAAGAGTTTGTCTTTCAGCAGATCAATATTGAGGTTCTTCCCTGATTGAAACCACTGAACCTTCTGAGCTTCATCCAGCTCAGGCAAAACTCGCCATAAAGCCTGTGTCCACAATTTCAATAGAGCCATGATGAGTGGTGCATAAGTACTCTCTGATCAATGGTTAGATGCTTTTGGTTCCTTGGTACATAATGGAGAGAGATGCTTTATCTAGACAGGTCTCCTAAGTAGATATATTGATATTGTTGATACATAAAGTATGACTCTATCTGCAGGATTATCTACCTACCTAGAATATTTAATGGCACTGAGGTAGACATAGGGGTCATGAAGACATAGTGGCCTTCTGTAATATTTCACTGAAGCTCCAGAGACATGACGCTGAGCATCTTTCTGGACTCATGCCAAAGGCTGCCCCTCGGTTGAAGTTGCTGTGAGTGCGTATCTGCTTATTTGGACTGGAGAGTCAAAGGACATCACATTAGCTACATTATTCCCCTGTTTGTCTTGGCTACAGGACCTGTTGCGCTTCACTCAGTGGGGCATTTGGTCCTTTGACTTCTTGTTTTAAGCTGACATATATAAATAGGTCAGCGAGCAGGACAAAAAGCCAGTGGGTAGGCCATAAGGTATGCAAACAGGTAGATGGGACAGGAGGGCTGTAGGTTGGTAACTAAATAAATGGCCTGTAATGTAAGCAGTATGTAAGCAGATCATATCCAGAAATACCTAATATGGGCGGGGAGTGGGGTAGTGTGATGGACATAATAATAATTTTGCGCTAGAGGCCCTTAGATGCCTCCACTATCTTCATCCATTCCTGTTTGTTGTGTGCTTACATCCTCCAGTCATCCGCATGTCATTTCTGTAGGTCTGACACTATGTTATCTAGCCATCTTTGCCTTTGTTCTCCAAGCGACCTTCTCCCCTCTGGTACTTTGAGGAACACTTTCTTTGGTGTCCAGATTGCTTCCATGCCATGGACTGAACAAAGCAGAAAACCATTTGATGACAACCTTTCCTATTTTTCCTCAGCCCCATGCCTGCAGCTGGGCCTTTTTAAGGGCCTGGTTACATAGTAATTCTGGGCAGCTCCTGGAGCTCTTAACCCCTGGATTGTCCGCACGTTAACACTTGGAACCAGTTTTAAGCACTTGCTATGCAGCTCAAAGTGACACCACTCCAGGGCAGGATTATCTCTGATCGCTGTTACCCAGCACTGGGGTGCAGCCACTCCAGGCTACATCTTAAACACCCCAGCTACCCCGCCCCGGCCCGCTAGCCTGGGTTGGGCCCACTGCCATACCTCCCCACCTCCCCAGATCCCCATTCACTGCTTCCTCTTCCCCCCCACCCCTTGTGGCTGCCCCTGCAGTCTGTCCCAGGCAAGCTTGCAGAGGAGGATTAGTCTGCCTGCCCAGCCAACACCACTGCTCTTGTTCCCTGGGCCAGCCTCAGCCCAGAGAAGAGCCACAGCCTGGCATCAGCATTGGGGGTGGCCAGGTAGGCAGGTTAACCTTCCCGTGCATGCCCTCCCATGACAGACAGCGCAGACAGCAACAAGTTGGGGGGGACCCCAAGGGGCAAGGGGAGAGCCCTGGGGGATAGGGGGGAGGGGGTGATTCTTACCTGTCAGTCCTCCGGCCCCTGCTGTCCTGAATGTGCGATGGCTCCAAGCTCAAGCTAGCGCTAACACCCATCAACATTCATGAGGCTCACAGTGCAACGAACAAGGCCCTAATTTATCTGCCTCATATTTTATATATATCCCAAACCGCATGGCTTCATATCATGGTGTTTTTCTTTTTTTAAATAGAATATGTTCTTCTTGCTTCCTGTGTTTGGAAACCCATAGCAGGCACTGACCTTTCAAGTCTTTCCATGATTAAAGCTCTTATTAATTTCCTGTGGGGCTGTAGACACTCCGAAGCAGTAAATGCTGGGAGTTTGTTAACATGTGGGGCTTTAATTAGTAGGCAAGAAATCTGTCCCTGTCCTGATTTAATCAAAAAAAAGGAAAGAAAGAAAATGCAAAAAAAAAAAAAAAAAAA
>NW_017728980.1:8169210-8181311 GCF_001723915.1 Gavialis gangeticus | reverse complement strand
AAAAAAAAAAAAAAAAAGATGATGATGATGTTGAAATAGAAAATAGCAGCAGGCAGTGACTTTATATGAAGAATCAGTTTGAGGGCTCTCTATTTAGCAGGCACTTTAAGTTGACATATCCCACCTGAAGGTGGACAGCATGTCCTTTTAACAGAGGGGCATGCACACACACAACCCTTCAGCTCTTCCACTGGCACTGTGGGCAGTAGAATCAAATATTTCAAATAGAAAGTAGAAAACCGTGGGGGGATAAAGAATAAGTAAAGGAAACATGGTAGGATTGTTTATGGGTGAGGCTGCGAATGGGTTCATTGGGAGTGATGAGAGGGTCCCTAATCCTGAACAATTCTTTGCTCCTTCTGGGTTAATGCACCTTTCCTAGATGGCGCACAGTTTGGCCTCAAGGTCCCTGTGCAGCCCCTCCCCACTCACCCCTACGTTTCTCTCCCCTCTGACCCGGCCTGCATGTTGCCTGCTCCAACCCTTTTCCTCAGCTTCTAGAGCCATGTCACTGCCCCCTGTCGCCTGAGAAGCTGGGAGGTGAAGGGCAGTTGAGAGCTTTGTGGAGTCATTTTTGCTTGCTTTTGCTGAAACAGAACAGATGTCACCATGGGTAACGATGCACTGATTGCAGTGTGGCTAGCAGGACAGGTGTGCACCCCCTGTACTGCATGAGTTACAGCAGCATGCACCCAAATCCACGGAGAAGAATGAGGCCACATTCTGTTTTCACTTGTGCGAGGGAGAAGCCATGGACTTCTGCAGGGTTCACAATAGGGATATTGGTCCACTGGGGTCTAATCCTCCCCTCCTGGCAGTCCCACACCAGCGTGGCTCCACTGATGTCCGTGGTGATGCTCCACATTTGTATGGAGACTGGACTCTTACCCCCTATCATCGTAGAAAGCAGCCTATAAACTATAAACAAGTGGTTCCTGCAGCATCCTTCATTCCCTTCTTTTCCCAAGTACAGAGCATCTGAGAACATCAAGAAATCAGTGAGCATGCCACCACCATGTGGTCTTTTTATTTATTTAAACCTCTGGGTGGAATAATACATGTTAGATTGCCCAGTTGATCTATTTGTGACAAGTGTTAAAACACATGTGCATTGATTTTCTTTGAGGAGAGTATTTCTAAGGGTAATTTAATAGTGGTATTGAGCATAGCTTTTACTGGCTGGGAAGGAGTGGAGGGAGAAGGAAGGGGAGTTGGGGCGGGAGGGGGATTAGATGAAGAGGAGAGAGACGCTAATGGCGTTTTCATAATGCAATTGCTTAGGTCAGTGAAAAGCTGTCACAGTTTAATGCACTCGGTTGTCGTGGATGTTATCATATACAGGATTAAGCCATTTCAAAACATGAAAACAAGAGCAGCTTGTTAGTGAGTGAAGCTGTTAAAGAGCTTCTGCTACACTGTTGTGATCATTTTAAGGAGGACGTTATAGTTGTGGTTCACCCATTACCCTCTGGTTGCCATGAACACTCAGTGCTTGTATGGAAATACGTGGTTTCCCTCAGGGTTACTGCAGTTTTCACACCTCCTCCTAATCACTGGTTCCCTGTCATTCAGGAGGATGTACACCCCAGAGCAAGATAAATTCATTAGGCCAGGAGTTTGAGGGGCACCACCTCGACTGTGGATATATCAGAGTATCTCCATTGATTTCAGCATGCGGCACCAATGTACACTGGCTGGAGTCCTCATGTAAAAGTGTGACTTGATTTCTGTAGTGGCACAAGGATCTGGCCCATGAAATATGTTTATGCCTGGAAAAAAAATGGCTCTGAAATTCATGCACTGTCAGTTTTGAGCCTTGGTGATTCCATGTGAAACCTAGTCACTGTTTAAAAGGCTTTTCTGCAAACTCATATTGAGTTCTGAAAGGTAAGCTGGGCCCTTTTTGGTTCATGAATGAGAACAAATAGTGATGATTCCCCCGCACTAAACGCTGTCCTCATTTATACCTGTCTGTCCTCCCAGGTTTGCAGAGCAAATAAAATGCAGTAATTCTGTTGATCACACACTAGCCAGAATAGATTCCAGCTTCCTCTTTCTCAGTTGCATCTGCTCTGCAGGGCTGACAGAAACAAAATGCATTAGGAACGTGTTTTTGTCACCAGAAATCAACAGAGCTGACTGTGAATGCACACAGGGAGCCCATCTGTTGAATAAGATGGTAGCGTGGCATCATTTTTACTTAGCCAGTTTTCATAGCAGGATTGTGTTTTTATTTCATCCACGCCATCCCTTGGCTAACTCAAGTTGTTCTTCATCATACAATATTTATTAACTCTCTGTCCAGCCTCTAAGACAATGGGGTATCTATTGGGAAGCCGTTCCAAAGGTTTGTACATCTCAGTGTCAAATTCCTTATTTACATTCTGCCTAAACTGTCTCTCTCCCAGTTTCACCATCTTAGCCCTGTAGTTTCTCTACCCTCTACTTTGAATCTTGCTAACTAATTCCTCCCCTTCGTTCGAGCTTACACCCCTCAAATACTTGTATATTGTTGTAATGCCCTACCTTTTCCCATCCCTTAGCCAAGCTATAAATCTTGCTAGTCAAGAAGGTTACTGCTATATGGTTTCCGCTGTGACCCATTGTTAAAGTATATAACATAAATTACGCAGAACAGATCATACAAGCAATTTTTTTCCCCCCACATGAATCCTGAATAAATATTAATGACCCATTGCTGTTGCTTTGTACAGTGGCAGTATTGGAGTCAATGAGGTTGATCTGAGGCATGGTAATTGCTAGTGGACATGGACCCTGTGCAATCACCCAATTAGCTCTCTTTAAAGCTTGGACTTGCCAGGTCGGTATTTTCCTCTTTGCAATTTTGATTTTTTTTTACCCCAGAGGTGATGCCCACTTCTGATCAAATGAGATTGAGCCCAAATATCGTACCCATTAACCTCTCCTGCAATTCAGAACAATTTGCTCAACTGTTTTTAATTTATTTCTCATGTTTGCTCCATGCACATTCTGGGCTCCTGCTGAGATGAGAAGCTAGGATACAGTGAGCAAGGTGGCTTGGGAGAGGCAGCAGTATGCTCCTGCGATGATCTATACCCATGTGTTAGAAAGACCGTTGACTAGTGATTGGAAGAGAGTGGTCGTTCTCAGTCCCTGTTACCCCATGTACAATCTACCTCTGTCTTGCTGTTTGACTTTGAGCACCTTGCTTCCTTCTTCTGTGCCTCAGTTGTCTCATTAGGAAAACTTTTCTACTTCTGGGGCATAACTGGTTAGTGGCTTTAAAAAAAAATTAGGTGTCACCATTGTAATTAAAATTTGCCAGGTGTCCAGACAGATCTTTCCTTGCTTACCTCTTCTTGGACACTAAGCTTTGCCACCCACCTGATGCCAGCTGTGTGGGCAGGAGCTTTGAAGTTCTCAGTGATCCCAGACCCAGATCGATATTCCCCACAGTCGCTTTGGGATTAGTCAGCACAAACCTTCCCTATCTTAACAATCTAAATTCACAGCACCAGCCTCATGTAAATGGCACTTTATCCACTGGAAATGTGAATCCAGTCACTAGCGCTGGCTCCGTCATGCTTATCAGAAATACATTATCAGGTGGGGATTAGACAGAGCCTGGTGCTACTGCTCCTGTCCACGCCAGGCGAATAATGAATAATGAAAATTCCAGGGACCAGAGACAAACACACTTGACAGGCAGGGAAGCGCCGATGTCTGCCTTTCACTCACTTTAATGTGACAAACATGGCTGCTTTAGAAATCTTTCCACTCCATTCACCATGTCATAGTTTATTTTTCCCCCCTCTTTTTTCCTCCCCCTGCACCCATTTGCCCTCTCTCTGCCAGCCCCGAGCCAAGTTGCTTTCAAAGAGCATATGAAAGAGAAAATGCAAGAATGGATTGAGGGATGCTTGGAACATCTAAGCTCTGACCTAACCCGACAGGAGGCTGTTTTGCAGTCAGCTCACTCAAAGTATGGACACTGCATGATTTGGGTCCTTAACTGCTTTGAACTTTGATGTTGCTGAGTTTCTCTCCTCTTATTTGTTAATAAGTTTAAGGTCAAAGGGTGCAGATTTCACAACAGAATGAAGCACAATAGATACACAGCTCCATTCACATGGATTTTGTTCTTTTGTGCTGGCAGTTGTTGTGAATTTGGTGCTTATGAAAGAGAAGTGAGTGACTCTCCCAGCTAGAAGCAGACACAGTATAGGCAAGCCCCACTTTGCAGCCCTGCATGTGTCCTTCAGTCCTGACCAGCCCTTGTTATTTTAATTCTGAGCCCTCATGTATGTTAGTTTTGGCACTGATTAATCCTGATTTGCAACATGCTCTGCATTTGAGACACAGGAGATTCCTCAAACAGTTATTATGTGGCCCCAATTTGATCCCCAGCTTCTAAAACATATGCTTTCAGACCAACTATTCTGCCCTTGGCCCCCTCCTTTGCTACCAGTTCCCTTCAGTCATGCCCCACAGCTCCCCTGGCTTTCCTGTGCCTCAACCGCTGCAAAAATCTCTAAAGCTGCCCTGCCGCAATCCCTGCTTTTCCAGATCCGACTTACTCCCTCGTCAAAATTTTAATCTGCATCATTTACCAGCTAGGCCACCACTGTCCATGGTGCTGCGTTTCCAGTATTCCTTTCTGACGCATGTGATGAGTTTAGCTCAAGCTCCTCTCTTGAAGATTTTACCCCAGCACTCAGCAGTGAGCTAGAACATCAAGGCCTTAATGTATTGGGCCAAGAGGAGTATTTGCTCCATCTTCCATCCTGCAGAAAGCACTGCCATGGTATCTGGCACACAGATCATGGAAGAACAGGAACACATGATGTACGGACATCCCCAGGGTGCCCTAGGTGGCACATGATGGCCTTTTACTAGATTACCATTGGGAGCCAGCCACAGGGATCCCTAAGTGAGCCTCTGTAGTCCAATTAGAATCAAGGCATTACCTTTCATTTTGGGGTCTTAGTCTTTGGGGTTATGGATCTGCTAATCTAACACCCCTTCCAGAGAGCTAGAGCTTACAGTCTGCTGCTGGTTCCCTGCATCCTACCATGACTCCCACCATCACCAACATGTGAGCAATCTGGTTTACAGTTTACCTCTGAAAAAGACTCATGATTGATTTGAGCAAACCCATGCACATACAGAAAGGCTTGGCATGGTGTTTCTGATTGTGCCATTAATTCACTTGAAGATAAAGCACAACAGTTGCCAGTATTTAGGGAAACACACACATCTCCCTTTCTGTGCCTCTCTCTAACTTCCACTGGGAGTCCCAGGGTGTCCATCTGTGTTTAGGAAGGCTGAGAGGCAGCTTATGGTTTATCTTCTTTGACCCTAACTGGACCTACCATTTATGGGATTTTTGGTTTAGCCATTGATAGCTTTCCACTGCTCTAGCCCTCTCTACCCACTTCAGACAAAAGAAGGAAGCATGTTCACCCTGCTCAAGCAAACTTATGATCCCAAGTTGATCCACTTCAATAGCGGATCATTGGGTTCTAATGACCCACAATCCAATCCTGCCACTCAAGTGTGGATACATGCAGACAGAGGTATAGGGTGATGGTTTTCATACTGACAGCTTCAGGAACACACACAGGTTTCATAAGTAGTCTGGGCAGACACTTCATGCTGCCATACTCCTGTCATCTATGCATTGTCGTCAGTAGAAATCTGTGCTGCTTCCTTTTTGGATGAATATAAACCAGACCCGGGACCCTTAGATTTGATGATTGATAGCCTAAACAAATTCAAAGGAAGACGGCTAAGATTTTCAATGCAGCATAGCAGATTTAGCCACGCATCTTGTGCTGAAATTTCATGAAGCAGCTATTAACCTTCTTCACATCTTGTACTATGCTATTGTAACTACTGGTTTTAGCAGAGTAACTCCTGATCTGCTCCAAAGTAAAGGGGATCAGACTTCAGCTCTATAAATACACTCCGAGTGATCACTCCAGCCATCAGTGAAATGAACCTGCCTCATGGATTAGCCAGGAAAATAATCAGCTTACAGAAAAAAAAAAGTTCACTAGGGCAATGGGATCACATCAGACCCAAGCAAGGGATTTTTAAGTGTTCAGTGTCAGCCTAACTCAATTCGTACTTATATCAATAGCGAACATCCAATCCATGAAGTGTGTATAGCGGAGATGAGAGTCCAGGTTGTGCGTGTGTTTGTGTGTGTGCGCCTGCAAGCATTTCTGGTAGTTTTTATGTAAAAGCGCATGGTAATCTTTATTGATGTGAGTTTATTTCTTATTGAGCGCAGAGGATGAAGGGTTGACACAGTCCTGTTTGAATCAAGGGCTGGAGTTCCACAGTGTAGTTATTTCACAAATAATGCTTGGATTGCTCAAGGCCCAGGTTTTAAGAAATCAGCTTGCTCTTAGAGTGATCTGCAATGGAATTCCCCAAGGAAAGCAGAGATTTCCCTTTGTCTTTGCCTTGTGGATCGCAGGTGACACCTGTCCCTCTCTCTTAAATGACTTTACATTCTGTATTCAAGAGGATGCCTGAGGTTGGCACTAGTTGTGACAATCATTCTTGACATAGTCTCCTGGATGGGATATAAACTTTCAGAATATGCAGCTCTTCCTCCAATCCACCCAGCAGGGAGAGAAGGAGCTGAGAGCCTGCAACACATCTGCTTCTCAGTGTGAGTCTTTGCTAGTGAGATTCCTGCTAATTAATGTCAAACTTATTTTAGCAAATAATACACATTATCTTGTCCTGCGGAAGAGATTTGTGCCAGCACTGATCACCGCCACTCCAGAGTCAAAGCATGCAAAGAGCTTTTGTGTTTCAGGCACAAAACAAGGTGGAAGTATACAGCTAGTTTGGAGAGGCAAAGCATTCCTGAGTCCGGGTTCTGCTGTCATGCTGACATGCCTCAAGAAGAAGGCCACTGAAAGCACTGGAATTACGTTAGTAGAATGATTTGGGACCTGAGCTTTTTCAAGAGAAGGCAGTCACTTTGCCACTGACTTTAGAGGGAGCATTATTATGCCCTGGAGTCCCTAAAGCCTGATCCTTTAAAGTGGTGAGCATATGCAACTTTATCCTTTGAAATCAATGAGGGGTTGGGGGGTTGCCACTGAATTTAATGGACGTAGGACTGGAGGCTCTGAAGTCATCCAGATGCACACGCTGGGTGCTGGCGGGTGCTCCATGGATGTCTTTGTTCTCTAGTGAGAATTCTGCTTGCAGTACTTTAAAGTATCTTCTCCCAAGACCCCGCACAGTTGGGATGGCAAGTACCATCGACTTGACTGGGAGCAGAGTGAGACCAGTGCTGAGTTCTTGCAGAAATTCCACTTTCTGATAATACGTTGCAGTGTCCCAACTTTAATCTTCAGTTACCAAAAGTGCATTATAATAATTTTTTAGGTAATCCTGCTTTATGGAAATTGTTCTCCATATTCTACATGAGAGTAAACTGAGGCAGAAGGAGAAAACCATCAAAAACAGTGAGTCAGTGGAAAAGGTGGGAATTGCATCTGGGAAGCCTGGCACGCAAACCCCAGCTTCCATCCTTGGACTGTGATTCCTCTTGGAAGAGGCATCTAAATGGATTTACCTCCCTGCTTACAACCTAACAAGCTGATAACTACCCGGGAGTTAATGTAATCAAAAACAGTTTTCATTTTGGATATTATGACTTCAGTTTAGCCTAAATGCAGTCTTGTCCATACAATTTTATTTTAATTATGTTATTCATTTTTATGTCTATGTTTGCATTATCGCTTTAATTATGGAAGCCTTTTAGCTTTTAGGACAGTTACAGCTGAAGTTAATGAAAATTATTTACATTCATTAATGGCAATTTCCATTATCATGCCATTGCACGGAAGCCACGCTGTGGGAATATGAAAGGCTGGGTGGCTTGCCAAAAAGAATGCTAAACTCAGGATAGCATTGCAAGAACTCCAGCCTGTGCGGTAGCTGGAGGTTCAGTGAGACCCTTTCCATCTGAGGCTGCCACAAGAATCTGAAATTTTGGGATTAGAGCTGATAGCATTTTTTTCATTCATGGCATTTCTAACCATACTGTTTCCAGTGCAACCTTAAATTGCTCCCCTTTGTGTGTTTGCTTCATGATACAGACTTTACATAAACTTTGCCTATAATAACCTATGAGCCCTTACTGCCCAGGAATAAACCCACCATAGTCCTCTCTTGCTAGAGGGTCACACACTAGTAAGCTGCCCTTTTCTTATATAGCGATTATAAAGCACCAATGAATCCTTCTGTTTGAAAGAGACTATAGAAGATTAGTCTTAGAAGATGAGCACTCTTAGTAGATGCCATGACTGAACTCTCCCAGTCACTTGAACTTAACAGTAATATTTCTCACCAGTCCTAGAGGGAGGAGGGGGGAGAGAGTGAAACTAAGAGCCAGCGCTGTGAGCTCATGTAAGTGATAGCACATCAGGCGGAAATTAAATGCCTCTTAGGCTTTATCAGCTTGCTGCTTGACTCATGACTAGAGATCCTCGTATCACTGCTGCTGACCATGCAGTCTGCAGAACCGGCATTTCCCTAGGAGAGGGCTGGCCACAAAGCCAAGAAAGATGAAACATTGAACTGCCCAACCTTGGCACTCATTTGCCTGGAGGTTTCAATTGGTTAGGGGGTCAGTGACAGCAATGGTAGCCAAGGTGCAGATCTTTTTAACAAGCAGGAACCTGGTTTCTCAGATCCCATGCACTGGCAGGGTCCAAGACGCTGAGAAAGCACTTGATCCTCACTGCTTCACTCACCTGCTTTGTTAATGTGCCTGTTTTTCACTGTCTCTGTATCTTGCAGACAGCATGTCCTTATGTTTCAATCTGAGGATGAATGAAGTACTGTCCTCACAGCACTGCAAAGAGAGAACAGCTCAAATGCTACAGGAGACAATTATGATGTGATAGGCTTTCCTGAATTTAAACATGACTTTCAGTGACACGCATGAAAGAGATGGCATTTGCCAACAGGTAGCTGAGTTCCAGGTGTTATGCTTATACTAGGAAACTCTTGGTGTGTGCTGATGCTTTACTGTTGTCAAGCTCTGGCAGCCCTTCCATGGGAGGACAGCAGTCCCCAGTTGCGTGGCACTGAATGGAGAAAAGCTGATTAACGCTATGGAGCTGTGTCAGTCTTCAAGTCGGTGGTAAGTGCTTGCAAAACTCCCTTACCCCTTCCCATACTCATGCTCAGGTGATATAAAGAATCCATATGCTGCAGAGTACAAACAGCATTACTAGACCAGTCACAACACTAGGATCCCAGTCCTTCTGTTGCAGACCCATGGGTGTCTGGAGCCACCAGTGTGATGCTACAGTTAGCAGAGCAAACGATGCGCTGGCATGCATCAACCGATGCATCTCAAGCAAAACTAAGGAAGTTATTCTCCTGCTCTACTCAACATTGGTGAGGCTGCAGCTGGAGGACTGCATCCAGTTCTGGGTGCTGCACTTTGAGAAGGATGTGGAGAAGCTTGAGGGAGTCCAAACAAGAGCCACTTGTATGATTATAGGCCTGAAGAGCAAGCAATATGAGGAAAGACTGACAGATATGGGACTGTTCAGCCTAGAAAAGAGAAGACTTTGGGGCATTTGGTGGCAGCTTACAAATATATCGGGACAACATCAGGGGCTAGATGAACAACTATTCACCAAAGCACCCCAGGGGAAAACCAGGAGCAATGAGCATAAACTCCTAGAAGAAGGTTTCAGACTGGATATAAGGAAAAACTTCTTCGTGGTTCGTGTGACCAGACTCTGGAATAGACTCCCAGCGGCGGTGGTGTAAACACCTACCCTGGAGATCTTCAAAAGAAGACTGGATGCACACCTTGCAGGGGTTATTTGACCCCAGTGGTCTTTCCTGCCCAGAGCAGGGGGGCTGGACCTGATGATCCCACAAGGTCCCTTCCAGCCCCTAAACTTCTGTGAATCTGTGAAATCACTACAGCAGCCCCTCCTCTTCCCAGATGGAGACTCAAGACATTGTTTCTTCATTCTTTCAAATATCTCCACTCCTAGCTGTCACTCCCACCAGCAAGAATGCTCACAGGATCCCATTCAGAGATCTTAAACTGGCCTGAGAAGAGGCGATGATCTTTCAAACCATGTTCCTGTGTATGTAGGCATTGCTGTCAGGAGAAAGGGTGGGCTCAATCACCATGGTGGGCTAGCTTTCCTGACCCTCCTTTCATGCTGTCTGCTAAGAGAAACCAAGAAGGACAAAGTCTTGGAGCCTTAAAGTTTAAGCTCTGCTGTTGAAGCATCCACCCCTGGGAGGGTGTTTTGTTTTCCACTGAAGATCAGGGAGCTCCCAGAGAAGTGCCTTTTATTATATAAGTATATGTCATTTTATATGGACACATACTGGAGTGTGTGTGTATGTACAAGTAAATGAGTATAACAACAACGATATAACATGATATATCATCTATACTTTTTATGATAATTATGTAATCAAAGGCATGCTGGGCCAGCTTGATCCTTGAGGGTTCAGAGAGTCTGCATAAGAAAGGCCTATCCTTGTAGCCATTTTTGTAGAGCTCCCAAAGAGATTGGATTTCTTCTAGCAGATAAAACATGTCATGGGCAAAGAATGGGCTTCTGCTACATGGTGCCCAGTGAGCTGCATCCTATCATGCTTCACTAGCCAAGCCCTAATGAGCATGGGGTGCTTCTAAGCTTCATGATGCCCTCTTATGATGTGCTGGAGGAAGAGGACACAATGCACTTAGCTTAGCTTCAGCATCCCAGGGTACTTGCCTCCAAAGCCACAGTATCTTCTGCTCATTAGCTTATAACTAATATGGACCAGCAGCGCCTGATGCTAATTAATTTTGTGAACTGAACCAAGGTGAATGGGGTAATTGCCCTTGGTGCATGTGGGCTTGCAGGTGTGCCCTCCCATTCTCCTCCCCCTTTTGCTGGCTTCTCTGTGTGTATTTTAAGAACCATTTGGTTCCTCTCCATGTGAGGAAGGGAAGCTGTGTGATCCAACCCAGAGACAGAGCAGCAGGTGCTGAATATTAAATTAAAACACATCCTCACTTACGCACCAAAAAAAGCCCATGCTGGAAAGGTTAAGAGCTAACAGAGATCCTTAAAACGGTCTCTGTCTGTTTGGAATGAATTAATCAGACCATTAAACAAATCTTTTAATCTAAAGTATCCCTTTCATTTCAGTGCTCTGTAAAACAAAGTGACTGGAGTGTGGATAGAGGAGTTTGCCATCACTTCACCTCATTTATAGTACTGAGACTGGAGGGTGCAGTGCTCTCTCCCCTTCCCCTTTTCCATCATTAAGATGCACTTGGAAATAGGAGGGCAGGGGTTGGGGGGCATTCAGAGCATCTATACTACAGAGAAACTTGCAAGGAGGATACAGGAAACCTCACTGTTAACAAGCATCTTCCATCTCTTCTTCACGGTGGTGGTTGTAAGGGTCGACCAGGGCATAATTTGAGCAGATCGCACCTAGTCAGGGGTTTGCCGTGGTGAAAAGCAAGGTCAAAGCTGGTCCAAGTCCAGGATATCAAGCCAAGTGTCCAGACAAGGTTGTAGTGAGGGAAAGCAGGTGATCATTGCCAAGAGATTCAAAACAAGAACAGGAGCAAGTGGGGACAGGCAGGAGGGGCCAGGACGGCAATACCTAACCCCACTGTTGCTGGGACAAGGCCGTGCAGGAAGTGGGCAGGTCTGGTATCGCTCCCACCATGGACTTATGGCTTGTGTTGGTTAACCCAGATCACCTGGTCCCACACCGGTGCAGGTATTCTGCAGTGTGGCCAGGTCTTTGGAGGGCACTGGCAGCAGGGTGTAAATGCAGGGCAGGGCTGGGGTGGAGGGAGAGGAGGTGCACATGGGGATGGAGGTGGCACCATGTAGTACTGTGGATGTTCTGGGCAGCACTGGGGCCTGTACAGCCGCAAGCGGGGATGGAGAGTGGGGGGCTGCTGTAAGGTAGGTACTTAGGTCTGTCTAAGTTGTATCAGGGGCCTCTCCAGTCTCACCAGCACAGAACTGTATGTCTGAACGGCAGCTATACCCACCTTTCCTCTGCTCATTCCCCTGCTTACCTTAACCCCCCCC
>NW_017728980.1:8161806-8168803 GCF_001723915.1 Gavialis gangeticus | reverse complement strand
CCCCCCCCCCCCCCGAGGAGTTACGTTAAAAGCTCCAAGCTGCAATCCTGAGAGGTGCAGCACAGAGATCATGCTGGCAGTTTCTCCCTTTAGCCTCTTCAGTTTGAAAATTGTGCCCCAGGTGCTTTGGGGCAGCAGAGGTATTGTATATTCAGCATGTCTTCCCCACTGCATAGAGGTACTTAGCACACTTGTATTGTGCCACTCACATAACAGAGCCATGCACCTCTGGCCATCAGACATTGAAGCAAATGATACTATCTCAAACTCCGATCTGTAGGAGGGAGACAGAGAGGGAGAGAAACAGAGATAAAAGGAGGGCAAATCCAGGTAAAAGTAGGCAATCCTTTTTCAAAATCAAATGTATCCTCTTTTTTATTTTTTTAATACACTCTTCAAAGCTTGCTAAGATTAAGTGTGCGATTTATCTTTGCAGAGTTTGAATTTTAAAAGGAACAGCCAACTGTATGATCGTATTATTAATATTTATACCTCGTCACAGAATGTTGACAGATTAATTATGCAATATGGTATAAAAATCAGCAGGCAGTGTGGGAGGGTGGTGGCAAAGTTCATGTATTAATAACACAGCAGGGTGGCTTGTGTGCTCCCTATGTGGCTCCATGTTATCAGACACTGCATCCTTGATTTATTGAAGGCACCTTCATGCTGGCGTGACTCAGCACCAAGACTCATCCTAGAGATGGGTGGCCTGTTTTGGGAAAACAAGCAAAGGTTTTTATTTGCCAGCTTTGCTGCACCTTTCTGGCAGGGCAAATGGGCCCAAAGGTGGGTGTTATAGCACAGATATCTGCTCATTGGCGCTTTTACCCTAACAGCGTTGTGGAGGAGTCTTTGTGTAACTGAGAATTCAGGTCAGGAACCAGAGCTGTGATCTAAAGCCACATGAAGGCTCAGAAAGATTCAATTAACTTTTATTCCCCGTGATTTGTCATTCTCCCAGCAGCCTGTGTGGTTCCTACTTCCTGCAATGCATTGATAGGAATGCATCTCTGCCTTTGTGGTGCATCTGCACATGCAAGTCAAAGCAACAGAAGAATTGCTCTATAGGCTTGGGCCAGTGGTTTATTTGATCTGGTGTCCTCTCTCTGGACCTGGCCAGTTTTAGGTGCTTCAAAGAAATGCAGAAAGCTTCTGTATTGGACAGGTTGGTCAGGATCTGCCTGGAACAAAAGTTTCTTTTCATCCCTGGTCATCCTGAAGGGTAAAGCTTGAGGACTTTTTACCCTACGCAGCCTAGGAAAGGATTTATTGTTATTTTATTATTATTATTATCTGTCCTGGTCATACAGAATAGCCTCAGTTTCCACTCTTACTGGAGGTTCAGCCCCATATGGGAAAGTCAGAAGCTTTTCATAGATGCACAAGAAAACATCCAGGCTGTTTTGTTCTTTCCAAGCACTGACTCTGAACTGTTTGGGTTTCTTGGAGAGTCTAGGGTTCAGAGTTATAAGGCAATTTGTTCTGCAAGGTTTTACTTCAGACCATGTGAGCAGGCACACACAAAGCAGGCTGGCAGGTTTCCGGCCAGGTCTGTTTGTTATGTTGGTGGACACTGCTGACTATGGAAACTCTTCTGTAAGACAAGCACCCACAAACCAAAACCAGTGAGTGCCCTGAGCAGACATCCTGGCAGGAGCTTCTGTCTCCCAGATGAGCACCTAACATCCCCGGGTCAGGGGTAGTGTTGCTGAAGCTTGGGCTGCCGTGTTTTCATTGTGATTATTATCCAAGCCAGCTCGAGTGTGCCTACCCAGGTTGTAATCCCATGTCCTCCCAGGCTGTGTCTGTGCTTGGGTACAGCAGTTCATGCCCCAGCAATACTTTAGGAAAGTAGGCAGAGATTGACTCTGCCTCAGGGTGAAGCCTCAATTAAAGCCTGTTTTGGAGAGGTGGACAGATAGAGGTTAAATTAAGATCTGGTGCCCAGGTGATTCATGTTAGCCCGCTTGGATGGACAGCAAAGGTCTGCAGCCTAGAGCAAATCCTTCCACCTGGAAATTGTGATATTCGTCATCAGGAGAGCTGTCTCCCTAGCTCTCACCGTTCAAGTTGTGCCCTCCAGACATACTCAGTGGGATGAAAGCTCACCCTCTAAAATCCTTTCTGGTGCCTATTTCCATCAAGGCATTTCGTTCCTGAATGCTGTTCCTTTTGGGAGATGATTCTTTCTCTGCTTCTCCCAGGTGGATTCTTTATATATAACAATTTGGCTGATCTGTCTAGCATAATTTCAGCTGCTCTCTCAGGTCATGAAGTAGGGATGTACGCAGGCCTGTTACAGAATTCTGTGTCAGCAAAGCCCTTCGTTTGCAAGGGGAAGAAATTGTGTTTGAGAAGTGTAGCCAGTGAGCATAGCTCGCTCTCTCTCTGTCTCTTGCTCCATCCTCAAACAAACTCTTAACTAAATTGGTGTGCACACTGCTATCTTATCAGGAGCAGCCTTTGTAATGAGCTGCAGAGTTACTTCCAGAAATGTATCCTGCCTCAAATGAGATGTTTAACCCATTGGAGAACATAGGATTTCTAAACAAAAATCATGTAAGGGGAGAGGTTTCAAAGCTGGGTATGGCAATTTGCATTCCTAATGTCCCTTTAAGATTAAAAGTTCCCCGCTTCCCATGAATCTGGACGAGTACCGAGTTTCCAAACTCCCGAGACAGCTTTAAGATTCATAGTCTTGTTGTGCTAAAAATGAGAAGAACAAGAGGCCCAGTTCAACCAAGTGCTTAAAGAGATGCTTCAATGTACCAGACTTTACTGTGAATTTAGCAGGTGCTTAAGTGCCTTGATGTGCTTTGGCAATTGGAGCTTTAACGCACGCTTTGAATATATCTCACGATCTTTTTCCTTGTAAAGTGCTGGTTTTCCCATCCCCACTCCCCACTACACCTTCACCCTCCATTGCCTCTGCAAGCTGTTCCCCTTTGCTGTGTCATATTCGACTGTCATGTTTCAGGACTGTCCTTTTTTATTTCCTTGCCCGTGGGTTGCCATGCACGCTTATGGCAGGGCACTGACAGCACCGGCATGCACGTATGTGTGCGTGCCCGAGAGGGAGAAAAATCTGTTCTTTGTTCATTCATTCCCCTTAGAAGAGCAAAGAAACCCTCCCAGTCAGTGAGCAGGGCAATTTGCCATGCAAAGCTTGCTCCTTGTTTACCAAGGTGAAGGTTAATTGTGATGCTGGAAATGCCATCGCGGTACTTCACCTTTTTGCTACCGCCACTCTTTGTCTGAGCCTCCAGGACCCTTGGAATACAGAACAGGTCCTTTGATAGCCACGTTGGCAACCCGTGTCCCTGGCTGTGATGGGGCAGGCTAATGTGCTGCTGCCAGCTTTGTAGACTGAGGCAATCAGGATCTCAGCTTGATAGAAATCAAATGAACACCAAGCATGGGGGAGAGGAGGGAAAGGTAAATTCTCCAGCTGCTATTTCAGTTAGTGGCAAAGCTTTCTTCCAGCAAAAATCCATGCAGAAGGCTCGTGCTAGAAGGAGCAGAAGCGTATCTGCGAGGTGCGGACTAATCCCCATGTTTTGTGCATTGTGCTTTTTCTGCCGCTTTCTATCTGGAAGGTGTGTGGCAAGAAGCCCTCGTGGGTTCTGGAAAGCCTGGGTGTGACGGCACTGGTCTGGGTCAGATCTGCCATCACTTGCACCACTGTCAGTCCAAAACTTTTAGTGCTATCCTGGGGCCATTCCTGATGTGACCAAGATCAAAATATGATCCTCTTTCTCTCCTCCTATCCCATTTGCTTCCCATGGCTGGCTGGCTGCCTGCTTTGTTTTTTAAAGCAAGGGCATCTCACCTCCTTCTGTTGCTCTCTGCTTTCCCTGGACCTGTCTTTGCCCTATATGGACAGAGGCAAGGGGCATAGCAACTGGTATGATAAATCCTGTGCTTCCCCACAATGGTACCTCTCACAGTGTCCGCTGCTTTAGACAGACTCACTCATTTTAATTTAGCCAAAATGTTGTGGAGAAAACCAGGGGAAAAAAAACCAACCAAACAAAAAACAAGGTGGCTGTGATGCAATATTCTATTTCAACATGCTTAGAGTGAAATATTTTGCATTTCTGTTACCAAAATGACTTTTCAAATGTGATTTTTTTTCCCTATTTTCTTTGTGTTAAACACTCTAAAATAAAAGCGTAAATAAAAATGACATGTTTCGATCAACCTGAGACAGGATTTTAAGAAAACGAAACACGTTGTTTTGTGGGAAACTCCAGTGTGCATGGGTCTCATTCCTAACAGGAATGAAGACAAACACGGACATCACAAAATCTGTTAGGAAACAGAGTTACTGTCTTCCTTGCAGCCCTTATAAGGGTTTACCTGCCTTGCTGGAGGCTGGGGAGGATTATGACACTAGTGTCTGCCTGGTGCTTGGAGAGCTTTAAATGAAATATGTTTTGAAAGTGCAGAGATATATTATTAATATACAGAGGAGAGCAAGGGGAAGATGTGACCGGGAAGGAAATGAAGGGGTGAGGTGCCACCGGACTAACACTTGACTGATCCACTTTCCCACCTCTCCCTGGTCCAAGTCGGGTGCTGGTGGGAAGTCTGTCCCACCCACCAAGGTGCGAGTGGGCTACTAATTGATTTATCCTAGGCAGGACCTGCCTAGCTGCCTATTTCCCAGCTTCCCAGGAGGATTTCTGTCACTTTTCTGGCCCGGCTCTTCTGCCTCCCCACTATGCAAGGACATGGTAGTTTGGCACAGAGCAGATGGAAAGCCTCTCCTGTCGACATCGAGCCTCAGTGGCTAAGTGCTGATCTCTTCAGGGGCTGATGGCTCCCAAGGCCTTGGCGCGTTCCAAAGAGTGTTCAAAAAGAGCCGGTGTCTCTGCGGGAAGGCAGAATTTGCCAGCTGAAGGTCCTTTCCTAAGCAGCCCTCAAGGTTAAAGTTGGATGCTCTTCCAGATGGTCTCCATCTGATGCTTCTCATTATGAGGTTGAACTGCCCTGAAATCCAGGCCTCCCAGTGCCAAGAATAACGAAACATGGAAGCCAGCAACAGCGAGCGCTGCTGTTATAAGGGCATGAGAAGATTTAAGGGTCAAGAAAAGACCATATGGCCCATCCAGGCCCTGTTGTAACAACCCCGAGGAATACAAATCAACCTTCAGAAGCAATCGTCTTTCCCCCTGCACTCCCTCCTGTCGAGGCTGTTGCTATAACTTGGAAGCCTTCATTTGCCAGCCCCCTCTTGTACCAGTTTGTTACAGGTTTCTCATTGCATCAGCGGTAGCTTCTGCATTTTAGACACTTCAGTCCCTTATAGGTGAGTCTCCAGCTCTGTAGTCCAGTCCCAGAGAGGATGGAAGTGTTTGCCTGTCCCTAATGTTTCCTCTCAAAAGAGTTGGAGGAGCTACTGTGCATGCATAAGTCATAATGAGTTGTTAAACTACACGGTGGTTAAAGCACAGGCAGAGGACAACAGGAGGATGGTGGGTTCTCCCTAGCGCTGCACAGCCTTTTGACCTTGTGCCTTATTGTAAAACTTGGATTTGAGGCTGGGACCTGCTTGGAACCTGATACCGCAGCTGAGTTGGGGGGATTATAGCTTCTGCCAGGATTTCTTGTTCTCAAGTTGGTCTCAAGCTGCTGGTTGGCACTGTCGTTAGCTTATCTTTCCGAACCCTCTGCCCCCTCCACCCACGGCCAACTTATTTTCTAAGCTGCATCAGTCAAATCTGACTGATCTTTCCTCTGGATTTGTGTGCACCCAAATCCCTAGATTATTGTCAGTGTTTTTCTTTTTAACCCCATGCAGCTTGCAACTGGTGACCACAGGGCTTAAGATGAGGTCCGTACGGCCCTCTGACTCTCGGACACACTCCGGGTCTCCCTGCCTGTCCACCATGTTTTACCAAGGGTCTAAACATCTTTTTCCTGCTTTTCTGTCTTTTTTTCCCCCTCCATCTGTGTGTGCGTGCACACAGGTCTGGAATCAATTCTAAAGTTTTATTACTAATCCATTTTATAAAAGGGGATGCACCGCAATGCACAGAATCAGTTTGGAGCAGGTTTTCTTTTGTCTGGGATTTGTGGTCCGTCACAGGGTCCTGTTTTTGCAAGCGTTCATAGTGTGTACATAGTTCTGCCGGGCCCTGATCCTGCTTGAAGCCCCTATAAATAAATAGCCACAAAAGTAGAGATTATTTTCCTGGTGCTGGGTGGCGGGCGGGTCAGCTGGCATGCAATATTGTGAATGAGTTTGGGAAGGGTCAAGTCATCTCGAGAAAGTCCCCTCTAGAAGGGGATACATCTGCCTGTTGCTAGCAAGGTCTGCAGGTGGCCTGTCTGTAGGTTTTTTTTGTTGTACATCCAATGCCCCCCTCACTGTCGGGTTTGTTGGAAATAGGCCATTTTCCACGTGTCCTCTTGGTGATGGCATTTTATCCCCAAATGCCCCCTTTTGTTGTGTTTCTATAAATACACTGGTTGGATGAGCTTGTGAGGCATGCGCAACTCCGTGACCTCTCTCTGTTTGAATGTAACACAATATATTTAAAGGGGCACAACCCATCAATTCCAACATGGTAAGTGTCCTGGAAGCCCCTAGGCAGAATTCTGTTCATTTTGGTGAAAAAAAGAAAAATCCCAGAGGGGCAGCCGCCACTGTAACTGTCGGCTGACAGTGGCCATTAACACTTTCTCGCATGAAAATGTCCCTCATTTGAGCTCTATAGATTGAAATGCTGACATGGTAACTAAGAATGATGGGGGTGGGGAGTGGGGATGAAGGATAAGAATGACAGTGGGAGGGAGGAAAGGTGGCAGGAGTAGTGGGGGGAATGGTAGATCCTGTTATGGGGCTGGCATTGGGAGAAAAGGGAATGAATGTACACATGAGACCTCCAGTATGGGAGTGAGAATGGAGAAACCTGGTGTGGGGAGATGGTGGGGACAAGGTGCATGGATGGGCAGGCATAGTGAGGGGGGCACAGCCCCAGATGGGGGG